>NC_134102.1:7163552-7788552 GCF_000715075.1 Nicotiana tabacum | reverse complement strand
AAACTGAGAAACTATCCCGGAACGTGGAGCAGGATGAGATATTCAGGATAGTGAAGAGTTTAGAGCAATCTTTGAAGAACATGCAAGGGATAGGAAGCCAAGTAAGTGTGGCTTACAAGGATTTATGCTTATTCCTTGATGTCCAACTGCCTGTTGGATTCAAGATGCCCAAGTTTGACCTGTACGATGGACATGGAGATCCCGTGGCCCATTTGAGAGGATTTTGCAGCAAGATGAGAGGCGCTGGTGGGAAAGATGAATTATTAATGGCATATTTCAGTCAGAGTCTGAGTGGGGAGGCTTTGGAATGGTACACCCGCCAAGACGCTAGCAGGTGGTACATATGGGACGACTTGGCTCAGGCCTTTGCTTGGCACTTTCAGTATAATATAGACATTATCCCGGATCGCCTATCTTTGACCAAGGTAGAGAAGAATCCCAGTGAGAGCTTTAGGGAATATGGTTTCAGATGGAGAGAACAAGCAGCACGGGTCAATTCTCCAATGGAAGAAGATGAGATGGTCGAGTACTTTTTTCAAGCCCTAGAGCCTACTTACTTTGGCCATTTGATCTCAGCCATAGGTAAGTCCTTCAACGATGTGGTAAATATGGGAGGAATGATGAAAGAAGGACTCAAGTCAAGCAAGATCATGAGTTACTCTACCATTAAAGCAACCACATAGGCAATTCAAAGCGGCACCCGGAAGCCTGTTAGGCAAAAAGAAGAAAGATGATGTCGCTATGTTTGTCTCTGGATCATGGCGTGGCCCAGCGGGTTCGCCTCACCAGTACACCCAACCTCGACCCCAACATCAAGCCAACACCCAAGCTCCATATAATCCATCCCAACATTATCTCCCACTACAAGACCCTCAATATTCACTCAGACCACCCCAATACCATGTTCACCACGCACAATCATATGCGCAACCTCCTCCTTAGCCGCAATGGCATGCTCCAACTCCACAAAATCCTTATCCACCCCCACAACCATACTGAAACCTAACTGGTCCAAGCTTTTGACCAAGGTCGAATTATAGAAAAGAGAGGCAGCAGCGGAAAGAAACCTTCACCCCTCTTGGAGAGTCATATACCAGTTTGTTTCAAAGGTTGAGGCAGTTGGACGTTTTGAGGCCGATTAAGCCAAAGATACCAAATCCACCTCCAAGGAACCTTTATTGTTCCCTCAGATGCCCATATTGTTCTGATGCCCCAGGTCACGACACATAGAAATGTTGGCATTTAAAGAGGGCGATCCAAGAGCTCAGTGATACAAATCAAATTGTGGTCCAAAGCCCGAAGGCACCAAACAACAACCAAAATCCTTTGCCGGCCCATGCAGAGACACATATGATTGAGATAGTTCATAAGGATGGGGAGCCCAAGAATTCTTCCAAGTCTGTCATGATGATCCGAGCTAGTGAAAGTAATCCAGTTAAAGCTCCAGATTCTGGAAAAGAATTGCCTTTGACAGGTGAAGGGGTGTCGGAGAAGCTAAGCCCGCTCAACGTAAAGCCATCTGTATTGGTTGTGAAAGGGCATCCGATTGATGTTGAAGCGAACCAGGAAAAATAAAAAGTGTTCGTGCCAGGGAAATATACCAAGCCTGTATAATCGTGGAAGGGGCTCGTATTACCCCTGTTATTATTAATCCAGTGACCCAGTTAACAATGATTAACATAAAGGCCGTCCCGTCCATCCCGTGGAATTACAAACAGGTGATAGTGACATATAAAAGGAAAGAAGTAGAGGAAGAAGTCAATGAAACCGGAGGGCTGACTCATTTTGGGAGATGTTTTACCCTAGAGGAACTGAGGAAAGGCAAGCCATTCAAGGATGGCCACATCCCAGTAAAGAAGCCGGTCACCGAAGAAGAGGCTGAAGAGTTCTTGAAAAAGATGAAAATGAAAGACTATTCCATAGTGGAGCAGTTAAGGAAAACGCCAGCTCAGATCTCTCTTTTGTCTTTGTTGATACATTCAAATGAACACCGCAAAGCCCTGATGAAGATTTTGAATGAGGCCCATGTTCCTGATAAGATCACAGTGAACCACTTGGAAAAGATTTCTAACAAGATTTTCGAAGCAAACAGGATCACTTTCTCAGATGATGAACTTCCTATGGAGGGTACAGAACACAACTGAGCTCTTTATCTCATAGTGAAGTGCGAGAATTCTGCTGTCTCAAGGGTACTGGTTGATAACGGTTCTAGTGCCAATATTCTCCCTCTGTCCACTTTGCAAAAGTTGAAGATCGGCACTGAAAGGATCCATATGAACAATGTATGTGTTCGAGGCTTTGATGGAGGAGGGAAAGATTCTGTCGGTGATATAATGCTCGAATTGTCAATAGGGCCAGTTGAGTTCACTATGGAGTTCCAAGTGCTAGATGTGGCTGTCTCCTACAACTTGCTATTGGGAAGGCCCTGGATATATACTGCCAAGGCAATCCCGTCTTCTCTGCATCAAATGGTAAAGTTTGAATGGGACAGGCAGGAAATAATTGTGCACGGTGATGAGAACTTATCTGCTTACAATGACACAACTGTTCTATTTATTGAAGTTGAAGATGATCAAGGGCCTTGGGTTTACCAAACGTTCGAAACAGTGTCTGTCGAGAAGATTCCTGAGGGAGAATGCATTCCAGGTCCGAAACTACCCTCCGAGTCCGTTATGGTAGCAAATGAAATGTTGAAGAATGGTTTTGTGCCGGGCAAAGGTATGGGTTCATCCCTACAGGATATTGCGCATCCGGTGTGTCCACGTGAAAGTTTCGGTACGTTTGGTTTGGGATTCACACTCACAGGGAAGGACGTGAAAAGGGCTAAAAATTTGAAAAGGAAGGCATGGTCACTTCCTAAGCCTGTTCCACATATCTCCTAGTCTTTTGTCAAGCTAGGGGTCACAAAACGCCCAATATCAGCGATCCCAAAACCTATGGTCGACTTTGATAAAGAGCTGATCAAGAGGTTTCAGAGTCTATTTGATGAGGTTAATATGGTAGAAATCGGGGAAGTTTCCAGTAATGCCGATGTGCAGCTTGTTGGGCCAAATGTGAAGCTTAGCAATTGGAAAGCTACTCCTCTCCCCACCCGGAAGGAGTTTTGGTAGTTTGCTTTATTTTCCTTTCTGTCATCTAGGTTATTCCAGGGTTATAATCCAGATTTTTATTTTTGCTTGTTTTGATGTACAAACCCTTCTATCCTTTTATTTTTTCAATGAAATACAATTTCCCATTTTCCATTATTCCTGATAGCGTTTTATTTTTGTTTTTGTTTCTTTTTTTTCTGTATAGTTCTTTTTATGCTGGTTTCAATGACATGACATGCATGAGGAATTTTCAACCAAATCTTAAAAGACAATCTAATTCTGAAATAACAATCCAAGAAGTAGAGTGTGATGATGAAACAGAATATGATGAAGAAATAACATTTCAGGAAATCAGTAGAGAACTAAATCACTTTGAAGAAAAACCCAAGCCTAATCTGAATGAAACTGAAGTAATCAATTTAGGAGATCAAGATAATATCAGGGAAACCAAGATAAGTGTGCATCTGGAACCGCAAATCAAGGAAGAAATAATCAAAGCACTTTTTGAATATAAAGATGTTTTTGCATGGTCGTATGGCGACATACCGGGTTTGAGCACTGATTTGATAGTTCATAAATTGCCAACTGATCCAGCATTCCCTCCAGTCAAGCAAAAGTTAAGGAAGTTCAAGACTGACATGAGTATGAAGATCAAATAAGAAATAACAATGCAGCTTGACGCAAAGGTCATTCGGGTCACTCGATATCCCACTTGGTTAGCTAATGTTGTGCCAGTACCAAAGAAGGATGGTAAGACCAGGGTATGTGTTGATTATCGTGATCTCAACAAGTCAAGTCCAAAGGATAACTTTCCATTGCCAAACATCCACATTCTGATTGACAATTATGCCAAGCACGAGATAGGGTCTTTTGTGGATTGCTATGCGGGATATCATCAGATCCTGATGGATGAAGAAGACGCATAAAAGACAACATTCATCACGCCATGAAGGACATATTGCTACTAGATAATGCCATTCGGTTTGAAGAATGATGGGGCAACTTACATGAGGGCAATGACTACCATATTTCATGACATGATACACAAGAAAATTGAGGTTTATGTAGATGATGTGATCATAAAGTCAAAGAAGCAGTCCGACCATGTTGGGGATTTGAGAAAGTTTTTCCAAAGGCTCCGCAGGTACAACCTCAAGCTCAATCTCACGAAATGTGCATTTGGTGTCCCGTCTGGGAAACTGTTGGGATTCATAGTCAGTCGATGCGGTATTGAGTTGGACCCGTCAAAGATCAAGGCCATCCAAGAATTACCACCGCCAAAGAATAAAACTGAGGTGATGAGCCTGCTCGGGAGGTTAAACTACATCAGCAAGTTTATTGCTCAACTCACAATGACTTGTGAGCCCATTTTTAGGTTGTTGAAGAAGAATGCTGTGGTTAAGTGGACTAACGAGTGTCAGGAAGCATTTAATAAGATCAAGAGGTACATGCCAAACCCACATGTGCTGGTCCCACCAAATCTTGGGAGACCTTTGATTCTCTATCTGACAGTCCTGGATAATTCTTTTGGTTGTGTATTGGGTCAACACGACATCACAGGAAAGAAAGAGCAAGCCATTTATTATCTCAGCAAAAAGTTCACTCCTTTTGAGGTTAAGTATACTCTTCTTGAAAGGATGTGTTGCGCCCTGACATGGGTAGCACAAAAGTTGAAGCATTATCTGTCGTCCTATACTACTTACCTCATTTCTCGCATGGATCCTCTAAAGTATATATTTCAGAAGCCTATTCCCACAGGAAGACTTACTCACAGAATTTGACATCATCTGTATGACCCAAACCGTGATGAAAGCCCAAGCCTTGGCCGAGAATCCGGTGGATGAAGAGTATGAACCATTGAGGACTTATTTTCCTGATGAAGAGGTAATATATGTTGACGTGGTTGACCATGAGGAAAAGCCTGGTTGGAAACTCTTCTTTGATAGAGCTGCTAACATAAAAGGCGTCGGAACAGGGGCTGTACTCATTTTAGAAACAAGGCATCACTACCCCGTAACAGCTCAGCTTTAATTTTATTGCACCAACAACATGGCTGAGTACGAGGCATGCATTCTGGGTTTGAGACTAGCTATAGACATGGGAGTTCAGAAAATATTGGTTTTGGGAGATTTAGATTTGCTGGTTCACCAGATTCAGGGAGAATGGAAGACTCGGGATTTGAAGCTCATACCGTATTGATAGTGTCTGCATGATCTTTGTCAATGATTCAGGTCGGTAGAATTCAGGCAAATTCCCAGGATTCATAATGAGATTGTCGACGCTTTGGCTACTCTAGCATCAATTTTACACCATCCGGATAAGACTTATGTCGACCCTCTGCATATCCAAGTCCGTGATCAACACGCTTATTGTAATGTGGTTGAAGAGGAAATTGATGGTGAACCTTGGTTCCATGATGTCAAAGAATACATCAAGTCGGGGGTATATCCGGTACATGCCACAGGTGATCAAAAGAGAACCATTTGACGTCTGGCTAGTGGATTTTTCTTGAGCAGAGGAATCTTGTACAAGAGGACTCCAGATCTGGGACTGCTAAGGTGCATAGATGCTAAACAAGCTTCGACTATCATAGCCAAAGTGCATGCCGGAGTTTGTGGGCCACATATGAGTGGTTATGTCTTGCCAAAGAAGATTCTTCGAGCAGGTTATTATTGGCTCACCATGGAACGAGATTATATCAGCTTTGTTCGCAAATGTCATCAATGCCAGGTGCACGATGATTTGGTTTATTCCCCGCCATCTGAGTTGCACACAATGTTTTCACCTTGGACCTTTGTCGCCTGGGGCATGGATGTCATTGGACCAATTGAGCCGGCAACGTCAAATGGGCGCATAGGTTTATTTTGGTGGTCATTGATTACTTTACCAAGTGGGTCGAAGCTGTAACTTTCAAGTCCGTGACCAAGAAGGCGGTGGTAGATTTTGTTCATTCAATTATCATCTCCCGGTTTGGAATTCCCAAGGTAATCATCACAGACAATGCTACTAAGCTCAACAGTCATTTGATGAAAGAGGTATGTCAACAGTTCAAGATTATGCATCGAAACTCCACTCCATATCATCCTAGGGCAAACAGAGCTATTGAGGCTGCTAACAAGAACGTAAAGAAGATACTTCGTAAGATGGTGCAAGGTTCCAGGCAATGGCATGAAAAGTTACCTTTTGCTTTACTGGGTTAACGCACTACTGTTCGCACTTCAGTAGGTGCAACTCCTTATTTGCTGGTATATGGAACTGAGGTAGTTATACCTGCGAAAGTTGAGATTCCATCCCTTCGGATCGTTGCTGAAGCTGAAATTGATGATGATGAATGGGTCAAAACTCGACTAGAGCAGTTGAGTTTGATTGATGAAAAAAGATTGGCAGCAGTATGTCATGGTCAATTGTATCAGAAAAGAATAGCAAGAGCATACAACAAGAAGGTGTGTCCCCGGAAATATGAAGTGGGCCAGCTGGTATTGAAACGCATCCTTCCACATCAGGATGGAGCTAAAGGCAAGTTCGCCCCAAACTGGCAAGGGCCGTTCATTGTGACAAAGGTGTTGCCCAATGGTGCTTTGTATTTAACAGACATAGAAGGCAAATGTGTGGATATGGCTATCAATTCTGATGCAGTCAAGACATATTATGTATGACTTCTTTTCTTATCTTCAATCGAATTTTGTACTAGGTATGTTCAAAGTTGGAATGATGAAGGCATTTTATTCTGCTACCCCAAACACTTTTATCATTTGTTACCCTTTTTTCAGCCTTATTTATTTTCTTTCATACCCCTCTTTTGGAATCAGAAGTAGAGTTAGAAATAGAAAAGAAAAAGGAAAGAAAAAGAAAATAAGAAGAAGAAAAAGAGAAAAGCAAAATAAAGAAAAGAGAAAAGAAAGGAGAAAAAGAAAAGCAAAGTAACAAAAACAAAACAACTTTTACTAATTTGAACTACGTTCGACCTGAATCCTTTTAAGGATACGTATGAAGCCTTACGGCTCGGTCCCATCAAAATAAAAATCCAAAATTCCCAGATTCGAAGAAACTAGGGAAAAAGTTTTAGTTTTGTAAAATGATCTGATTCTAAAATTTGTAATTTTGAACCCCTTCATCTTAAATTATTTTGAGCCTTCATGCCACCCTTTCTTTCTAACCCTATCCAAAACCTACACTATTGTCCAAAGAAAGACTTTCTGATCAACTTTGAGGATGCCAAGTCAAGTGAGATGGAGGTATGATTTACATCATGGGTAGCACCTTTGTTCATGGGCACAAGGAAAAATGAATAAAAATGAGAGTCTTATTGGTGAAAACCTTCACGGGCACCGTAGGGCGATGGTGAGTCAAGAGAAAATTCAAAAATGAGAGAGTCTTGTTGGTGAAAATCCTTACGGGCACTGTAAGGCAGCTGCAAGTTGAGAAAGGAGCAAATGAGAGAGGATTGCTGGTGAAAACCCCTCAGGGTATTACAAGCCGAATGAGGTTCATGACTTTACAGAGAAATTAAATTATGGAAACCCCGGTTTTTAAGTATGAAGACATGGCATGAGCTGAAATGTGATTAGTTGGATGGATTAGGCTGATCAATCCGAAATACATGTTTTTCCACTCTTCTTCAAATAGTCATCTCTGTTCAAAATTTTCCTTTTTATTCCTAATTCTCGAAGTCAGTTCGCTTTGTTTCTTTTGGGTCTTTTTCTAAGTCTCTATCAAATCAGTCTTTGTTTAAGCAAGCAAGAAAGGACTTTAAAGTCCATTAGTAGCCTTTTAATTGTACCAAGCGAAATTCAGCCAGGAACATCACAAGTGACATAATTTAGAATGAGCAATGTGGTGGTAATTGAAGTTCAAGTGATCAAGTGATCCGTGAATTTATAGGAAATGCAAAGGTTCAACAATTGTTAGAATAAAAGTGCCATACGACGAGTTGAGTGTAAGGGATTCAAGTCATTCAAAGGTTTTTTGTGGCCGAGGTCCGATCAAAAGGTCAAACAATTCTTTGTAGCTCGAAGCAGATAATCAGAGTGAAGCGGGGTAGTGGAAGAAGCACACATCTTCAGCAAGGATGCCACAAACTAACCGCCGCATTTTCAAACTGACAAAATTTTCTTTATTTTAAGCAGAGGCAAGAAATCTTGTTTGCTTTGCCAGGAATCCTCCATGAGGAAAGCATGTTCCAGATAAGTTCAGTTTAAAGTATTCAAGATTCTCCTGGATAATGGGATTTACTTTCAGGTTTTTCAGGACCCTCCTGATAATGGGATCCAACTAACACTCATGAATGTTCCGGGGACAAACTGGGACAGAAAATTTTCTCTGTTTTGTTTGTGTTGTCGTGAATGCAGGCGCCCACCTGGAGAACGAAGGAATTCATTTTAGTTTTAAGTAAGCATCAGACGCCCACCAGGAGAACGGGGGAATTCATTTCAAGTGTTAAGTCAGCATCATGCACCCACCTGGAGAATGAGGGAATTTATTATAATTTTTAAGTCATTGGTAGGCGCCCACCTAGAAAATGAGAGAATTCATTTCAAGTTTTAAGTCAGGGGCAGGCGCCCACCTGGAAAATGAGGGAATTAGTTTCAAGTTTTAAGCCAGCAACAGGCGCCCACCAGGAGAACAAGAAAATTTATTTTCAGTTCTAAGTCAGCAGCAGGCGCCCACCTGGAGAACGAGGGAATTCATTTCAAGTTTTAAGCCATCATCAGGCGCCCACCTGTAGAACGAGAAAATTTATTTTCAGTTTTAAGTCAGCAGCAGGAGCCCATCTGGAGAACGAGAGAATTTATTTTAAGTTTTAAGTTAGCACCAGGCGCCCACCTGGAGAACGAGGGAATTTATTTCAATTTTTAAGCAAGCATCAGGTGCCCACCTGGAGAACAAGGGAATTCATTTTAAGTTTTAAGTCAATGGCAGGCGCCCACCTGGAGAATGAGGGAATTTATTGTAATTTTCAAATCATTGGCAGGCGCCCACCTGGAAAATGAGGGAATTCATTTCAAGTTTTAAGCCAGCATCAGGCGCCCACCTGGAGAATGAGGGAATTCATTTCAAGTTTTAAGTCAGTGGCAGACGCCCACCTGGAGCACGAGGGAATTCTTTTCAGAGTTAGTTCAAGTTCAAGTCAGTAGCATGCGCCCACCTGGAGAACGAGGGTATTCATTTCAGAATTCATTTCAAATTCAAGTCAGAGGCAGAAGGATCCTTCTTGAAGAATAGGGTTGACCTCCAGTTTTTCAATCCAAGCTAGAAGTAGCATAAGCTCGCCTCAAGAATGCGAGTCAACAGTTCGAGATGCACAACAGGACTACAGAAGACTCAAGATCAAGTTTTAGAAGACTTATAGATATGAATCTTGCAACTCATAGCTGATAGACTTGTTTAGTTTCTTTTCATTTTGATTTTGGTGTAATAAGGAGTTCAGCAAGCACTAACAACAACAACAACAGTGAAATCACAATATCTCGGTAGTCCTAGCTACCAAAGTTTTCAGAACTATACTGACCTGATTCCTTTATAGCCAGGGATAAGTAGGCAACCTCTGAAGCATGGTACGGTCAAAACGTTTTCAAAACACTTCCCATGGAGTATCCAAACGGGCAAAAATTACTCGTATTTGCTCACTTTATCTTTGCCCAAAAACTCTTCATGTTTTCGGGCAAAGAGGGGCAGCTGTGAGCACGTGATTTTTGCCTGTCTAAAAATACTCCTACAAAATCCACGAAAATAGATTTTAATTTTTATAGAATTTTTATAAATTTTTTGTTAATTGTTGCTTGCATGTTTGATATTTTTAAAAATCATAGGAAAATACAAAAAAAAAATATTTAAAATATTCATTGCATAACATTTTAGGTCTTAATTGCATTTAGGATTTAATTACGTGAGTTAATTACATTATTAAAAAAAAACCACAAAAATGGTTGTTTTACAAATTTAGTTTTTAGTTTTAAGATTAGTATTTTCTTTTCATTAATTTTAAGTTAATTAATTATTTTAATGTTAGAAATAGATAATTAATTCAATTCCACAAATTATATTGTTTTAGAACCCAACTTAGGTTTTTAATTAATGTTGTTAGGATTTAAAAATGCAAAAAGAATAAATAAATAAAAGGCTGTGTTTGTTTCCGAATTGGGCCAAAACCTTTTCGTTGGCCTGATTTTCCTTTAAACCCAACTCGTCCCAAGCCCAGTCCGTTCCAGCCCTCACTTAAAACCCAAACGACGTCGTTTTGTCACACCCCATCTCATCCGTTCATTTTACCCCATCTAACGGTTGGGAACTGAACTCCCATTTCCATTATATATATCAACCCCTCCTCCCCCCCCCCCCCAACCCCAAAAGTTCCCCCCATTCCCTTCATCTCTCAAACCCCTAACCCTAACTGCCCCCAAACTCCCACAAACCTCCACCGGTGGTCACCATTCTAGCACTACCAAATGACCTCCAAACACGCCCAAAACTTCACCATACAACTACTACCTTCCCCTCATCTCATATCTCTGTTTAATTTCTCCAAAGAAACACCCAAAATTCCCGAATTTTAGATCTAAAAGTGGCCAGAAAACCTAGCTTCATTTCCTTCTGATTTCTTCATTGTCGTGACTTGAAACTGACATTGATCAATTGCTCTTGTAAAGAACAATTGATTAATGTAAGTTTTAGTTCACTTCGAAGTCGCCGGAATCCGATCGACTTACCCCTAACCGGTCAGAACGTTCACGTGCCCGAATTTTCCCATTTTTAGTGTTGGTAGTCTTTTCTTTCATATTTTCTAATTAATTATTTAGCTAAGTAATTTTTGAGTTTAATATTACATGTTTATGTCAATCAGGATTAAATAAGCTTTCTTTCTTTTTATCATTATTTTTATCTTGTGTTTATTAGTTTAGGAATTGATCTCATGATTATTTAAGTTTAAATTACACACTTAGAGTTGTTTGAGCCGGTAGTAGATTGTATCTTACCTCCTTCATGTTTGTTGGGTCTGAATTGGCCGATTATAGTTTGGGCCTGTTTGACGGGGGTTCCAACAAAAAGGGGTTTGGGCCGGTTGATTAAACAGCCCAGGCAATTGTGTTGTAGAGTTGTAATTAGCAGGGAATATGTGGAAATTTTAGGTTTTTAACCTAAAAGAATAGTTTGGAAAATGAGGAAAAACTGTAGAAAGGGACAGATGTCCATCTTTCTGTTACAAAAAGATGCCAATTCCATGATTTTTAGGGAGTTGGCAGAATATTCTCACACTCTCTCTCCCTCATACGAGACTCCTCATGCATTCTATAAAAAGGGACTCTTCCTCACATTCTCAGACAGAATTTTCGGACACAAGAGAAAAAACACTCTGAAAATTCACCACTTTTTTCATTTGGAGACTGTTTTACACAAAAATTGACTACATTTTTAAAATTACATTCCATTCATCTTCATCTCGGAGTAGGAAAACTTTCTGGGGCTCTTGAAGTTGGGTTTTCTTTAGCTTCATCTGCTGTTGTTTCTTTGTTTATGGTTGGTTTTCTGTTGCTGCTTTGTTTCTCACTATTACTCTTTTCTCAAGTTCAGAGACTTATTTTCTGTTCCTTTGCTTCTTGCTGCTACTGAGGTATTACCCTTGATCAAATAATGTAAACTTCAGTTCTTGCTTGAATTACGAAAGTGTTTTGTTTACTCTGTCAAGTTTGAGTTTGTGGCTATTGTTTGTTGTTTGTTAAACTATGTGTTGTTTAATTACTGTTTGAATATGACTATGAGTTATGAGCTACATTACTGCATTTTAAGGTATATTATCTTACTTCAAGCCATGTAATTGATGTTGGGATTATGTTCTTAAAACTCTCTTGGTTTGTTGGTTGATGTATATGCTGGGATGTTCCTTCATGACTGTAAATGTTAGTTTAGGTCGAAATAGCTAGTGTGGTGAATTCATATACATGTTGGAAAATTAAGTAGTAAAAACAGTTATGGCAAATCAACTTCTTTTTCTTGTTAATCCACTATTTGGTTCGGTCACTACTTAAGCATGGTTAAATAAGTTGCATTGAAATATAATTTGTTCTTTCCCTGATTTGGAATTTAGTTTGGTTTGTCCAGTTCATCAACCATGTTTAAAGAAGCATTTGTTGAGTTAAAGTTTATCAGTCTTCAAATTTGATCACCAGTTGGTCGAGTTTGAGGGTTGATAGGGTCCAAGCGTTAAGAATCTGAAAATCATAACAGGGTTGTCTTCATATTTTTCTTCAGTGGTTAAGGTTGTATTTGATAGGAATAGTCACAGTGATGTACTAATTTTTCTTTTCATTATCTCGTTTTATATAACTCCAACATATTTGAAGTTTGGTCTTTTGTTATATGTTTAATTTTTGTTTTGTATTTTAAGACAACGATACTCTTAGATTGATTGATATCTGAGGCGTATGAAATTGAACTTTTGAATTATAATGCTGCTATTATTCGATTGCTCCCTTACCGTCCCTACATTTGCAAAAGGTCATGAATGATTGCATTTAGAGGGTCGTTTATCCTGAAATTCCAGGCCCCCCAGAGTTCATGTGGACTCAAGCATGAGTTGTGGGCTGGCCCCAAACGTTATGGCCCACCTCAAGAGCCTTTAATGACCCATAGGTTCTTTAAAGCAAACATTGTTA
Organism: Nicotiana tabacum; assembly: GCF_000715075.1. NCBI lineage: Eukaryota > Viridiplantae > Streptophyta > Magnoliopsida > Solanales > Solanaceae > Nicotiana > Nicotiana tabacum. The sequence goes on along the minus strand of NC_134102.1, from coordinate 7,775,813 downwards.
ATTGGTATAAGACAATTCCATGTGAGCATAATTTCTTTCCCTAGGAATAAAATTAGACTCTCCTACTTAATCACTACTCTGGAATTAGCTAAATGTTGAACAATTTGTGAACATACGTTAGATTGCTTTAGGCACGCATTTAATCTATTATCGTGATCATGTATACGTTCGCGTAATATAATTATGATTTTCAAAATAAAAATCAAGGTACGCGTTCGCGCGACTTTGGCCAAAACAATCTTAATAATTAATAAAGCGTGATTAATTGTGTACACGTATGCGTGACATAACTTGAGTGCCCCAAAATAAAGCGGATCTACACACACATGATCCGTTTCAAAGATAAATCCATAAACGCCATAATTAAAAGCAATAAAAGGAAAATGCACATAGGTTCTAAGACACGTAATTAAGCCAGGTATGATTAAAGCCACGAAATTCGGGAATGCCTAACACCTTCTCCCGGGTTAACAGAATTTCTTACCCGGTCTTCTGGTTTTCGCAGACTTTAAACAGAGTCAAATTTCTTCGATTTGAGATTTAAAATAAACCGGTGACTTGGAACACCATAAATATTCCAAGTGGAGACTCTGAATTAAATAAATAATCTCATTTTGATTAATGTCACTTAAATTAAAAAAACTCCCCTATCCCTCGGGATAAAGGAGGTGTGACAAGAGTAAGACGAAAATGAATGTTGCTTAAACTAATAATTGATTTGTTTTTTTAATTTCATTATGGATTGCCACTAATTCCTTGAGATAACCATGTGATCCTTTTTTATTTAGAAAAAATACCGGTTTGAAAGGAACAAAGGGTTGATTCTGGTAGAACTTTTATGGAATTTTATGTGCGAATTCAAATTTAATCGAACTCAAATATAAATACCAAATACTCAATGGAAAATAAAAAGAAATTGAACTTCACCTTTAAGCAATATGCATCTTTACAATCAAGAATATCACTCAATTTACAATCTACTGGTTCGACTAATTTAGATTTGCATTGGGTACGCTCACTAAAGTGTACAACGCGAAGATTGAAGGGATCCCAACTATCCTCATATCCCTTGGTGATCTTGCTAAGAACTCATCAACATATGCAGTTATTGGGTGTGAGAACAAAGTCCCACATTGGTAGCTAGTGGCGACACCCCTTCGTAGAAAAATTATACTGTTTAGCTCGGTAATGTTTTTTAAAATATGTATATATACTATATATTGACATCCCTTGACTTATTGGTGAATTTATCTATTTATATTTTGACTCCCCTTAATGAAAATCCTGGCTCCGCCACTGTTGGTAGCTAAAAAGATTTGGAGCCTATATATAAAGTGTAGGGATCTCTTAATGGTGTGAGACCTTTGGGAAAAAATATGCGGGCTTGGCAAATCGGACAATATCACACCATATCACACCATGTTAAGAGTGTCATTGAGCTAGTTTAGCCCAACAATTGATATTACAGCCCAAGTTCGGCGGGATGAGTATGGAGATAGCAAAGTGATGGTGCGGGGCCGGTGCGCATACAAGAGGAAGTTAGTTGCGGGCTTCGGTCAATGTGGGTGGCACACAGTGAATCTCGAAGGTGTGCGAGCAAAGTCTCACATTAATAGCTGAAAAGATTAGGAGCCTACATATAAGGTGTAAGGATCTATGATATGAGGCCTTTTGGGGAAAACCGTACAAGTTTGGCCCAAAACGGACAATATCATACCATGTTAAGAGTGTCATTACGGTAGTTTAGCCCAAGAGAAGTAAAATAGAAAACATATGTATAAGTAGAATGAAAACCACAACATTTCAACTAAATAGACCTGAAATTGACTTATAAGTTATACTTATGCATCTACCTAATTATCTTACCAAAAAATTCAAATGACGAAACTTAATTTCAAGATGTTGAAACTCAATTGGACCCATGTCACTGTTGCTGTTAGCGTAAGTCTTTATTTTATACAAAAACAAAAGTAATCTTTGAAATCCTCTTCACTAAGGCACTATAATTCTTAATTCTAAACTAGTAAGCAATAATTTACTTTAATTAGTTCATCATTTCGGTGAAAAAATAATCTTTTTCTTATTGGAAACTCTTCATTATTGACTTAGTTGTCACATTATGTTTTATTTATTTATTTTCTAACAACTAGGATGATTTGATTCATTTAATAACTCCCACGTTCTGTCTTATTTTATATTTTGACAGTTATATCCTAACAAAAGATTTTTAGAAAAATAGAACTGGACAAACACACGAAGGGTCAGTTATTTGGAATAATATATTTTCAACATCTTTGAATTTGTAGTATCACACCATGACACCATCTTCTTAGTTGGAACTTGGAAGATATGGTTAGGTTATCTAATTGCTTGATTTCTTAAATGAAGCAATCTAAAAATCAAATTAGAAAATACCAACCAGCCAAGAATTTCCTATGAAAATTAAGAAGATTTTTTGTCTAAAAAAATATTAGGCCACGTTGTAGGAAAATGAAGCTACATGTTGTTCAACATTGTTAGTGGTGGGAAGTATATGATTTCCTCAATTAGAGGTCTTGCGTTCGAGCTCTAAGAATGAAAAAATCCGTGTAAGTGCTTGCCCCTTTTAATGGGCTTTACTCAGAATGAGTTCAAATTAATCGAGACCCCAATGTGAGCACCGGATACATGGTGGAAAATAGACCTGTCAAATGGGCCGGGTCGACCCACGAACCGGCCCACATAACCCATTAAATTAAAATTGACCCTTTAATCGGTCCATGACCCATGAAACCCTAACCGGACCAACTCATTAATTAAAGGGGCCTAGGCCAGACTATAATATTTTGACCCACTGAATAGGACCGGACATGAACCGGTAGCTAACCCATGGGTCAACCCGCCCGAACCAGCTCGATAAGAATTGTTTTAAAAAATATAGAGTATATTAGAGTTTTAAGAGTTGTAAAAGTATAGAATTAGAGTATATTAGAACATCATTTTTCTTATGTATCAGACTATTAGTTATAGAAATAGTCGAATTTCATATGTTTCTCAAATTTTAATGTTAATAAAGTATGATTTTTCTTTCATTTTTATTCTAATTGGTTTCAAGAACATGTAGTAATTTCAAGTTCGTATATATGTATAAAAATTTATCATTTATTAGTTTTTTGACTTAAATTGGATTTGACCTATTAAGGCCCGGGTTACGGGGTACGGGTCCGTGTCAGGCCAAGAGGTTTTGATTAATGGGTCAAATCCGGACCTGTCCCTATAAGAAAGTGAACCGAACCGGCCCGGTTAAGGATCCACAGGCCAAAAGTCAACGGGTTCGGGTTGACCCATTTAAGTGGGAAATTAAAGAGATGCTATAAACATGAAACCTTTTTTTCGCTCTTTAGGAAAATGATTATGAATTTTGTTCAAGGACCAGAATAAATAAGTTGGTGCTGAAATTATGTTACAAAATATTAAACGTAGTTAATTTATGCTTCAAGATACGATGAAAATACTTTTTTTAAGAACGGTGATGAAAGAAATACTTTATTCTTTATTCAAGAAGGTATTCGTATACATTATTAAATAGATTGCGTCATATATGTGGCTTTTTTTTGGATTCCCACCCAATATCTAATATTCATTCAAGCTCTATTAATTTGAATTTGTGTCGCGTAAAATTAACTAAAGGGGAAATGCTTTATACCAAGATATTTTTATTTTTAGGGTTCGAATCCAAGACTTCTGATTCTTATTTTTTAGCTATCCACCAAGTCTTGGAGCAATTTTTATTTCGTAAATTATCATACACCAGAATAACCTTTAATGATATATGAAACATGTATACAGTAATATTTATGTTAATTTTTAGTAACAATTTATATTTCCATCTAACTTGAAAAATTAGCCCATTAATTGTGCACAAAGATTACTTCTGCTCTTTTAATTTTGCGTTAGTCAATGATTAATTTTCTAATACAAAGTCTGGCATCTTTTACACTTTTTAAATTATCTATTTTAGTTTTGTGCTTGGAGGGTGGGGAAGGTTGTGATTTCCACTTCGAACTTGCGACTAATTCATAGATTAGTAGGCAAAGTTGATGATTAATTATTTGACTTTCTTAATTCATATATAAATTATCAACTTTTTGTATATGAACTTAAATTATTATTTGACGCTTGAGAGAGAGTTCATAGAGTAACTGCACGTCTTTATCAGTTAGGTAGGGTTATTTTTAATCCTTCCTACATATTGTTTTATCTTTATATTAATATACTTCTCAAGGATAAATTTTAAGATTAATTATATATATATATATGTATCAAAAATAATATTTAATGCAAACATATTATGGCTGTAATAATATTTAATGTAACATACTATCTGCCCAGTTAAATTACGAGTTAAATGAATTTGAAATATAATCAATAGACTAAGCAGAGTAAAACTCAGATGAGCAGAGAGGTTGACACAAGCCGTCTTGTTTTTTGTTTTAACCAGTATTTTTTGGTTTCCCAAATTAGTGTGTGGTACCTACACTGGAGCCCGACTAATTCTGATTCACGTCGAAAAATTTCTCTTTAAGGGAGGAGGAGGAGGGGGACACTTCTACCAAAAAATTCAAACTCGAGACCTCTTATTAAGAATGAAAAAATATTTAACACTCTGTCACAACATTCGTGATACAATAGCCGTCTTGTAACATTGCAGGGTACGTAATTGATATAAAGTCAATAAAAATAAAACATTCAAAATGAAGTTAAGAAAAGAGGTGGACACTTTTGTATAAAATAATATTCATCCATAATGTACTGGCAAGTTCATTCTGATCTGCCATTGAACATTTTGTAACCAAAAAAAAAAAAAAAGCATAAATATTTAATGGGGCTTTTGTGTTTTTGTCCCCTTAGATATAGTATCTGTTTTTAAATTTTATTGTCCATTTACTTTAGTAACAACTACCATCTAAACTTCTATATACAACAAAAAGAAAAAAAAGGTTGACTTGCCAATCAAAAGAACAAAGCTTAATTTAGCTCCCCTTTGAAAATTAATCACAGCCAAAGTTGCTCAAACTTCCAACACCTTTGACCAATCTTGGGAAATGACATTATTCATGTCAATATCATCATTAAGTAAATAATCCAATGTTCTGCTGAAATCATCTGCCCAATTGAAATCAAACTGCATATCTTCAAGAATAATGGATGATGGAGAAGAAGATGATGAGGATGTTGAAGTGGTTGATTCAGAATGGAATAAAATTTCATGTGGTTTAATTACGGGGACTTCGTCGGTACAGAAGCTTGTCCCCGTATTCTTCTTGTTGTTGTTGTCGTCGTCTTCTAATTTGATCTCTGTGATTGTTGATAGTATAGGAGTTTCAACCATCTCCTTGTTGTGATCAAGAATATCTATTATTTCTGGGACAACATGAGCAGGGGAAATTGGCATTGTAATTTGTTTTTCTTGTTGAATAATTGGTTGATTTTTTGTTGGTGGTTCTATGTTTGGTTGGTCAACAGTAATTGACTGGTGAGTGATTGGATCAATCCCCATTTTCTTCAGCTTCTTCTTGATATGTGTATTCCAATGATTCTTGATTTCATTATCAGTTCGTCCCGGTAAATGAGAAGCAATCTTAGACCACCTAAGGAAAATATTTACACGATCATATCACTTACAAAGTATTTATAAAATTTATAATAAATATTAACTGATTACGTAGTAAAATAATAAGCAATCTGCAATCATATAATAAAATATATTGATACCATAAAAGCTTGTCAATATATATTACTTAAATCAATAGGATAAAAGGAGAAATACTCTACACATGAAATAACATCAATCAACTATGTCATAATCTCAAAAATAAATTATGGCAGATATACAAATTCTTTTCAATATATTATATATGGTTCGTTCTATTCAGACCTGCTTTTCTAATATTAATGTATTAATCATTAATCATTATCCGAGAAAAGGAAAACGAATTTTTGAAGTTCAATATTACGATAACTTATTTCCCACTTGTGTAAAAAGTGTATTGAATAGCGGAAAAGAAAATTGATTGTAAATAATGACAGTTGAAAGGTACACAGTGGAGAATGGGTGCCTAAAATTGAGTTGAAGTTGTTGTCTGCCACTCTAGACATCATTTTAAGTCACGCCTTTTCTTTGTTGATGTTGCTTTAAATGAGCTTCACATAACATATACACACAAATTCAGAATTTAAACGCAATAAAAATTAGATTAAAAAGATTCAGAAAAAATATATGTAAGTCTATTTATACTTTCCGTTCACACACATATATATAGAATTAGACACGTTAAAGTTAGATTATGCCAAACCTCCAAACTCAGGGGTGAAGTTATGTGTGGTCAAGGGTTGTTAATTGAACACTTTTGCCAAAAATTTATATTGTGTATAAGATAAAATATTACTCCTTATTATTGATTAAAAAATAGACTTTGAACACCCATGTATAGCCTGCTGACATTTTGACCACCTTTATTGAATTTTCTAGTTTCGTCACCATGCGAACCTATGGTTGAATCCAAATATATATCACAAGTCTAAAGGTGGAATCATAGATGATAATTAGCTATGAATAGAAAGAAATTATTGCATGGTTTTTTCAAAAGATGAATGGTTTTAATTACCTGTTGCCAAGCTGAGAATGAAGATCAATAACCATCTTCTCTTCATATTCAGATAGAAGTCCCCTCTTCAAATCTGGTCTTAGATAGTTTGTCCATCTCAATCTACAGCTCTTTCCACATCTCAGCAGCCCTGCACCAAATAAGTCATCTCAACATTATTAATGATGAAATTTTAAAAAGAAAAACAAGATTCCAAGAATCATTGTAATTCTAAACTATCTGGTGAATACTTCTACTATCAAGAAAATAAATTTATTGTCTGTCATTTTCATTTATATTTATAAAAGAAAATCCAATTTTTAATTAACAAAATCACCCCCACCTTTGGATTTCTTTTTTAGAATTGGACCAATGGGGTTGGTACAATCATTCAAATTAAACCACTCCCTTTTCATTTTTCAATTAGCTTATTAAAAGGTACAACCCCTACACCTTTTTTACACCCTCCCTTGTTCAAGGGAGGAAGCGGATCGTTTGTTACATGGGATAAGGATAATAATTTTGAGATAGAATTTGAGATTAATTTTAACCCATATTTGGTTTGGAACATTATGACATTATCTAATCTCAAGACAACTTATACACTAAAAAATGATAGGATTAATTATCTCACGTAAAAGGTGGGATAACTATTCCCATGGGATATCCCACTATTGTACCAAAACGACCCCTAAGAAGGGTGTTCAAGATTCTTTGTTTTATATGATCTGTATACGGCCATATAATTTTATAAAGAAGGTGTTCAACTGGTCACCCTTCGACACACGAAACCATGTCAAACAGAGTAACAAATTTAGGAAAAATGAGAGAGACCTGCAACTTTAGGGAGAGATCTCCAGCAGCATTGGCCATTAATAAGAATGAAGTTAATAAGCTTCTTGTCTTCTTCAGCTGACCATGGACCTTTCTTTACTCCATCTTTGTCACAACAAGGTTTTCTCCCCATATTCTTCTACAAAACAATACTAACCAATAGTTTTAGCAAGATTTTATTGTTTATGAAAATTGATTTGAGAGAAAATTGTAGGAGGAGAAAAGAGTTGCAGAAATGAAAGAAGAGACCCTATAGAATAAGTCTATTAAGACAAGCACCAAAGACTACATACATATATATAAATCAAAATCTACCCCACCCCTCAACTCCCCACCCCCAACCCAAAAGAAAACACACTGCCATTAACTAATTTTTCTTTTGGATTTACATAATATTCCCTTACAATATAGATATTAGTAGTATAAATTAATTATCATACTAATACATTTATTAGGTTACCAATTAGTAATGCTTATTATAATAATTATTTATATTTTTCTTATAAGTGATTTGATTGTGAAAATATTTTTTACATAATTAGTACATTAACCTAAGTCTTTTTTTTTCATAACTTATTTATAGATTTATTGATTTGTTTTTAAGAAGAAAATTTTGAGTTTCTCCACATTGTTGCTCTACTCATGCAGCGCGTTCCGGCGCGTGACATTGTTACCTTCTGAAAGCGCCACTTCAACATCTCCTTTCCTCTCTTTGCTTTAGTTTGAAGAATAAATTGTATTTTAAGAGCAACTTTTGTGTAATTATACAATATACTTCAGACAGTTTTCTATGCCTTGACAATATAACTAATCTTTAAATATTTAATGTACTTTAATATTTAACTAATCTTTCGTTTTATTTTATATATCTTAATTTGACTTGGCGTGAAATTAAGAATGTAAAAAATACTTCCGAATCTAATATAACATACCAAAAGTTTTAAACTTAAAAACAAAATTGCATAACATACCAAAAGGGAGCGTCATTAAGTGCAAAATGAGAATATTGAAACTAAAAACTTATTAAATATAAAACTGTGATAGTTTTTTATTAACATATCGGAAAAAAATAAGACATATAAATTGAAATAGCTAGACTATTTCTCACGTTTACCGGCTATAAAATTAAACCCGTAAATTATTACAACTATATATGTTTATCCTTGTATATGTTCACAAGTATGATTGTTTACCACAAAAATGAGTGACAATTAAATTTGTACGTGGTTTAAAGGATACACGGTTTGATTAAATACGAATAATTAAGAATAACATATGGATAAATTAAGGATAAAATAAACGATCAAACCAATTGCAATATGATGACCAAACCTGATCTTAGATTGAACAGTGAAATTCATCATCGATCGAACCTTCCGCGCAAACTCGATCCTAAGTAAAGAAAAGAACAAACAAGCAATACTTTGAAGTTTGAACAATAGCCAGAAGACTAAAGTTAATTTTTTTTTATTGCTTTGAATCGCGTGTTGCAACGTGTAAGGTCAAATAAAAACTTCTCCTTTATATAGTAGGAGAATTTCAGTCATAGTATAAGTCTAAAGTAAAAAATTTGAACAATAGCTAGAAGACTAAAGTAAAAAAAAATTATTGCTTTGAATCGCGTGTTACAACGTGTCAGGTCAAATAAAAACTTCTCCTTTAATATGTAGGAGAATTTCATTCCTAGTATAAGTCTAAAAAAAGATAAAAATCTTCTTCTTCCGATAATTGTTGATCCAAAATCGATATTGAATGAGATTCGCGCCGTAATATTCGGTTGAGGGTTAATATTACGCCCCCTATCTATCATGCATAACTGTTTACCACATCTTCCGAGGTCTAGAAGTTACATTCGGTCTGGGATGCGTCGTTTTACCATATCCGATGTCGGATATATCGTTCATTCTGCCTGAGTCTGATATGAGGGATTTCTGGCCTCGGTTATAAGAACGCTGATGTGGGCTTTCTCTTCGTTCTCTTATCAGGGAATCGGGAAAAACTTTACCCCCGTTTTTACCTTTACACAATTTGTTGTTTAAGAAAAATATAAAAGAGGTAGTGTTTTGAGTTTTGATTATTCGAGATGGATTCCGTGATTTTTTCTGTCTTTTTTTTTTTTCCAATCATTTTTACCTGGTCCATGAACTTGAAAGAAACTGCAAACGTAACTTGATTTCTTAAAGTTAAATTCATCGAAAAAGGTAAAATTAAATTGAAAACATTGATCTTTCCTTAGACATAAATTCAGGGTATATATAAAATATTCATAAAATTAAGACTCTTTAAATGTGTATATACAAGAATAGTATACATCTATACTCCAAAATGGACCCACATTCGTATACACTAAGTAAATATTTGCCCCACTCTTGTCTAAAGATTAGGACCAAAGAAAATGTCCTTCGCCAGCTGGTGGTCCAAGTTAGTGTATTATACTGTTTTTACCAAATTCATAAAATACAAAAAATCTATTAGAAGACTGTTAAGAGTGAGTAAAATATATATTATAACTAATATGTGCAAATATACCCAACTTTTGTGTCGTGATTCTTTGTTTTGAATAAAGTTTAATAATGTCAATTGACAGTTCAGATATTCGATATTGTCAATCCCTATTTTCCTTTTTTATTTACTTTCTCTTTGAGATACAAGATATATACAAGTAGTATATAATCTACTCTTAGATGTTATACCTAATTTGTAACCACGTATATATATTCACCTTGTTGATTCTTGTTACTTTCTTAGACTCAAAATTAAAGTAATGGACAGCTATTAATTTGTTTTTTTCTTTCTTACCGAGTCAACAAATTTTCTTATATATCTTGAAAATCTAATTTACTGTCAAGAAGGATATCAATATTGATAAATGGATGAAGGGCAATGTTTAGATCAAGTCAATCTAGATTGATTAAGAAAATTAAGGATTCCAAACAAGGGAAGAATAAGGCAGATTGTCCATTTACTTATTTGTTACTTTATTTCTTGTAAAAGACCGTCAGTATGATCGGGGGTTAGGCTTGGACCCTTGCCTGTGTGTAAATAAAAAAAATAGGACATGATTGCTTGCAATGTCAAAACATTTCCCTCCTCTTTTTTTTTTTTTTTTTTTTAAAAAGGCATTTCCCTCCTCCCATTGAATAGTCACATCAAGGATTTATATAATCATAAGTTGAGCCAAAATACTATAGGTAATGATTTTCGTCTTTCTTTTTTTTACACACAAATTTATATTCTGTCTCGGTAGCTATGAGTTTAATTGAATCTGTAGCTATAATGCTACACCCGCCACTGATTTTAGACTATTCTACTACCCGAACATTAATATATTACTAATATTATAATCTAGATATTTCAATATTTGTTATAAAACAATAAAAGAAGACGAGACTTACACATAAAAATAGAGAGAGAATTCTTATTCATTTAGAATGATTTACAATGGAATAGAACCTCTCTATTTATAGGGAAAAAGTGACTTCGCCACTAAATAACAAATCCTAAAATCTCTCTAAAATATAGACATTCATCTTAAATACAATTATATTTATAACACTCCCCTTTGAATGTCTATTCAATAGATAATGTGTCTCGTTAAAATATTAACTAAAATAAAACCCAGTGAAAAAAAAATTCTAGTGAAGGAAAAATATTACACATGTTTAGAAATACGATTTTTGGTTGCCTCGTTAAAAACCTTTCAAGGAAAAACCCAGTGTGACAAAATCTTATAAGGAAAAAAGAGTACAACGCGTATTAAATCTCCTGATGAGAGCATCAATTCACATCCTTGAGCCTTCGCATTTCAATCTTGTGCACCATCTTCAAAAGATCGTTGGTAGAGAATTGATAAACAAACAACCATATTAACTTGAATGAATATATTGCACCTTGAAATCATCATTCTTGATAGATATATGTCTTCATATAATATCGTGGAATGATTTTTCAATATGTCATGACCCAAAATCCCACCTCAGGCGTTGTGATGGCACTTAGTCTCTAAGACTAGGTAAGCCGATTTCAATTTCATTTCAAGATATTTTTTTAAAAAATAGATAATTGAAACCCACAGCGTAAATAATTATAACAACCTCCCAAGACTGGTAATACTGAGTCACGAACTCTAACTGAATACATGTAATGATCTCAAGGATCGAATATACAATATTGTTCGAATAAGAGTTGACAGTACAATAAAATAGAAAGACTCCAAGGGACTGCAACGACCAAGCAGCTCTACTTTGAATCCTTGCGATCAACATACTAACTCTTCCCGAGTCCGATATCTCCAATACCTGGATCTATACAAAAATGTGCAGAAGTGTAGTATGAGTATACCACAGTCGGTACCCAGTAAGTATCAAGACTAACCTCGATGGAGTAATGACGAGGTACAGTCAAGACACTCACTAGTCAAATAACATGTGCAATATAGCAGTATACAATAGTACTAAAAAATAACTAGCAGTGATAGCAACAAAATCAACCAGTGATATAAACAGCAAGGAAACAAGAACACCATAATTATTACTCAAACGAATAAGGAACATAAGTACAACCAATTAAACATGTCCTTCAAATATAAATCTTTCACATATAATTTTTCGAATAAATACCTTCCGAATATATTTCTTTTAAATAAATATCTTTCGAATATAAAATTCTTTCAAATAAATATCTTTCGAATATACTTCTTTCAAATAAATATCTTTCGAATATACTTCTTTCAAATGAAAGTCACTCTGTGACACCTCATTTCATAATCATAAAATATGGGTATCAACCCACTTTTATATTTTCGTAACACGGGTCTCAGCCCACTTTCATATTTCCACGGCACCCCGTGCCCATATATTCTATCAAAATCACACGGACAACTCACGTGCCAATAATAAAAATTATCATATTTTTTCCGGCACCTCGTGCCCGCATTTCATATTAAATCTGCACGGATAATTCAAGTGCCAATTACATAATTATTATATTTCCCTAGCACCTCGTGCCCACATTTCATATCACATTTGCACGGACAGTTTACGTGCCAATAACATAATCTACCCGACAATAGCCACATGCTCACAATTTCAACATAGATCAGACTATTATCAAGTTTACCGAAATAACAAGTCAAGTTGCACATGATATAAAAATAAACACAAGGAAAATCACAACATCACATAAAAATTACCAACGCAATAACACCCCATCATTACATAAAAAATGCCAACACAATAACCCCACATTATCCCTGACAATAGCCACCCTTATCTCTCCTATAGCCACCCTTAGCACTCCTTTAATAGTCTCCTTTATCCCTCCGCCCTGATAATATCAATAGCCACCCTTATCGCTCATATAGCCACCCTTATCGCTCATATAATAGCCTCTCTTATCGCTCAGTTTAATAGCCTCCCTTATCACTCCGCCCAGATAATATCCAACACACATAACAACAGTGAAATGCCACCCTTATGCCCGCATAATGTCATTAATGGAATACTACCCTTATACGCCGCATAACTGTATTCCAAATCACACAACGATTCACACTGAATATTATCACAACATCACAACATCATCAACTCATATTTACAGATTGCCCGTAGGCCACAACCTTTCCAAAGGTACAGCAAAGATAATTAATTTCACAACAGATAGTCCACGGCTCAACACAATGTATATAAAATCTCAAAAAATAACAACAAGGATGGGAAAATAACTCAGCATAGGACAACGCCTTCTTTAATCCAAATTTTAGATAAATATATAAACGCCTCAATTTAAACATATTTAATTAATTATTTGCAGATGAAAAATCCATAATGTGATTATTTCCAAGAAATATCAAATCAACAAACACACGGAATTCACATAAAAATCCAAGTGGCAATCACACCAAATTTTCATATAAAGTACAAACTCGACAAACAAGGAATGAGGCATGACAAATCATAGATTTACTAAGTTCCAACAATTTTTCAATTTAATACATAAGGGCATCTACGATTTCAACCGATATAATTTGCACATATAAACCAAGTACGCACTCGTCACCTCGTGTACATGATTTTCAATTATACAATTTTCACATAAGACTCAATGCCTAAGGGGTAATTTTTCCACTCAAGGTTAGGCAAGATACTTACCTTTTTGAAGTTAGGCCGATATTTCAAAATAGCTTTCTCACGTGAATTGACCTTCGGACGGCTCTAATCTTTCTTGAGCTTTCCTTACATTACATACGAGGTTCCAGAAATCCTAGCAACTTCAATCTATTTAGAAACATAACAAAAGTTCATAATTAGAAAGATATTCATGGTTTCCGCTCATTTGAGCATTTTATCGAATATTAGGTGTGCAAATTTGGTTACAAGGTTCTTCTACAAGATTTCCTACACTCCACAACCCAATCCTCACTTATTTGAGCTCAACAATCTTCCCACAACCTTATTGGTACAAACATATAGCATAATACTCTTACACCCAAGAATCATACTCAAAATCACCCATCTTTTACCCCAAACTCGAAATTAAAGACTAGAGGTTTGAATCTTACCTCTTGAGTGAAGATCTTGTGAGATTTCTTTATTGGATTTCAAGGTTTGAACAAGATCTTGGTGAAAAAAACACTTCATCTACTTCCTCTCTCTAGAATACTCTCACTTCTCTCTAAAATCATCAGATATTTGCCCCAAAATAAGCCCCAAAGCATATTTATCAAAATGGGGCCGGGTTATGAAAATAGAAAAATTAACCCTCCGAACTCAGGTCTGCGGTCGCACAATGGACCGCTCAATGGGTATCCGGGTCGCACAATGGACTGCAAAATTGATGCACAGAACTGGGCTGCACTAGTCAGGTCTGCGACCATTTTGCGGTTCGCAGACCACTTTTGTGATCGCATAATGATTCTGCGGTCGCACATCTGACCGCAGAATCACATTCTTCCAGCCTTTGGTAATTTGGTCATAACTTCTTTTAGGAGTGTCCAAATGACGAACGGTTTAAAGTATTAGAAACTAGACTCAAAGATCTTTCATTTGATAGATTTTAAATCACATAACTCCTTATATATATGTAGATATGCTTGTCCAAATTTATATCTTATGCGTACTCATTTAGAACTTTAGTCTATTATGTAATTTCTAACTTGACTTGGACTTAGGGCTCTCCTTAGACCCCACATCACTTATAATATGCCTCGTACACTTATTATCAAATCCAATTGATATCTATTATATTAATAATCCTCGTATATACATAAAATAATATAATTAGCACACATCAACTTTCTTACTAGCGCTTAAGTATTTCAAAAATTTTCGGGGTGTTACATTCTCCCCCACTTAAGAACATTCATCCTCGAATGTTTTATAAATCACTTCTAAGAATAGAGTTACCATCCTTTTTACCTCCAACCATTATACATAGGCACTTATGACTACCTCGGTCTCATACTTCCTTTCCAAAATTTCAACTTACTTATGGCCCTGTAATTGGGTCTATCCACCTGCCATAGAATCACCAAAATCACCCTATCAATACATCCACAACTCGACAAAGCATCACAATGTATATCAATAGCACAAATCTCAACATTACAGGCATTACATTATCAATAGTGATATCTGGACATGAACTGCATATTTTTAAATCATAACAGGGAAAGTACCTTTCAAATCAAAATCAATTTCTATACAATCAAGCGAAAATATTTTCTTTCCACAACACTTTTGGCCTTCAAGGTGACCTTCTCGACTTACAAACTTCGCCACAACACATTAACGTAGGCAATCCCAACTTCCGGACTTATCTAACAAGGATGACAATTAGGTACCTCTCATAATCTAACTATTCATTAACTTCACCTCCACTAGCTTCCACCAGAACAATAGATAAAGGATTTCTAACTACCTTCTTAGATATAGACACATGAAACACTAGGTACATAGAGGACAATGATGGGGGAAACATCATGCTCATAGTTTTGCCCATTTCCTTCAGATTTCATATAACCTAATTTTCCATATTAACACAATGTGTTAGTCTCAACCGGCAATAGCAATTTCGTGCCTACACACACATTATACGTATGCCCATAATCACATCTCTGGTGATAATAGCTGTTCATAATTATTTCCAGCATCCTCAATTAATCTTATATTAACCAAAATCTCGTTTCAAATTTTTCACAACACTGACAGCAACACGCGAGGCATGAAGACCTCATAATTATTTACCCGAATTAACGAGTCACATTTAACGCGACCTGGGCACTCATGTCATAGGCTAAAACTCAATATTTACAGCTCGAATATGGCTAAATATGCACAGAAAATACATACAAAATTATCAAATAACCTAACATGCATGATTCCCTATTAATACTATAGTACAAATTAAATTTCACAAAGGGAGAATTTGAAACACATGAAGTTAACCACAAGGATCTTATCCTGATATAACTTCCACCACGGCACATAGCCGGGGTTAAACATATCAAATCACATTAAACCGCGATGATCCCATCCTCAAATTTTGAATCACAAGTACTTTGCACATTGTGCCAACTGAAATTTTTCATTTTTTTGATAAATTCTGTGAAATAATTTCACAACAAAATAATGAACCCCCATACCGGTAGGGAATATAATTCAAAAAATTCTAATCAATTATCCCCAAATTACATCAAAACTTACCGTAATGAGTAACGGAAAGTCACTTTTAGCCTCACAGCTCTCAATAGTGATTAAAACAGAATGATAGACACTGCTATCACTATAGAATCTCCCAACATGGGTAAACACATGTCACGACCCAAAAATCACCAGTCGTGATGGCACCTAACTCGATCCGCTAGGTAAGACAACTAACAATCAATACACTCCAATTGAAATTTGTAGGAAAAATAAGAAGAATTGTCTGAACGTTTACAAATTAACCAAAGAACTGGTAGTATAAATCATGAGCTTCTATGACTTAGAATTTGCAAAGCTGATACAAATAATTACACGATCTGTTTGAAAGCTACATAAACAAATTAACAAAATCTAAAGCCACCAAGGACAAATGGCAGCTATATCCGGAATGCACGAACATCTTCAGGGTTAGCTCTGGACATCACCAGCAGCTCCGCTCTAAAAATCTGCACGCAAGGTGCAAAAGTGTAGTATGAGTACAACCGACCCCATATACCCAGTAAGTATTTTGTCTAACCTCGTCGAAGTAGTGACGAGGCTTTTTAGTAAAATGATGCTCACTAATAAAAATCTGTACTGAAATCTAGCAATAGAACTATACTACAGTATAACATGATAGAGTACCCGAAACGAATATACAAAACAATAACAGAGTACTAGAAGAGATCACAATTCAACATTTCCAATATCTCAACCAATCCTTTCCTTAGAGCAAAACCCAATGAACCACAATAATCACCTCAAAAATTTCATAGTGTGAGAGAAACACTCAAGACATCAATTTCAACGGCACGACAACACCCTTCGTGCATTTATCTCCTCCTCACAAAATATGCGTAAAACAGTATCAACCAAAGGGCAGAAATACCGATAACAGAAATGACAAAGTAGGAAATACGCAAATAGTAATAATGAACGAGAATGTACATAAGGACATCAGTAACAGACTAGGCGGAAGGCATAAAGGTCATGACAACATTTAGGACAAGGAATGTAACTTCAACTAACTAGCATGGTGGAGGCATGAAGATAGATATAACAAACAAGAAAAGGGGACACATGATCTTTATAAGTTAACAAGTAGAGATATGAATGGCTAACATGGAAGAAGACTTGTACCTAAGTGCAACAAAACAGATATGTCATAGATGCAACTATAATAGCAGGAAGTAGGCATGATATTTACAAGTTAAGCAAGTAGAAGGCATAGGCAACACAACGGCAATTGAGATAGAGAATAAAGACAGTACATCGACGACAGGTCATATAAGAATCATAAGTACGACAGTAACAATTCAAGGTAAGGACATGAAGATATCTGTAGGAAAAAGGATATCACAACATAATGCATGTCCCTCGTCCTCACTTGCACGAAAACGCCCTTCGTGCCATGAACTCGCAATAACACAAAAACATGATAATATAGATACAATGGAACGACATCACCCTTTGTGCTTTTACTCATATAACATGGTTGAACATCACCCTTCATGATTTTACTCACAAATGATATGGCACGGAAGCACCCTTCGTACTTTTACTCTCAGATAATATGGCATGACATCACCCTTCGTGCTTTTACTCTCAGATAATATGGCACGACATCACCCTTCGTGCTTTACACTCTCCCTCACATGATAATGTATAAATAATATCACGGCATCACCCTTCGTGCTTTACACTCTTCCTTACCAAGTATATGTATATTAATGACAAACAAGGCATGAAGCATAAATAACGTCAAGGAGAGTATTTAAACGAATATTCCAAATGAATCCTAATCACAACTTCCCAAGCCAACAATAGTTCAATAAACCCGCAAGATCCTTATTATTCAAGTATTCCAACAAATCTCACAAATGATCTACAACACAAGTGAAAAATCTAGTATCTCAAGAATATCGGCCGTAACAATGTATTAATGATTATGCATAGTGATAACCGAGTTAAACACATCAATGTAATCTCAGAATTCCATCAAATTTGATCAAGTCATAATGGACTAAGTCTTAGTTTCCAACATTTAATACTATATCCTTAGTATCTAGGAATAAAGTAAGGCATGAAGCAAGAAGATCACGTGAATGTACAAGATATAATTCATAACATAATTTACCCCCGAGCATGGTTAACCTTGACACATACATAAATGCTCGTCACCTCATATATGTATCACCCTCGCATGTAGCAAACAATGTCAAATAGTAAGGAAAATTCTCTCAACAAAGTTAGGCAATACACTTACCTCAATTCGGCTAATTCAATACTCAATTTAGCTTTTACTTTATAAGATCCACCTCCGCTCGGCCCAATCTAGCCAAAGACGACTTAAATCAATCACACAATGCAAGGAAAAACAATTTTAATTAATAAAGCTGTGATTTTTATTCAATTTCTAAAAAGTCCACAAAAGTTAACTCCCGGGCCCGCCCAAGGGTAGGTCTTGACTACCCATAGCCTCACGAGTCCAAATATGTATTTTGTTTCCAAATCCCAAATTTCCATTTTTCAAAGTTTTGACAAAATTCCCAAATTTTCCCTAGATATATCATGAATTTGATGTTAATTCTTGTGTAAAATAATGAAATGTAGATGAGAATTGAATAGAGGCACTTACCCAATGATTTGGTATGAAAATCCCTTCCCAAAATCGCCTCCCATCGAAGCTAGGGTTCAAAATATATCAAAATGAAGCCAAGTCTCGAAATTCTCAGCATTTAGCAGGTTGCAGATGTCACATTTGCGATAAGTGATTCGCAAATGCGACCCCCACAAATGCGAACAAAATATCGCAATTGCGAACTAGAGACTTTCCTTCTAAGGTCGCATTTGCGACCAAAAACTTCAAAAATGCGAAAAAGGGGGCCATGGCAAATGTGAGATATTCTTCATAAAAGCGAACTCCATCCCAGCAGCCCAGGTTCGCAAATGCGAGGCTGCGCAAATGCGATAGCCGCATTTGCGACCAAAACATCGCAAATGCGATTAAACCAGAACCAACACTCAAAACTTTAACAAAAACAATCTGAAACCAATCTGAAACTCACCCGAGCCCTTAGGGCCCCAAACCAAACACCCATACAAGTCTAAAAGCATCACACGATCTCGCTCGATCGATCAAAACATCAAAATAAACTCTAGAATTATGAATCGGACGCCAAAACGCATGAAGGTCAAAGGAAGCTTCAAGAACTTCTAGAATCGCAACAAAGCGTCCGAACCATATCAAATCAACTCCAAATGGCGCCAAATTTTGCAGACAAGTTCCATATGATGAAACGAACCTACTCGGGACTTCAATTCATTCATAACAACCTCAAAACGACGAATCGCACCTCAAGTCAAAATAAATGAACTTTGGAACTTCAACTTCTTCAACTGATGCCAAAATCTATCAAAACACGTTCGATTGATCTCAAATTTTGCACACACGTCACAATTGACATTACGGACCTATTCCAACTTCCGGAATCGGAATCCGACCCCGATATCAAAAAGTCCACTCCCGATCAAACTTCCCAAAAATCCAGCTTCTGCCATTTCAAGACTAATTCGACTACGGACCTCCAACTAATAATCCAGACGCGCTCCTAAGTCCAAAATCACCCAACGGAGCTAGCGGAACTCACAAAATTCCATTCTGAGATCCAATACTAAAAGGTCAAACTTAGTCAACTCTTCCAATCCAAGGCTTAAATCTTGAAGTTCATTCTTCCAAATCAATTCAGGATAACTTGAAAACCAATACCGGCGATTTATGAAAATCATAATACATCATCCGGAGATACTCGATCCCTCAAACTACCGAGAAAAGTGCAATTGCTCAAAACGACTAGTCGGGTCGTTACATCCTCTACCACTTAAACACGCGTTTGTCCTCGAGCGTGCCAAGAGTCGTTGCAAAACTGTCGAATTACAGTGTAACCTTACTATGCATATACTCGGGGTTGATCCCACGTCACCCTGCTCCATATAAGCCTGCCAACACAACATAACTTGAGATCCTTACTTCAACTTTGGTCCTTAACCTTAGAACCCAATCTCCAACATCCAAAATTTGTTACAAGCCCCGAATCTCACATCTACACACTGTATAAACCTGAACAGTTATATTAGGTCATAACCATAACCCCAAGATGAAATCGCACAATACGCCCCATCACTCAGACACTCACAGTAGGGACTGTTAACCACCATTACTGCCCAACAACAAACCCGGTGCCGGTAGCAAACCTCGTATCGATTAGAGCCTCGTTCAAAACCTTCATACCCTACCAGTGATGAAAGAAACATGCATAACCTCTTAACCACTCATCTTATCAAGAAGCCAAGAAACTCACTCGTCCGACCAGAGGCATTGCCCAAATCCACAACAAAATATGGTATTATTCTCCCAAACCTTCCTCGTCCCAATACACTAGTGCAAATCTCAAGTCTAGAAATCTCATCTCAACTAATATAAGCAGCCCCACTGACAGGTATCAACAATAATCATATTGAACCCCACACAACACGGTCCCAAACACCAACAAGTAATAATTCAAACATGACAGGTAACAGCGAGAGAGTTAAATAAGAAGACTACTAAACAAGTTAAGCAAGTAGGTTTAGCATTTTCCCTATGAACTATTTTCAACAAAGTGAAAGCAAAAATACAAGAAGTAAACATCAGGAGTTACATTTCATCATAGTACCGTTGCGGCGTGTAACCCGATCCCAAAATATCAGTCCACATAGGGTATCCCTCGAGCCATAATACTCAGGCTCACTGATCACATGTGCGTCAGTATCAAGCACAATAGAGTGCACAAAATATAATTGTGGGAAAAATTATTAATAACACACAATACTAAGAAGGACAAGCACAACTATGGTGCAATAAGCAAATCAACATCACGAAGGCCATCTCGCCCATAGAGCCATGAGGCTTAAACTTAATTACAATACGCGTACGAAGAACCATATAACCCTCACAACCCATCATAGCATAAGAGAGGAACACATAACACAGACCAAGGCGCGAATAACATCTATTCCGCCTGACGATATACCTGGGGTAACAACTATACAGGACCAAGAAAATCCGATCCGATACAGAATGTACATCCTCATTGGGCCTACCAATGGGCCCCCAAATTAACTCCGGTCATCCCCGAACGGAAAAATAGTCCTCCAAAAGTCCATAACGATATAACCATGACACACACTATCATCTGGCTAGCTTTGGCCATATTTCACAGTCCACAACCACGAAACAATCTGCTTCTAAGAACTCCCAGTCTCCAAATCCATGGAACACACGAATCACCCTACCTGATCCCAACTCCACTGCCCAAATGCTTAACTCATCTCTCGAATATGATCATCCCACGAGGAACACTTCAATAATTCTTTCGTGCCACATAAACAAATCTGAATCTCAGCAGTCGACCAACCAGGCGAGCACCGCAATATCAATGATGCATCTGTAAGTCAAAACATAATGTGCCTTCTGAAATGCACACCCTTCTCAGGCAACACCAGGTAGTAATAGCATCCATCTAAACATCTGAAATAGTCCGTGCTGTCTAAGAATCCATGACCTTCCCTTCAAAACTGAACCGTGACCTTGCATATGCGAAACTCAATCCCGATAAGCCAGAAACCTTCCATTTGATCTCATCCTGGAGGAAATCCCAATACGCAACATGTTCCTCACACCAGTGGGAAATATTCACCTCGAACCGTGATATAAATCATCGAGAACCCCTTGGAACCCGTTTGCACATACCCAAGCTATTAGAACAGTATCCCTATAATTCAACCAAGCCACGTAGTTGCCTAAAACCTATGAGCATTACCACGAAACACCTGTGGAGACCCACCACATCATAAATACTCAAAGAACCGATCATATCATTACCGTGTTGATCCAATTTACAATCAAACTGCCCTGTTTCCTCAGAGTTCCTTCCACATTACCCTCAAGTTGATTACCCTCCTTGCGAGAAAACCATGATCCTTACCCCAAAGCTCACCATAAGAGATCCTAGCATAAGAACCACACCGCCTCAAGGCCCATAAGCCGTTTTATTTCCTCTTCTCACCCGAAGCACCACAACTGAGGCACCCGCTCTGAAGAGACCTTCTGTGAATCCAAAGCCGTTTCCTCCACCACTTAGTCTTCCTGTTAATAGAATGCCTAATCCACAGTGATATAGATATACCGCGAGCCTCGAAACTATCCAATGTAAATCTTAATCTCTAGCCACAACTGTTATGCCACCGCTTAATCTTCCTGAGTCTGAACTCATCAATGAGGCATGAGAATCAAATTTGTTCCACAATTAAACAACATGAAAACATTTCAATACACTCATAACTCGAGACTATACATCACATCAAGACAGAAATCAAGCACCCATTAGCCCTTTTTACACCTCAAGCAAACTCTTCTCGTCGCCTTCAAATCATCTGAACATAGCCCGTAGTCACATCCTACTCGTCATTTAGTTATCTAACCACTCACCTTCCATAAATTCCACTCATAAGGACACTACCAGATGTATAAGTCCAAAAGCACATGGTCACACAACCGAAATCCCCATGCTCAAGCTGCAGTCAAAACCCGGCCTCAAGTCCTCAAGATAGACCTATCATCAGTACACAGGAATTACATGTGCATCTCATCCATGGACTCACAAGTCGTCAATGCACAGCCGATACCGAGCCCTCATGTGCGCATACGAATGCGTGGAAGGAATTCAAAGAGTTACACTTCAAGCTGAATCAATGACGCACGATAAGGAAAGAAAGATGGGAAGTATATCCTAAATGTCGTGTAGCCTCTCGAAGATAGGTATGGACGTCATCATACCGATCCGTATTACTCTACTAGTCACTTGCTCATGACTTGTAGAATCTGTGAACCTAGAGCTCTGATACCACCTGTCACGACCCAAAAATACCAGTCGTGATGGCATCTAAATCGACCCAGTAGGTAAGCCAACTAACAGTCAATACAATCCAATTGAAATTTGTAGGAAAAATAAGAAGAATTATCTGAACTTTTACAAATTAACCCAAGAACTAGTAGTACAAATCATGAGCTTCTAGGACTTAGAATTTACAAAGCTGATACAAATAATTACACGATCTATTCAAAAGCTACATAAACAGATTAACAAAATCTAAAGCCACCAAGGACAAGTGGCAGCTATATCCGAAATGCACGAACATCTTCAAGATCAGCTCCCGACATTACCAGCAGCTACGCTCCAAAAGTCTGCACGCAAGGTGCAGAAGTGTAGTATGAGTACAACCGACCCCATGTACCCAGTAAGCATTTTGTCTAACCTCGTCGAAGTAGTGACGAGGCTTTTTAGTAAAACGATGCTCACTAATAAAAATATGTACTGAAATCTATCAATAAACCCATACTACAGTATAACATGATAGAGTACACGCAACGAATATACAAAACAATAACAGAGTACTAGAAGAGATCACAATTCAACAACTTCCAATATCTCGACCAATCCTTTCCTTAGAGCAAAACCCAATGAACCACAATAATCACCTCAAAACATTCATAGTGTGAGAGAAACACTCAAGATATCAATTTCAACGGCACGGCAATACCCTTCATATATTTATCTCCTCCTCACAAAATATGCATAAAATAGTACCAACCGAAGGGCAGAAATACCGATAACAGAAATGACAAAGTAGGAAATACGCAAGTAGTAATAATGAATGATAATGTACATAAGGACATCAATAACAGACTAGGTGGAAGGCATAAAGGTCATGACAACAATTAGGAAAAGGAATGTAACTTCAACTAACTAGCATGGTGGAGTCTTGAAGATAGATATAACAAACAAGAAAAGGGGACACATGATCTTTATAAGTTAACAAGTAGAGACATAAATGGATAAATGGAAGAAGACCTATACCTAAGTGCAACAAAACAGATATGTCATGGATGAAACTATAATAGCAGGAAGTAGGCATGATATTTACAAGTTAAGCAAGTAGAAGGCACGGGCAACACAACCACAATTGAGATAGAGAATAAAGACAGAACATCGACGACATGTCATATAAGAATTATAAGTACGACAGTAACAATTCAAGGTAAGGACATGAAGATATCTGTAGGAAAAGGATATCACAACATAATGCATGTCCCTCGTCCTCACTTGCACGAAAACGCCTTTCATGCCATGAACTCGCAATAACACAAAAACATGATAATATAGATGCAATGGAATGACATCACCCTTTGTGCTTTTACTCACATAACATGGTACAATATCACCCTTCATACTTTTACTCTCAGATAATATGGCACGACATCACCCTTCGTGCTTTTACTCTCAGATTATATGGCATGGCATCACCCTTCATGCTTTACACTTTCCCTCACATGATAATAGATAAACAATGGCACGACATCACCCTTTTTGCTTTACACTCTTCCTTACCAAGCATATGTATATCAATGATAAATAAGGCAGGAAACATAAATAACGTCAAGGAGTGTATTTAAACGAATATTCCAAATGAATCCCAATCACAACTTCCCAAGCCAACAATAGTTCAATAAACCCGCAAGAATCTTATTATTCAAGTATTCTAACAAATCTCACAAATGATCTACAACACAAGTAAAAATCTAGTATATCAAGAATATCGGCCGTAACAATGTATTAATGATTATGCATAATGATAACGGAGTTAAACACATCAATGTAATCTCAGAATTCTATCAAATTTGATCAAGTCATAATGAACTAAGTCTTAGTTTCCAACATTTAATACTATATCCTTAGTATCTAGGAATCAAGTAAGGCATGAAGCAAGAAGATCACGTGAATGTACAAGACACAATTCATAACATAATTTACCCCCGAGCATGGTTAACCTTGACACATACATATATGCTCGTCACCTCATATATGTATCACTCTCGCATGTAGCAAACAATGTCAAATAGTAGGAAAAATTTCCTCAACAAAGTTAGGCAAGACACTTACCTCAATTCGGCTAATTCAATACTCAATTTAGCTTTTACTTTACAAGATCCACCTCCGCTCGGCTCAATCTAGCCAAAGATGACTTAAATACATCACACAATGCAAGGAAAAACAATTTTAAATAATAAAGTTATGATTTTTATTCAATTTCTAAAAAGTCAACTCCCGGGCCCGCCCGGTCAAAACCCGAGTCCTATTCGATTCTCAAATCCCAAATTTCCATTTTTCAAAGTTTTGAAAAAATTCTCAAATTTGTCCTTAGATTTCTCATGAATTTGATGTTAATTCTTGTGTAAAATCATGATATGTAGATGGGAATTGATTAGAGGCACTTACCCAATGATTTGGTATGAACATCCCTTCACAAAATCGCCTCCCATCGAAGCTAGGGTTCAAAATATATCAAAATAAAGCTAAGTCTCGGAATTCTCAGCATTTAACAGGTTGCAGATGTCGCATTTGCGACAGGGGGTTAGCAAATGCGACCCCCACAAATGCGATCCCCGCAAATGCGAACAAAATATCGTAATTGCAAACTGGAGACTTTCCTGCTAAGGTCGCATTTGCGACCAAAACACTCGCAAATGCGAAAAAAGGGAGCCATCGCAAATGCGAGATATTTTTGGCAAAAGCGAACTCCAGCCCAACAACCGAGGTTAGCAAATGCGAGGCTGCTTCGCAAATGCGATGGCCTCATTTGCAACCAAAACATCGCAAATGCGATTAAACGAGAACCAACACTCAAAACTTTAACAAAAACAATCTGAACCCAATCCGAAACTCACCAGAGCCCCCGGGGCCCCAAACCAAACACCCACACAAGTCTAAAAATATCACACGAACTCTTTTGAGCGATCAAAATATCAAAATAACCTCTGGAATCACAAATCGGATGCCAAAACGCATGAAGGTCAAAGAAAACTTGAAGAACTTCTATAATCGCAACCAAGCGTCCGAACCATATCAAATTAACTCCAAATGGCGCCATATTTTGCAGACAAGTTCCATGTGATGAAACGAACCTACTCGAGACTTCAACTCATGCATAACAACCTCAAAATGATGAATCGCACCTCAAGTCAAAATCAATGAACTTTGGAACTTCAACTTCTACAACCGATGCCGAAACCTATCAAAACACGTCCAATTACCTTCAAATTTTGCACACACGTCACAATTGACATTTCAGACATATTCTAACTTCCAGAATCAGAATCCGAATCCGATATCAAAAAGTCCACTCCTGGTCAAACTTCCCAAAAATCTAACTTCCGTCATTTCAAGACTAATTCGACTACGGACCTCCAACTAACAATCCATACGCGCTCCTAAGTCCAAAATTACCCAACAGAGCTAACGGAACTCATGAAATTCCATCTTGAGATCCAATACTAAAAGTTCAAACTTGGTCAACTCTTCCAACCCAAGGCTTAAATCTTGAAGTTTATTTTTCCAAATCAATTTCGGATAACTTGAAAACCAGCACCGACGATTTACGCAAATCATAATACATCATGCGGAGATACTCTGGCCCTCAAACTATCGAGAAAAGTGCAATTGCTCAAAATGACCAGTCGGGTCGTTACAACACAAAAGTAGATTATAGAATTACGAAGTTCGCCCATAAGTGGAGCATGATAGGAGGACTCACCTCGATACATAGAACCAGATCTAATTAAGGAAAATATTCCTTTATAACAAATCAAGATCGTACCAGTAACGACAACCAGTGTTTTAAAAGGTATTTTCGGGGATAGCCCCGGGGCGAGACGTACCAAAAATGCCCCGAGGCGATGGTGTGGGGCGAAAGTCTCAAGAGGCGTAAGCCCAACAATTCGGGGCATACGTCCGGGCGTTTGAGGTGAGTTTAGCAGATCCAAGTGATCCTGAATACAGTGGGTGTTGATTCTTTCATACAGTCGATTTTTCGGAGATTCAGAGGTAGCTGCCATGTTTCGCAGACCTTGTCTCTCCTTCCCTATCCTTTTGTTTATTGTATTTGGTCTCAGATTATTATAGACCACGTTTTCCAGACTTGTAATGTATAGATGCTCATGTACTTAGTGATACTAGGTTTTGAGAGTGTGTGTATCGGTATTTGCGAGACTTGTGGATTGTGTTTAAATATTATATTTTCAAAATTAAATAAAATTGTGGTTTATTGAGGTTGTCGGCTTGTCTAGTATCGAGATAGGCGCCATCACGACAGATTAGGATTTTGGGTCGTGACAGATACTCATCCCTACTAAAAAGTATAAATAAGTAATAGATTTCGAACCCAATAATCAAATACCTTGTGATAAATCTCAAACTCAAATTTATAATGTTCAAAACCTGAATCCAGTCTCTTATTATTGCTCCTCTTTGTTTTTCTGCTTTTTGCATATATGAAAAGCATACCATTAGATTTTTAACAAAAGAAAAGCATGTGAGCGGCATGGTAAAACAAAAAGTGTTGGATGTCTCGTAAATTTATGCAGTCTTGAATTCTAAAAGAGATTATTCGATATATTTTTGGCTCATGATATATATCAACACTCGGATATCTATATATATATATATATATATATATATATATATATATATATAGTATTTAAAAAATTATATAAATCTAATAAAAATTGACTTTGTGCTTAAATCAACACTAAATGTGAAGAATCATTTGATTATATGGATTTAGCCAAGACGAATTCAAGATTTGAACATTATGAGTTTGAGATTTTATCACAACGCAAATGATTATTGGGTTCAAAATCTATTACTTATTTATACTTCTTAGTGGAAGTTTAAACACACGTACATTGATCGAGCATTTATTCGAACCCACAACTAATGGGCTAGATCCACACCTATAGCCAACCACATGAAATAACATTAATCATAATCGACTGCTGTGGATCTAACTGATCAAACAATTAATTTTGCATAGACACAAGTCATTCAACACCATGAGATAACGTTAAAAATCATCATTTTATTGTGGATCTAATTGTTCGAAAAAATTAATAATAACTATCACTATCATATATGAAGAAACTAATGAGACTAGCTAACTCTGGTTCCAAATTCTTTCTCATAGCTAATTTTTAATTGATTTTTTAAATAATTTTGGGGGAAATCTTGATATGCTTGCCAAATTTGCTGAATATCTTTGTCTTCCAGCTTCTTTGAATTAACAGTAGATATTTAGTTAAAGATCATTTTTCTTCATTTTTCCTTAACTAATTTGTTCTTTTGCAGACAAATTAGGGAAGTTAAGCTGCTTGGCCTCCACATCAGCAAATTCGTTTTGGGGATTTTTACACTTTGTAGAAGTCCACCATTAAAAATAGCCGATAAATATTATATATATATATATATATATATATATATATATATATATATATATATATATATATATATATATTGGGTGAGAATGAGACAAGTGCACGAAGGTATTGCCGTGCCATTTGATGTGATATGTTGAATATATTTCTCACGCCAGGAAAGTTAAATGAGTTGTCATTGGTGTGTTTAATTAGAATTTGCCTCGTCTAGGCCCACTAAAGGAGTAAAGCACCCCTATGTTTTCAATTCCAAGAATCGAATTGAGACATATAACCCCTTAGTAGGTTAATATCTTTATTCAGTCACCTAAAAAATAATCACATACCTAAATAACTTGAGCGAAATCCTAATTCTTATGGAGAAAAATAATATTGAAATATCTTAATGATAATATTAGTAATTAACTATTGTTTCAGGAGGTAGTAGAATAGTCCTAAAATTTTAAATCTCCTGGTGGGAACAAAGTACCAAGAGAACCGAATAATATTGACCAGATTTAGGATTTACTATTTGTTCGACGTTTAAAGTTGTTAGCATTGAACTCATTATATTTTAACGTTATAGGTTCATACCTACTGTTTTTTATAATTTTAATAATTTTAATACATAAATTTATGTTTCGCCTGAAAATTTATGGGTTCAATTGAATCCGTAGATATAATGGTACATTCGCTTATTGAATGAACCACGAATACAAATACTATTATTCTTTGTGTTTGGTTTTTCATATATAAAAAAGATAATTAGGGGGGGAAATATGAAAGTATTGAAACTTCAAAGGGTATTGTTGCGGCCAAACGCACACGCAAGTATACGTGATCGTCAAGTAATAGAGTAGTGAGTAGAGTATTGTTCCCACGAAGACTTATGATTCACTTTTGACTAATTCAAACTTAAATAGCTTATCGATTCAAGCGATTTCTTACAAAATAGATAATTTTCTAATTTACTACCTAAAAACTATCAAGTAATAAAATACTAGAAATCAACCACAACACTTAAATAGTTTTGAATAACAATCAATAGGAGATAATATTCCAGGGTCACGGGTTATCTAACAATCATGTTGCATTCTTAGCTTAAAATAACTAATTAATTTATCTGGATTGTTGATTGACAGGGTTGATATTACTCATAAGAATCTGTCGAGTCCTTACTCGCCTATTCAAGCTAACTTAATAACTATATGTCTATGAAATTAAGATTAACAAGAACACATTTACAATTCCTGTATTGCAACCGAGCAAGGCAATTAGGTATATGTCTATCCTAATTGCGAATTCGTTCCCCGATGCCCGGGTTTAGGAACTTGCTCTATTTAATTCTATATGCAATCTAGAATTCCCACTTTCGAGTTCAACTCTAGATTCGTAGATAATATTTCACTGTTAGCTACTCAGCAAAATAATTAAAAGCAGAATTAAATAAACAACCCAATATGATAAAATCAACTTCGTCAAATTAAACTTCAAACGTCAAAATTCACGTATACCCATGACCCTAGAACAATAGGGTTCTTAGCCACTCATGTTCATACAATCATCAAAATAATATTTTCAAACATAAAATCAATGAGTACTAGGGAAGGGATGGAAGAATTGATCAAATCCTTGCTCCCGAGTGTTTGGCGCCTCCCCTCTTCTCTCAAAGTCGTGTCTTCTCCCGGTATGTTCTCTCCCCCAGTATGTTCTCTTCCCCCCTCTAAAACTCGTTTTTAGGTCTATTTATATGTGTAGGAAAAGACCTAAACATATAAGACAAGTCCTAGTCAAACCCGGAAACAATTTAAGTCTTCAAAACTCGGATTGGACCTGGCCCCAGGCCTGGCGTCACCAGCCTCAGCCTGGCTTTTGCTTGGCGTCGCCAGCCTCAGCCTGGCTTTAGCCTTGCAAAGCCAGCCTAAAGCCAGCTTCAAGCCTGGCGTCGCCAGGTTCTCTTATCCACTGCTCCTGCGCATGCTTTCGACTTGTAGGTCTCCTTTTTCTTCTACTTTCATCTCCAAGTCACCTACACATAAAATAGACTCAATTAAGCATAAATATAGTATAGTTTAGCATTAAAGTCCCAAAATATAAGGTAAGTAATGCACTAAAAATATGTAATTATAACCAAACATCACTACCCCACACTTAAAGCAATCAAACTACACTTTATATAGACACGACCTTTTTAAACAATTATCCTAACTCATCACACTAAGAATCTTTAAAATAGACTAAGCACAAGAGTATAACCTCTTCACATCAAAATTTGACTCATAAGTACCACGCATTATTCACAACTCACTCACTTACTCTAACATAGAGGTTAATGACATTACCTTTCCTTCATGAATCAAGTGCCCTCACACAATAAAAGAGAGTAGTTCCACACACAATAAAAATTTAAGAACAATTAGGAACTCAAGATAGAAAGAATTCACTCACTCTCTGAAATAACATTCATATGCCACAAAAGATGCGCCATAGGCTTGCCCGTAGTGTACTACTCTACTAATTGAGCTCATTCAGCCTAGGATCAAGTAGGACTTTAATTAGTTGTAATGTAGGCTACGGGTCGGGTAGGATACATTTGGATATAAGAGTGACTATGCCTCCCTAAGTACTTTTAATACATGTACTTTAACATTTAACCCCACACTTATGTCAAACCATAACTCCACCTTCACATCGATGTATATTAACTCCATACTTCTTTAAGCACAATTATATCAAGAGTCACCACTATCAAGGAATATTGTTCACAGCAATACAACTATTTTTTCCTTTCTTTTCTTTCCTTTTCAATTCAAGTGGCTTTTCTTATTATTTTTTTTATTTTTTATTTTTTCAAAACAGTGCACCTTTCTCCTTATTTCATTAGTTTCACTCAAAAGCCAAACCAACCGCCCCGCATTTTAACTTTTACAAAGTTCATAACAATTCAAGTGCTCATGAGAGGTGAAAATGTTTAAATAGATGGTTAATTCAAAAAAATAGGTAAGGCTTATAATGTGGTTGCCAAAGAAACAAGATTACAGGCTCAAAGGGGTTAACTACGATACATAACAATAAGGTGGGTATATTATATAACTGGTTCAACAAAGAAACGCCTATATCACTTCCAAGACTGAACAAAACTACTATTTCGCTTTGCAAATAAACGGGGCACGTTCTAGACATCAAATGCAATGCACAGAATTACACACAAACCTCACACATACATGGCACATAACTCACTTAGGATTGGACTCATCAAAATATTCTAGTCAAAGCAGTTAAGCAAAGTTAAGATCATACGATTTAAGCTACTTATACAAGAGTCAAAAACTGAGCTTAAGCATCACAACCAAAGTACTCACTATTCTCAAGGCATAACAAAGTTAAGAGATATTACTCCAATTCAATTCATCTCACAGTGGCTCCTACTCCTAAAAAAATATAAAACTACCGACACCCGATTCAAATAGAACCCTTGAAAAAGAACCGCGACACAAAGAAAAATCAAGGAGAATTATTACACTACCTAACAAAAGAAAATCTTTTTTTTTCAACTTAAATCCCTCAAGAAACCTTTCGAATGAGATCCATAGTCGGAAAAAGTCCAAAATTTTATGAATTTCTTTTTTACTACACTAAGAACGAGTACTACAACTAAGCTAAGATAGCACAGAAAAATACTCAGACAATCTCCTCACCCCACACTTAAAATTTTGGAATGTCCTCAATGCACACTATAAATAACAAGAAGGGAAACAAAGAGACTCCCTGGTAGGCTAAAGGCCGAAGAATTAGCAGCTCACGGGATACTCAAACTTCTCCCAAGTATGGTCCTTTGTGTGGGCACCCCACACTTAGTTCTCACCATATAACTCACTTTTTTACTCTTCCAATGACTTTATTTCCTATGCTTATCATCTTACAAAATCAAAACAAACACTACAAAATAATATAATAAAATCAAAAATAAAAGAAAGTAGTAAAACTGGGTTGCCTCCCAACAAGCGCCTGATTTAACGTCGCGGCACGACTCAACATGTGTTTAAATATCTGCCAAGTCCACTGAGGTCTTGTGATGTGCAATGTCACCACCCCAATAATATTTTATTCTCTGGCCATTTACCAAGAAGGTATCACTTGAGCTTGTATCACGCAGTTCCACCGCTCCGTGAGGCATCACATTTACTACAACAAAAGGACCTGCCCAACGAGACTTAAGCTTTCCAGGGAATAGCTTCAACCTCGAATTGAACAAGAGAACTTCCTGACCTGGCTCAAACTCTCGATGTTGGATGTGCTTGTCATGCCACCTCTTCGTCTTTTCTTTATATAATTTGGCATTTTCATATGTGTGCAATCAAAACTCATCAAGCTCGTTGAGTTGCAGCAACCTATTCTCACCAGCTGAATCCATATCCATATTTAGCTTTTTATCGCCCAATAAGCTTTATGTTCAAGCTTGACGGGCAAGTGGCATGCCTTCCCATAAACCAACCTATATGGAGAAGTACCTATGGGAGTCTTATATGCAGTTCGATATGCCCATAATGCATCATCCAGCTTCCCGGCCCAGTCTTTTCTATTTCCACTTACTGTTTTCTCCAGAATCTGCTTTACCTCTCTATTTGAAACTTCTACTTGACCACTCATTTGGGGATGATAGGCAGTGGAAACTTCGTGCTTAACTCCATACTTTGCAAGAACATTATTCAGCAATTTGTTATAAAAGTGAGTTCCTCCGTCGCTTATTAACACTCTTGGAGTCCCAAAGCGCGTGAAGATGTGCTTCTTTACAAAGCTTACCACTACCTTTGCATCATTAGTAGGAAGAGCAATGGCCTCCACCCACTTAGAAACATAGTCGACTGCCACCAAGATATACCTGTGACCATTACAATATGGGAACGGTCCCATGAAATCAATCCCCCAAACATCAAAAAGCTCTACTGCCAGAATATTTTGCAAAGGCATTTCGTGATTCCTCGTGATAGTTCCGGTTCTTTGGCATCTGTCACACTTTTTAACAAAGGCATGTGCATCCTTAAATAATTTTGGCCAATAGAAACCTGATTGTAGCACTTTTTGGACAGTTCTATCCCCACCGTGATGACCTCCATATGGCGAAGCATGACAGCCATGCAATATTGCATTCATCTCTTCCTCAGGAACACACCTTCGCACCAACTGATCTGCGCACTGCATATACAGGAATGGCTCATCCCACATGTAGAGCCTCACATCATGTAAGAATCTTCTTCTATTGTCAGGTGTCAATTCTGGTGGCGTCACCCCACTTGCAATAAAATTCACATAATCTGCATACCACGGGGCTTCACTTGAGGTGACTGCTAATAACTGCTCATCAAGAAATATTTTTTTGATCAACCCCCCTTCTGCTACATGGTTCCGATTTTCTAATCTGGATAAGTGATCAGTCACTTGATTCTCTGTTCCTTTTCGATCTCGGATTTCTAAGTCAAATTCTTACAATAGGAGGACCCAACGAATTAGCCTCGGCTTGGCGTCTTTATTTTCAAACAAGTATCTGATAGCTGGATGATCTGTGTAGACGATAACTTTGGTTCCCACTAGATAAGATCTGAACTTCTCAAACGCCCACATCACTGCAAGCAACTCTTTTTCAGTAACTATGTAATTCATCTGAGCTGGATTTATAGTTTTGCTCGCATAATAAATAGAGTGAAAGATTTTATCCCTCCTTTGCCCTAAAACAGCTCTGATTGCTATGTCACTTGCATCGCACATCAACTCATATGGCTGTCCCCAATCTGGGGCAATGATAATTGGTGCAGTCACCAACCTTCCCTTCAGCTCCTCAAATGCTTTCAGACATGCATCATCAAACTTGAAGGTGACATCTTTCTCTAGAAGCCTACACAAAGGAGAAGAAATTTTCGAAAAATCTTTAATGAATCGACGATAAAAACTTGCATGGCCCAAGAAACTGCGAATGCCTTTGGCGGATGTCGGTGGGGGCAATTTTTCAATCTCCTCCACCTTTGCTTTATCTACCTGCAGACCACTTTTTGACACCTTGTGCCCAAGATTATACCTTCACGTATCATAAAATAGCACTTTTTCCAGTTTAGTACCGAGTTTGTCTTTTCACACCTAGCAAGCACTTTATCAAGGTTCATTAAATAATTATCAAAAGAATACCCAAACACAGAAAAATCATCCAACTTCCACAAATCTTTCAACCATATCAGTAAAAATAGCCATCATACACCTTTGAAAAGTCGTAGGTGCATTATAGAGACCAAAGGGCATTCTCTTGAACGCATACGTGCCATAGGGACACGTAAATGTGGTTTTCTCTTGGTCCTCTGGGGCTATAGCAATCTGATTATACCCCGAATAACCATCTAGGAAACAGTAGTATTCCTGGCCAGCTAACCTATCAAGCATTTGGTCAATGAAAGAGAGGGGAAAGTGATCCTTTCGGGTGGCATTGAAAGTGATCCTTTCGGGTGGCATTGTTCAATTTTCTATAATCTATGCAAATTCTCCACCCAGTGACAGTTCTTGTAGGAATTAAGTCATTATTTTCATTAACCACTACAGTCATCCCCCCTTTCTTAGCCACACATTGAACGGGGCTTACCCATTTACTATCAGAGATCGGGAATACAATACCTGTATCAAGCCACTTAATCACTTCTTTTCTTACCACCTCTTTCATGATTGGATTTAGGCGGCGTTGTTGCTCTACACTTTGCTTGTGTCCGTCCTCCATGAGGATTTTATGCATGCAGAAAGCTGGACTAATGCCTTTAATGATCGTCCAACCATATGCTCGCTTGTGCTCACGTAGCACTCTCAACAACTTTTCTTCCTGCAATTTAGACAAGTTAGAAGAAACAATAACAGGTAAAGTGTCAGAACTACCCAAATAAGCATATTGAAGGTGAGGGGGTAGGGGTTTAAGCTCCAATTTTGGAGCTTCTTCAATTGACGACTTTGGAGGAGACCCACTTGGCCTATTCAGGGGCTCAAAGAGGTGTATTCCCTGCATGTAAGCACATGATGCATCTAGGATATGCATCATCTCCTTAACCTCATTATCAATCTCCAAGATATCGAACAACATAAGTGCTTTTTCTAGAGAATCGTCTAGTTATACACTCGTGTCAAGACGTTGCTCATCAACCTCCACAACAGATATCATAGAGAGCTCCTCATAGTGGCGGGGAAAATGGATCGCTTTATAGACATTAAAAACTGCTTCCTCGTTGTCCACCCTCATAATTATTTTTCCCTCTCTCACTTTAATTATTGCATCACCAGTAGCCAAGAGAGGTCGTCTCAATATGATTGGAACTTGTTCATCAGCCTTAAAATCTAGAATAATGAAGTCAGTTGGGAAGATAAATTTCCTAATTTGCAGCAACACATCTTCAATCACTCCTTCAGGGTAGGCTATGGACCTATCAGCTAATTGCAACATCACAGTGGTTGGTCTTGGAGATCCCAAACCCAATTGCTTAAACAAGGACAAAGACATTAGATTTATGCTCGCCCCCAAATCACAAAGAGCACGACCCATGTCAATATTACCAATTCGCATAGGGATGGTGAAGCTGCCAGGATCCTTAAGCTTTTGAGGAAGCTTGTTTTGGACCCTTGAAGTGCACTCCTCAGTAAGTGCAACTGTCTCGAACTCAGTCAATTTCCTCTTGTGAGTCACTATATCTTTTATGTACTTAGCATATTTTGGAATTTCACGAAGTACATCCACCAATGGAATATTCAATTGAACCTGGCTCAACATAGAGAGAAATTTGTTGAATATGCGATCATCATTCTTTTTCTGCAATCTCTGGGGGAAAGGTGGTGGTGGCCTTGAAGCTTCCACTGGATTTGAACCTGCATCATTTTTCTTTGACTCTTGTATTGCCTTAGGGATCAGCTCCCCCTTAGGTATAGGCTTGTCCTTTATCTTCTTTGGCACTTCTTCTAGTTCCCTCCCGTTTCTGAGTGTAACTGCATTAACTTGAGGGTTCTTCTCTGTATCACTGGGAAGAGCGCCTGCAGGTCTAGTGTTTTGATTTGCTGCTAACTGTCCCATTTGCCTCTCAAGATTTCTGAAATCGGTCCTGAGCTGTTGATTGTCAAGCAACAACTTCTTCAGCAAGTCATTTGTACTCTCTTCTGTTTATAGGGGTGGTTTCTGAGGTTGATTGAAATTTCCTTGGGGCCTATACTGATTCTGATTCTGTTGATTTTCACCCCATGAGAAGTTAGGATGATTCCTCCAATTTGGATTGTAAGTATTCCCATATTGTGCATGCTGATTCATTGGACCTCTACTCTGTTGCCCCATATAGTATATAGATTCAGGATTCGTGGGGCACATGTCACTCATATGACTGTCACCACATAGTTCGCACCAAATAGACATCTGTTGTACATGTTTCATCTGTTGTGTTTGTTGCATTGTCATTCTATTCATCTGATTTGCCAATTTTGCTATATCGGCTCTCATGGCTGAGAAGTCATCAAGCTCAATCAATCCGGCTGCCTTCTGCTTAATTGCTCTTCGTGAGTCCCTATCTCCTTGCCAATTATGGTCATTAGCAGTGAAGTTATTTAGCAAGAGTTGTATTTCACTATACGGCCTCGCCATGCAACTACCTCTACAAGCTGAATCAAGATTTATCTTTGATGCCTCATCTAGCCTATCAACAAATGTGTGACCCAATGCCTCATCAGTTTGATAATGATTCGGGCAGTCTCTGAGTAGCTTCTTGTTTCTTTCCCAAGCTTGATGAAGTGTCTCTCTATCTCGTTGTTGGAACCCAAGAATTTGGCTCCTCAGCGACTTTGTCTTCTTAGTGGGGAAAAACTTGATTAAGAATTTCCTTGCTAGATCATCCCAAGTATGGATTGAGTTCGCGGGCTCCTTTTGCAACCATTCCTTAGCTTCCCCCAACAGTGAAAAGGGAAATAGTGTCAGACTCACATAGTCCTTGGAAACGTTCGGATAATTATATATGTCCGTAATTTTCAGGAAATTCTGAATGTGCCTTTGCGGGTCTTCATGAGATAGACCCATATATTGCCCTGTGGACTGAATCAGTTGTACCATGTATTGTTTGAGTTCAAAATGCCCCGTGATATCAGGCTTCACAATAACCTGAGTCATATTAGCAAGATTGGGCCTTGCGGCTTTTATTACCGCACGCTCTTCATTACCTGCCATCTCTGTTGGCTGTGATTGAACTACGATGTCCAACTCTCCTTCTATTCTAGTTCTTGCTTCGACTTCCCTCCTCACTCTGTGAAGTGTTCGTTCAATTTCAGGATCAAGAGGAAGGAGATTGTTTGTGCTTCTACTCCTCCGTATTCAAGAGAAGAGCATGCGTTAACACAAACAAGGTAAACTGAAAATTAGAGCTTGAACAAATAACTAATAAAAAGCTTAACTCAGTCAAGTAGCTAATTTCTAAGTCCCCGACAACGACGGCAAAAACTTGTTGTGGCCAAACACACACGCAAGTATACGTGGTCGTCAAGTAATAGAGTAGTGAGTAGAGTATCGTTCCCACGAAGACTTATGATTCACTTTTGACTAATTCAAACTTAAATAGCTTATCGATTCAAGCGATTTCTTATAAAATAGATAATTTTCTAATTTACTACCTAAAAACTATCAAGTAATGAAATACTAGAAATCAACCACAACACTTAAATAGTTTTGAATAACAATCAATAGGAGATAATATTCCAGGGTCACGGGTTATCTAACAATCATGTTGCATTCTTAGCTTAAAATAACTAATTGATTTATCTGGATTGTTGATTGACAGAATTGATATTACTCATAAGAATCTGTCGAGTCCTTACTCGCCTATTCAAGCTAACTTAATACCTATATGTCTATGGAATTAAGATTAACAAGAACGCATTTACAATTCCTGTATTACAACCGAGCAAGGCAATTAGGTATATGTCTATCCTAATTGCGAATCAGTTCCCCGATGCCCGGGTTTAAGAACTTGCTCTATTTAATTCTATATGCAATCTAGAATTCTCACTTTCGAATTCAACTCTTGATTCGTAGATAATATTTCACTGTTAGCTACTCGGCAAAATAATTAAAAACAGAATTAAATAAACATCCCAATATGATAAAATCAACTTCGTCAAATTAAACTTCAAACGTCAAAATTCACGTATACTCATGACCCTAGAACAATAGGGTTCTTAGCCACTCATGTTCATACAATCATCAAAATAATATTTTCAAACATAAAATCAATGAGTACTAGGGAAGGGATGGAAGAATTGATCAAATCCTTGCTCCCGAGTGTTTGGCGCCTCCCCTCTTCTCTCAAAGTTGTGTCTTCTCCCGGTATGTTCTCTCCCCCGGTATGTTCTCTTTCCCCTCTAAAACTCATTTTTAGGTCTATTTATATGTGTACGAAAAGACCTAAACATGTAAGACAAGTCCTAGTCAAACCCGAAAACGAATTAAGTCTTCAAAACTCGGATTGGACCTGGCCCCAAGCCTGGAGTCGCCAGCCTAACGCCAGCCTCAGCCTGGCTTTTGCTTGGTGTCGCCAGCCTAATGCCAGCCTCAGCCTGGCTTTAGCTTGGTGTCACCAGCCTCAGCTTGGCTTTAGCCTTGCAAAGCCAGCCTAAAGCCAGCTTCAAGCCTGGCGTCGCCAGGTTCTCTCATCCACTGCTCTTGCGCATGCTTTTGACTTGTAGGTATCCTTTTTCTTCTACTTTCATCTCCAAGTTACCTACACATAAAATAGACTCAATTAAGCACAAATATAGTATAGTTTAGCATTAAAACCCCAAAATTTAAGGTAAGTAATGCACTAAAAATATGTAATTATAACCAAACATCAGGTATAATATGAAACTATCTTTTCGATGATTATGATTTTATGCCCAAAATAAATATGCATGTTCCTATGTTGTGATCACTACACGAGAAAGCAAGATACAAGTGCAATATATTTAGGTTATGAAATCATGAATATGACTGCTTCTTAATCAACATGTCACCTTCTTATATTTAGGTCGTTAGGTTTTTTTATATTCTTAGATATCGACAATCGGACGTAAATCGTGAAACTTCATTATTTTTAAATATGCACTAACAAATTACCAAATGGTGTGTTGAGATAAATGAGATCCTTTCACTCTAATCAGAGTTCTCGGGCTTGACTGATAAAAATAGAGAAATCTCAAGTTGAGAGTGAGATCTTTGCGGTGTGAATCTGAATTAATCGAATCCATTTCTCTTCGCTTAAATTAGAGAAACTGCGTTTATCCCTTTTGAAATTTCCTTCAATTTGGGTTTTTATGAATAAAATGTGAGGATTAGAGATTTAGAGGTAGAAAACCAGCTTTTTGAAAGGTTTCGTATATATCTCACCTTCCCTCAAATGAGAAATTACCTAATATTTATTTCGGAAGACCCCTCTATATAACTTTAAATTGTTAATTAGATTTTAGCCTTCAATATTTGTTAAACGTAATAACTTAATTGATCAAATAAGATAAATACATGCCATGACAGAGGTCGTATCCCGGGGTCAAGGAGAAGAACTGGCAGTCTTCTAAGCTATCAAGCTTCCGAGGAAGGACGATATATGACATCTTAGGCAATCACACAAAATATTGTATAAGACAAAACACAAATTCATATGGTGTATGCTTTTTGACTCGATGATAGCTCGGTCTAAAAAATAAGGAATTAATTTAACTTGGTATATATGAACGAATGTAGTCAGAGGCGGATCCAGGATTTTGGCAGGATAGGTGCACTATTAAGAAGACATGGATCCAGAATATAAATTTTATGGGTTCAACCTTTAGTTCTTACGATTGCGTACCCATTGCACTTTTGGAATTATAAGTTCAATATTTTTTAAAATAGTAATTTTCTTACATCTATATCTATTTTTCATGCTGAAAATATTGAGATCAGTTGAACTCATTGACTATATGTTACATCATACACTGCTACTAGTTTTAATATACACATTTTGTTAATCATATAAGATTTTACGGCGACAAAAGAAGAAAAAAAATTTCAATGTGTGAAAATTTTGAAAGAATAAACTAAACAAAAAAAGAAATAAAAAGAAAAGTACTTAATTAATACGCAAAAAATAACATCAGACACGCTCATCTCCCGTGGGCGTCTACTTTTTCTAAAAAAAGGAAAAAACAACAAGATTGACATAAGATTTGAACTCACAACCTCACCTAGAGAGGTACACTCAATAACCATCACACAATATAATACTTTGAGCATGAGTGCACACACATCTATTTAAATATTTTTGAAAAAATATAATATTACTATACATGATTTAGGGCGAGGAGCATGAGTTCACGTGCCCCATGGAACCCCCTAGATACGCCGCTGAATGTAGTGATCTCGAGACTTCATTTTCCTTTTTAGTTTTTAGTATTGTGTACACGTATTGTAGCCCGACTAATTCAGAATCAAATAAGGCCCATAAAAGGAGGATGCATTCTCTATAAGAATTGTTTTTTATTCCCAAGGCCTAAACACAAGAACTCCTATTAAGAGTGAAGAGATTCTATTCATCCCAACCACAATCTTTTATTAGTGGTAATCGAGATTAATTATTTGCTCTTCTTTGTTTTTTCAAAATCTTGAAATTTAATGTCTTGTTTTCATGGATGCTTCCCTTGTTAATATGCTTTCTAGTCAACTACACACAATAATATCCAAAGATACAAACCCTCAAAGAGAAAATTAAATACATTACCGATGTGTTTGGTATGTACTCCGTATTTGAGGGTTATCTAATACTAGGATTTCTCTCTAAAATACTTAAGTGATTATATGTCTAATATACTTGGAGGTCCTTTGGTATAATAATGAAATATTCCATAGGATTAACTATTCCATATCAATCCCACCATTATAATATAAAATTTATCCCAAAATTAACTATAATAGTATAACCAAACTTGGGATTAATATGATTCAAAATTTTATCTCGAAATTATTATCCATTCTTACGGTAAAGGTCATCTAGTAAGCATTAGTCTTTTGTTAGCTTAGTGAATTAATTAATGATCAAAGCAGTACATTGACATACACATCCTTTATATTTATTCATACATTGACATACACATCCTTAACCAGACTAAAGACGTAATATAAACTTCAAATTTCACGGTAAATACAACAATAACAATAACAACTTATAAACCTTAATTCCGAAAAAACTTTAACGAGAAAATTAATTTTTTTGCGAAAGTTAAACTGAAGTAACACTGGGTAAGAAATGTTCGGAAGAACGTGACAAAGTTGAATCGGAGTTCGAAGAATTAAACTGAAAAATCGAAATTCAGAATACATTGGCTAATTCTTAAGTAGCAGCAGTGATGGGCCATTACTAGATCAAGATGTTTGATTCAAAGTTTAAAAGTCCAAACCACATTAAGGCCCAACTCAAATTTTAACTCAAGACCACAACAATAACCATATGGATCTCTACAGCTGATCATCTCTTAGATCATCTTCTCCAATGTACCAAAACGATAAGCCAAACAGAATCTTCCAGAAGTTCCAGAAAATACCCCATTAAATCTCCAACATATTTATAACGCTCTTATCCTCAAAGTACACAACAGATTAAGAAAAAAATTAAAAAATACGCAGAGAAGTAGAAGAAAAAAAAAGGTGTAGAAATGGCGCTTTTTGGTGATCCTTTCAGACAATTCTTATTGAGTCCCACAATTTACCGCAGCTCTTCTGGTTCTGCTGCTCTTCTGGATTGGTTTGAATCCCCTAATTCTCATATCTTCAAAATCAATGTCCCAGGTATTGTAGATGTTATTACATAGATGTTATTCAAAATCAACATTTATTTGCTTTTGTTTGAAACTACTGTAAATAGAAATTGTCATAACCAATTGTGTTAATCGAGTTGATTGATATTTTAGTAGATGTAATTACATAGACAACCATACTCAATTCAGTAAAATTGTTTGATCTTAAAAACATACCTCAATAAATATAACATTGTCTGCCATTCACATAATTAAGTAGAGTTTTCTGGAAAAACAAAACTAGTAATTTGAGGAAGATCGCCTAGGAATGAGAGGCATAGGGCTAAAGGAGAGACAAAATAGGATGAGTGATAGATCATATAATCAATCGCAACTTTAAGATTGAAATGTATATGTGACCCAGAGTGATGAGTTGAACACCTTTCATCCCAAGATTGTACCGTTTATAGGGTAAAATATTATTTGTTATTGTTTAAAAAATAGACTTTGAACATTCTTATTGAATTTTGTGGCTTTGCCACCGATAGTAATTGTTGTACTACAGATCCACCCCTGATTTCGTTTAGGATGCAATCGTTGAAAGGGGGTTTATGCACAGTTGTGGAATGAATTTGACAGGGTATAACAAGAAGGACATAAAGGTGCAAGTCGAAGATGGGAATGTACTAGTAGTGAAGGCGGAGGGTGGCGGCAAAAAGGACGAATTCCACGGAAAAGAGGAGATAGTGTGGCATGGGGCGGAGAGAGGCGGAGGAAAGGGAGATTTCTCAAGGGAAATTGAGCTGCCAGAAGATGTGAAGGTGGATCAAATCAAAGCTCAAGTTAAGAATGGTGTTCTCACCATTGTTGTACCAAAAGATGCTACTCCAAAACCATCTAAAGTTAGGAACATAAATATTACCAGCAAGTTGTAAAATCTTGGCTATGGAACAATGGAAATAAGGATGTGTTTTGTGTAGGTTGTGTTATGGAATTTGATAATGTAACAAAGTTGTTGTAGAACAATCAAAGTTTTTGTATCTAAGTTAATGCATTTCAATTTCTATCATCCCTTTTTTCTTTCCTAATTTTACACTACAATATACTAAACCATTGATCTTGTTGAAATGTCATTTGTCTTGATTATAGGTTCTTGGTTATATCTAGAATATTATGTTTTTGGTAACGTTGTTTTGTTTAATTCTATTTGTGATCTTATTCTTTTAATAACACTCATCTTTTTACCTATCTATACAGTGTATTTTTCCCGCGAACACCCCTTTCTATAAGGTGGCTCCGCCACTGCTTCTGATAATCACCCGAATATGATCGGTCCCGACTACACGAGGTGTAGCAAAAGAGGCCAGATGATGACAATTAAGAGGTTGTCATTGCTGTTCCTAATCCTACAAAAGAAGAGATCCAATGGCAAGGCAGGGCTATACGCCCGTTTGCTCCAAACATTGGGGAACGGGGCAATGCTCTCCCCCAAAATATGTTGGAATTATAATACAAAAATTTATAGTATTGACATTAATAAGTTTTTGGTTTTTTTTTTAATAATTATGATTTATGTGGCTCATTGCATGTAAAACTGAATATTACTGGATTTTTCATCCATAAGGCATAAGCGGATTGAGAATAACGGAATTAATATATGAACATATATTTGAAATACTAAATATATATTTTTATTGAAATCTTAAGACTCAAAACTTAAGACATTGGTCGATTTAGGGGGACAACTTATAGTGAACCCTTAAGAT
This sequence comes from Nicotiana tabacum, assembly GCF_000715075.1. NCBI lineage: Eukaryota > Viridiplantae > Streptophyta > Magnoliopsida > Solanales > Solanaceae > Nicotiana > Nicotiana tabacum. Next base: position 7,731,766 of record NC_134102.1, on the reverse strand, counting down.
CAAGAGTCTGATGTGCATTGGTTGAACAGTCCACTCATGTGCCCCGCCACCTTCAAATCTTGGGTCCGTCTCTTTATTTGATTATAGTTATTAGTTAATCTATATAATTTTTTTACCAAAATCTTGATATTACGATCCCACTTTACTAGTACCATTCTAGACTAAGCTAAGAGTCGATTCAATAAATGACGACGCACCTTTCTTAGTTGTTAAGTCTAGGCTTTGCAATGGTCCATGTATTCACATTGTCAAAGAAGAAGGCATAATTAAACAAGTTTGAATACAAATGTTAGTGCTTGGCATTTTCTTACTCTAGAAGAAATATAAGTTTTTATTTTATTTTTAATCAATTTAACTCAAAATTTGATACAACAAATGAAAATGATGTATCTAAACATACCATCTTAATTCAGCCCAATTTTGTTAAAATAAATAACTAGCTTTACCTTATGATAGTAACTTGCATTAAGAAGGATATTGAAATATTAAATGCCTTAGTAGAAATAGTTTAACTATAATGATTCTAATGAATATATAATGAACATAATTATGGTAGATTTATATGATTCATACAGCCTACTCCAATATTTTCTAATTGAGGTGTAAAGTGTAAACGATTTTTTATTTGGGTTAATTCTGCCGTATGGTGGCAGTGCCCTATAAACGATTAATTAATGGGTTTAAACTAGATATATTGAAAGTGTAGGGATCTTTAATACTATCACTAAATTTCATAGAATTTTTACTTTTATTTTAATTAATGGTGGCTCGATCAAATATATTTATAATATATAAATTATACACGATTACAAACATATATATATATATATATTATATATCTACCAGCTATTTTTTGAGTGGGAGGATTTTTAGGTTAATTTCTCTTAATTAATGTGTCCGAACAAATTAACTCCTTGGTTAATAGGGAAAATGCACAAACAATCATTCTTAAGATTGTTATTTAAGGATTGATTAGTACTTATTTTATCCAGAAAATTTGAATTAAAAATCTTAACTTCAGGATAATTCAGGATATCTGTGTCCCGAAAAATTGAAATGGAAAATTAAAATTCAAGATATATTGACTAATTCCTAAATAGCAGCCTTTTAGAGACTAGAGTGGCTAGGTGATGTCATTTTGAAACTTGAAGTTTGGGCTTAGCCAATCTGGTCCAAGCAAATCTCAGCCCATATCCTACTTCTAAATTAATACCTTCCTTCCTTTGTAATTAAACCACTCTTCAAGTCTTCACTTTCCTTTTATTCGAAGCCTATGTACATTTTCTCTTGAAAAACAATCTCCTTCAATTTTCCTCTCTCCCCTCAAACATCAATGGCGTTGGAATGGGTTGTTCTCGGCTACGCCGCGGGTGCAGAAGCAATCATGCTCCTTCTCCTAACAATTCCGGGTCTTGACCCGCTCCGTAAAGGCCTCATCACCGTGACCCGTAATCTCCTCAAACCTTTCCTCTCGATCGTACCTTTTTGCTTGTTCTTATTAATGGATATCTACTGGAAGTACGAGACCCGACCCAGTTGCGAATCACACGAATCTTGTTCCCCATCTGAACACCTACGTCATCAGAAATCAATCATGAAGTCTCAGCGCAACGCGCTCCTCATCGCGTGTGCGATCGTTTTCTACTGGCTTTTGTACTCTGTTACTGGCCTTGTTGTTAAAGTTGAGCAGTTGAATAAGCGCGTGGAGAAGTTGAAGGCTCAGGATTAGGATTGAGCTGAATGATTCGTTTGCCGATTGGATCGGGTTTCAGGTTTTGTGCTTTTCGTTTCGGATCGGGTCGGCTCCACTTTTTTTGGTGCTAGTTATATATTTAGTGAACTGTGTTTCTGTTGTACTGCTTTGATCGTTAATTACTAGTAATAATGTTATACGACTTGGTGAAATCCTCAATAGGTTGGGTTATATTGTGCTGATATTGGGATTTCGCTAATTATACAATTAGCTAGTGCTTGTTTGATTTGTTTGTTAATTGCTGCATGATCTTGTTGATTCATGCTGGAGGTTTATCTAATTGAAGGATATATGTGGAATTTATAACTGAACGCGCAATGCGTCTTGGATTTCTTTTTATATTGTGTGCATTCTCCTCAATATACCGTGTATGATCACTTAGAAAAAAAGGGCAGCCCGGTACACAAGGCATCCCGCGTTCACTCAAGGTCCGGGGAAGGGCCGCACCCTAAGGGGTATGATGTAGACTATTCTAATACAAGCATCAGTGACTGCTTCCATGGCTCGAACTCGTGACCTATAGGTCACATGCACATGCAGACAACCTTACCTTTGCTCCAAGGTTCCCCTTCATGTGTATGATCACTTAGAGTGAGATTAAAACAAAAAAACTCGAGAATTAGCCAATGTTGTTAAAAGCTACTTAAAAGTGTGCTTAAGCCTTGAAGCTCTTGAAGCTCAGATTGTGCGCTTTGCCTCACTTAGTTGGGCTTTAGTGTAGGCGTTGTGCTAAAGCGTGGTGTCGTTAAGGGCACAACAACATATACATAGCTTAATTATAGTTTATCTATTCTTTTGTCCAAATTAATATTGCTTTTGCTTATATTTACATTTTCTTGCATTACATTTCTATTTTCCATTTTTTCTTTATTGGCGCTTTTCTTTGCTAAACCACATTTATATAATGCTTTGCACTTAAAGCTCCAAGAGACTTTTGCGCTTTTGACTACTCTGGAATTAGCCAAAAATTGTATGTACCCCTACCGAAACTTACTTGGCTTCCTTTTGATGGTTTATTTTGCATTTCTCAGCTTCTTTGTGTTAGTTTCTCACTCTTTAAGTTATGCATTTAGAGCTATGGAGCTGCAGGACAGAAGTTGAAATATTGAGCTTTTAACATCTTCGCTGAATAATTGAGTTAGATGAAAAGATTAAAAAAAGGAAAAAACCGACACATAATTAATAGTTGAAACTTTATTTCTTCATCAATGTAAAAGTATGTTAATTGATGTTGTGGAGGGTATAGATAGTAGCACAAGTTGCAGAAATGCTGAATGGAATATAATCTTAGTAAGGTTCTTGATTGTTGTGTGTGTTGGTAGATATTTGGATCCAAGATATTGACTAACTTGTCTGTATCTGTAACTGGACTGGTTACCTTTTTGTTGACAACGAAATTTCCAAATTGATAACTTCACTAAAATTATTTGTCCTAAATAAATGAAGGAAGTGGAAAAAAGAAATAAACATAAATGTTTTCAGAAGGGGATGATTGTGATTGAGATACAAGAGTGAGATCCCAGGTTTGATTCCCATGTACAACGCTCACTTTGTCAGCGAGTTTATATGCTCCAGGCTTGGTGGACAGGATTACCTGCCACCTTTGCTTGTGGCGTCATAGCAGGCTACCCGGAGGTTAGTCGATGTGCATGCAAGATAATCATACACGTCTTTCCTTGAATGATATCATAATCTTTAGTACTCTAAAGACTTGAAATATCCTAATGGTCCGTTCATTGTCTTTTTGAATGATGAGGTGAGCATGGTTACTTGTACTCATGGTTATTCTTTTGCATTTCTTATTTTTCTCGTGAGTCTTTACTTGACCTGTATGTCAACAGATTTAACCAGTTACCTTTTATGGTGTACTCTGTTCTCTTTGGTTTTTGCTGGGAGCTTCTTTTGCTGGTGTTTGACACAATTGGGCTTGATACTGTTTGATATTTAGTAGTGTTCAGTTATAGTTTACTTCTAATTTTAACTTCTCTCTCGTTGTGCATAACACATTTACTAGTTATGTTTTTCATACCAAGCTAGTTGGCCCTCTTTATGGTGGAGATCCTATTTAAGGATGGCAACCCCCCACCCCAACTCATTGCCACAACTCCTCTAATTGTTGCTTACCTTCATTTTTTTCTTTGAGAGTGGCTCCCGGAGACATCTGCACCCTTCTTCACAATCACATCGTTTAACCTCTTTACTTTGAAACCCACCATCTGTAGCCTTATGCGAACCGCTAGGGTAATCCTGACTTGCTAGGGGTCAGAGTGAGGTCTCAAGGTGTAGAGAAGGGTTTAACTATGCTTACAAAAAGGAGTTTCTGAGGATTAACTATGCTTACCTCATTTAAGGTCTATGAATTCAAGCTTTAATGTTTTAGCATTGAATTCATTATATTTTTAAAGTTATGGGTTCATATATATTATTTATTGTTCCTTATCAAAAAAAATATATTATTTATTGTTATTTTAGTGATTTTTTACGCATAAATTTATACTTTACATTGAAAATACCAGGTTCAGATGAACCTGGTATCTGTATGCTACATTCCCCCCCGGTATATAATTCCTAAGGATAGAGCTCAAAGGAGCTGAGAATAGGATTGAACACTCCTGATTTTAAAATTGTATGAGTTGCTTGACGTTGTTGGTGAAAGAACTGAACTAGGTTGTGTAAGATTAATTGGAACTTTTATTTTTCTGTCTATATACTAATTCAAGAAATGGTATCAAGATAGCTGAATTACAAGGACTAAAATAAGTATGGAATCAACCTGCATTAGGAGAGTTGACCATGATCTTTCCAATACTAAAGTTTGAACAGCTATTCAGCTAGTAGTATTTACGTGAATCTATGACCAAATGTGGAGCCTGTTAAATTTGAGTTCTTGTCTTGTTCTACAAGGTGGAAGTAGCCCCTAATGCTTGCATTAAGGTTGGTTGTCTATATCACACCCCTTGGAGTGCAGTTCTTTTTTGGACCCTGTGTGAACGCTGGATGTCTTGTGCCCGGATTGCATGTGCTTTGCTCCACAAGCAATCTTAAAAGGGTGTTGCCCTTTATGTTTTTTGTGATTCTCTAACAAACGAGGACGAAGCATCCGAAAAATTAACATATAATTAGGTGAGTGTATGCTAGGTGCCAATGAAATAGTTTCATATTCATTGTGTTGAAGTTTTTTTTTTTTGCATATACAGAATATACGGTGTTAAAACTATCATTTTATGTCCTAAATTTACAGAAAGGAAGTGAAATCCCAAACTAAACCTTCTTTAGAATATCCAATATATTCCGGGGAAACTGGCAATTGGTTACAACAAAGTTTGGTCAACTCTGGTGGATTGATTGGTTACTGATGGTGTTCATACGAGTCTGACTATAATTGAGATAAGAGAGTGTGTGTGTGTGTGTGGGGGGGGGGGAGTGAGGAAGGAAGGAAGGGCAATGTGATTTGTTATCTGTATACATTTGAAATTTTTATATATAATTTTGATAGAAAACGATGAGTTCAATTGAATCCACCAAACCCGTCATGTTGGTGTTTCTTACTTTTCTGTCCAGAGATGAAATTTCTACTTATCAACCTATACGTACGTGAAGTTATATTTTATATGACTCGTCTGTGTAAATTATTTTTTACATCATCAGCAGCGGATAAAACTCGAACTATCTTTAAACCACAAGAAAATGAAAGGCTTTTTGGTAAAATATACTTATTTAAAAATTAAACCACAACCATATTTAGATAGCCCAAATTTGTGTATATATATAGTTCTATTGGAAAAATTAAACCTCGAGATTCGGATCTTTTAAAGACATTAAAACGTAAAGGTAACTTCACCATCTTCAGGCACTCATTACAGAGTACCTATACAAAGGTAAAGTTCCTAAAAAAGACAGTGAGATTGTAAGTCTATCAGCATTTACATAACTCCAATTCGGAGAAAACAAAACAAGACAAAAAACTAAATACTTCCATGGTTATCTCTATGTTTCTGTTTTCTTGAAAGTTGGAGTAGAGCTAAAACAGATTGCTCTAACTTACTCTATCAGCCATCACCATTGCTTTCCTAGTTTTTGGTAAATAGAAAAAATCCCCGAGGACCTGTGGTGCATGGTTTGAAACTCGGTGGATAATGAGGTCGTCCTTCTACTCTTATCCACTTAAATATTAGGCTTTTATCTGTGGCAGGGTTGAAAAACATGACGTGCACCTATTCTACACATCACGTGCTACGCTCTTACCACTAGACCATACCATTAGGGGCTCATCATCGATTTCCTATTTACAAGCTACTTTTTACCTCCGTCGTAAAATTTTAACCTCCTCTGTTAGGCTGGTGGAAACTAGGCCTCTTCCGCAGGACTTGGTGGTGGTGGAGTAAGTACTTGAGCCCTGCATCCCAAATGCAAAACACTTCCATGGCCACTGGAGCTACGATTGATTCTTGAAAATAAATCGACTTTAGTCCGCCTACTTTGTGACGTGAGTCGACTAACTAACAACTCTAATGCTTCTTTCATCCACCCATGTTGGCAGAGCTTTCTTGCTTCTCGCACGCTCATCTGCAAAATTGATGTTTGGAAAATTAGTAAGCAAAGACGATTATGTGATGAAGGGAGCCTTGGCGTAACTGGTAAAGTTGTTGCCATGTGACCAGAAGGTTACTGGTTCGAGCAGTAGAAACAACCTCTTGTAGAGAAATGCAGGGTAAGGCATACAATAGACCCTTATAGTCCGGCCCTTTCCGAACACCGCGCAAAGCGAGAGTTTAGTGTATCGGGCTGCCCTTTAAAACGATCATGTGATATAGTTTATATGGAAATTTATAGAGTATGGGCAGGTGCATACCCATAATCTTTTGCGGATGTCTTTCTCAGGCCAAGTATCTAGCTCCTCAGTTACAAATAAAGGAAACATGTGCCCTTCATAGGCCGTATCGCCGTTTTTGTTCTCAAAGTACCAAATTCCTAATTTTCCCTGCAATAAGGTTTTCAACCCAAAGGAAACTTGTTAGGACTACATATAACGACCTAAATGTAGACATTAAAGCTTTATCAAGACCAAAGGCCAACAAGATTGAAGATCAACAAGAAAAAAAGCAGTGGCGAGGTCAACCCTTGTGAGGAAAGAAATAATCTAATCTATTTTTCTGGCTTGGCTAGGTGGGATAGCCGAGCCATTCCTTTTCTTTTGGATAGCAGGTTGGACGAAATCACTAAAAACAAAATCTATTCAATTAGTCAAAAGGAGAGAAAGGGATTCGAACCCTCGATAGTTCTTTGTTAAAACTATACTGTTTTTAAAGATTTTTTCACCCTAAGCGTACTAAGTTGACTTGTTACCAATGATTTGGCAAATAAGAAAATAGTATTTAAAAGAAACTAACTCAAAATTCAGGATTAGTAGTGAAAAGCTGTAAAGGAAAGAACTTTCAAAAGGCTTTCGGCTTCATAATCTAATTCTTATTGACATATCCCAGACTCCACTTGTGAGATTATACTGCGTTTGTTAATATATATCAGCCATTTGAAACGTCCATAGCAGTCAACTCTTAACCAAAGCCAATACTCTTTCATATCTTATCGCAACCATATAACCAAATACCATTTTGCTTATAAGCACTTAACTAAAACGGATCGCTGTTAAAAACTAACCTCAACATCGCCGCAAACACCAGCTTCCTCTATTGTCTCGCGTCTTGCTGCATCTTCAATTGTTTCATCCTTTTCCCAACCTCCCTGCATAATAAGAGCAAAATTTGTAAACAAAACAAACAAATCAATCTAATAGAGCTTAGAGAATAAAACATCATTAAGTTTGAAAACCATAGTTCTGTTGCTACCTTTGGAAACAACAATCCTTTTCCTTTTCTCTGAGGACTTATGAGAAGAACTTCAAATGCATCTTTGTCTGCCATAGATAGGTCAATAATATCTTTATATCTGTACGGTATACATCTGCAGAAGACATCAAACTCATCTCAGGACAACATAAGCGTAATGATGAAGTTACCAAATCCAAAACTCATTCTGATATGAAGAAATATTGTAAAGCATGTAGTTTAAGTCCGACACACTAAACTCTCGCTATGCGCAGGGTCCGTGAAAGGACTGGACCACAAGGGTCTATTGTACGTAGCCTTATCCTGCATTTTTGCAAGAGGCTATTTCCACGGTTCGAACCTGTGACCTCTTGGTCACATGTAGGGGTGGCAAACGACGGGTCAGGTCGGATATAGGATGTGTCGAAAACTTGTAATGAAAAAATGAATAAATTACCCGACCCGACTCGTATTTAATACGGATAAAAAACGGGTCCATATTATCCATGATTTCTTGAATATGATCACTTTTGGGAGAATTCTTACTCTCACAAACTTGAGGACCACCAATTTGAGGCTTTATAAATGTAAAAGTTAAATCATAAGTTATCAATTGGTTATCCATTTTCTAAATGGATAATATGGTTCTTATCCATATTTGTCTCCTTTTCAAAAGGTTCATTATCCAACCCATTTTTTAGTTGATAGGTGGTTAACTGTTTTCTTTTAACCATTTTGTCACGTCTGAAACTTCATCTCCTTCAATTAAATATGAGGAAAAAATGGTCCTTTTCCCAGAGAAAAACAAAGCATGTGATAAGGTGAACAAAATGCCAAGAGCACATGTATTGACTTCTTCAAGCTAATAGAAACATCCAAAAGAAAAATAAACACCTAACACACAATAATACACAAATTGAAGAAGAAAATGTCAAAATGAGCTCCATTTGATAAGATATAGAAGTGGAAAAAGAATGTTAACCAGTTGTTTATTTTTATCAATCTTTTGGAAAATGTCAAATCTGAAACAGTTCACCTCAAGTCCATTTTCGAAAAACACAAAACTTAGTTTTCAGATGCCAGTAAATTGAGAAGCAGCAAACAAGTAATTATTTCAAAAACTCAAATTTGTGAATCAATCCATTTTGCACACAAACAAAATAACTTCAAGCACCTAAGTTGCGTGGACTCTTTGTTTTTGGTGCCGCACCCGTCTTGACATGGGACGGATGCGGGATACGTCCTGGATTCGGTCAACTAACTTCGGATACTTTTACCTGAGTCTATCGACAAATTTGGGGGAGGGGGAGGGGGAGGGGGATTGAGATTTTGATTTCTCAAAATTAAAATTAAAACAGATTTAAGACATGGGAAATGCATACCTTCAATATTGTATTACTTTTTTCTCATATTTGCTGTTTGTGTTTCAGAAAAAACAAAAAATTCAAGGGGTCGTGTTGTGAATTCGGACTTCTAGTAGATAGTAACGCGATATAGATTAAGGGTTTTTCATAGAATATCTCTTAAAATTTATAATATCTTTAAAGTTCTATTTTTTATAAATTTGAATTTTCTTAGCCGAATTTCCGCACCCGTATCTATAGCTGGATCCATATTCCCGAATCTTAAAATTTAAATTTTGCCAAATCCGACACTGGGATCCATGCCCGTGTTGGATACCCGCACCTGCGAGCAACTTAGTCAAACACCCTCTAGAATCTTGATGATGCACCACTACCACACTCCCACTTCAGAACCAAAGGCTGAAAATTGAAGCTGTTCTAGTAATTGCAAAGTGAAATGGACCGTTGATTCTCTATCATTTTGTTCATCCTAGAAGTCAACTCTTCATTAATCATTACACCCTCTTTCCCCCCACCTCTCAAACCAAAATTTTAGGTAAAAAGAAACTCATGGTCTACATTAATAAAGACGTCGAAAAAATACATCGATAAAGACGAATCTAGTGCTAGCAGAGTTCAAATTCAAGATTTGAACATTATAGATTCGAGTTTGGAGTTCTACCCAACTCACCTGATTTATTAGGTTCAAACTCTTCCATTTATACTTATTTCGTGAATGTTTAACAAATACGTGATCTGAGCCAAAGTTACCAGGTTCGGATGGTAAGTCCTTAACTACGTCCACCCCGAGTGCTAGAAGGCTCCCGGCCTAAAGGGACTCGGGGGAAGACAAATGTACAGCCTCAACTCCTCGCTCAAGAACTTCTCACTAGAGAGGCTAGTTCCAAAATTCGAGCTTTTTTAAGAGTCTAATTCCAAAATTCACCCGTAGAAACACAGTTCTAATCTCAGTTGCTCCAGAGGCCCAAATGTGGACTAAACCACAAAATTTTAAAGCAAAAAAGAAGAATTTATAGTCTAAAACAAATTAAATCACAGACATTTGGGCGATCATAAGAAATTTAAAGTTAAATTGATTCTATACATAAAAATAGGAAAGAGCATCAAATAAATTAAACATAAAGAGTAATTTTTGAATTAACATACCCAACAACTTGGCGACGACCTTTGTTATAACGCTGCAAATGCCGGCCAGTACGTGAAACCATAACCACCATATTTTTCAATGGGGGAAAAATATGTATTATAAAATTAAGTCTTTATTTGTAATACTAAGAGTTATATAGATTGTAAAAACTGAAAAGGAAGAGAAACCCCAGAAAAGAAATGAGGAAAAAATGGAGAGAAGAAATGGTATGATTTACAATTTTGGAGTGCAAAATGTTGATGATAATGTCTATATGTTTCGTTTTCTGTAGTAATCTGTAGTGCAAAAGTGCAAAAACCGTTATTTAATGATACGAAAGGGCGCCTTCAACTTCCTATTTTAATCGGTGCGTTTGGAGGAATACGTGTACGTGACGCGGCACGTGTGTACGGCTTCTCCATTTTCTATACGTAACTATTATTAATTGCAGTAAATTTATCATTGTGACTTGTAGGGTATCGATTCATATGTAAAAACCGACTAAATCGATCGAATCCTACCGTATCGAATTAATTTTTAAGTTTTTTTTAAATAAAATCGTGAGTTTTTATATAAATTTATAACCGTACCGATAATTAGAGTAGGTTTTTTATTTTATGAAAATAAATCGTAAAAATACCGAACCGTACCCAATAAATTGATATGAAAAAAATATATTTATGTATTAAATTTAAAAACAACAAAGTCATTAAATTTTCCTTGGGCCTTGAAATTATTAAAATGATTACAAGCCAACAAGTAATTAAACTCAAAATCCTAATTCTCAAACCTATTATACTACTCCCATTGAAACTAAATTATTTCCAACATATTCAATGGCGAGACACAGAGTATTCTAGCGATTATGAGTAGTAAATTACAATGTATTGAATATGTTTCCTTTCGTATAGTTTAAATTTATATTTTTGAATATTTAATCTTCTATAGACTTTATTCTTGAGTTTCAGCTTGCTTAATATCTTTCCACTCGTGTGATTTATTTTTTCTTTATCTTTGCTTAGTTTTTTCCCCTTAATTCATCACCATTTAAATAGTAAAAATATCTAGAGAGTTTTGCTAAGTTCTATAAAAGTACGTATGTTATTGTATTCTGTTTCTACTAGTGACTTTTGAATGACATTTAAAAAAATACCGAAAATTAACCGAACCGTACCGATATCGAAGAGAAACTAACATGATTGGTACAATTTTTAAAAGTCTAATTTTGGTTATACATAATAAAATAACCGAAAAATTGGTATGGTACAAATTTTATAAAATAGCCGACCGAACCGAACCATTGACACCCCTACTTATAGGTCACGAGTTCGAGCCGTAGAAGCAATAGTAATGCTTCTCTTATGCTAGCCTATTTGCATCACACCCCTTAGATACGGTCTTTCCCCGGATCTTGCATCAACGCGATATACCTTATGCAACGTGTTGCCCTTTACTAATTGGAATTAATATCAAAAGGATCTAAATAATGTATTTGTATTTGCTTAGTGGATTTTAGACACGTATACAAAGTTTGAACTAAGTTTACTAAGTTCTCATAATCTCATAACTTTTACACTACTTCGGCCCCTACTCTAGAGGTCTTTGGAATTTAAATTCGTGATATTATTATATAAATGAATCGTATCAATGGAGCTTCACGTGTTCTTCTTCTTCCTTGGGCATGAAACTCTTATAATATATATATATATATATATATATATATATATATATATATATATATATATATATATATATATATATATATATATATATATAGGGTGAGAATGAGACAAGTGCACGAAGGTATTGTCGTGCCATTTGATGTGATATATATAAGCTTAAAATTATTTTTTATATATAATTAATAGATATTGAATTCCCTTGGCATGTTATGTGTTTACTTTTTAATATTTTAAATTTTCTTAGTAAAAATTCTAACTCCATCACCATTGAGTATTTAGGGGCGAAGCTATGTTGGTTCTTCGTCGAAAAGTTATACTACGTATAAGGTTAAATATTACTTGTTATTGATTGAAAAATAGATTTTGAACATTTTTGCATAACTCAATAACAAAAGATGTTCAAAATTTGAACACCCTTATTAAATTTTCTGACTTCGCCGCTTAGTAACATTGTTCATGCTCACGGCAGAGAGAGTGACGTTATTGGACTGTAGCAGCTGGAAATTTCCTTTGTCTAATCAGCAATATTATGGCTGAATTAATGTCCCTACAACTAACCAATAATTTAATGCTTACAATTCCTGTGGTACAAAATGTAACAGTTTCATCTACGTTCACAAGCTTCATGTTTTTGTCTCCCTCATATAATATCATTCACAACTTAATATATCTTCTTTAGTCATTTATCCTCCAAGTTTTATTTGTCTTCTATTTTTAATACTCCCCTATTTTACAATCCAATCACTCTCTAAATACTTAATCGTTCGACAACTATAGCATAACAAAGACATTGGCATTGCAATCTTTTTATAACGATGGTCAGGTTGCGTGCACTTTAATTAATTCTACCGGAATAGATATCGGGTAACTTTATCAACCCAAATTTTGGCGTACGAAAGCAATAGCCAAATGCTTTTGTTTGCACCGATCGAGATATGTGTTTATCCGTAAAATAATACAGTTGAATTTGTAATGTGGTTTATAAACACGTGAATTAATTTAATCCAAAGAATACGAAATAAGTAAGAATAAAATCGAGATTATGAAAATAGCTTAAAAGAAATACAAGCCTGATTGTACGATAAACCTTCCCGGAAGCAATAATATGAACAAACTTAAGAACAAAAGAAGAAAGTAATTTTATAATTTGAGAGCAGAATATGACCATTGTGTACAGATGATTTTTCTTTTCCTCACAATGAATACTAATCATCTTGTCCTCACAATGAATACTAATTCTCCTACTTATAGCTTTATTGAGGGAGACAAGATCCTCAAATCAAGCTCCTCTTGAATGAGAATAAAATCGCCATTGATGGCTGCATAACGATTAACTATTAATACGAAGACTTTTTATAATGGGTGCTCATTGAATGCTATCCAATATCCTCCCTTCAAATATTTTCTATCGATTCCCATGACTTCGGAATTCACACATCACCTATCACGTGCTTGATGGTAGGCTATAATCTCGTGTTTTGGTCGCTTATTGCACTCTAATTCACTTCACTTTACTTGTGTTGAGCTTTAAATGGTAGTGTTTTTGTACTTTTGTGTGTTTTATGCCTTGTAGGAGTGATTCCGAGTTATATAGAAGTTGTGAAGCTAATTTGAGCTATTTGGAGCTTTGAAGTCTAAGTAAAAGCCAAGAAATTAAGTCGGGATCACATTCGGGGGTCGAAAACCAAGTCTGGATATCTAAAATGAGAAAACGAATTCACTCTGAGAGATTTGCACTACCGCCCAGCGGGGCGCTAGTGCAAAAAGTGGCCAGAAATGAGTTTTTAAAATTTTCTGGAATTTCCTACATGCGCGACGCATGGGGCGACGCGGGGCGCGACACGATAGCTTAAAAATGTTAGAGCGACTTCTCATTTCTGCTAAAAAGGGTAGTTTCGTCCGGGGTTTATTTTGGGGGCGGAGTAAATACACCAAAATACCATTTTAGATGGACTTTTGACAGATTTTTAACCTAACGAGGCTAAGGAGGAGTTGGGAGAATAGAAGCACAAGAATTTCATCATTCCTTCCTCACGCATGATCCGGGTTTTGATTGAATTTATATTTTTCTATACTTTAGTTATATTTGTGAAGAACCTCTCCATGTCTATGGAGTAGTTCCTTTTGGGTTTTGATAGATTTAGTGTATTGATGATTGTTTGTGATTATAATTCTATTTTTATGTATTTGAATCGTTTTTGGAAGATTTAATTGTTGTATCTATATTCACTTGTTCTTGTAATCGAAAGAGGCATAACTTGTGATATCTTTGCATTATATTGTTGGTTGAGTTCATAGATTCTTCTAAGTAATCGAAAGAGGCTAGTTGAATCATTGATTAAATCTAGTTAGGAGAATAATCGAAAGAGGTTTTTCTAAAGACTGATCCACTACGCATTCTTGCATATCTTCACAGTACTTAAATTGGTTAATCTCGTAAGGTTAAGATTTAATCGAGAGAGTAGTTTTTACTGAATGTTTTGAACTAATAATATAGTGAATTCGAGAGACTCACTTGATCATTGAAAGTGAATTATATAGAGTTAGATCCCGAATAATTATCTTACACTTATTGTAACAACCCGACCAGTCATTTTGCTTTCTAGAACCTTGTTCCCCTAAATAAGACCCCCCCCCCGTATGAGCTTTTACTATTTTATGACTTGCGGGGGTGGTCAGTTTGAGATTTGGAAGTGTTCAGGTTGAAATCAGGACAATTGGTTCCTTAAGTTGGCCTTAAAAGGCTAAGTTTGACTTCGGTCAATATTTTAAGTAAACAACCTCGGAATCGGGATTTGATGATCCCAATAGGTTTGTATGATGATTTCGTACTTGGGCGTATGCTCGGATCGGGTTTTGGATAACCTGGGAGCATTTCGGCGCCTAATAGTGAAGGTTGATTCTTTGAAGGTTTGGAAGTTCTTTAAATTTGGGTTGGAGCGAGTTTTGGTGATATCGAGGTCCAAATGGAATTCTGAGACCGAGAATAATTCCGTAATATCATTTAAGACTTGCATGCAAATTTTGGCGTCATTCCAAATAGTTTAAGTACGTTTCGACGTATTGGGAGTAAATTGAAGAACTTGAAGTTAATATTTTGATTCAATTTGGTTTTGGGGTGCGATTCTTAGTTCCGTTGTTGATTTTCACTTTTCGAGAGTTCGATCAGGTCCGTATCATATTTTCAAACTTGTTGGTGCCTTTGGACAGGGTCCCGAATGGCTCGGGTGAGTTTCGGACCCCTCGGAGCAAAGCTAGGAAAAAATAGAAAATTCCAATTCTGGTTTCCTTCTTCGCGAACGTGAAAGGCCTCTCGCGTTCGCGTAGAAGGAATTGGGGCTAGGGGATTGTATGCTATGCGTTCGCGATAGCTAGTCAGCGTTCGCGAAGGTCTGGGACCGGTGACCTTCGCGTTCGCGTAGAGGAGTTTGGGCTGGGCTTTGGCCGCTGATTGTTCTTCCCGTTCGCGGAGCAGCCCTCACGTTCGTGAAGGGTAGGCCAAGCCAGCCTCCGCGTTCGCGATGCCTTGGACGCATTCGCGATATGTTGTCTCCGGGGGCCAGAATATGTACTTCTATTTGCGGGGGCTACGCACGCACGATGTGACAAGAGTCCGTACGTAGCTACTATTCATGCTTATGTACGGGTAGATTTAGGCTTACACCATGCTTTGTCGATATCGTTTCTTGTTACGCTTACTAGTTGTTAGATTAAGTGGAAGTTGAGGCTTTCACTATTTAAAGCTCCAAGTTGAATTTCTTATTTTTAGAAAGGAATTGAGAAATACTACGATGAATTGAGAAATAATATGTTCAACCGCTTCGCAAATATATTCCGCGAGCGGGGTAAACTTTCGCTACTCTCATGGGAGCGGGTCGTTCACCTCGGTATGATTTATTGATATATTATATGGTTCGGGCCGTTCGACCCTCGGCAGTGCACGGTATATTATTATGTATATTTGGATCGGGCCATGCGTCCTCGGCATAACTCATGCGTAGTAATACCGAAATCCCTTTTTATATTTAATAATATTTCACGGACTTAAAAAGAGAAAGGAATAGATGAGAGAAACAGTTTGATTCTTACTTGAAAGAAGGATTTGCTTACTTACTTCTTGTTTTGAGCGCTATTATCATTGTATATTACATGCTTAATTAGAACTTCACATTATTATGTTTAAGGCCCTTAGTAAGAGTTGAAGTCGAGCCTTCGTCACTACTTTTTTGAGGTTAGACTAGATACTTACTGGGTACATGTTGTTTATGTACTCACGCTACACTTCTGTACTTGATGTGCAGGATTTGAGGCAGGTGCATTTGGTTACCAGTCCGGTGTGCACGCTTGACTTCTAGCTCGAGACTACACGGTGAGCTGCCCTTCCGAACCATTCAATAGCAGCCGAAGTATCTCTTTTGGATTTATATTTCTGTCTATTTCCTTGAGACAGTAGACTAGTATTCTTTTGTATATTCTACTAGTAGCCCATACACTTGTGACATCAGGTCCTGGCACACACTAGTAGACTTATGATTTTTGATTTATTGTCATGACTTCGATTGTCTCTTTGATGTTTTTGTTTAATTACTTTACGGCAGTAACTTTCTAAAACTTTTAACAATGAGAAAAGCTATTCACCTTGCAAACATATTAAAAGTGGAAACCACTAGATTTATCAGTGTTAGCTTGCCTAACAACGGTATTGGGCTCCATCACGGCCTATGATGAAAGTGGGTCGTGACAACATGGTATCAGAGCACTAGGTTCACGTAGGTCTCACAAGTTATGGGCAGGCCTAATAGAGTCTTGTGGATCGGTGTAGAGACGTCCGTGCTTATCTTCGAGAGGCTATTGGGTATTAGGAAACTATTCTTTATTCATCTCCTATCGTGCACTTGATGGTGTACTAAGTTTCTTCCTCTTATTCTCTCACAGATGGTGAGAACGCGCATAACAGACGTTCCAGACCCGGGAGGGGCTGCTCCCCCTGAGGCTAGAGGCCGAGATAGAGGCCGGGGGAGGGCACCGGTCCGAGGTAGGGGGTGAGGACATCCCAGAGTTGCACCGCCAGCAGAGCCAGTGGAGGATCCCATTATGGAGGAGCAGGGCGAGGCGCCCGCAGTAGAGCTAGACTCGGTAGATTTCACGTCAGCACCAGGCTTTCAGGAGGTCATGGGCCGTATGCTGCGGTTCATGGATTCTATGACCCAGGCTAGTTTATTTCCAACAGACCCAGCCACATCTCAAGCTGGAGGGGGAGCACAGACCCCTACTACTCAGCCACCTGGGCATGCAGCTGCCGTATATCAGACCCCGGGCACACTACCTATGGGCGGGGACCACCCAGTTACAACGGCCATACATGAGCCTAGACCAACTATGGATGGCGAGCCGCAGAAGCTTTTGGACATATGGACTAGGCTTCACCCTCCGGTCTTTGGGGGTGAGCGACATGAGAATCCCCAGGACTTTATCGATATGTGCAGGGACAGACTGCACAATATGAGTATATTGGAGTCTCACGGGGTGGATTTCACTACCTTTTAGTTGGAAGGCAGGGACTGTAGGTGGTGGAAGGCTTATCTTCTTGGCAGACCAACAGATTATCCTTCTATGACTTGGGATCAGTTCACACGCCTATTCCTGGACAAGTATATTCCACCCTCCTAGAGGGAAGAGTTGTGGTATCTATTTGAGCGGCTCGAGCAGGTTCAGATGTCAGTGACCGAGTATGAGGCGAGATTTTCTGAGCTGTTTTGCCATGCACTTATGTTACTTCCTACTGAGGCGGAGCGAGTGCAAAGGTTCGTTGCGGGGCTGCACTCTAGTATTCAGGCTAGCATGGCTTAGGAAGTTGATATGGGGACTCCTTATCAGTTTGTGGTGGAGATTGATCTAAGGATTGAGGGTTACCATTAGAGGGGTAGAGAGTAGATGCAACGGGATAAGAAGTGTCATTTTTCTGGAGAGTTCAGAGATGCCTCAGTTGGGGGCAGAGGTCATTTTGGGAGGGGTCAGCCCAGCAGGCCCTCATATTCAGCACCATCACCTCATCGAGGTATTCCAGCACGACCTTATTTCAGTGCTATGCCAGATAGTTCTTACCGGCCGCCGGCTATTCAGGGTTCTTTCAGTGGGTACTCCGGTCATCAGGGTTCTTCCAGTGCCTACTTCAGTGCCATTCCAGAGAGTTCATATCGCCCACCAGCTATTCAGGGTTCTTCCGGTGGGTATTCAGGCCATAAGGTCAGACTTCAGTGCAGTAGTCCGCCGCTCCGAGAGGTTGTTATGAGTGCGGGGATCCTAGTCACATGAAGAGGCATTGTCCCAGACTTCGGGGTAGGGGCTGTCTCAGAGGTGGAGGTCAGGCAGGTGGAGGCCAGCCAGGTGCAGTGGCCTCAGATATCGTGATCACAGGTATTATCTCTGTCTGCGATAGGGATGCTTCAATATTATTTGATCCAGGATCTACCTATTTGTATATGTCATCTCTGTTTGCTCATTTTCTGGATATTCCTCGTGAGTCCTTGAGTACTCCTGTTTATGTGTCCACTCCTATGGGCGATTCTGTTGTTGTGGATCAGATCTATCGGCCCTGTGTGGTCATATTCTGTGGTTACGAGACTAGAGTGGATCTTCTGTTGCTTGATATGACCGATTTTGAGGCCATCCTAGTCATGGAATGGCTATCTCCATATCATGCCATCCTTGATTGCCATGCCAAGACTGTTACCTTAGCGATGCCAGAGTTGCCGAGGTTGGAGTGGAAGGGTTCATTTGTCAGCACATCTAGTCGGGTCATCTCTTTTCTGAAGGCTCGACATATGGTCGAGAAGGGTTGCATGGCTTATCAAGCCTATGTTCGGGATACCACCGCAGAGTCTCTGACGATTGATTCAGTGTCAGTAATTCGGGAGTTTGCCGATGTGTTTTCTTTGGACCTTCCAGGTATGCCACCAGATCGTGATATCGATTTCTGTATTGACTTGGCTCCAGACACTCAACCAATATCCATCCCACTTGAGGAGTTACTAGTAAAGTGGTTCGTCAGGCCGAGTGTATCACCTTGTGATGCACCAGTATTATTTGTGAAGAAGAAAAATGGGACTATGCGGATGTGCATTGATTATCGCTAGTTGAACAAAGTCACCATTAAGAACAAGTACCTGTTGCCACGTATTTATGATTTGTTTGACCAGTTGCAGGGTGCTAGGGTGTTCTCTAAGATCGACTTGAGATTGGGGTACCATCAGTTAAAGATTCGGGACTCAGATGTTCTGAAGACTGCTTTTCGTACTAGATATGGCCATTATGAGTTTCTAGTGATGTCCTTCGGTTTGACTAATGCCCCGACGGCGTTTATGGACTTGATGAATATGGTATTTAGGCCTTATATTGATTTCTTTGTTATTGTCTTCATTGAAGACATCTTGATTTACTCACGTATCATGGAGGAGCACGAACAACATTTAAGAGTAGTGCTTTAGAACTTGCGGGAACAGAAGCTATATGCTAAGTTCTCCAAGTGTGAGTTTTGGTCAGATTTCGTGGCATTCTTAGGGCATGTGGTATCAGGCGAGGATATCAAGGTGGATCCCAAGAAGATTGAGGCAATTCATAGTTGGCCTCGTCCCACTTCGGCGACTGAGATCATGAGTTTCTTGGGATTAGCAGGTTATTATCGCCAGTTTATGGAGGGCTTTTCATCTATTGTAGCACCTTTGACTAGATTGATCCAAAAGGGCGCTCCATTCCGTTGGTCCAAGGATTGTGAGGCGAGCTTTCAGAAGCTCAAGACAGCTTTGACTACAACACCGGTTCCAATTTTGCCTTCCGGATTGGGAATGTATATACAATTTATTGCGACGCTTAACGCATTGGTCTGGGTTATGTACTGATGTAGGAGGGGCGAGTTATTGCATATGCTTCGCGTCAGCTGAAGATTCATGAGAGGAATTACTCTGTGCACGACCTAGAGTTAGCCGTGATTGTTCATGCTCTTATGATCTGGAGGCATTAGCTTTATGGGGTGTCATGTGAGATTTACACTGATCATCGCAGCTTGCAGCATTTGTTCAAGCAAAGGGATCTCAATTTGAGGCAGCGCAGATGGCTTGAGTTACTGAAGGATTATGACATCACTATTATTTATCATCCGGGCAAGGCAAATGTGGTCACGGATGACTTGAGCAGAAAGACAGAGAGTATGGGTAACTTGGCATTCATTTCAGTAGAGGAGAGGCCACTAGCCTTGGACATTCTATCCTTGGCTAACAAACTCGTGAGGTTGGATATTTCGGAGCCCAGCCGAGTTCTTGCATGCGTTGTTGCCCAGTCTTTACTATTTGAGCAGATCAAGGCTCAACAATTTGATGGTCCGCACTTGGCGGTTCTGAGAGAGACGGTACTACATGGTGGTGCCAAAGAGGTTTCTATTGGTGAGGATGGTGTTCTACGACTCCAGGATCGTCTATGTGTTCCTAATATCGATAGCTTGAGGGAGAGGATCCTAGAGGAGGCGCACAGTTCCCGATATTCTATTCAACCAGGTGCTACGAAGATGTATCGTGACCTGAAGCAGCATTATTGGTGGTGGCAAATATAGAAGGACATAGTTGAGTATGTAGCTAGATGCTTAAATTGCCAGCAGGTTAAGTATGAGCACTAGAGGCCAGGAGGCCTACTCCAGCAGATGGTTATACCGGAGTGGAAGTGGGAGCGCATCACTATAGACTTTGTAGTTGAGTTGCCGCCGACATTTATGGAGATTGACCAAGTCGGCACACTTTATTCCTGTGATGACTACATATACCTCAGAGAGATTGGTCCAGATTTATATTAAGGAGATAGTTCGGCTGCATGGTGTGCCTGTTTCCATCATTTCAGAAAGAGGTCCTCAGTTTACATCATATTTCTTGAGAGCGGCATAGGGTGAGTTGGGGACCCGCATAGAGCTCAGCACAACATTTCATCCGCAGACCAACGGTCAATCGGAGCGGACAATTCAGATATTGGAGGACATGCTCGGAGCATGTGTGATTGACTTTGGAGGGCAGTGGGATTGATTCTTGCCTTTGGCCGAGTTTCCTTATAACAATAACTATCAGTCCAGCATCGAGATGGCTCTATTCAAGGCTTTATATGGTCGGCGGTGTCTTTCTCCCATTGGGTGGTTTGATCCCGGCGAGGCTAGGTTGTATGGTACTGATTTAGTGAAGGATACCTTGGAAAAGGTAAAGTTGATTCAGGAGCGACTTCGCACAGCCCAGTCCCGACAGAAGAGTTACGCAGATCAAAAGGTGCGTGGCTTATCATTTATGGTAGGCGAGAAGGTTCTCATGAAAGTCTCACCGATGAAGGGAATCATGCGGTTTGGGAAGAATGGCAAGTTGAGCCCAAGGTTTATAGGCCCATTTGAGGTGTTGAGGCGAGTTTGGGAGGTTGCTTATGAGCTTGCTTTGCCTCCCAGTTTATCAGGAGTTCATTCGGTTTTCCACGTGTCTATGCTCTGGAGGTATCATCCCGACTTGTCACATGTGCTAGACTTCAGCACGATTCAGCTAGATGAGAGTTTGGGTTATGAAGAGGAGCCAGTTTCCATTGTTGATAGGCAGGATTGCCGATTGAGATCCAAGAGGATTTTCGCGGTAAAGGTTTAGTGGAGGGGCCAACCAGTCGAGGAGGCGACCTGGGAGTCCGAGGAGGACATACGGAGCAACTATCCTCACTTGTTCAGCACTCCAAATATGATTCTAGACCTGTTTGAGGACGAACGCTTGTTTAAGAGGTGGAGAATGTAACGACCCGACCGGTCGTTTTGCTTTCTAGAACCCCGTTCCCCTAAATAAGACTCCCCGTTTGTGCTTTTACTGTTTTATGACTTGCGGGGGTGGTCAGTTTGAGATTTGGAAGGGTTCGGGTTGAAATCGGGACAACTGGTTCCTTAAGTTGGCCTTAAAAGGCTAAGTTTGACTTCGGTCAACATTTAGAGTAAACAACCTCAGAATCGGGTTTTAGATGACCCGGGAGCGTTTCGGCGCCTAATAGTGAAGGTTGGTTCTTTGAAGGTTTAGAAGTTCTTTAAATTTGGTTTGGAGCGGGTTTTGGTGATATCGAGGTCCAAATGGGATTCCGAGATCGGGAATAGTTCCGTAATGTCAGTTAAGACTTGCACGCAAATTTTGGCGTCATTCCGAATAGTTTAAGTATGTCTCGGTTCATTGGGAGTAAATTGAAAAACTTTAACTTCATATTTTGATTAAATTTGATTTTGGGGGATGCGATTCTTAGTTCCGCTATTGATTTTCGCATTTTGAGAGTTCGAATAGGTCTGTATCATGTTTTTAGACTTGTTGGTGCCTTTGGACAGGGTCCCGAGTGGCTCGGGTGAGTTTCAGAACCCTCAGAGCAAAGCTAGGAAAAAACAGAAAATTCCAGTTCTGGTTTCCTTCTTCGCAAACGCGGAAGGACTCTCGCGTTCGCTTAGAAGGAATTGGGGCTGGGGGATTTTGTGCTATGCATTCATGATAGCTAGTCCGCGTTCGCAAAGGTCTGGGACCAGTGACCTTCGCGTTCGCGTGGAGGAGTCTGGGCTGGGCTTGGGCCGCTGATTGTTCTTCGCGTTCACGCAGCAGCCCTCGCGTTCGTGAAGGGTAGGCCAAGCCAGCCTCCGCGTTCACTATGCCTTAGACGCGTTCGCGATGTGTTATCTCCAGGGGCCAGAGCTGTTTTCCTTCGCGAATGCGAGGGCCCTTCCGCGTTCGTGAAGAAGGAGGCAGCTGGGCAGTGAAGTTTTAAAACGGGACTTAGGTGTTTCTGGGGGTCATTTATTACACTCTTAGGCGATTTGAGAGCTTTTAAGGAGGGGATTTCGACCTAGCTTTGTAAGGTAAGTAATTCCTACCTAATGTGAGTTTAATACATAGATTATGGGTGGATTTTAACCTGAAAATTTGTAGAAATCATGGGTTTAGATGAAAAACCTAAGTTTTGATAAAAATGAGATTTTACCACGAAAATGATTATAGAACTTAGTGAAAAACATATATTTATGTTCCTAAGGGTATGGGTAACAACTTTCTTCAAATATTTCCGGAATCTGGGCACGTGGGCCTGGGGTTGAATTTTAGGAATCTTGCATTTGGAGTTGGGTAACCTCTTTAATAATTGGAATACGAACTCTTGAGCATGTATTGATTAGTTTGTATATTATTTGATTAGTTTGGAGTGATTCGGCATCGACTTGAGGGTGTGAGCGCATTCTTGAACCGGGAAGTAGGCTTTGAGATGAGGTAAGTCACTTTTCTAACCTTGTCAGATGGAATTAACCCCATAGGTGAACCTAATCAATATGTACTTCTATTTGCAAGGGCTACGTACGCACGATGTGACGAGAGTCTGTGCGTAGCTACTATTCATTCTTATGTCCGGGTAGATTTAGGCTTACATCATGCTTTGTTGATACCGTTGCTTGTTATGCTTACTAGTTGTTGGATTAAAGTGGAAGTTGAGGATTTCAATATTTAAAGCTCCAAGTTGAATTTCATATTTTTAGAAAGGAATTGAGAAATACTACGATGAATTGAGAAATTATATGTTCAACCACTTCGCAAATATATTCCGTGAGCGGGGTAAACTTTCACTACTCTCATGGGAGCAGGTCGTTCGCCTCGGCAGGATTTATTGATATATTATATGGTTCGGGCCGTTCGACCCTCGGCAGTACACAATATATTATTATCTATATTTAGATTGGGTCGTACGTCCTCGGCATAATTCGTGCGTAGTAATACCGGAATCCCTTTTTATATTTAATAATGTTTCACGGACTTGAAAAGAGAAAGGAATAGATGAGAGAAACAGTGTGATTCTTACTTGAAAGAAGGATTTGCTTACTTACTTCTTGTTTTGAGCGCTAGTATCATTGTATATTACATGCTTAATTAGAACTTCACATTATTATATTTTTGTCCTTTAGTAAGTGTTGAAGTGTACCCCTCGTCACTACTTCTTTGAGGTTAGACTAGATATTTACTGGATACATGTTGTTTATGTACTCACGCTATACTTCTGCACTTTATATGTAGGATCTGAGGCAGGTTCATCTGGTTACCAATCCGACACGTACGTTTGACTTCTAGCTCGAGACTACACGGTGAGCTGCCCTTCCGAGCCGTTCAGCAGGGCCAGAGTCTCTTTTGGATTTATATTTTTGTCTATTTCCTTGAGACAATAGACAAGTATTCTTTTGTATATTCTGCTAGTAGCCCACACACTTGTGACACCAGGTCCTGGCACACACTAGTAGACTTATGATTTTGGATTTATTGTCATGAATTCGATTTGCTCTCAGTTATGTTTATTTAATTACTTTACAGCAGTAAATTTCTAAAACTTTTAACAATGGGGAAAGTTATTCACCTTGCAAACATATTATAAGTGGAAACTACTAGATTTATCAGTGTTGGCTTGCCTAACAACGGTGTTGGGCGCCACTACAACCTATGATGAAATTGGGTCGTGACAACACGGTATCAGAGCACTAGGTTCACGTAGGTCTCACGAGTTATAGGCAGGCCTAATAAAGTCTTGCTTATATTCGAGAGGTTATAGCGTGTTAAAAAACTACTCTGTATTCATCTCCAGTTGTGCAGTTGATGGTGTACTAAGTTTCTTCCTCTTATTCTCTCACAGATAGTGAGAACTCGCACAACAGACGTTCTAGACCCGGGAGGGGCTGCTCCCCTTGTGGCTAGAGGCCGAGGCCGGGGGAGGGCAACGGCTCGAGGTAGGGGACGAGGACATCCCAGAGTTGCCTCAGTTGCACCGCCAGCGGAGCCAGTGAGGGATCCCATTATGGACGAGCAGGGCGAGGCACCCGCAGCAGAGCCAGTCCTGATAGATTTCACGTCAGCACCAGGCTTTCAGGAGGTCATGGGTCGTATGGTGCGGTTCGTGGATTCTATGACCCAGGCTGGTTTATTTCCAGTAGACCCAGCCTCATCTCAGGCGGGAGGGGGAGCACATATCCCTACTGCTAATCCACCTGGGCATGCAACTGCCGTATATCAGACCCCGGGCATACTACCCGTGGGCGGCCCTCACCCAGTTACAGCGGTCGTACCTGAGCCTAGACCAGCTACGGCCGGCGAGCCGCAAAAGCTTTTGGACAGATGGACTAGGCTTCACCCTCCGGTCTTTGGGGGTGAGCGACATGAGGATCCCCAGGACTTTATTGATAGGTGCAGGGACATACTGCACAACATGAGCATATTGGAGTCTCACGGGGTGGATTTCACTACCTTTCAGTTGGAGGGCAGCGCACGTAGGTGGTGGAAGGCTTATCTTCTTGGCAGACCAACAGATTCTCCTCCTATTACTTGGGATCAGTTCACACGCCTATTCCTAGACAGGTATATTCCACCCTCGTAGAGGGAAGAGTTGCGGTGTCAGTTTGAGCGGCTCAAGCAAGGCCAGATGTCAGTGACCGAGTATGAGGCAAGATTTTCTGAGCTGTCTCGCCATGCACTTATGATATTTCCTACTGAGGCGGAGAGAGTGCGTAGGTTCGTTGCGGGGCTGCACTCTAGTATTCAGGCTATCATGGATCGGAAGGCTGAGATGGGGACTCCCTATCAGTTAGTGGTGGAGATTGCTCGCAGGATTGAGGGTTATCGTCACAGGG
This sequence comes from Nicotiana tabacum, assembly GCF_000715075.1. Taxonomy (NCBI): domain Eukaryota; kingdom Viridiplantae; phylum Streptophyta; class Magnoliopsida; order Solanales; family Solanaceae; genus Nicotiana; species Nicotiana tabacum. The sequence continues at coordinate 7,706,332 of NC_134102.1, read as the reverse complement.
ATAGAGAGCGGATGCAGCGGGACAAAAGGTCTCATTTTTCTGGAGAGTTCAGAGGTGCCCCAGCTGGGGGAAGAGGTCATTTTGGGAGGGGTCAGCCTAGGAGGCCCCCATATTCAGCACCACCACCTCCTCGAGGTGTTCCAGCGCGGCCCTATTTCAGTGCTATGCCGGAAAGTTCTTACGGCTGCCGGCTATTCAGGGTTCTTTCAGTGGGTACTCCGGTCATCATGGTTCTTCCAGTGCCTACTTCAGTGCCATGCTAGAGAGTTCATATCGCCCACCATCTATTCAGGATTCTTCTAGTGGGTAGTCAGGCCATCAGGGTTAGACTTCAGGGCAGTAGTCCACCGCTCCGAGAGATTGTTACGAGTGCGGGGATCCTAGTGACATGAAGAGGCATTGTCCCAGACTTCAGGGGCAAGGCAGTGCAGCAGGGTCAGCAGCCCATGATTACAGCTCCAGTAGCTGCACCTGCCGTCCGGCCACCCAGAGGCAAAGGGCAGGTGGGTAGGGTCCATCCCAGAGGTGGAGATCAGGCAAGCAGAGGCCAACCAAGTGGCGCTCTAGCCAGATTTTATGCTTTCTCGGCCAGACCAGATGCAATGGGCTCAGATGTCGTGATCACAGGTATTATCTCTGTCTGTGATAGGGATGCTTTAGTATTATTTGATCCAGGATTTACTTATTCGTATGTGTCATCTCTATTTGCTCACCTTCTGGATATTTCTCGTGAGTCCTTGAGTACTCATGTTTATGTGTCCACTCCTGGGGGCGATTTTATTATTGTGGACTGGATCTATCGGTTCTGTGTGGTCACATTCAATGGTTACGAGACTAGAGCGAATCTTCTGTTGCTTGATATGACCGATTTTGAGGCCATCCTAGGCATGGACTGGCTATCTCCATATCATGCCATCCTTGATTGCCATGCCAAGTCTGTTACCTTAGCGATGCCAGAGTTGTCGAGGTTGGAGTGGAAGGGTTCATTTGTTAGCACATCTAGTCGGGTCATCTCTTTTCTGAAGGCTCGACATATGGTCGAGAAGGGTTTCTTGGCTTATCTAGCCTATGTCTGGGATACCACCGTAGAGTCTCCGATGATTGATTCATTGTTAGTAGTTTGGGAGTTCGCCGATGTGTTTCCTTCGGACCTTCCAGGCATGCCACTAGATCATGATATCGATTTCTGTATTGACTTGGCTCCAGGCACTCAACCTATATCTATCCCACCATACTTTATGGCTCCGGAAGAATTGATGGAGTTGAAGGAACAAGTTGAGGAGTTACTAGCAAAGGGTTCGTCAGACCGAGTATATCACCTTGGGGTGCACCAGTATTATTTATGAAGAAGAAAGATGGGACTATGCGGATGTGCATTGATTATCGCCAGTTGTTGCGTACCCGTTGTTGCGTATTGATGAATTTTTTGACCAGTTGCAGGGTGCTAGGGTGTTCTCTAAGATTGCTTTGAGATCAGGGTACCATCAGTTGAAGATTCGGGACTCAGATGTTCCAAGACTGCTTTCCGTACTAGATATGGCCATTATGAGTTTCTAGTGATGTCCTTCGGTTCGACTAATGCCCCGACGGCGTTTATGGACTTGATAAACATGGTATTCAGGCCTTATATTGATTCCTTTGTTATTGTCTTCATTGATGACATCTTGATTTACTCACGTAGCATGGAGGAGCACGAACAACATTTGAGAGTAGTGCTTCAGACCTTGCGGGAACAAAAGCTATATGCTAAGTTCTCCAAGTGTGAGTTTTGGTTAGATTCCGTGACATTCTTGGGGCATGTGGTATCAGGCGAGGGTATCAAGGTGGATCCCAAGAAGATTGAGGCAGTTCAGAGTTGGACTTGTCCCACTTCTGCGACTAAGATAAAGAGTTTCTTGGGATTGGAAAGTTATTATCGCCGGTTTGTAGAGGGATTTTCATCTATTGCAGCACCTTTGACTAGATTGACCCAGAAGGGCGCTCCGTTCCGTTGGTCCGAGGATTGTGAGGCGAGCTTTCAGAAGCTTAAGACAGCTTTGACTACAACACCGGTTCCAGTGTTGCCTTCCGGTTTGGGGATGTATACAGTTTATTGCGACGCTACACGCGTTGGTCTGGGTTGTGTACTGATGCAGGAGGGGCGAGTTATTGCATATGTTTCGGGTCAGCTGAATATTCAAGAGAGGAATTACCCTGCGCATGACCTAGAGTTAGCCGTGATTATTCATGCTCTTAAGATCTAAAGGCATTACCTTTATGGGGTGTCCTATGAGGTTTACACTGATCATCGCAGCTTACAGCATTTGTTCAAGCAAAGGGATCTTAATTTGAGGCAGCGCAGATGGCTTGAGTTACTGAAGGATTATGACATCACTATTCTTTATCATTCGAGAAAGACGAATATGGTCGCGGATGCCTTGAGCAGAAAGACAGAGAGTATGGGTAGCTTGGCATTCATTTCAGAAGAGGAGAGGCCACTAGCCTTGGACATTCTGTCCTTGGCTAACAAACTCGTGAGGTTAGATATTTCGGAACCCAGCCGAGTTCTTGCATGCGTCTTTGCCCAGTCTTCACTATTTGAGCAGATCAAGGCTCGACAGTTTGATGATCCGCACTCGGCGGTTCTCAGAGAGACGGTACTACAGGGTGGTGCCAAAGAGGTTTCTATTGGCGAGGATGGTGTTCTGCGACTCCAAGGTCGTCTATGTGTTCCTAATGTCAATGGCTTGAGGTAGAGGATCCTAGAAGAGGTGCACAGTTCCCGATATTCTATTCACCAAGGTGCTACGAAGATGTATCGCGGCCTGAAGCAACATTATTGGTGGCGGCGGATGTAGAATGACATAGTTGGGTATTTAGCTAGATGCTTAAATTGCCAGCAGGTTAAGTATGAGCACTAGAGGCCAGGAGGCCTACTCAAGCAGATGACTATACCCGAATGGAAGTGGGAGCGCATCACTATGGACTTCATAATTGGGTTGGCGCGGACTTTGCGGAGGTTTGATGCAGTTTGGGTCATTGTATACAGATTGACCAAGTCGTCACACTTTATTCATGTGATGACTATATATACCTCAGAGAGATTGGCCCAGATCTATATCCAGGAGATAGTTCGACTGCATGGTGTGCCCATTTCCATCATTTCAGACATAGGTCCTCAGTTTACATCACATTTCTGGAGAGTGGTATAGAGTGAGTTGGGGACCCGCGTAGAGCTTAGCACAACATTTCATCCGCAGACCGACGGTCAGTCGGAGCGGACAGTTTATATATTGGAGGACATGCTAAGAGCATGTGTGATTGACTTTAGAGAGCAGTGGGATCGATTCTTGCCTTTGGCCGAGTTTTCTTACAACAGTAGCTCCATGACTGATAGTTGTAGGTGTTCCCACATGAGCTCACAAAAGGACCCATAAAATCAATGCCCCAGACATCAAAAATATCAATCTCTAGGATGGTGGTGAGAGGCATCTCATTTTTCTTGGAGATCCCACCGACCCTTTGGCATTCATCACAACGCTTAACAATATCGCTAGCATCCTTATAAAGGGTATGCCAATAGAATCCACAACTTATCACCTTTGTAGCAGTTCTCGCTCCACCATGGTGACCACCATATGGCGAAGAGTGGCAAGCTTCAAGAATACCCAATTGTTCTTCTTCTGGTACACATCTTCGGATAACACCATCAATACAAATTTTGAAGAGATATGGCTCATCCCAATAGTAGTCCAGACAGTCCCGTTTGAGCTTCTTCCGTTGGTTTGAAGAGAGCTCATTCAGTACAATGCCACTCACAAGATAGTTGGCCACATCGGCAAACCATGGCATCCCAGTCATAGAAATGGAAAGGAGTTGTTCATTAGGAAATGAATCATTGATCTCAAGGCCATCTTGTGGCCTCCCCTCCTCCTCCAATCGGGACAAGTGGTCCGCCACTTGATTTTCACTACCCTTGCGGTCTTGAATCTCTAGATCAAACTCTTGCAATAGAAGCACCCACCGCATCAACCTTGCCTTAGAGACTTTCTTGCTCATCAAAGAACGAAGTGCCGCATGGTCGGTGTGAACAATCACCTTTGTACCCATTAAGTACGGGTGGAACTTCTCCATAGCAAAGATAATGGCTAGGAGTTCTTTCTCGATCACCGTATAGTTGACTTGGGCCTCGTTCATGGTCTTACTAGCATAGTAGACCAGATGAAAGATCTTGTTAATTCGTTGCCCCAATACCGCTCTAACCGCCATATCGCTTGCATCACACATGAGCTAAAATGGTAAGCTCCAATTTGGCGCGATGATAATAGGAGTGGTAGTCAACTTATACTTGAGTAGTTCAAATGCCTTCATATAATCTTCATTGAAAATGAACTTGGCATCTTTCTCCAAGAGTTTGCACAAGGGGTTTACCACCTTAGAAAAGTCCTTGTTGAATCGGCAGTAAAACCCCGCATGACCTATAAAGATCCTCACTCCCTTTACGGAAGTAGGGGAGGGAGTTTGGATATCACTTCAATTTTTGCTTTATCAACCTCAATACCATTCTTGGAAATCTTGTGAACGAGGACAATGCCCTCGTCGACCATAAAGTGACACTTCTCCCAATTCAATACCAAGTTAGTTTCCTCATAACGTGCCAATACCTTATCCAAGTTATCCAAGAACTCTTCAAAATAATTCTCCACGACATAAAAATCATCCATGAAAACCTCGAGAAAGTCCTCCACCATATCGGTGAAGATGGCCACCATGCACCGCTGAAAAGTTGTCGGTGCATTGTATAACCCGAATGGAATCCGCGAGAATGCGAAAGTGCCACAGGGACAAGTGGAAGTGGTCTTCAATTGGTCTTCAGGAGCAATAAGAATCTGGTTATACCCGAAATATCCATCAAGAAAGCAATATAAAGCACGTCCGGCTAACCTATCCAATATTTGATCAAGAAATGGAAGCGGAAAATGGTCTTTCCGAGTATCTTTGTTGAGCTTCCTATAATCCATGCACACTCTCCACCCGATGACAGTTCTTGTGGGGATCAATTTATTTTTGTCATTTGTTATCATAGTCATGCCCCTTTTCTTTGGGACACATTGCACCGACGAGGTCCACGAACTATCGAAAATAGAGTAAACAACCCTGTCATCCAACCACTTGATGATCTCTTTTTTTATTACCTCCTGCATGACCTCATTCAATTGTCTTTGATGTTCCACGAAGGGTTTGGCATCCTCCTCTAAAATTATTTTCTGCATGCAAAAGGCGGGGCTTATACCCCGAATATCCGCCAATGTCCAACCTATTGCTTTCTTCCTCATTTGGAGCACCGCAAGTGTGGAATCTACCTGTATATTAGTTAAGCACGAGGAAAGAATAACATGTAAAGTGGAACAGGGGCCTAGAAACTCATAGCCGAGGTGTGAAGGCAAAGGCTTTAACTCCAAGGTAGGAGGCTCCTCGATTGAGGGCTTAATTGGTGGAGTCTTCCGATTTTCGAGATCCAAAGAAAATTTTCTGGGCTCATAAGTATATGATACCATTACTTGCAAAGCATTGACACAATCTACAAAGCCTTCCTTCTCATCCTCATCATGATTCAACAACACAGCTTCCAAGGTATCTTCAACATTTATCACAACACTTGTGTCATCAACAACTACTTTGGTCACAAGATCCACGAATGAACACACTTCGTTGCTATTTGGCTGCCTCATTGATTTACAAACATGGAACATCACGTTTTCATCGCCCACCCAGAAGGTGAGCTCGCCAGCTTCCACATCAACTAAGGCCTTCCCTACAGCAAGGAAAGGTCTCCCTAAAATGATTGGCACCTCGTAGTCAACCTCACAGACAAGTATCACAAAATCTGCGAGAAGGATGAACTTGTCGACCCGAACTAACACATCATCCATTATCCCCAATGGCTTTTTCATTGTCCGATCCGCCATTTGCAACCTTATGGATATGGGTCTTGGTTGCCTAATCCCCAACGTTTTGAATACAGAATAGGGCATCAAGTTAATGCTTGCCCCCAAGTCACATAAAGCTTTTGCGAAATCGGCACTCCCAATAGTGCACGGGATTGTGAAAGCACCGGGGTCTTCCAACTTTAGAGCCATGGAGTGCACAATAGCACTCACTTGATGTGTCATTTTGATAGTTTCACAGTTCATTGATCTCTTCTTTGTTACCAAATCCTTCATGAACTTGGTATATCCCGCCATTTGTTCTAAGGCTTCAACCAACGGCACATTTATGGACAAACTTTTCATCAAATCAATGAATTTCTTGAATTGATTCTCATTGTGTTGCTTTGAAAGTCTTTGAGGGTATGGAGGAGGAGGCCTTGGCATTGGTGCCTTAGCCTTTGGCACTACCGGCTCCGGCATGTCAATCACGTGCTCCCTAGATGGGTTCACTTCTTCTTGCGTCTCCTCCACATTTTCATCAATATCAATCCTTGATTTTTCATTAGCTTAAACATCATTGCTTGGCTCATCATCATCTTTCACCAACATATCATCACCCACTTGTCTTCTTTGGTTTGAGGTACTAGCAACTCCACCTCTTTCACTTCTCGTTGTCACGTACATTGCATGCCCCGTATTCCCACTTTCGGGTTCACCACCGTATCACTAGGTAGTGCACCCTTTGGGCGAGTATTTAAATCTTGAGAAATTTGGCCAAGTTGAACCTCCAAGTTGCGGATAGAAGTGTTGTGTGAGGCTAATTGGGCACCGGAGTCAACGTTTTTCTCCATCATTTGCTTAAACCTATTTTCAATCCGTCCCATTTCACTATTGGAAGAACTAGGACCTTGGGACGGATAAGGAGGCGGGTTGTTTGGTTGTTGATACATCGGGGGCCTCTAAAAGCCCGACCCCAGATTTCCTTGATTGCTATTGTTCCAACCCCTTGATTATTGTTGCCTCCCCAATTTCTTTGATTGTTGCCACCCCAATAACCTCGATTATTTCCTCCCCAATTACCTTGATTACCCCAATTGCTTTGATTATTGTTGTTGCCACCACTCCAATTTCCTTAGTGGCCTTGGTTGTTCCAATTTCCTTGGTTTTCTTGTGATCTCCATTGTTGTTGATTTGGAGCATTGCTTCTTTGACCTTGATAATTGTTGACATATTGAACCTCTTCATCTTGCTCATCATATGAATCATCTTGATTATACCCACTTTTACTTTGCTCAAATTGTTACGGATAGTTTTGTACTTGTTAACTTTGTTGTCGTCTCTTGTTTACCATCATGTTCACCTCTTCCATACCATTCACATGTTTCGGTCCTTGAACCTGTTAAAGTTGAACCTTGGCCAATTGGTTCATGGTGGTTGTTAACTCCGCAATAGCTTGCCCATGATCATGTGTTGTGTAGGTGAATAACATTTGGGTCACCCTGAGGAACATTGGCTCTACTTTGCCATACCGAGGAGGTGTCTGCCATCTCATCCAAGATTTCACAAGCTTCAAAATAAGGCGTGTTCATGAAATTACCCCCAGCGAGTTGATTTACCACACACTGATTCATTGTGTTGATCCCCCTATAGAAGGTCTGTTGGATCATGGCATCAGTCATATCATTGTTCGGGAATTCTTTAACCATGGTACGATATCTTTCCCAAATCTCGTACAATGACTCATTGGGCTCTTATTTGAAAGCTAGAATTTGATCCCTTAGTATAGCCATATGCCCGGGAGAGAAGGATTTGGCAATGAACTTCTCGGCCAACTCATACCAAGTGTGGATGGAATGATTGGGCAATCTCTCCAACCAGTCCAAAGCCTTTCCCCGTAGAGAAAAGGGAAACAACCTTAACCGCAGTGCATCCTCGGAGACATTTGTTTGCTTGCTCCCCCAACAAGTATCGACGAAACCCTTGAGATGCTTGTAGGCATTTTGTTGTGGAGCTCCGGTGAAGAAACCCCGCTACTCAAGCAGTGTAAGCATCACATTGGTTATTTGGAAGTTGCCCGCCCTAATCTGGGGCGGGAGTATTGCATTTGCATAGCCCTCGTTCGGCAACACCCGGTGCACTGCTCTTGGTGGAGGTGGGGGAGGGTTTGGGACATTATCATTAGGCGGTCGGCCTCGCCTTTTTAATTGAGGCTCGGGATGAACCTCATCCACTTGATCATAAACTACCTCCTCCCCCAATGGTAAATTTTCGAGGGGCTCATTGTTAAGGGCCATTTTGTCCCTAAAAGCAATTCACAAACAAAATTAGTGACTCGAAATGAAAGAAAGACAAAACACACAAATACCTAGATATATAGCTAAATCTATTTAACTCCCTGGCAACGGCGCCAAAAATGGATCTTGGCCAAACCCATACCACAATTAAGTAGTGAGGCGGTCGATGCAATAATAAACCCAACGAAAGTCGGGATCAAATCCATAGGGAGTTAGAATATGGGATTAGGTGTATATCTAAGTTAATTACAAGTTTCGTCTCCAATTACACTTCCACAAAGTTGATTGGTGTTCTACTTCTACTTTTTTTTAAAACCCCTCTCATATTAGGAGGATCTATAGTGTTTCCACACTTCCCCTCCAGCGTGACTCGAACCCAGGACCTAACGGTCGTAGGTGGAGGTAATATTACCAACTGAGCAAGCCTCACTTGTCTGTTCTACTTCTACTTTACTCTATTATTTGCAAGTATAAAACTAAGGACAATATTTTTGGTTGAGTTTTTCAAAATATTAAAAGGGACTAGGGTCGTGAATTCTACCTAGGTGGTTATCTAATGGGTTGTAAACTCCAGGGCAAATTTGATTAGTTCGGGTCGTGATGTAGCAATCACATCCGGGTACTCACTCTATACCTCTTGGTAGTTCGAGTGATTTTGTCCAATTTGGCTTTCTCAAGTCCAATTGGGTATTTGCACAACACAAGTGATATTAGCTCAAGTCAGGTATTACTATCTCTAGGTTAAACCCTTTAATTGGGGCTATCAATTTCTTGAGTTCACCCCAATTTCTTATTAGCCAAGTTTTCCTAGATTTAGTCTCTCTTTCTCAAGTAAAGGCTAAGTCAAATATGCATGAATCAAAGTTTGCAACCATTGATTCTAGGGTTCAATCATGAACAAGGCTAAATATCACTAACCCGATCAAAAATAAGCCTGAAATTAAACACCCATCAAATACCCACACTAGGGTTGGGTCACAACCCTAGCTATAAAATTTAGCTACTCATAAAAAGTACAGAAATCAAAGAAGAAATTAAGATAGAATACATATTAATTGATTAGGGAAAGAAAATATAATGTATAGATGTTAATCTAGTACAAAAATCCTCAAAATAGAAAAGAAAACGGCTCAGGTGCTCTTCTCTAACGTCTCTTAACATAAAAATGCCAAAACGTTCTATTTATACTAAGCTGAAAATTTCTGACAAAATTGCCCCTGCGGAGGTTGTGCGGCCGCATAATTCTGGTGTAGTCCACACATTGAGCTTCTGCGGCTGCACAATTATTGTGCGGTCCGCATTCTTTGAATTTTGGGCTTGGAACTTCGGGGCTTCTACGGTCCGCATAAAAATGAGTGCGGGCGCACTTCTGATTGTGCGACCGCATAAAAATAATGCGGTCCGCACTCCTTGACTTTGAACTTGAATCCAACTCTCTAATTCTTCACTCCTGCGGGTCGCATAATAGTGAGTGCGCCCGCACTTGATTTTCTATGGCCGCACAATTTTGGTGCGGTCCGCACTCCTTCAGCTTGCCCAAATACTATTCTCTGAATCTCCTCTCTACGGCCGCACTAGAATTGTGCGGTCCACACTGCTGGCCTTTTTGCCCTGTTTTGGTTCTTGTTCACTTTTGACTCCTTTATGAGTTGATTTTGACTTCTTTGGCACATATCCCAATATTCCTGCAAGTAAGAACATTTTGTTAGTTTCCGGGAATGGCTTTAAGCATTTTTGAGCTAAATCGCAGTTAAAAGAGAGCAAATAATCAGTCAAAATCCCTACTTATCAACTAGTTGCGGCCAACGAGCTGTAAAAGCTTTTGGACAGATGGACTAGGCTTCACCCTCCGGTCTTTGGGGGTGAGCTACATGAGGATCCCCAGGACTTTATCGATATGAGAAGGGATAGACTGCACAACATGAGCATATTGGAGTCTCACGGGGTGGATTTCACTACCTTTCAGTTGGAAAGCAGTGCACGTAGGTGGTGGAAGGCTTATCTTCTTGGCATACCAATAGATTCTCCACCTATGACTTGGTCACATGCCTATTCCTGGACAGGTATATTCCACCCTCCTAGGGGGAAGAGTTGCGGTGTCAGTTTGAGCCGGTCGAGCAGGGTCAGATGTCAGTGACCGAGTATGAGGCGAGATTTTCTGAGTTGTCTCGCCATGCACTTATGATACTTCCTATTGAGGCGGAGCGAGTGGGAAGGTTCGTTGCGGGACTGCACTCTAGTATTCAGGCTATCATGGATCGGAAGGCTGAGATGGGGACTCCCTATCAGTTAGTGGTGGAGATTGCTCGTAGGATTGAGGGTTATCGTCAGAGGGATAGAGAGCGGATGCAGCGGGACAAAAGGTCTCATTTTACTGGAGAGTTCAGAGGTGCCCCAGCTGGGGGAAGAGGTCATTTTGGGAGGGGTCAGCCTAGGAGGCCCCCATATTCAGCACCACCACCTCTTCGAGGTGTTCCAGCTCGGCCCTATTTCAGTGCTATGTCGGAGAGTTCTTACGACTGCCGGCTATTCAGGGTTCTTTCAGTGGGTACTCCGGTCATCAGGGTTCTTCTTGTGCCTACTCCAGTGCCATGCCAGAGAGTTCATATCGCCTATCATTGGGTGGTAGAGCATTGGGTGACTATGCCAGATCAGTCTACAATCAAGGATTGTCACGTGTTAGACCACCTCCAAATGCAGCAAATAATTTCGAGTTGAAGCAAGGTTTGCTTCAAACCATTCAAAACAGCTGTATTTTCAGAGGGAAGATGGATGAAGATCCAAACACGCATCTGATGGACTTCGAGGAGATTATAAACACCTTTCAATACAATGGGGTATCACAAGATGGAGTGTATTAAGGGCATTCCCCTTTTCACTTAAAGATGATGCGAAGCAGTGGCTTCGAAGCTTGCCAAATGGATCAATTAGAACATTGGAGGAAATGACCTGAAAGTTTCTTGATAAATATTTCTCCTCAGCTAAGACGACAAGTTTAGAAGAGAAATCCATAACTTTTGCCACAAAGATAATGAAACTATTTTTGAAGCATGGGAGAGGTATTTTAGAAGGTGTCAACATAGCGGAATTGAACTCTGGATGCAACTCCAGGATTTTGGGGATGGATTGACACCGGCCTCGCGTAGAACATTGAGCAATGCAATTGGAGGCCCTTTTATGAAGAAGACTCTAGAGGAGATAGTTACAATTCTTGATGAGTTATCCGAAGATGCTAATCAGTGGCCCTCTGAGAGTGTGGAAAGAAGAACATCAACTGGTGTTCACCAAGTTGATGCTACTACATCTGTGCAAGTACAGCTTGATGATATGGCTAAAGAAATATGGAAGCTAACCTTAGCCTCGATACAAAATGAGCCTCACGCAGCTTGTGATATATGTGGAAGAGGACACCCTACTCATGAGTGTCAAGCCTCAACTGAGGAAGTGAATGATGTAGGAAATTACAACTTTAATGCAATGGGTCAGAAGCACCCCAGATTTTCATGGAGTTCAGCTGGGGGTACTGCAAATGCGTGTCAACAAAACAACCCCAAATTCTAGGGACAAGGAGCTCCTGGTCTTATAAATCAGTAGAGGCAGCAGTTTCAGCATCAACAACCCAATCAATCCAGCATGAAAGATCTTATGAAGACCTTCACTATCAAGACATATGAGAGGCTTGATGCCCATGATGCAGCTATCAAAGAATTGGGTACATCTTTTCAAAGCGTGGAAAAACAGGTTGGACACTTAGCTACTCTAATGTCTGAGAGAGCCCTAGGAACACTCCCGGATGATACAGAAAGAAATACCAAAGAGACTGTAAATGTTGTAACTTTGAGAACTGAGCAAGAGTTGAAAGATCTCACCTCAATCCAAAATGATACGAGACATGAAAAATAAAGTAGGGAGCAGCTGAAGAATGGTGTCGAAAAGAATAAAGAAGGAAAATCGAGAAGGGAGGAACCTGAGGCGAGCAAGCATATGCCTGCGCTGCCTTTTCCCCAAAAGCTAAGTAGAGAAAAACTGGACAAGCAGTTTGAGAGATTTCTAGATGTGCTAAAACAGGTTCATGTAAACCTACCATTAATAGAAGTGCTCTCACAAATGTCAGCTTATGCCAAGTTCTTGAAGGTGATCCTGACAAAGAAGAGGAAAATAGAGGAGACCTCAGTGGTCAAGCTCACAGAGCATTGCAGTGCAATATTGCAAAACAAACTCCCACAAAAGTGCAGAGATCCAGGGAGTTTTACCATACCTTACTCTTTGGGCACTACTAATTTTGATAAGTCTCTATGTGATTCTGGTGCCTCAATTAATCTAATGCCTCTATCTATTTACAGGAAATTAGAGAAGGAGATTGGAGAGATAAGGTCTGCACCAATATCTTTGCAGCTGGCAGAACAAACGACTCTAATACCCGAGGGAATAGTTGAATATGTCTTAGTTAGGGTGGATAAGTTTGTATTACCTGTAGATTTTATAGTGGTAAAGATGGAGGAGAACAAGGAGGTCCCCCTCATCCTAGGAAGACCATTACTATCAAGGGGTAGAGCAATATTAGATATACATGAGAGAAAACTCATGCTTAGAGTGGGTGAGGAGACCGTGACTTTTGAGATGAATGTAGAAACAGGGGTGAAAAGGGAGAAGCTAGTTGCTAGTGTTGTATGAAAAGTGAAGGGCGTGAAAGAGAAGACTGCAGTGAGTAAAAAATATAAGTGCGGGGTGTACCCCAAGAAGGCTGAGAAGAAGCTATCTGCATGGATGTGTACACTAGTTCAGGCGCGAGGGATGGAGCCCAACTTCGACTTAAACCCCGACTAGATGTTCAGGGAAGTTTTTCTTACCTCTTGCTTTTTATATGTGTGTCGTAGGGACATGCCACAATTTAAAGTGTGGGGTGGGATGTATATATGTATGGAATGTATAAATGTATATGTGTGTTTTTGTAATTCAATTGATTGGAAATTTTGACAATTTTGACTTTTCCCGATGATGATTTCCTCGGTTGTCTTCTTGAGGGATTAAAGTTGAAGAAAATCCCCCTTGGTTTGTCTTCGTGTCGCGGTTCTTTTCCAAGGGTTTTGTTTGAACCGGATGTAGTTAGTTTTATTTCTTTTTGGAGTAGAAAATTTTGTGTTGTGAGTTTAAATGAAAGCAATATCTCTTGACTTTATTATGCCTTGAGAATAGTAAGTGCTTTAGTTATGACGCTTATGCTCAGTTTTTGACTCTTGTATAAGTACCTTTAATTGTATGATCTTAACTTTGCTTAACTGTTTTGACTAGAGTATCTTGATGAGTCCGATCCTGAGTGAGTTATGTGCCATGTGTGTGTGAGGTTTTGGGTATTCTGTGCATTGCATTTGATGTCTAGAACATGTTCTGTGTATTTGCAAAGCGAAATAGTAGTTTATTCAGTCTTGGAAGTGATATATGTGTTTCCTTGTTGAGCCAGTTATATGTTGTTACCCACCTAATTATTATGTATCCTAGTTGACTCATTTGAGCCCGTAATCCTATTTCTTTGGCAACCACATTACAAGCCTTATCCAATTATTTGAATTGACCATCTATTTGAACCTTCTTACCTCTCACGAGCACTTGAAATTGTTATTAACTTTGTAAAAATTAAAGTATAGGGTGTTGGTTTGGATTTTGAGTAGAACTATTGGAATAAGGATAAAGGTGCACTGTTTTGAAAAAAAAAATAAGAGCCACTTGAATTGAAAAAAAAAAAAATTCATTGATAGTGGTAACTCTTAATGTATTTGTGCTTAAAGAAGTTGGGAGTTGGCGTATACTAATGTGAGGGTGGAGTTATGGTTTGCCATAAGTATGGAGTTTTAAATGGTTAAATTTTATGTATTAAAGTGCTCAGGGAGGTATAGTCACGCTTATATCCAAATATATCCTACCCATCTCGCAGCTTACATTACATCCAAATAAAGTCCTACTTGATCCTTGACTGGATGAGCTCAATTAGTAGAGTAGTATATTACGGGCAATCTTATGGTACGTCTTTTGTGGTACATGAATGTCACTACTGAGAGTAAGAGAATTCTTTCTAGCTTGAGTTCCTAATTGTTCTTAAACTTTATTATGTGTGGAACTACTCTCTATTATTGTGTGAGGGCACTTGATTCACGAAGGAAAGGTAATGTCGTTAACCTCTATGTTAGATCAAGTGAGCGGGTTGTGAAAAATGCGTGGTACTGTTGAGTCAACTCTTGAGGCGAGGAGGTTACGATATTGTGCTTAATCTGTTTGATTATTCTTGGTGTGGTGAGTTAGGAGAGTTTTTAAAAAAGGTCGTGTCTATGTGAAGTGTAGTTTGATTGCTCGAGGACGAGCAATGGTTTAAGTGTGGGGTGTTGATGGAAGGCTATAATCCCATATTTTAGTCGTTTATTGCACTCTAATTCACTGCACTTTACTTGTGTTGAGCTTTAATTGGTAGTATTTTTGTACTTATTGTGTGTTTTATGCCTTGTATGAGTGATGCCGAGTTATGTAGATGTTGTGGAGCTAATTCGAGTTATTTGGAGCTTTGAAGTCTGAGTAGAAGCCCAAGAAATTAAGCCAGGATCACGTTCGGAGGTCAAAAACCAAGTCTGGATGTAAAAAATGAGAAGAGGAATTCACTCTGAGAAATTTGCACTACCGCCCCGCGGGGCGCTAGTGCAAAAAGTGGCCAGAAATGAGTTTTTCAAAATTTCTGGAATTTCCTTCATGCGCGCCGCATGGTGCGGCACGACGCGCGACGCGGTAGCCTAAAAATGTTAGAGTGACTTCCCATTTCAACTAAAAAGGGTAGTTTCGTCCGGGATTTACATTGGGGGTGACTTAAATACACCAAAACACCATTTTAGATGGACTTTTTATAGATTTTCGACCAAAGGAGGCCAAGGAGGCTAATGAGGAGTTGGAAGAACACAAGGATTTCATCATTCCTTCCTCACTCAAGATCCGGGTTGGATTGAATTTATGTTTTCTTATACTTTAGTTACATTTGTGAAGAACTTCTCCATGTCTATGGAGTAGATCTTTTGGGTTTTGATGGATTTGGTGTATTGATGATTGTTTGTGGATTATAACTCTATTTTTATGTATTTGAATCATTTTTGAAATATTTAATTGTTGCATCTATATTCACTTGTTCTTGTAAACGAAAGAGGCACAACTTTGATATCTTTGCATTATATTGTTGGTTGAGTTCATAGATTCTTCTAAGTAATCGAAAGAAGCTAGTTGAATCATTGATTAAATCTAGTTAGGAGAATAATTGAAAGAGCTTTTCCTAAAGACCGATCCACTACGCATTCTTGCATATCTTCATAGTGCTTAAATTGGTTCATCTCGTAAGGTTAAGACTTAATCGAGAGAGGAGTTTTTGCTGAATGCTTTGAACTAATAATAGAGTAAATTCGAGACTCACTTGAACATTGGAAGTAAATTATCTAGAGTTAGATCCCGAATAATTATCTTGCACTTATACTGTCAAAACCCTATCCTCTTCCACTGATAACCTTAATTGCTTATTCCTTGTTTCGATAGTCACTAGTCAATAGCTGTAGATTTTAGATTCTTAGTTAAATTTTATTATTAATCATATAAATATCAACTGTTGATCCTCCTGGATAACAATCAAGTTAGAAACTACGAGAATACTATTTAAATCCAATCCCTATGGACACGATATTATATTATACTATCTTTGACTAGCGAGCACAATTTAAGTGTGTGTTTTGCGCTCGTCAATGCTTGTATTAGGTGCCAACTATTTGCTGACTCACGTCTTACCTGTCTTCAGTTCCACGTGTCATCTCGTCATTTGTCTAGCTGTCGCTCACCAATTTAATTCTACCCCATATAATATGAAAGATACTGGCACCATGTATTTCACTAGCAAAAATAGTATACAATAAATAGTAGAACAAACGTATAGGAATTTTAATATAAAAAAAATTGACTTGTGGAAGGAAATTAAGTAAACAGGAATGGACAAAAACAAAACAAGTGAAAAAAATTGGAAAGAAGGGAACACAACAAAACAAATGCGTATAAAATTACTTATGTCAAGTGTATGAGATCATTTCATTGCGCATCTTTATCCAAGTAGAACACTTGAGAAATCCATAGAAACTTATTAAAAATTTGATACTTGTCTCGCCCTCTAGAGAACTAGAAAGTATAGAAAGTCAAAAAAATTCATTAATTAAATTAAAGTAGGACAAAAGGAGTTGCTAGCTTTTTAAAAAAATAAATAAAAATAAACAAAATGAAAAAAAAAAAAGATACGTACTATTTTGGCATCAATTTCAGGATAGACAACAATCAAACCTAACTTTATTTAGAAAATGTTTAACTTAATAATAATAATTAAATGTGAAAGTTCAGAAGAGTTTTATACATTGAGAGAGGCTGTAGTCAATACCTACTAGTATAATTAAATTAAAAATAACAAATGTGAACAGGAATTAAGTATATGGATTTTCATTAATGTGATTCATTTTTCCTACTGAACCACTTGACATCTGTGAATTCTCTTCAATCATGTAAATTGTAATATTCTATTTGTTCATATTTAGTAGTTTAATTTCATCTTCTCTCTTTTATTCTAGAAATATAAATTTTTAATTCTTTTACATGTATTTGAGGCTCGGAAAGGGGAAAACAAAATATATTAAAATAAGAGACTGGTGAAAATTAGACATTCCACCTTTAAGATGTAATGTGCCAAGTGCCAACTTTGCTACTCAAATACCATTAACTACTTTCAGAACGACTTTTCAATAAGAGAGCAGAAATAGGGGCATTTGCATTTATAGATTTTGGGTTACCATTTAACTTATATCCGCTTTGTACAAAAAATTGCAAGTGTACCCATTTTTCGGGTAACTTCAGATATACGGGCCTGAAATAGCAAAAATTTATGTCTGAAGTTTGAACTTCAAAAATTTTTGCCTGAAGTGCAGCCTTATCAAAGCAAAACTTCAGATATTTTTGCCTGAAGTTTGGCCTGATTTGCAAAGGCAATCACGCAAACTTCAGTTCATAGTGCAAGGGCAAACTTCAGTTCAATTGTGTATGTCTGAAGTTTGAACTTCATAATTTTTTGCCTGAAGTGTAGCCTTATCAAAGCAAAACTTCAGATATTTTTGCCTGAAGTTTGGTCTCACTTACAAAGGCAATTAGGCAAACTTCAGTTCATAGCAAGGGCAAACTTCAGTTCAATTGTGTATATCTGAAGTTTGAACTTGAGATTTTTTTTTTTTGCATGAAGTGTGGCCTTATTAAAGCAAAATTTCAAAATATTTTCACCTGAAGTTTAGCCTAACTTGCAAAGGTATTCGGGAAAACTTCGCTTCATAGTGCAAACTTTAGACAAATTAGTCTGAATTTCTTCAATTTGTAGTACAAACTTCGGGACAAAATCAGCTTGTTATATTTGAACTTCAGATAGTGCAAACTTCAAATAATTTATAGTGCAAATTTCCACATCAGTGATATTTTGAGATTTTGGCAGCAGCAGTTGAAGAACAATTCTGTGCATAATTTTCAGTGATGAAACTGCACAACTGCAATCTTTACTTTTGGTTGGTCAAGAAAAAACGGTCAGCTCAAAATCACTGGCATCCTTTTACACTGTTTATCTCAAAAGCACAACCTCTTTAAAAAGGAAAAAAAATAATGGGTTTGGTCAAATCCTAAACTGAACTGCTCTCAGCCTCATCAGAAAAAAAGAGGAGGAAGAAAGGGGCGCATAGGTCAGGAGGAAGAAGAGGAGGCAGAGGCATCTGAATTTGTCAAAATTAGAGTATAGGTTAAATAATTTTAAAAATATTAGTATAAGCTAAATGGGGGCGACCAAATAGGACGCCCCGTGCAATTTTTACGCATAAATGGCTCAAAAAGTAAGAAAAAATGACATTGTATAGCCGCTCTTAAAATAATAACCGAAAAATGTATATTTTTTGTATATAAATTTTATATACTTTTTTGGCTACCAGAGTAAATAGTTTATGGCGCGGGCTAAGAGTGATAATATCCCAAAAATTAATAAGGGATGTAATAGAATCATAAGTATTCCTTCATTTTTAACCAGAGGTTTCAGGTTCGAGTTCTAGATATGAAACCGTCTTTGTTAGGTGAGACTTTTCTGTGCGAATTCAGATTTAGTCGGATCCCAATACAATTACAGACACTGGATATGAAACAAAAAATTAAGTTCTCAGAAGAAAAAGCTCATTAATCCCTAATAATTATGTGAATTTCAAAACATGTCTTTTTAAAAAAGATAAGATTATATTAGCCAACTGTATTATTTGGGAGAAGATTCAGAAGTTTAGGAAAAATATTACATTAAAGAAAAGTATTGCTCCTAACAGACAAATTAAGATTAACGTACAGGAGCATCTTTTCTTCTTAGTAAAGGACAAGATTAAAGATCCATTCTTATAGGAAAACGTTTTCCAAATAAAGTGGGATCCAAACCCAATAGAGATTAAGGCGCCTACTAAACACAAACTAATATTAATGATGATCAGCACATTTCGAATATCGATTAATTAAGTTGAAAAGAAAAAACAACGTATAGCATCAGTATAAAGTTGAAGGGAGCGTCAGAGGAACTGGAAAATTGTCTCTGTAAGACCTATAGGTCAAGGATTAGAATTGTGAAATCAGTCTCTAATGCTTGTGTCAGGGCAGGCTCAGGGGCGGAGCCACAAGCCCAGGGGCGGATCTACGTTGCAAGTTAGGGGTACCACGACACCCGCTCGCTTCGCTAAAATTTCTACCATGTACATAACATCTCTGTGAAAAAACATATAAATGGATAGAATGACACCCAAAAGTCACAAAGCGGAAGTAGGTGCCATTGGTTTAACCTTCCCTTTGAAGGCTTTTCTTGGCCTCAAGAATGCAAGTTCGATTCCTTGTTGGAGCAGCTCCTTTGATTTTTCCTTTTTTCTACTTATTAAGATTTCTTTTATTTTTAGTTGAATCCTAGGGCCTCATATCTTTTCCTTCTTTTTCGGTTCTTTCCCTCCTTTTATTACTTGTTAAGTCTCTCTTCTTTATTTTTTTAACTTCCAGTCCTCATTTTGTTTCTATCATTACACCTTACTTTATAAACAATTATTTTCTATAGTAATTTTAATTAGAATATAATTTCTTTATTTTTAATAAAACGATATTAATTTATATATTGGAATATAGTTTGAGCAATATCTTCTATTGAGTTTTGAAAAAGAATTAAATGGCTTGATTGATAGTCATTTTGAGTTGAATATCATAGATTGAATGTTGAAGGTTTTTCTTTGAAAATAATTGTCATATAACTCAACAATTAAGATGAAAAAATAAACAAAGAACAATACAAGTAAATTAATCTAGTCAAACAAAGAATATAGTGTAGTTAAAGTACCCTTTAAGCAAATATTTATATTGGAGACGCTCTTTCATGAAATGTTATTTTTCTTTTGTATTTTTATTTAGAATGTGTTTAAATTAAACGTTAAAAATTTGAACTAAAATCGAATTTATTTGCTTTGTGAATGAAAGACCTATTCAAATTAACCAGAAACTAACAGAACCGACCCATTATTCCTAATCTGTCTTTGTAGCTACTGACATGTATACTGTATGCATAATATGGTAGCACCCCGCAACTTTCGAATCCTGGATCCGCCTCTGCACAAGCCTATGTATAGATTCGGCAGAACCCAGTAGTTTTGGCTCAGTCCATGTATCTTTTGTTAAAATATTCATTTCATATGTAAAAATAATTTATCAAGAACCAAATAAATAATCTTTTCTGAAATTCAGAACTCATTAATTCAAAATCCTAACTCCGCCTCTGAGCACCTATTTTATACCTTTAGGATACCGCTCTTCCCCGAATCTTGCATGAATACGGAACACTTTGTGCATCGAGCTTACTTTGCCATCAATATAAAACAAGATGTCCTGATGAAAATTGCCCAATGTCTGTTTATGTCCCCTAGAAAAAGCTCAAGCTTTGTTGGACATGACTTTACATTACCCTTAGAATGAAAATGAACCACAATTGACTTGCCAAAGTCTTCCTTCTTTGGACAAACTCCCTCTGCCACTCAGAAATTAATTAAAATTGCAGCCTGGTCCACTAAACTTGCGCGGATCCGGGGAAAGCCTGATCACAAGAGTTTATTGTGCACAATCTTACCCTGTATTTCTGCAAGAGACTGTTTTCACGGCTCGAACTCTTAACCTCTTGGTCACATGACAACAACTTTACCAATTACGTCAAGGTTCCCTTACACTCAAAAATTAATTAATAAATCAAAAACTACATGCGAAAAATGTAGAAAATGTCATACTTCTATCATATCATTGAATTAGCCCCTTGTTGAAATGGTCCAAATTATTTCCGCCCACAACTTGAGTTAGAAACAAAAACAAAAACAGAAAAAAGGCCAAATTTTCAAGTGCCTTTCTTTAATGTGTGCCAAAAAAGGGGCTATGGCTCTCTTATCTTCTAGAGATAAGATCTGTTTTATTAGTTTATCTTTTCAAGAATTTTCTTTAAGGCCAACTTATCAACGATGAGCCATCTAGAAATGGAACCAGGTAGCAAATTTTAAGGGTATCATCTAAAATATATTCAGTTTTTAAAAATTACAAGAAGTTTAGTCAGATTTAAAAGTATTTAGATCCCTCCTTCTTTAGACGTCGGATTTGAAGTTTTGAACTGCTAGAACTTAAGTTCAAATTCGAAAGTTTAAAGTTTGAACTACTAAAATCAAACTTCAAACATTTCAAATCCAATGTTTGAAACTTAGGTCTAAAGTTTAATTTTGAGAGGGCTAAATTTTAATACTTCACAAAATTTGATTATGTTTTAAATAGCGGTTCTAAAAGGGGCAATTGTGCATTTCACCTTGGCCATCGACTTAATTTCTAGAGTTATGAGCCATGTCCCTTCTTACTATAAATAGTTTACATTGGAAAAAAAAATTAAATAGATTTTAATTTATATAAACTGACAATTTTAAATATTTTTATAATATTAATGTAATTTAGTATTTTATAACATGTTATTTGCCTTATATATGTCCTAAGTCATTAACAACATACTATAAACGATTATCTGTAATTGATTTTGAAATAGCTTGATAGTATAAAAATTCGACGCAAGTCACAATGCAACTTATAGAAGTTAACAAATAAGAAATTTTAAAGGTTTTCATATGCGATAGTAATTACTCCATTTATCTTAAATTATCTGTTGTGTTTTTGTTTTACACGCACCTTAAGAATATAATACTTAGGAGGTATTTTTAGGATTTTATCTTTATTTATGTCTTATTGGTATTTGAACAATTATAATATTACCCCATAATTGAAGTGTTTGTAGACAGTAGTCTTCAAATGATAAAATAGAAAAAAATAATTAAGTTTCTCATGAACTTATAAAATGACAAATAATTTGAGACAATTATATTTAAAAATCACGCCAAACAATTTGAGAGTGAAGAAGTAATATGTATGGTCGGTTTGACATATATAGAAATATTAATCTCCTTTCTTATTTAGGGAACGCTTTAAAGAAACATAATTGCACATTTTTATTACTCCTCGTCTTAAATGATAAATGCTTAAAGTCTTTGCTTTTACTTTTCACAAAATACTTGCTAAAAAGTTGGGTAACTTGTTTACCCTCAAAATCGGATAACAATTAAATTTGTAAGTGATTTTTAAGGATCTGCGAATTAACCTGATACAAAACGGTAAATTAAGTTACTATTGAACAAAAACTAAGATAAATTCATACCACATGAGTTGGATAGTTCTAGCCTTAGTGAAATAGTTACCCTCGATCCAGGCTTGCCACGACCGGCACTAATGAAAAGGGGCAAGAGCTAGTGACAAAGAAAATAATAATATATTGCTTTTGAGTGTATGTTACAATATATTTCATGAATTATCAGCCCCCTTTGTATAGTAGGGGAGTCCTACTTTAGGTACAACTCTATAAAAGGTAAAAAATCTTCCGATTTACTAATTGTCGGTTCCCTATCGATACGTGCCGAGATCCACGTCGTGATATTCGACTGGTCACAGATATTTCGGCCTTCTGTTGGTTATGCTTGATTGTCTGACAATATTCTTCGAAGTCGTTCGAGGCTAGGACCCATTCCGGAACCATGACCTCGGCCTTCTCGAGGGCAGGCGTCATGCCCCTGGATTCTAGCTCGGTGGGACGTTTGACTCGATTTCGGTCCCTTGCCACTATATCTCGAGCCTGACTTATCTTGTCGGAGGCCGGAATGCACCATGAGCTCGATTTCACCGGTATACATACCTATCTCCTAGTGAAAAAGATTGTTTTCTGATTAAATGGAATCACGTTAATGGGTTCAAAGAAACTCTACATGAAGTTTTTTTAAAATAAAGCTACCATTTCAAAAGAACGTATAATCATCATTGTTAAAATTCATAAAATAGAAGCACTAATTAAAGAAATTAAGGTACTAACATCTTTCTAGCATCATAATACTTGATCTAGTACCTCATTTTCTGGTATTATCTTACCAAATGAAGTGTGAACGCCGATATATATATATATATCGGTAGTGGCGGAGCCACCTTATACGAAGGGGTGTCAAATGACAAAATAAATTATATGTAAATATACTATGTATTGACTCCCCTTAATTTCCTAGTATGTTTACTTTTATATATTTTGACACCCCTTAACGAAAATTCTGGTTCCGCCACTGTATATACAATGTTTGTGTGCGCAAAAGAAAGAGTTTTGACTGGCACTTATACAACTATAGTCGAGAACCTCACCAAAATCTCTTTCAATTAATTTAGTAACATCCAGAAATTTAACAAATTCAACTAACATTAATTAAATGATTGTCAAATTGGTCAATGCATTGCTCTCTTATATATCATTACTACCATAGAGTTTTAGTTAACCATCAAGTTTGAGATCAATTGATATGGTTTTTTATATTTTAATTTTTCACCTGTTGTTCGATATTCATATTGATGTCCAATTAAATTTGAACTTTATACCTAAGGCTTAAACTCGAGACTTATGGTTAAAGATGAAGGAGTACTAATCACTCCACCACATCTCTTGTTTGTAATTTCATGTTTTGTTGAGAAATTTATGTTATTTGTTCTCATAGGATCCGTTTGGCCATGATTTTCCTGAAATGATTTTGAACCGAGAGCTGGAAAATTTATTTGGGCCGTAAAATAACTAGTCCTTATCTAGAAAGGCCCAAATATTTGTTTTAAAAATTTTATTTTGTAGCCCAATCTGAGGCCTATTATCGAAATGAAGCCCATCTATTTCTTTGCATTTCCCCTGCCGTTTTAGCTCTGTTTTTGTTCAAAAATCTGTAATTTTCACTTCATCAATTAAGAATTTAAGAGGCACAAGACATAAGCCTCATGGATTTTATTTTTTTTGAATATTATTGAAATGAAAATTAAATTTAAAATAGACAAAGAATTAAACCTAAATAAAATATTTTTAAAAAGTGTATAAAATAGAAGCAAGAAATGTAAAAATCAATTTAATTATCTAAACAGAAGAACATATGCACCTAATAGTATACCAAGTTTGTATGATTAAATTATATATTATATAAGTTGTAGTCAAATATTTAACAGAAAAAGCTATAAAAAAAATTGGGAGCGTATGAGAAGAACGCCATGAGGAACAATGCATGTATTGTGTTTGTTGAATAAAAAGAGAACAAAAAGTCCTCACTTTGTACCTTATTTTAAAATAAGATCGCTCGTCAGTTAGGTCAGATTATAATAATATTGTAAGAAATTTTATTTGTTCCTTATTGACGTACAATATCAATCTCGTTTCAAGGACGAGTCATAATTTTACCTTTTGAGACATTCATTGGTATGAAACTCTTTTGTTACATGGTCCATGAATTTGCCATCCCTAAATTGAACACAAATCTGAGTCGATACTCAAGGAATTCTCACTGGAATTCTCACTTTAATTATCAACCACTGATTTCACAAATGACACCAATTCCATTGTCTAGCTATGTACTTTTTTTGCTTCTTCAGGTGCTGCTTTTCTTTTCTTAGTACCATCTTTTTTTTTTTTTACATAAAAAAGCTGGTTTGATAAATGTGGAAATCCATGCTAGCTCAGTCTAAGAGAAATATTAGATAAACCTGTTAATCAAGTGGTATCGAGCGAGCTAGGTAAGCGAAAGGGGTTCATTCGAATTTCCTTTGCTGAAAAATGATAATATTTATATAAGGTCAATTTTTTTTTTAATAGTCTTAGCATTCTCATTTTATCTCTCATGAGAGGATTTGTTATAACTCTTACTACCATGCGTATAAAAGAATACTTCTGTTACGTTATATATATTTGATATACATGTCAAAAATCTTCCTTAATTTCTTATACTCCGCGTGCTATCAAATACCATTATATAAATTGGAACGGACGGAGTATTAGTTTACTTGCACAATACCTAAATAATCACAGCTATTTGTGCTTAATTTTTTCGCAGTACACCTTTCAATTTTATTTTTCTTTTAATTCTTGATTGGTAGTAGTTGACTTGTTCATTATGTTTAATCGGAACAAACTTATAGTCTTATCATTTAATTTAAATGTAAATGGAAAAAGGATGTTTAATTGATAACTACGAGACTTCAGGTTAAAAGACGGTGTTTTTTTATCTGTTCAAGTTTTGATGAACAAAATTATTCGGTACCTGATGGAGATAATAGGTAACCCAAAGAATTAGTCAAAGTGCATTACAAACTGTCGCAAATACCACGGTTTTTAAAAAAATAAAAATAAATAAATGAAATGGAAAGATTATAGATAAGATTTGACTAAGACTTTAGGGTACTACCTAAAGGTTAAAGCAAGAAGCTAGCCAAACGAGTAAGGAAAGGCATAAGAGAAAAGAGAATATGTGCTCAACATTGTTCAGAGCAAGACAACCAATGATTTCTTGTCTTGTTATTATCATCACCAATTTATCATCCTCCTAAGATTCAATATAACCCCAACAAAATCCTGTAAAAATTTTGGCATCAGATGCCTTCAACTGCAGAAGATAAAGAGCACAAAATTTGTATTGCTACTGCACCATTCAAATTGGTCCATATATACAAGAGACGATCTACCTTTTTGACAGTAGATGTGGTTGAAATGCTACATATTTTGACTTTTTTTTTAAGTTAACATACCACTGGGTAGTATGTTTTCGGTTTTAGTCATGTAAGCAGTCACTAATGTTTGCATTAGGGATTTATGGTAGATTGTCTATGTTACACACAGTGGCGGAGCCACATGCACTTAAGGGGTGTCACCGACACCCCTTTGTCGGAAAATTACACTGTGTAGTTATGTATATGCACATATGTAAATATGTATGTATGTGTGTGTGTGTGTGTGTGTGTATATATATATATATATATATATATATATATATTATGTATTGACACCTCTTGACTTCTTGATGAGTTTATTTCTTTATATTTTGACCAATCTTATCAAAATCCTAGATTATTACACACCCTGATGCGGCTCTTTCCTGAACAGGGGCGGATTTAGGGACGAACCCCCTTCGCCGAAAAATTACACTGTATATATAAGGCAGAATCTGTTTTTACCTCTGTATATTAAGTTTTGAACTCTTTGACACAACTCAAAAGTGTAGCTTAGTGGTCAAAGGGTTTCAAAATCTTTAAAAGGTCATAGGTTCAATTCCCAGTTTTTTTTCTTGAACCCCCTTCACGGAGATCCTGTCTCCGCCACTGTCCCCGAACTCCGCATAAACGCGAGATATCTTGTACACCTTGTTGCCTTTTTTAAAACAGATTTGAGTGAGGGGGGACAAATCTTACCTTATAACTAATCCGAGTGAGGGAAAGATTTGAGTAATATGCATTAGTTATTGGTCTATTAAAATTAATTCGTTTAATAAATATAAGGTAGAGAAAGCAGTTTTTGAAAGGGAACAGACACTATCGACAAAAGTATTCTTTTACGTTTATATACTCTGTGAAAATCATCTGCTTCAACCGGTCCTATAATCTTATGTTAGAACTTATCTGGATTTGCTATACTGTCTTTGTCCACAAACTATTGTAGCTTTCATAATAGAGATAGACTTTTCGTTTTCTCTTTCCCTGTTCTCATTTTCACTGATATAAATTTGATTGTTAAATACATATTTTGACCCATAAAACTGATGTGGTTTTTCTAACAATTTAATAGGCTTAATAAATTGGATTAAATGCAATAGCCCATCTTAATACAAGTTAAACGACCCATATTCACAAATGGGTAATAATTCCATTGCTAAAGTCAGATAACCTTTGAAAGAGTCTATATCAGTTTTTTCCAAACCTTAACGTTGAAAGATTCTATATGTCATTTTCTTCTCAACTTTTCTTCTTTAATCTACAAAGCGATGTGGCAATTTGACAATGCGTGGTTCATTTCAAACAATATTGCTTTTCTGCTGTCTGGCCAAATTTTCCAAGATATTGACATCCAAATAACATCAAGAAGTTGTATTTAAAAAGCAACGATTTGCTATACAATAAAATACTGGCTTTCTTATCAATTTTGATTAATTAGTCTTGTTTTTAATACTAAGAATCTTCTTTAACTTTTGTGTTTTTGGAACCACTTCGGTTAGCCGCGAACTTTTTGTATGTATGCATATATTTGTAGGTTTTCACCCGGTATCCGGTATTGTATTGGAGCTCAACTAAATTTGATTCACGCAAAAAAGTCTCACGTTGAGGAGTAAAGTACTTCCTAATAAAGGCGATTTCATGCTCAAAATTTGAATAAGTGACCTTTAATTAAGAATGAAGACATACTTGTCACTCTACCACAATCTTTTTAATGGTAAAAACATATAAGTGTGATGTTTGATGATACCAACATTAATGATGTAGTAAAGTTGTTATTTTTTCAATAATAGTATATGTCCTTGTTCTAGATCGCTGAGCAACTTACAAGAGAATCCAGCTGGTCATAAATTAAACTACACATATTACAAAAACAATGTAGTAAAAATTATAATCTTAAGAGTTTAGCTTTTGTGAACTGACACTATAATTACTTTGATATATCAGAATAAACTAACGGTATAAAAATTGTTTATGTTATCATCACTTGTCAGTATTTATAAGTTAATCCTAATTATAAAACCGTTTACCCGAAAAATCGGATAATGTTAAATTTATGTATGATTCTAAGGATACGTAATATTCTTTGATACAAAAATAAAAATACATGTATTTTGACTACGAGGATAGAAAATGATGAATAGAGAAATTGAATATGATGAAATAAAACAAACACAAAGGGATCTCTTTTTATTTGAGAGAAGCCTCGTTTATTGCAGTCTTCTCGCCCCTCCGTAGCTTACAAGGATCTTCTCTTTTATAATAGAGGGTCATTACTTTATCTATAACAAAATAATTAAATAATGCATTTAAAGGAGGACCCATGATGATTTGTCTCTTCCTTGATTTCTGCCAAGATTCTCCCCCATATAGTGTGGTTGCAACGGCTCTTGTCTCCGAGCTCGATACTAGCTCGAGCTCGGTATTGGATCGAGCCCCCGGTCTTAGTTCGAGCTCGATTCTGCCTTGGGATATCGATATTCGGGGTGATTGTTGGTTGGTCTAGGCACCTTCGATAATCTACGCCTTTTCTCGTAGTTCGATTTAAATATGAGATCGATAATGATACCGAGCTTGTCAATGATCGGTCCTATACTTCGAAGCTCGACGCCCTTACTTCGGACCTCGACCGAGCTTGCCATGCAGATACCCTTTGATCGAAACATCATTGTCTCGACCAGTCCATACGATTGAGTCAATCAGTTTTGACCGTACACAGATAGTCCCCTCGTTTCTTGGAAAAGGATGTGGCGAGAAACGATATGGTTTTCCAACAGCTCGATCAGATATATGCTGATGTTTACCTCGATCCCGACCACGACGTATGTGATAGCTATCCCATCGGCTCGGTTTTACCGAGGTATTTAATGTATGTCAGATGGTGGTCGGCCATCGCTGATATTGAACCGTCATTGCTTCAACCTATAAATAGCCTTTCCTTCCACCATTCATCACTTTTACGTCTTTAATTCTCCAAATTTTCTAAGTTCCTTCTCGTCTTTTCTGAGTTTTCTGCCTGCAAATCTGTGAGTTTTACCACAAACTCTTCCTTAGAACGCCAAATACTTCCATTCTTTGTCTACGAAATTTTAAATGGCAAAAACATCTAAAACTGTTCCGCAAAAAGAGACCGCTTCTTCATCTCGACCTGCTGGTGGCGAGGATGTGGAAGAGCCCCGCCCTGAGGAATTCGTTCCGGTTGGGTGTTCAACTGTAGGCAATTTTAAAATTGAAAAGCCTTCTCCGATACCGGGTCGGTGTGAGCCGATGTCGAGGTACCAATGTTCAATTACCGAAAAGGTTCTCGATAAAGTTATCTAGGAATGTAATTGGGATAATAAACTTGTAGTAATCCCATCGCCCGATAAATCAATTACTACCCACGTCGAAGGGTTCTTAAGTGTTTATACTTATCCTTTCACGTTGGGGCCCCTAGACCCTGTCATCGTTGCCTTTTGTAAGAGGTACGATGTGACCCTCGGCCAAATCCACCCTTCCTTTTGGAGGATAGTGATTCTTCTTCAATTTTTCTCGAGCAAGGCCAAGGGGCGTATCTTCACCCTCGATCACCTTATGCGCCTTTACAGTCCCCGACTTTATCAAGGAGGGTTGATCAAGCTTGCTCGCCGAGCAATCAAAGCGTCGTTATCGAGCATAGACGAGACTCGGGATCGGGGTTGAATGGGCCGCTTTGTTCGAATCAGAACCTCGTACCTGATCCCTGCCGATGACTTGCCATTTCCCGAGAAATGGAATATGAGCCGTGAGTAAACATTTCTCTTTGCCCGTTTTGATTTTGTGATCGTCTTCTATTTTGTTGATCAATTTTTCTTTCCTAATCACAGCCGTAGCGCGAATACCGAAACCGATCCCGGATCTTAGCCAATGCGTCGAAAGTCTGGTGTTGCAGAGACCGTACTCCGAGCACGCTTGGGTCGAACTATCAAAGGGTCGATGGGAGGCCCGTAGTCACGGTAAATATTTTTTGTTGACTTGCTTTTTCATTGGTTTGTATGGTAAATCTCCCTTTTCCCTTTTACAGGACTTGGGAAAGATGTATTCATGAGGCCCCCATCTGGTGGCGAAGAAGTTCCTGTCCTGAAGCAGGTAAAAGAAAGGAAGAGAAAAGACGTATCGGGCTCCCCGAGCTCGGAAAAGAAGAAACCGGCTAAAAGATCTCGAAAGCCGAAGAGGGGATCCAGTGTTATGTCTTCGGAAGTGGTCCGCCATTTAAGGGATGAGCCCAAAGAAGGAGAGGAGAATTTAGCCTGTGTACGGGCTAATGTTATGATTCAACAGTCTTTTAATTCGGTGGAAGCAAATCAGGGAACCTTGGACATAATCCCAGAACAAAAAGAAGCCGAGATTATCCCTCCTCGAGTTAAGATGATAGAAAGGGATACCGAGGGTGGATCTTCTCGGGCAGTAGAAGATATTTCAACGGACGAGTTCGGGATAGTTGACATTGGCGGATCCTCTCAGATTTTGGATGCCATGATTCGAGAGGCCGTCATGGTGGAGGATCGGTCCTATAAGGGTATTCAGGAGTCGGCCGATATTCACGATTTTCTGTAGGGGCTTGAGTCCGGTGCCTCGGAGAAGGTTACCGGTTTTGGTGGAGTGTCGATACCTAAAAAAATGTCGTGGTCTGTTTCTGCTGAACCTTCATCGATTCATAAACTGGTTGACCGATTTCCGGCCCAAAGTATCGATCCCGACCGAAGGCGGAAGATAGTGCTCTCTATTCCTGCGGATACCCGAATTGTTTCTTCCCCTGTGGGGATTGCAGTTACCTTCGGTCTTTGGTAACCGAAGAGGATCAATCAGTGATGAATGCGATGGGGGCCACCTGTCTATTCAACGAGGCTCAACATGCTTTGAATCGGGTAAATCTGATGGTGTTTTCGCCGTTTCTTTTACACATAGAGCTATAGGTAATTCTAATGTTTCTTCTTTTGTTTGCAGGCTTCAGTGTTGCATCACAAGGCCTTTCTTCGAATCCGGGAGGAGCATGATGCCGAGGTTCGGAGCCTTACTGAGAAGAGTGACTCGTACAAGCTCCTTAGTGAAAATCTTTGAGCAGATTTGACAGCGGCTCGGGAAGAGCATGAGGAGATGGCTGAGCAGGTATTCCGAATGTTCCATGATAGTGAAGATGAAAAAGAGATAACCACTAATGATCCGATTCTGCAGGTTCGGCAGAGGATCGAGCAGATTGAACGGCTTAACTCACAGGTAGATGCTCTACTGGCCGAGGCGGAAGAATTTAAAAGATGTATGGATATCCTTGCCTCGATAAAAGAAGCCGTCGAAGCTCAGTTGGAGCTGTCTGATGCCCAACTTCGGTCTGCGAAAGAAAATGCTTTGGGGCTGATTGAAAAGATGAAAGAGATTCAGCATCGGTTGGATCTGGCTACTTCAGAGAAAGCATATTCGGCCAAAGAACTTGAAGTGGTCAGATCTGAGGTGATCGAGGCCAATAAAAGTGTTGATGCTAAAGTGGCTCAGTTCAGGATCGATATCGAGGTTAACAAGCCAAAGCTGAGAGCATGGTCGAACATGCAAAATGGCAAGCTCTGAGAGAAGCTCTCGAGGAGGTCAGAGCTTAGGGCTTCGATATTGGGGTCGAGATTGAAGTCGCTAGGGCGGAAGAGAACAAAGCTCGGAGGTTGGCCTTTCCTGAGGAGGACTCCAATGACTTGGGGGAGTCTGAAGATGAGGACGATGCTGAGAATACAGCCTCTGATACTTTAGGGCCTTAGGTCGTTTGCTACGTTCTTCTGATACTGCTTTCGGTTTTTGTATAAAGAGTTTCCTTTTGGCAGAGTAGCTGCCTCTGTACAAAAATTTGTAAATATAAATCCTTCTTCCTTTTGAAGCAAAATAGCCTTTCAAGCTAAATAGATAGTTTGAATTTTAATTTTCGTTGCCTTCGGGCCTTGTGGGTAGTCCCCTTTGCTTTATTGGAATCGAACATCCTTCAGCCTTAAATAGTCAAGTGTTCATTTGGATTCGAAGAAATAAGTAATTTTACTCGAAGTAAAGTAGTCCGTAGGCGTAATGGCCGATTGAGTATTTGCTCGAACTCGAAATAAAAGTAGCTTGTGGGCTTAGTAGTCGAGTGAATGATTCGAACTCGATGTAAAAGTAGCCCGTAGGCTTAGCAGTCGAGTGAATGATTCGAACTCGATGTAAAAGTAGCTCGTGGGCTTAGCAGTGGAGTGAATGATTCGAACTCGATGCAATGTAGCCCGTAGGCGTAATAGTCAAAGTAGCCCGTAGGCTTAATGGTCGAGTGAGAGCTTGCTCGAACTCGAAATAAAGGTAGCCCGTAGGCTTAATAGTCGAGTGAGTGCTTGCTCGAACTCGAAATAAAAGTAGCCCGTGGGCTTAACAGTCGAGTGAATAATTCGAACTCAATGCGATGTCGCCCGTAGGCGTAATGTTCGAAGTAGCCCGTAGGCTTAATGGTCGAGTGAGAGCTTGCTCGAACTCGAAATAAAGGTAGCCCGTAGGCTTAATGGTCGAGTGAGTGCTTGCTCGAACTCGAAATAAAAGTAGCCCGTGGGCTTAACAGTCGAGTGAATGATTCGAACTCGATGCAATGTCGCCCGTAGGCGTAATGTTCGAAGTAGCCCGTAGGCTTAATGGTCGAGTGAGAGCTTGCTCGAACTCGAAAT
The DNA here is from genome assembly GCF_000715075.1 of Nicotiana tabacum. Classification (NCBI taxonomy): domain Eukaryota; kingdom Viridiplantae; phylum Streptophyta; class Magnoliopsida; order Solanales; family Solanaceae; genus Nicotiana; species Nicotiana tabacum. Next base: position 7,674,241 of record NC_134102.1, on the reverse strand, counting down.
AAAGGTATCCCGTAGGCTTAATGGTCGAGTGAGTGCTTGCTCGAACTCGAAATAAAAGTAGCCAGTGGGCTTAATCAGTCGAGTGAATGATTCGAACTCGATGCGATGTCGCCCGTAGGCGTAATGTTCGAAGTAGCCCGTAAGCTTAATGGTCGAGTGAGTGCTTGCTCGAACTCGAAATAAAAGTAGCCCGTGGGCTTAGTAGTCGAGTGAATGATTCGTACTCGATGTAAAAGTAGCCCGTAGGCTTAGCAGTCGAGTGAATGATTCGAACTCGATGTAAAAGTAGCCCGTAGGCTTAGCAGTCGAGTGAATGATTCGAACTCGATGCAATGTAGCCCGTAGGCGTAATAGTCAAAGTAGACCGTAGGTTTAATGGTCGAGTGAGAGCTTGCTCGAACTTGAAATAAAGGTAGCCCGTAGGCTTAATTGTCGAGTGAGTGCTTGCTCGAACTCAAAATAAAAGTAGTCCGTAGGCTTAACAGTCGAGTGAATGATTCGAACTCGATGCGCTATCGCCCGTAGGCGTAATGTTCGAAGTAGCCTATAGGCTTAATGGTCGAGTGAGAGCTTGCTCAAACTCGAAATAAAGGTAGCCCGTGGGCTTAACAGTCGAGTGAATGATTCAAACTCGATGCGATGTCGCCCGTAGGCGTAATGTTCGAAGTAGCCCGTAGGCTTAATAGTCGAGTGAGAGCTTGCTCGAACTCGAAATAAAGGTAGCCCGTATGCTTAATGGTCGAGTGAGTGCTTTCTCGAACTCGAAATAAAAGTAGCCCGTGGGCTTAATCAGTCGAGTGAATGATTCGAACTCGATGCGATGTCGCCCGTAGGCGTAATGTTCGAAGCAGCCCGTAGGCTTAATGGTCGAGTGAGTGCTTGCTCGAATTCGAAATAAAAGTAGCCCGTAGGCTTAATGGTCGAGTGAGTGGTTGCTCGAACTCGATCCTGTTTGCATAGTAAATCTTGAACATAGAATATCGGTAAAAAAGATTGTCTTTGCAAGTCATTACACATGTGTTCCTGTTTTGCGTCAGGGCTCGGGCCAACTATCTAAGCATGGTTCGTTTTGATCATTTGGCTCTTGCAACGTTTCATGTTGAGACATTGTTTGTCATGAAATAAAACTTGGTAATCATTACAGATGCGTTCAATGATAAAGCCCCCCAGTATACGAGGTTGACTTTAAAGAGGCCTCGGATACTCATCAGTGGTATCGTTTCCGCTATATGGCTGGTATCGATCTCTGGTTGATTTTTGCTTGGTAGTTCTTTTCGTAACGGACTTAGAAATCAACTGGTCATCTTCAACTCTTATTTTGGATTGATATCGATTGTGCACATCGGTCAAAGTAATAGCTGGGTATTCGGTCATATTTTGCTTCAGCCGCCGTGAAGCCATCGAGCTCCGCTTGTTTAGACCTTAAGTGAAATCTTGAATAGCCCAATCGTTTGTGACTGTTTCCAGATCCATTCGTTTCATTTGAAAACGAGCTACGAACTCCCATAACATCTCGTTATTTTTTTGTATTACCTTGAACAAGTTCGACTTTCTAGTTTCGACCTTAATGGCTCTGGCATGTGCTTTTACGAAGCAATCTACAAGCATAGCCAAAGAATCAATAGAGTTAGACGGTAAATTATGATACCATACTATTGCCCCCTTTGACAGGGTTTCACCGAATTTTTTCAATAATACAGATTCGATCTCATCATCTTCCAAATTATTGCCCTTGATGGCACACGTGTAAGAAGTGATGTGCTCGTTGGGGTCGGTTGTTCCGTTATATTTGGATATTTCGGGCATACAGAATTTTTTGGGGATTGGTTTTGGGGCTGCATTCGAGGGAAAAGGCTTTTGAATGATTTTTTTTGAATCTAGACCTTTTATCATTGGTGGAGCTCCTGGGATCTGATCGACCCTGGAATTATACGTTTCTACTTTTTTGTCGTTGGTTTCGACCCGTTTTGTGAGTTCCTCGAGCATTTTAGTAATTTTGGGAGCAGTCCCCGATTCTTGCTCATTTGACTTCACTATGGCTGGTTCCGTTCTGTGGGTAATTTCTCGAAGCGGATTGGGCTCCGGTCTGCTTTGTGCTTGAGTTTGGCTCTGCAACTGAGCTATCGCTACTTGCTGGGCTTGTAACATCTCGAAGATCATCCGTAAGCTGACTCCGAACTCCTCCACATTATGGGTGTCTCGAGCTACGGATCGAGTACCGCCCTGAATGCTTTTTTCCGGTTCGGAACGTTGGTTCTCCCCAAGAGCCACTTGTGAATTGACATCTAGCGGTACTTCGACTCGAGCTTCGGTGGCATCGTTAATTTGCCTTCCGGCCCCGGGTGCCAAGTTGTTGGTTTCATCTTGAAGGCCGGCTTCGTGGTCGACAGGTAAAGCTATTGCTGATTTTAAGTTGCAAACTGGTGTGTACTGTAGATTTATATAAAACAATCACTGTTATCCTTAGCCCCACGGTGGGCGCCAAACTGTTTACCCGAAAAATCGGATAACGTTAAATTTATGTATGGTTCTAAGAATACGTAATATCCTTTGATACAAAAATAACAATACATGTATTTTGACTACGAGGATAGAAAATGATGAACATGGAAATTGAATAAGATGAAATAAAACAAGCACAAAGCAATCTCTTTTTATTTGAGAGAAGCCCCGTTTATTGCAGTCTTCTCGCCCCTCCGTAGCTTACAAGGATCCTCCCTTTTATAATAGAGGGTCATTGCTTTATCTATAACAAAATAATAAAATAATACATTTAAAGGAGGACCCATGATGATTTATCTCTTTCTTGATTTCTACCAAGTTTCTCTCCCATAGTTTGGTTGCAACGGCTCTTGTCTCCGAGCTCGATACTGGCTCGAGCTCGGTATTGGATCGAGCCCCCGGTCTTGGTTCGAGCTCGATTCTGCCTTGGGGTATCGATATTCGGGGTGATTGTTGGTTGGTCTAGGCACCTTCGACAATCTACGCCTTGCCTCGTAGTTCGATTTGAATATGAGCTCGATAATGATACCGAGCTTGTCAATGATCGGTCCTATAACTCGAAGCTCGACGCCCTTACTTCGGACCTCGACCGAGCTTGTCAATGATCGGTCCTATAGCTCGAAACTCGACGCCCTTACTTCGGACCTCGACCGAGCTTGCCATGCAGATACCCTTTGATCGAAACATCATTGTCTCAACCAGTCCGTACGACTGAATCAATCGGTTTTGACCGTACACAAAAACATTACTTATTTCTTTTATAAACTTTTTTCCACTAACTTTTAAACTTAATTTGCATAACGTTAATGTTTTTAATGGTAAGGAAGTGGCCATCATGTACGAATTTTTTGACCATTCATTTAAGTCTCTTTCGAATTGAGTATACAATATATAGATGTTCTTATTCTTTTTTATTTTGCATTTTCTCTAACTTGCCAAACACAACATAAATATCATCATCACAATCATCATCCACATGAGAATGTGATGCGAGGACTAGGAGTTGCAAATTGTCAACGATTAATCTTTGAATCAAGACATAATTACGATGATTACAAGACTGATTATTGATTATTAATTATTTAATTCTGTTAAAATTCAACTCTAGTTGTTGTCTAAGAATTGATATATTAAAATGTCATTTTCTAGCATGAGTCCATGACCTTTCATGTTGGCTTTAACCTTTTTGGTGGCCTTTCTGGTTTCTGAAACATATTATGCAACTTATATACAATTCTGACTTATGAAATATATAATTAATTTTAATTTTATAAACAAGGTTCTATGTGGTCCGTGATACTGCTTACAGTTTTATAATTGCTAAGCTGTTTTATTTTGATGCCATTGATATTGTTTTTGAACTTTGGCTTCCCAGCATGGACAAATCAAGAATTTGATGTTTATGGCTTCAAAACTTGTTTCCGGATTCATAATCCGCTTAGTTATTGGATTTGTAATTAAATATTTAAACATATTTAATAAATTTTCTAATACAAATATATTATTTGAGCAAAAGCTACTGAATTCATCAGAACCCATAACTAATACTCTTGCTCCGCCCATGTCCCTAACTATGTAATACGGAGTAGAATAAATGAAAAGTCTCTCTTGTGCATGGTTGATTATCTAACTTGGAATTGGCCTTTTGGATATTATGCAAATATATATGGGTTGCAAGCTTGGATTTGATCGTCTTTTGCTATTTGCATTAGAATTTTGAACGATAATCTCTTAACCATATGTCGTTAATTAGCCATAACAACGGTATCTTTTGTTAAGGGAAATATATGAAATCATTTACAACAATCACTTAATAAAATGAATAGCTTCTATAAGTGAATTATATTTTTAAGATGAATAGCTAGATTTGATAAAATAGTCAGAAAATTTCAACTTCGTTTTTGCTTTTGAATATACTCCACCATTTACTTAATGCTAATATATATATATATATATATATATATATATATATATATATATATATATATATATATATATATAATAGTATTATTAGGTAGGAGCATACAAGATGCAGCCAATTCGTAACCATGAAAGTGACTTAAACAAATTAATATTCCCCTCAGTTGACTTAATTAACGGTTATTATCAGAATAAATATTCAAGATTCTTGTAGTTGTATTAATACATATATAGGTATTTATTAAACTAAACCATATAAAACATAGATCTTATGAATGTCGAAGTCAGAGGTGTAATTGCAGGAAACTTCTAAAGGGAATAAAAAAAGAAGAATTGGCAATTTGCGGATATTCTGAGTTTGAGCTATAAATTATGATACTTGAGAGATTGTCTCGATAATGAGCATTTTCCATTGAGTTTATTCAATACGAATTTAATTTAGTCAAACCAATAAATTTTGCATCCTAAATGTTTAAAACAAAAATAAAGTGTTCAAAATGGTTACTGTTTATGACAAGCCATAAAGCTAAACGAAAGTCGATTTCCGGCACGACGAGAAATCCTTACCGTTCAATTTGCCGTAGATGTTCATGCGGCTAATATGTTGCCACGTAATATCGAGTTTTTTTTAAGCTTCCTATTTTGCATCTCTTGAGACTCCAACTCGTAACTTTAGGATTGTAAGTGAAAAATGTTTATCTCTAGATAACTCTCTTATGTTTAGTTAGTGGCGAAATCAGAAAATTTAATAATGGTGTTCAATTTGCCAATGGACTATGCAAGGGTGTTCAAAGTCTATTTTTAATCAATTACAAATAATATTTTACATTATACGTAGTAATTTTTTGACGAATGATGGTCAGTTAACCACCATTAAGCTAACATAGCTTCGCCCCTGTGTGTTTAGCAATCAGTATTGAATCGCTTAAAGACGGCAGGTGACTTTTAAGTTCCATATATTATTCTAGTGGCGCATTCACTACGATTACCTCTCTTGGTTTTGTACTGTGTGCAGCAAAATATTTGTCAATTTAATATTAATTACTAATTATTTTGACAAACTTTGTATATTTATGTCGCATAAATTGAAATAGAGAGGAATATATATGACAACTGTTTTGTTTATTAGGTGCCGGGACCCACATTTTCGAGACTCGAATGTCCAAAGCTCATGCTCTGAGTACTGAGTTATGAGTTTTTCTTTATTTCTTTCTAATTCTAATATTCTGAGTTGAATCATTGGAATTTTCGAATTTCTCACGGGTGATAATCTATCGTACAACCCACAGCTTGTTATTAATTGGCTGAACCAAGATTCATAATCCTTCGTAACATTCGAGGTGAAATATAAATTAAAATGAGAAGGTCTCTGAAAAATATAAAATAGAATTTGAGTTGGGTTGTGGTGGGATCGATATAATCCCTCCGCCCTTAATTAAAAGTTTCGAGTTCGAGCTCTACCTATAGAATTTTTTTTGTTAGGGAGCGTCTCCCCCTTAAATGGTCTTACGCGCCGTGAATTGATATAATCAAATTTCAATGCGGGTACCGAATACCGAATGAGTAAATTCAACCAAACTATTACACATTAGGCCATTTTAAAAAATAATTTTGTCTTTGAGATTGAACTAAGACATTATATTCTTTGCTAGAATTTTGTTTGGATTTAGCTATTGCGGCATGGTAGAATGTCTTTACGGTTGATGTAACAAAACAATTACGTTTTAATACTAAAGAAATTTGGGACCGACAATGTGAGTAAACTCATACTAATTGATGATGTGTAAATATCTTAAAATATCTTTGAATTACGTGAACAAAAATAAAAAGATTGATTCCTGCAACAGTACACATGTTGGACGTTTGCATTTTGGCATTATCAGTAAGCAATTCTGGTAAAATGGACAAAGATGATTGAGAAAGGGGCACTTCAATTACTCGCTTATAAACATGAGAATCCTCAATGTGCTTCTCTTTACGCATTAATAGTTAGTACCTACTAAGGCAACTCTCTTTTACTTGTTTTGGGCTAGTTACCTACTCTTGGGAAAAAAAATAATCAATTTTTCCAATTTATTTACTTCTTTAGAGCCTTTTCAAGGGATTAAACAGATTGAATAGCTCGATGCGCGAAATATTTTGCATTCATGTAAGGTCCCGAAAAGGGTCGCACCATAATGGATGTGATGTAGGCAGTCTACTCTAACACAAGCATTAATTAATGATTGATTATACGGCTTGAACCCATAACATATAGGCTACACATGGATTGGACGGATTATCTGGGAATAATATTTGAGATTAAATTTATTTTGTATCTCAAGGTATTAGCTAAAATCAATAAATTACTATTTTTTATGCCAAAATATTAGTATAACTTACCTCATATAAAAAGTGGTACATATTATCCGGGTTATAATCCTGATTTCAGTCCTAGATTATAATCCTGGAATATATATTCTGATTTTGAACCAAACGGCCCTCACTTTTTATGGAAGAACATATTGGTGCATGAATCTTTTATTATATTCTGCGTTTAGGAAGAACTAGATCAATTAAGTCTATTTATTTTTCGATGTAATGTTTAAAGAAACTTAAGAAATCAAACAATGACTTTTGATCTTTCTTCTTTTATTTCTTTTTGTCAAATGACATTATTATTCCCTTTGTGGAGCCTTGAAATGTTATAGTTGAATTTCTTTTATCGAAAAAATGCACTATATAAATAGAATAAAAATAATTTTACTTGTACATATATAAGTTTTTAAAATCCTCTTGAGAAGCTTTCATTGTAGTAATAAAGGCGGTTTAAAAATGATTTTAGGCTGCAAATTCTAATTTTAAGTGCAATATACTTAAAATTTTGAATTCTCTTATAAAAGTTTCTGGTTCCGTCTGTTGTACTACTCCCTATTTAACGAGCCTGCTATCTGATTTCAATTGAGAAAACAAGTTGACCAAAAAGTAGCCTCTCATATTCTGAACTTAATTTTTTTTAAAAAAATTGGGACGGGCAGATTTTTTATTAATTAGAAGTTTTATTTTTCACATATTAATTAGAAGTTGAATAGGAGTAAGTAATAATATGAATAGTTTTATACAACCAACACTCTCAAAGCTGCCTATAAAAACAGAGCAAACTGCTTCTCTACATCTTCACCTTTGCTTATACACATTTTTATTCTCTCATATACGAACTCAGCCAATTTCAGAACTCTTATTTTCCAATATGGCTCATCTTTCAGATCTCGTTAATCTCAATCTCTCTGACTCCACTCAGAAAATTATTGCTGAATACATATGGTTAGTTCTGTAATACTTTTCGCAGTAGACATAACCAATTTTAATCCATATGGTTAGTTCTGTAATACATACGTTAATTCATTACATCCATTTTTCTTGATCTTTACTGTTTTTTTGTAGTTTTGCTTATCCAAGATATCTTATTTCATTATTTTTGTTGTGCTTTTATTTGCTTCCATTTTTCTCTCCTAAGATAGGAAGTGTACATTAGTTTTCCTTTGTTTGTTCTTAGTAGCCATTGGCAATGGCCAATGTCCACAGTGCCATGTTCAGCTTCACTTTGAATAAATATTAAAAATATTTATATTTTTCAAAATTCACACTCATTGTCACAGAGAAGTAATATGTACATTAGTATTTTGCACCCATTGACTTAAAAGTTTTTCTTGAGCCGAAGATGTATCGGAAATAGCCTCTCTATCTTACGCAAGGCAGAGGTAAGTTTTTCGTACACCCCACTCTCCCAAGCAGGGGCGGAGCTAGAGTGCTGGGAGCGGGTTCGGGCGAACCCAATAGATTTGGTTCAAACCATGCATTTGTCTTAAAAAATTCATTGAATTTGTATAAATTATTAAGTTAGAATCCAGTAACTTAAAACTATTAGAATCTTGAACCCAGTGGGGGAGCCAAAATTTTTGTTAAGGGTCAAAATATATAAAAGTAAACATACCCAAGAAATTAAGGGGAGTCAATACATAGTATATATACATATAATTTATTTTTTTACCTAGCTACACAATGTATTTTTTCCGCAAAGGGGTGTCATTTGACACCCCTTCCTATAAGGTGGCTCCGCCACTGACAGGAGGTAGAACGGACACAGAGGAAAGTAAGTATTGAACTTGTTGGATCACACTGGGTATGTTGCTATTGAACTAAATTTTCAGTACTATAATACTACATGGTAATCAAGAACTTATATGTATAATGGAATCCTTTGCTTCTATGGTAATATGTTGTTTTTCAATTACTATAATGTAAATTTTGATGTTAATCTAGTTCTTGGTATATCTTCTTTGTTTATAATCAGGATTGGTGGATCAGGAATGGACGTCAGGAGCAAAGCCAGAGTATAAAATCTTCTATTTGTTTTTATTTATTTTAGATAACATAATCCTTTTTTCTTTTTAATACATAAGATTGCTAAATTACTGCTATATGTTTTTATATAAAGACACTTTCTGGACCTGTTGATGATCCTTCAAAGCTTCCCAAATGGAATTATGATGGTTCTAGCACAGGACAAGCTCCTGGAGAAGACAGTGAAGTGATCCTATAGTAAGTTTTCTGTAGTCTTCAATTTATGTGTCTTACATTCCTTTTTAGTCTATTTAAAAAAAGAAAGTCTCTTGTAATTTTTTAACTCCAACTTTTCGCATGACATATTTAAGACCACATTTTAAAGACATTTTGGTATATTATACACATGTTTAGTTTAAGACTATAAGATTTAAAAGTCTTTCTTAAACTTTGTGCCCAATCAAACTAAAACACATAAATTTTAACAGATTGGAGTAATTTTTATGTCCTTTACAAGGAACAATTATCTAAATGTCACTTATTATAATTTTGATACAGTCCTCAAGCAATTTTCAAGGATCCATTCAGAAGGGGCAACAATATCTTGGTGAGTTGCACATTTACCTTTGATTTTAATTATTATATACTGACAATATAAAAAATAATTATATGTAACCGTCAAGAGAAAGTGTAATTGGTACTTAAAAATTAAGGCAGATTATCTATTACAACATGCTAAACTACACTGATAGTATAGAAATTCTTTGCACATTCAATGTGTATAGTAAAATCCTTTCCTTGATACATGTCATTAAATCTTGCATTCTCTTCCATTGTTCTTTAGTTCAGTACTATTATTTGGACTATGTAATCATATGTTTGACCTTTTTTTTGTCTTTTTTTTTTCCTCTGTTTATTTTAGGTCATTTGTGATTGTTACACCCCAGCTGGTGAACCCATTCCAACAAACAAAAGGCACAGTGCTGCCAAGATTTTCAGCCACCCTGATGTTGTTGTTGAGGAACCCTGGTATATTGACATATATCCTATTTAGTTTTCATAGTAGAAACTTTTTCCCTATATAAAAGGGCAGTCCGGTACATTAAACTCCCGTTATGCGCGCGGTCCGGGAAGGGCCGGACCACAAGGGTCTATGCCTTGCATTTCTGTAAGAGGCTGTTTCTACCGCTAGAACCCGTGACCTCCTGATCACATATCAACAACTTTACCGGTTACACCAAGGCTCCCCTCCAAAAACTTTCCCCCTATGATTTTGGAAATTTTCTAACTGTTTGATAAATTGTGTAAATTAGGTATGGTCTTGAGCAAGAATACACCTTGTTGCAAAAAGATATCAATTGGCCTCTTGGATGGCCTCTTGGTGGTTTTCCTGGACCACAGGTAAATTTGTTTGCACCTTTTTCCCATTTAAGATTGCAGTTTTCCTTTCCTTTTTTTATTTTTTTTATTTTTTAATAGTTCAGACTATGTTGCTCGGATCCTTCAAAATTAGGCCGCACCCGTATCAGATCCTCCAACACGAATGCAACAACATTTTTGGAGGATCCGATCAATATAGTTTACAGGCATTTGTTCTTTGTTTGGTTTCTTAGTACCTAATCAGAGTTATGTTCACATGGAAAAAGAGAATAATAGGGAAAAAAGGTGTAGCATTTTTAGTTCTTCAACCAATACCTTTTTCTTGCTTTTATATCCTCTCCTCTTATTTCTGCAGTGATGTCTATGTCTATGCTAATATTGCTTTTCTCAACAATGCTATCAAGTAACGTTAAAATAATGACTTAAAAAAAAGTGAATAATTCCCCCTTGTTTCAAGCAACTTCCTAAGACTAGAAAATCACATGATTATTTATGATTATGAAATTTTCCTTCTCTAACGGCTGATGAATGTTATCTGACTAATTTTAAGATTGAATTTAGGGACCATACTATTGCGGAATTGGAGCTGGAAAGGCTTTTGGACGCGATATCGTTGACTCTCATTATAAGGCATGTCTCTATGCTGGGATTAACATCAGTGGTATCAATGGAGAAGTGATGCCCGGACAGGTATACAGCCTATTCCTTTTACATCTTTATTAGCTTAGGCGAATCCAGAATATAGAGTCAGTGGGCTCAGAACGAGTATGATATTATTATATGTATTATATAATTCAAGCGAAAGCAACTAGTTCAATTGAACCTACAGAATCTGCCCAGCCTATTCCTTTTACATCTTTATTAGCTTAGGCGAATCCAGAATATAGAGTCAGTGGGCTCAGAACGAGTATGATATTATTATATGTATTATATAATTCAAGCGAAAGCAACTAGTTCAATTGAACCTACAGAATCTGCCTTAGATTCGTCTGAACCCTAGTTTGCTTTGTTTCGACATGATGTGATGCAGTGGGAATTTCAAGTTGGACCTTCAGTTGGCATTTCAGCAGCTGATGAATTGTGGGCAGCTCGTTACATTCTTGAGGTAATGTAGCTAAGTAGTTGATAATTTTAGCCTCAATTTCAAATTCATTTCTCTTACTATGTGGATTTTAACTTATATTCACTTATTGATTTTTGTTGTTTAAACAGAGGATTACTGAGATTGCTGGAGTTGTGGTCTCATTTGACCCCAAACCTATTCCGGTAAGCTCACTATTTTGTATTCGTAGAGATCAAATAAGGCAGCCTGGTGCACTAAGCTCCCGCTATATGCAAGGTCCGGGGAAGGGCTGGACCACAAGGGTCTATTGTACGCAGCCTTACCCTGCATTTCTGCAAGAGGCTGTTTCCACGGCTCGAACCCGTGACCCAGGGAACAAACATCCTTTTCAATTTCAACTACAAATACTTGTGTTTTTAATTCCCCATTCAAATTTCGACCAAATCATGTCCAATTGCCTAAATCCTAACCTCAAATACTTTTTTTTTTTTTTTTGCCCTTCTAGGGTGACTGGAATGGTGCTGGAGCTCACACAAACTACAGGTAGAGCAATAAATATTAACATTTCATATTCAACTCATAATTAATATTTTTCTCAATTTCTAAGTGATTGAAAATTTGGAATGTTTTTTTTCAGCACAAAGTCTATGAGGAATGAAGGAGGCTATGAAGTCATTAAGAAGGCAATTGAGAACCTTGGACTGAGGCACAAGGAGCATATTGCAGCATATGGTGAAGGCAACGAGCGTCGTCTCACTGGAAGACACGAAACAGCTGACATCAACACATTCAAATGGGTACGTGATACTGTAGTCTTTTATACTGATAGCGTAAAAATTCTTTATACTGTCAGTATATATAAGTTAAATGTCGTGTATCTCATTTATGTTGATGCATGTGGATTGTTCAGGGAGTTGCGAACCGTGGTGCATCTATTCGTGTGGGAAGAGACACGGAGAGAGAAGGGAAGGGATACTTCGAGGATAGGAGGCCTGCTTCGAATATGGATCCATACGTCGTGACTTCCATGATTGCTGAGACCACTATCCTATACGAGCCTTGAGTGTGTAGTCGTCTTTTGAGGATTCAATGAGTATTAATTCTTGGGTGTAATATTTGGAGAAAGAATTGAATTTCGGAACAACCCTTTCCTCACAATGTCCTTATACAGTTAGCTATCTTGTTATATTCTGCTGTTTTCCTGGTTTCCATTTGTATTGTACTCAGCAAAGCTGAGGTCATTGCCTGTGATTTGGCAATGGTGTAAAATAACAGTGTTAATCTTATTATTAATAACAATAGGGAAGGGTTTAACTCATTCTACTGCTTAGTGAGATGCATATTTTCTGTTTTAGTTTTGGTTGTTTATAAGGATTCCTTCACATAGTCGTCCAAAATAAGGCTGAATACATGTGAAAAACGTAAGTGAAATACAAGGTTCCAATTTCAGCAAAATGAGAACAAGATATGATCATATATAATGCTAATATTCTGTATTAATTTCTTTACAAAGGACAACATTCAGGTTCATTGTCCTCAAAACATATACAAGAGATTTGTTGCTAATTACTTTTGTTTATGTTTATGGGTGGATATGAAAAAACAACAACAATAACCCAGTATAATCTCACTAGTGGGGTATGGGGAGGATAGTGTGTACGCAGACCTTACACTACCCTGGGGTAGAGAGGCTGTTTCCGATAGACCCTCGGCTCCCTCCATCCAAGAACTAGCTACCTTGCTTTTGGGGTGATTCGAACTCACAACCTCTTGGTTGGAAGTGGAGGATGCTCACCACTAGAGCAACTCACTTCTGCTTCAAGACAAAAAGATCAAGAATTGCGTGTCTTTAAATTTTGATTATGAATCAAGACAAAAAGTCGGACATACGTGTTCAAGACAAGTTTACTTTTGGTAACAGACGACAGGAACTCTAGCAGGAAAGGGCAGTTGATTTTCAAGTGTTTCGGGCTTCATTCTGCTTCTGATGTGAGCACCTCTATCTGTTGATATTGATCTTCTAACAGGTGGAGAGGAGGTTACTGATTTTTCCTCTGTTAGCAAGGAGACTCGTTAGGACTACATATAAAGACCTAAATGTAGACATTAACGCTTTATCAAGACCAAGGCCAACAAGATTGAAGATCAACAAGAAAAAAAGCAGCGCCTCAACCCTTGTAAGGAAAGAAATAATCTAATCTATTTTTCTGGCATAGCCGAGCCATTCCTTTTCTTTTGAATAGCAGGTTGGACGAAACTACTAAAGAAAAAAACCTATTCAATTAGCCAAAAAGGACAGAAAGGGATTTGAACCCTTGATAGTTCTTTGTTAACACTATACCGGTTTTTAAGATTTTTTACACCCTAAGCCTACTTATTTGACTTGTTACTGCTAAGCAATGATTTGGCAAATAAGAAAATACTTCCTCCGTTCCAGTTTATGTAAACCTATTATTTGGATCGGGAATTCGGATGGTGCGAAATTTAGCCAAATAACGGTATAATGACAATAACAAAGACAATTGAAGTTGATAACAACGGTAATTAAAGTAGATAAAGAAAACACAAATTTAACGTGGTTCGGTCAAAGTGACCTACGTCCACAAGCGGAGAGAAGCAATTTACTATAACAATAAGAGTACAAAAGAGAGTACAAAATTAGAGTAAACACTCTAATTAATCCCAATACCCTAAGAGAATAACCTCACAAGATCACTCCAAAGAAAGGGTTCACACAAGTGTTTCCCAACACTAACTCTCATACAAAACACTCTTAATAAAGGAAGAAAGGAAGAAACAAGAATTGAAGACAAGTCTTGTTGGTGTGTCTAAAATGAACTAATAGCCTTCCATTTTATAGGCAAAAAAGTCATGGCTTCTTAGGTGTAAAAGAAGAGATACAACTTGTGCAAATGATGTCCAACACACAATGCAATATTTTTGGGTCCCAAAGAATATTGCCAACAAAATCTACATTTTACAAAGATGCTTATACTTATGTGAGATAGACTTCATTAGCCAAAATATTGGCCATAATTACACCTATTTCTTTTTTGGTCCGTTCAAAAAAGAATGACCCCTTTTTAAATTTGGAAACAATTTAGCTTAAACTTACAATTCTACCCTTAATGAAAAACTTTTATAACCACACAAATACTCTGGGCCCCTTTTTGATTTGTTTAGTACCACAAATTTCAAAAGTCTTCATTTTTTCTTAAATTCCATGTCCAATCAAACATATTCACATAAATTAAAACGGATGGAGTAGTATTTAAAAGAAACTAACTAACTAAAAATTCAGGATTAGTAGTGAAAAGTTGTAAATGAAAGAACTTTCAAAAGGCTTTCGACTTCATAATCTAATTCTTATTGACATATCCCAAACCCCACTTATAAGATTATACTGTGTTTGTTATTATTGTATATTAGCTATTTGAAAGGTCCATAGCAATCAACTCTTTAACCAAAGCCAATACTCTTTCATATCTTGTCACAAACCATATAGCCAAATACCGTTTTGCTTGTAAGCACTTAACTAAAAGGGATCGCCGTTCAGGGGCGGATGTAGAGGATGGCTGCGGGTTCATCTGAACCCAGTACTTTCACCGCAGAACATAAATTTATGTATAAAAATTTATTAAAATTGCAACAAATAGTAGGTATGAACCCATAACTTTAAAAATATAATGGGTTCAATGCTAAAAATCTTAAAAATTGAACCCACTGAATCTAAATCCTGAATCCACGTCAGTCGTGTTAAAACCTAACCTCAATATCACCGCAAACACCAGCTTCCTCTATTGTCTCGCGTCTTGCTGCATCTTCAATTGTTTCATCCTTTTCCCAACCTCCCTGGCATAACAAGAGCAACGCATTTGTAAACAAAACAAACAAATCAATCTAATAGAGCTTAGAGAATAAAACATCATTAAGTTTGAAAACCATAGATCTGTTTGCTACCTTTGGAAACAACAATCCTTTTCCTTTTCTCTGAGGACTTATGAGAAGAACTTCAAACGCATCTTCATCCGCCATAGATAGGTCAATAATATCTTTATATCTGTACGGTATACACCTGCAGAAGACATCAAACTCATCTCAGGACAACATAAGCGTAAAGATGAAGTTACCAAATTCTAAACTCATTCTGATCTGAAGAAATATTGTAAAGCATGTAGTTTTAGCATGTAGTTTAAGCGCGGTGCACTAAGCTCCTACTATGCACAGGGTCCGTGGAAGGCAGGTCGGACCACAAGGGATCTATTCTAAAAATACAAAACTTAATTGTCAGACGCCAGTAAATTGAGAAGCAGCAAACAAGTAATTATTTCAAAAACTCTAATTTGTAAATCAATCCATTTTGCAAACAAATAAAAGAACATCCCACTTACAGAACCGACGACTGAAATTTGAAGAAGTTCTAGTAATTGCAAAGTGAAATGGACCATTAAGTCTATCATTTTGTTCATCCTGGAAGTCAACTCTTCATTAATCATTACACCCTCTTTCCTCCCACCTCTCAAACCAAAATTTTAGTTAAAAAGAAACCCATGGTCTACATTAATAAAGATGTCGAAAAAACAAATATTAATAAATACGAACCTAGTGGCAGCAGAGGTGAATCCAAGATTTGAATATAATGGATTCGAGTTTGAAATTCTACCCCAACTCATCTAATTTATTAGATTCAAACTCTTCTATTTATACTTATTTCGTGAATGTTTACCAAATATATGAATCAGAGCCAAAATTACTTGGTTCGGATGATAAGTCTACATCCACCCCTGAGTGCCAGAAGGCTCTCGGCCTAAAGGGCTCGGGGGAAGACGAATGTAGACGGCCTTAACACCTCATTAGAGAGGCTAGTTCCAAAATTCGAGCTTTTTAAAGAGTCTTCCAAAATTCACCTATAGAAACACATATTGCTAATCTCAGTTGCTCTAAATGCACATCTTGCATGATTTACATTAATACTCACCCAAATTTGAACTAAACCACAAATATTTGAAGCAAAATAGAAGAATTCATAGTCTAAAACCAATCAATAGCCATTTGTGTTCATCTCAATTAACGGTAAAATAAGAAGCTTAAAGTTAAATTAATTAAATATAGAAATAGGAAATAGCATACCCAACAACTTGGCGACGACCCTTGTTATAACGCTGCAAATGCCGGCCAGTACGTGAAACCATAACCACCATACTTTTTCAATGGGAAAAAATATGTATGTATACGGTCGAAATAACTGTCAGCCTTCCTACGTTCGATCGAGTTCGAGTGTTAAGAAATCGGAATGAGATTTTGGGAGTGAGCTCTGAGGTCGGTACTAACGAACCTCGAGCCCGAAGGTCGCTCGAGGAGGCGGCTCGATAATCCTATCGAGCCCGTGACCGAATCGATCTGCAAGGCACTGCTTCGAGGTCAGAAATGTGTGACGCCCATCTCGAAGGTCGAACTCGATCCAAGACCGAAGGGCCCGACCCAGTAACGAGTTCGAGCTAGTATCGAGCTCACAGACAAGAGCCGTTGCAACCACACCAAGAAGAGAATCTTGGCGGGAATCAAGGAAGAGACAAGTCATCATGGGTCTTCCACTACATGTTTTATTTTATTGTTTTTTGGTAATGACCCTCTTCTATAAAAGGGGGAATCCTTGTAAACTAGACGGGGCTGAACATAAAAAAGACCACTTCTTATATTGATAGTAATCCCCTTGTGTTTGTTTTACTGATTCATTATTTTTGCTTATTATTTTCGTTCTTACAGTCAACAATACACATATTTCCATTTATCTACGCGATTTATATCAAATTGTATCGCATATCCTTAGAACCATCCACAAATCTAACGTTATCCGATTTTTTCGGTAAACAGTTTGGCGCTCACCGTGGGGCTAAGGGTAACAGTGATCGTTTGATATGAACCTAAAGTACACGCCAGTTTGCAACTTCAAATCAGCAATGGCTTTACTTATCGACCACGAAGCCGGCCTTCAAGATGAAACCAATAACTTGGAACCCGGGGCCGGAAGGCCACTCGATGAAGGCGCTGAGGCTCGAATCGAAGCACCCAAAATTCGAGCCGAAGTATCATTGGATGTCAATTCACAAATAGCTCTAGAGGCAAATCAGCGTTCCGAACCGAAAATGAGCATTCAAGGTGGTACTCGATCCGTAGCTCGAGACACCCATAACGTGGAGGAGATCGGAGTCAGCTTATGGATGATCTTCGAGATGTTGCAAGCCTAGCAAATAGCGATAGCTCAGTTGCAGAGCCAAACTCAGGTACAAAGCAGGCCGGAGCCCAATCCGCTTCGAGAAGTCACCCACAGAACAGAACCAGCCATAGGAAAGCCAAATGAGCAAGAATCGGGGACTACTCCCGAAATTACTAAATTGCTCGAGGAACTCACAAAACAAGTCGAAGCCAACGATAAAAAAGTAGAAGCATATAATTCCAGGGTCGACCAGATCCCGGGGGCTCCACCAATGATAAAAGGGCTAGATTCGAAAAAATTCATTCAAAAGCCTTTTCCCTCGAGTGCATCCCCAAAATCAATCCCCAAAAAATTTTGTATGCCCGGAATACCCAAATATAACGGAACGAACGACCCCAACGATCACATCACTTCTTACACGTGTGCCATCAAGGGCAATGATTTGGAAGATGATGAGATCGAATCTGTATTATTAAAAAAATTCGGTGAAATCCTGTCAAAATGGGCAATGATATGGTATCATAATTTACCATCTAACTCCATTGATTCTTTCGCTATGCTTGCAGATTGTTTCGTAAAAGCTCATGCCGGAGCCATAAAGGTCGAAATCAGAAAGTCAGACATGTTCAAGGTAATGCAAAAGGATAACGAGATGCTAAGGGAGTTCGTAGCTCGTTTTCAAATGAAACGAATGGATCTGCCACCAGTCACAGACGATTGGGTTGTTCAAGCTTAAACTCAAGGTCTAAATGAGCGGAGCTCGAGGGCTTCGCGGTGGCTGAAGCAAAATCTGATCGAGTACCCAGCTATTACTTGGACCGATGTGCACAATCGATATCAATCCAAAATAAGAGTCGAAGATGACCAGTTGACTTCTAGGACCATTACGAAAAAGTAAAAATCGACCAGAGATCGATACCAGCCATATAGCGAAAACGATACTACTGCTGAGTATCTGAGGCCTCTTTAAAATCAACCTCGTACACAGGGGGGCTTTATCATTGAACGCATCTGTGATGATTATCAAGTTCGGTGCAAAGGAAGTTACTTCGTTATTTCATGACAAACAGTGTCTCAACGGGAAATGTTGTAAGGGCCAAACGGTCAAAACGAACCATGCTTATATAGTTGGCCCGAGCCCTGACGCAAAACATGAACCCATGTATAATGACCTGCAAAGAAAGCTCTCCTCCTTACCGATATTCTATGTTCAAGATTTATTATGCAAACAGGATCGAGTTCGAATCATTCACTCGATTGCCAAGCCTACGGGCTACCTTTATTTCGAGTTCGAGCAATCACTCACTCGACCATTAAGCCTACGGGCTACTTTGACTATTACGGCTACGGGCTACATTGCATCGAGTTCGAATTATTCACTCAATTGCCAAGCCTACGGGCCACCTTTATTTCGAGTTCGAGTAATCACTCACTCGACCATTAAGCCTACGGGCTACTTTGACTATTACGCCTATGGGCTACATTGCATCGAGTTCGAATCATTTGCTCGATTGCCAAGCCTACGGGACACCTTTATTTCGAGTTCGAGCAATCACTCACTCAACCATTAAGCCTACGGGCTACTTTGACTATTACACCTACGTGCTATATTGCATCGAGTTCTAATCATTTGCTCGATTGCCAAGCCTACGAGCCACCTTTATTTTGAGTTCGAGCAATCACTCACTCGACTATTAAGCCTACGGGATACTTTGACTATTACGCCTACGGGCTACATTGCATCGAGTTCGAATCATTTGCTCGATTGCCAAGCCTATGGGCTACCTTTATTTCGAGTTCGAGCAATCACTCACTCGATCATTAAGCCTACGGGCTACTTTGACTATTACGCCTACGGGCTACATTGCATCGAGTTCGAATCATTTGCTCGATTGCCAAGCCTACGGGCCACCTTTATTTCGAGTTCGAGCAATCACTCACTCGACCAATAAACCTACGGGCTACTTTGACTATTATGCCTACGGGCTACATTGCATCGAGTTCAAATCATTTGCTCGATTGCCAAGCCTACGGGCCACCTTTATTTCGAGTTCGAGCAATCACTCCCTCGACCATTAAGCCTACGGGCTACTTTGACTATTATGCCTACGGGCTACATTGCATCGAGTTCGAATCATTTGCTCGATTGCCAAGCCTACGGGCCACCTTTATTTCGAGTTCGAGCAATCACTCACTCGACCATTAAGCCTACGGGTTACTTTGACTATTATGCCTACGGGCTACATTGCATCGAGTTCGAATCATTTGCTCGATTGCCAAGCCTACGGGCCACCTTTATTTCGAGTTCGAGCAATCACTCACTCGACCATTAAGTCTACGGGCTACTTTGACTATTATGCCTACGGTATACATTGCATCGAGTTCGAATCATTCGCTCGATTGCCAAGCCTACGGGCCACCTTTATTTCGAGTTTGAGCAATCACTCACTCGACCATTAAGCCTACGGGCTACTTTGACTATTACGCCTACGGGCTACATTGCATCGAGTTCGAATCATTCGCTCGATTGCCAAGCCTACGAGCCACCTTTATTTCGAGTTCGAGCAATCACTCACTCGACCATTAAGCCTACGGGCTACTTTGACTATTACGCCTACGGGCTACATTGCATCGAGTTCGAATCATTCATTCGACTGCCAAGCCTACGGGCTACCTTTATTTCGAGTTCGAGCCATCACTCACTCGACCATTAAGCCTACGGGCTACTTTGACTATTACGCCTGCGGGCTACATTACATCAAGTTCGAATCATTCACTCGACTGCTAAGCCTACGGGCTACCTTTATTTTGAGTTCGAGCCATCACTCGCTCGACTATTATGCCTACGGGCTATATTATTTCGAGCAAAACTACTCATTTCTTCGAATTAAAACAAACACTTGACTATTTAAGCTGAAGTACGCTCGAGCCCGATAAAGCAAAGGGGACAACCCACAAGGCCCGAAAGCAACAGAGATTTAAATTCAAACTGTCTATTTAGTTTGAAAGGCCATTTCTCTTCAAAAGTGGCGAAAACGCCATCAGAAGTTATCCGATTCAAAGCATGTTGGGCCTCGTTGAAAAGACAGGAAGCCCCTCCGCATTCATCATTGATTGATCTTCTCCGGTCACCAAAGACCGAAGGTAACTGGCAATTCCCACCGGGGAAGAAAAAATTCGGGTATCCTCGATAAAGTCGGGGACTATAAAGACACATAAGATGATCGAGCATTACGTACGTCATGGTCGGGATTGATAAAAACATCAGTGTATATCTGATCGCGCTGCTGGAAAATCATATCGTTTCTCGCCACATCCTTTTCCGAAAAACGAGGG
Organism: Nicotiana tabacum; assembly: GCF_000715075.1. NCBI lineage: Eukaryota > Viridiplantae > Streptophyta > Magnoliopsida > Solanales > Solanaceae > Nicotiana > Nicotiana tabacum. The sequence continues at coordinate 7,653,500 of NC_134102.1, read as the reverse complement.
GACTATCTGTATACGGTCGAAATCGATGTCGGCCTTCCTACGTTCGATCGAGTTCGAGTGTTAAGAAATCGGAATGAGATTTTGGGAGTGAGCTTTGAGGTCGGTACTAACGAACCTCGAGCCCGAAGGTCGCTCGAGGAGGCGGCTCGATAATCCTATCGAGCCCGTGACCGAATCAATCCGCAAGGCACTGCTTCGAGGTCGAAAATGTGCGACGCCCATCTCGAAGGTCGAACTCGATCCAAGACCGAAGGGCCCGACCCAGTAACGAGTTCGAGCTAGTATCGAGCTCACAGACAAGAGCCGTTGCAACCACACCAAGAAGAAAATCTTGGCGGGAATCAAGGAAGAGACAAGTCATCATGGGTCTTCCACTACATATTTTATTTTATTGTTTTTTGGTAATGACTCTCTTCTATAAAAGGGGGAATCCTTGTAAGCTAGACGGGGCTGAACATAAAAAAGATCACTTCTTATATTGATAGTAATCCCCTTGTGCTTGTTTTACTGATTCATTCTTTTTGCTTATTATTTTCGTTCTTACAGTCAACAATACACATATTTCTATTTATCTACGCGATTTATATCAAATTGTATCGCATATCCTTAGAACCATCCACAAATCTAACGTTATCCGATTTTTCCGATAAACAATGTATTCTAAAATGAAGTCTTTATTTGTAATACTAAGAGTTATATAGATTGCGAGAACTGAAAAAGAAGAAAAACCCCAGAAAAGAAATGAGGAAAAAAGGGAGAGAAGAAAAGGTATGATTTACAATTTTGGAGTGAAAAATGTTGCTGATAATGTCTATATGTTTCGTTTTCTGTAGTAATCTGTAGTGCAAAAGTGCAAAAACCGTTATTTAATGATACGAAAGGGCGCCTTCAACTTCCTATTTTAATCGGTGCGTTTGGAGGCATACGTGTATGTGACGCGGCACGTGTGTACAGTTTCTCCATTTTCTATTATTAATTTCACCAACGGTAAATTTATCAATGTGTGATCTAATCAACTACTAATATTTTTATTATGGTAAGCTATCTACGTATGAAATACCTTATGCAACGTGCCACCCTTTACTAATTGGAATTAAATTAAAAGTATCTAAATAGTGCAAAATTCTTGAATATAACGAATTTAGGATTTTAACTTTATCAGTTCAAGTTTAATATTTTATTACTTTTTTTATTGATTTACTGGATTTGTAATTTATTACTTGTATTTATTTAGTGGATTTTAAACACATATATAAAGTTTGAACTAAAATTACTAAGTCCCAGTGAACTCATAATGTAACGATCCGGCCGGTCGTTTTGAAAATTTAAGTTCCGTTCGGCGGCATAAGGCCCTGAGCAACTTCGTATTATGTGTATTGACTTGTGTGCGTGGTTGAATTCAGTTAACGGGTGATTCAGAGTGAATGAATTGGGACACTTAGTCCCTAAAACGGAAGCTTAAGCCTTAGGATTTTGACTGTAGATGAAACTGTGTGAAGACGCCTCCGGAATGGAGTTCCGGCGGTTCCGTTAGCTCCGTTTGGTGATTTTGGACTTAGGATTGTGTCCGGACGGTGAATTTGAGATCTATAGCTGATTTAGGTTTGAAATGGCGAAAGTCGAATTTTCGGAGATTTTGACCGGAAGTGAACTTTTTGATATCGGGGTCGGAATGCGATTCCGAGAGTTGGAACAACTCCGTTATGTTATTTGGGACTTGCCTGCAAAATTTGACGTCATTCCGGATTGATTTGATAGGTTTCGACGTGAGTTTTAGAAGTTCGAAGAATTGAAAGTTCATAAGTTTGAATTCATGATTTGATGTGATTTAAGACCTCGACTTCCTTCCTCCATTGGCTAATGAATATAAATGCCACAAAAGTTTGTATTGCTGCTGCACCATTCAAATTGGTGCATATATACAGGGCAGATCTACCTTTTTGACACTAGATGTGGTTGAATGCACCTACTATATTGAGGCGGGGCAAATATTTAAACTTTATGGGTTCGGGATTATAATCCTTTGAACTTATTGGGTTCTAAATTAATAGTTTATGCATATTTATTGAATTCCTTAATACAAATATAGAGTTTGAACAAAAGCTACTGAGTTCGGTCGAACCCACAACTAACACCGTTGCTCCGCCCCTGCTACTATATATTGATATTTTTAAAGTTAATATACCAATATGTAGTGTCTTTTCGGTTCGAAGCAGACTCTAATGCTTGTATTAGGGTAAACTGTCTACGTTACACCCCCCTTGAGGTACGATCCTACCTCGAACCCTACGTAAATACGGGATACCTTGTGCACCTTGTTGCCCTTCTTAAACCTTAACAAAAGAAGTACAAATAAGGGGGACAAATCTTCCCTTATAACTAATCCTAGTGAGGGCAAGATTTGAATAATATGATAGTTTTGGTCTATTAAAATTCGTTTATAAAATATTGTGAGCATATAATTTTTGATTATATTTGAATTTTTAATCACTTTTTAGTATGTAAATATTTGCTAAGTTTAATCTTGATTTTTAGCCTTTATTTCACTTTTTAGTAGATTTATTTGATAAAATTAAAAACTACAAAAAGAGTTACATTTTTAAGAGTATTAGTTTTATTTTCATTAACAAAGAAAGAAAAGTTTTCCAAAAATATAGTTTAATCTAGTTTAATACAATTTTTAAGTTAGAGGTTTGAGTGTAGTAATTTTACTTGCTTTATGTACTTATTTAATAGGAGTAAATTATTTTGCTTATTTATTATCAAGAAAGAAAGTACTACAAAAAAAAATCACAATTGGCCACTTCTCTCATTCACGTTTTATTCCATAAAATTTTACACATGTGCACTAATTTCTGATTTGCATTTTTTTTTTTTTAACATTTTGCATAAGATTCATTCTCACCCCACAATCACAGCTCACTCACCGGAAACAACAACAACAACCCAGTATAATCTTATTAGTGGGGTCTGAGGAGGATACTATAGTTTGTATGCAGACCTTACCCACACCTTAAGGTAGAGAAGCTGTTTCCGATAGACTCTCGGCTCCTCCCTTTAAGAACTCCCCGTCTTGCTTTTGGGTGACTGGAACTCACAACCTCTTGATTGGAAGTGAAGGGTGCTGCAAATACATAACACATGTATCTTGCTCTCCAAGATTTTTGGGGGACATTCTTATCCATATACACACATACACATCTGACACACACCAGGAGATCCTTCCTACTCATTTTCCTCTCCGTTACCAATATATAAGCACACACCCAGTTCATTACATGGGGAGGAGAGAAAACGAGAGAGAAAGGGAGCGCATTATGAGTAAATATTGTCAGTAGCAGCCAAGATACTCCTTTCTTCTCCAACTTAGAGTGGCCATGAAAACTAGTAAAAACCTCCCATAACTCCAGCATCTATCTTCCATGAAAACACCAATTCCCACCATGAAACTCCATAGAGCTGACCATCACTGTCCAGCCCCAAACTCCAGTTGAAAAACAGCCTCAAACACAACTAGATCTCTAGCAAAACAACCACCCAAAACCAGCCACTAAATAGCCACAAAACAATCCGTTTGAGTTTAAGTTCGAGACTTCCTTGTTCGAGGTTGTCGTCGTCAAATTTTCTGGTCAGTTGAGTGTAAGCACGTAATTTTTGACCCGTGCAACTTTTAAAAGTAGTATTTCAAAAATATTTACTTATTTTTATAGGATTTTCCATCAACTTTTAATTTTTATTTTAAAACATAAGTTTAAAAATATAAAAATAGTTTATTTTTATTAACTAAGATTAATTAGTATATTTTGATAGTATTTTTATTTTTATTCAATGAGAAACAATTGAATTTGGGCCAATTGGGAGCTCATTTTCGAATTTTAGTAGCCTAGTAAGATAAATGCCTATTCTTCACAATATCTTTAGCCCAAATCCTTTTCTCACCTATCAAACCCTATTAATCATAACCATCGATCTACTCTCATCCAATGGCCCATATCCTATCTATCCACAATATAAAAACATAATGAAAAAACAAATAAAGGAGGAACGAACCTAATTCTAAGAACCTAGCTGCTCCCTTCCTTCTCCATCTCCAACTCCACCAAAATAAATTGACCACCCTCCCTCACTTTCTCAGCCACGCACCTCCTGAAGAGCCACCACCCAATTCCTTAAGCTAAGATCTCACCTTCAGCCACCAGATACACACACACAAAACAGAGATAGAAAAAAAACAGAAAAATAGGAACGAAGGAAAAGCTAGAAAGGAATGGAGGAGTCTGGGAATTGGGGAATCAGGATAGCTAAGAGGGGAAGTCACGCACAGTAAAGAAAAAATAAAAAAGGGGTTCATTCCAGTTGATATTACTTCAAACGAAATACACAAAAATATTTGCCCCTATTTGATCTCGGCTCATGGAGTTTGATTGAGGCCGCGTTTGGGTTTCGAGTTTTTTGGTGCCGATTCGATGTTTCGGTTCGAAATTTCGACATTTCAGTCCCAATGATTGTTGCTTTGTTATTTCGATTGAGTTGTAAATTTTCAGTTTTGTTCATCAATAAAAGGTCCATTTCTCAATTTTCATTCTTATTTCATTTTGTTACGATAGCTTGGTGAGCGTGTTGGTTAATTTGTGATTCTCCGTTGTTTGAGTAGCATGTCTTAGTTTTCATTTAAGTTGTTTTAATTAGTTTTTATTTCGATTGTGATATGTGTAGTCTTGGTTCTTGAATAAATGCTTTTAATTGTTAGATGAATTCAATTAGCAAATCTGCCACCAATTTTATTTTTAATTAGAACGTTCGAAGTTTGTTATATTGTGAGGATGATTCTTTAAGAGTTATAGGGTTAAGATCGACGAAAGGAATATTTCGAATGGACAGTGCTTATAAAGAAAGAATTGCAGAATGTTTTGGGCGAAAAGTGTGTGACTTTGCCACAAGTTTTGGTCAAAGGAAAGTACATTGAAGAAGCTGAGGATACTAATACACATCTAACTTGCATATTGATTTGTACATAACTGATTCAAGTCTTATTAGCTAAAGTATTACTCTTTCTCCACAATAATTCCATAAATTTGGCCTCACAATAATCTTAAAGATCAGGAAAATAATTTCAATAATCATGAACATCGTAGCTTGCTTTAGGCGCGATTAATAATAAATTATCGTGACTATGGGTATGGTTCCCGTGGCATGGTCATGATATATAAATTCAAATTCGGGTGTGCATTTCATGTGACCCGACCATAACATCGAATAATAATTAAAATAAGCATGTTGTAAATCGCGGGTGCATTTTCACGTAACGCGATTCGCAATGTGTACAAAAATAAAAGAGCGCGCGACATTGCGACTTGTTCAAACAAATTCCATAAATATTAAAAGCGGTTAAAAAGTTTTAAAGAAAAAGCATAATAGGTTTTAAACATGTAATAATTCAGATAATTGAACCAATTATTAACAGTTGAGCGACCGTGCTAAACAATGGAACTCGGGAGTGCCTCACACCTTCTCCCGGGTTAACAGAATTCTTTATCCGGTCTTCTGTGTTCGTAGACCATAAATAGAGTCAAATTTTCTCGATTTGGGATTTAAAATAAACCGGTGACTTGGGACATCATAACTTATTTCAAGTGGCGACTCTGATCAAATAAATAATCCCATTTAGAATATTTTCATTTTAATTGAAAAAACTCTCCTATCTCATATCTCCCGTGGGAAAAAAGAGGTGTGACATTGAGTCTTCCGTTGGTTCCTAGGCGAGGTTTCGTCATTGGCGAGGTTCTTTTTGGCTTCGAGTCGAGTTTTACTCTTTTCTGCTTTTGGATAATCGACATGATTTTCTGTACGTTGACTTGGAGTTTTCTGCTAATATAAGGTCCCCTTTTTCTTCTTTAACATGCTTAATTATGAGTTCCATGATATTTGCTACAGTTTTATTTGCCTAATGAAAGTTACATGATATTTTTGCTAAAACTTGATTACTAGTATGTCTAAATCACGTATCTATCTAAGAATTTTCATAGGTTAGATGTATATTTTTAGTTTTTTATGAGTTTGAAAGTGATGTGTAGAAGTAGGAAGGGCTATTTCCTTTGTTAAAATTGAAATAAAGTAAACTGAAATTTGTTAAAGAGAAGTGGATTTGTGTCTGCTAACTGAGGTTGAAATAAAGTGTGGGGTTTAGTGAAAATGACTTGGCCGTTGGGATTATTTTGAACTTAGAAGGATCTCGGCTAAAGTCCATGAGTCCAAAACGTTCATCCACTACTAGAAAACAGGCAAAACCCGTCCAAAGAATACCGATCGAAATCAATCGAAAAATAAACTGACCTCAATCGGTCGAAAAATAAGTAAATTGGTCGCAAAAGTCAAAGAAAATATTTCTCACAATGGAAATAATGGTCCCACAATAAAAATATAAAATTTTCGACCGATTTCGGTATGAAATTGGTCAATCTTTGACCAAGACCTGGTCATACTTGCATAGTATCTACTAAAATAATATTTAATTAAAAATTTTAAATATACCAACCGAAATCGATCGGCATATTTGAAATTATTTTTTAATTAAATTTTTTCGCGGTGACGTTGGCTATGCCAGGTCTACCACGGCTAGAGTGGAGAGGCACCTTGGATCATATTCCTAGCTGGGTTGTTTCATTTCTTAAAACTCAACGAATGATTGAGAAGGGGTGTGAAATGTATCTGGCCTATGTGAGAGATATTAGTGTTGACACTCCTACCGTGGAGTCAGTTCCTGTAGTAAGGGATTTTCCTGATGTATTTCTAGTGAATCTACTAGGTATGCCACCCGACAGGGATATTAACTTTGGCATTGATTTATTACCGGGCACTCAGCCCATTTCTATTCCACCAAATCGTATGGCCCTAACAGAGTTGAAAGAATTAAAAGACCAGTTACAGAAGTTGCTTGATAAGGGCTTTATTCGGCCCGGTGTATCGCCTTAGGGTGCTCCTGTCTTATTTGTGAAGAAGAAGAATGGGTCTATGCAGATGTGTATTGATTACCGCCAGCTGAACAAGGTTACAGTGAAGAACATGTATCCATTGCCATGTATTGATGACCTATTTGATCAGCTTCAGGGTGCCAAAGTGTTCTCTAAGATCGATTTGCGTTCAGGCTATCATCAGCTGAAGATTTGGGAGCCAGATATCCCGAAGATTGCTTTCAGGATTCGGTATGGTCATTACGAATTCCTTGTAATGTCATTTGGGCTAACCAACGCCCCATCAACATTTATGCACTTAATGAATAGTGTATTTCAGCCCCATCTTGATTCTTTAGTCATTGAGTTTATTGACGACATTCTAGTATATTCCTCGAGTCGGGAAGATCACGAGCATCACTTGAGGACTGTGCTTCACACTTTGAGAGAAAAGAAGTTATATGCAAAATTTTCAAAGTATGAATTCTGACTTGATTCAGTAGGATTTTTGGGTCATATAGTTTCGTGCGAGGGGATCAAGATAGATCCGAAGAAGATTGAAGAAGTGCAGAGTTGGTCCAGACCGTCCTCAGCCTATGACCAAATTGACCCAGAAGGGTGCTCCGTTCAGATGGACCGAGGAATGTGAGGAGAGCTTCCAAAAGCTCAAGATAGCTTTAACTACAATCCCAGTATTGGTATTGCCTACAGGTTCAGGGTCTTATACTGTGTATTGTGATGCATCGCGTATTGGTCTCGGTGCTGTGTTAATGCAAGACGGTAGGGTGATTGCCTATGCATCCAGACAGTTCAAGGTACATGAGAAGAATTATCCGGTCCACGACCTTGAGTTAGCAGCTATTGTTTATGCCTTGAAGATTTGGAGGCATTATCTGTACGGTGTCCATTGTGAGGTCTACACCCATCACCGGAGTCTACAACATCTGTTTAAACAGAAAGATCTTAATTTGCAGCAGCGGAGATGGTTGGAGTTGCTTAAGGATTATGATATAACCATTCTCTATCATCTCGTGAAGGTCAATGTAGTGGTCGATGCCTTGAGTCGTAAGGCGGAGAGTTTGGGTAGCTTAGCATATTTACCGGTAGCAAAAAGGCCTTTAGCCTTGGATGTTCAGGCCTTGGCCAACCAGTTTGTTAGACTGGATGTTTCCGAGCCGAGCCGGGTTTTAGCTTGTGTGGTTTCTCAGTCTTCTCTCATGATCGTATCAGAGAGCATCAATATGATGACCCCCATCTGCTTGTCCTTAAGGACACAGTTCAGCACGGTGACGTCAAGGAGGTCACTATTGGAGATGACGATGTATTACGAATGCAGGGCAGACTATGTGTGCCTAATGTAGATGGTTTGCGTGAGTTGATTCTCCAGGAGGCTCACAGTTCGCGGTACTCCATTCATCCAGGTGTCGCGAAGATGTATTAGGACTTGATTTAAGTTGAAAATTTTTGACACACTCTCTTGGATAGATTTAAGGATTTGAGGGGCGAATTGTTATCGGAATTTACTCATTTTGGTATGGTTAGACTCGTGGTTGAATGGGCGTTCATATTTCATAACTTTCGCCGGATTCCGAGATGTGGGCCCCACGGGCAATTTTTGAGTTAATTTCGGATTTTTATTGAAAAATATAGTATTTTCTTATGGAATTGATTCTATAATTTTTGTTGATTGTATCGAATTAATTATGATTAGATTCGAGCCGATCGGAGTCGAAAAATCGAGAAAAAAGCATAATACTTGATTAAATTGGAGCAAGTCGAGGTAAGTGACTTGTCTAACCTTGTGTGGGGAAATTTTCCCTAGGATTGATATTAATGTGATTATTGAATTGTGTTGAAAGTCGTGTACATAAGGTAACGAGTGTGTACACGGGCTAAATGTGAAGGATTATATTTTTAAATTGTGTAGATCATTGTTGTGCATTTATTAAAATATTTTATTCTGTTATATTCATCATCATTAATATATTTTCGTATTTTAAATTTGCCTGACTTGTTCCTGCTAAGTGTTTTACCTGTTTAGTTGAAACTCTATTTTCTTTTGTTCTGTGCATTACTTGAAGGATGAATTTCTTAATTTAAATATTATTAAAAATGAAGTATTTTACATTTAAAAATTTGATATTTTGACAAGGTGTTAAATTTGTAAAATATTATTTTTGCTGAATATTTTGTGAGATTTTCGTACTCATTGTGATGGTGCCGTGAGCTCTTTATTATGGAAAATATTGTTGTTGATTTATTTTGACAAGTTAAAATATTTGGGCACTTGAGGTGCAAACTGTGATATATTGTGTTATTGATACGCATGCGGTGGTATAAGGTCTGGGTGTTGAAACGCATGCGGTGAGAGAAGGGTGGCTTGATACACATGGCTAGTAGGAGAACTACTAGAAGTCATGCGGTGTGATAAGGGTGACTAAAACGGGGGATACTATTTCAGGAAAAAAATATTTTCTTTAAAATTTAATGTGAAGGCTCCCGCGGTGATATAAAGAAATGAAATATTTTGAATTTATTTATGATTTGGGACTACGAGGCGGTACCTCGGGAGTGCCCATGTTGATATTTATTTGTGGCCGCAGTTGCCTTTGATTATTGTTGTGATTCTCTTAAAGTTGAAAATTTTTTGTTTTGTTTTCGCGAGGTATTATTTGCCCTTATTCTGTGTTAAATGGCGACATACTATTTACTTGATTCATTTTCATTGTCATTTTATTTTTATTATATTGTTATACATTTCACCATGTCTTTTATTATTCCAGTAGGGCCTGACCTGACCTCGTCACTACTCTACCGGGGTTAGGCTTGACACTTACTGGGTACCACTGTGGTGTACTCATACTACGCTTCTGCACATCTTTTTGTGCAGATCCAGGTACATCCTACCAGTCCAGACATCAGTGAGCTACCTGTGTACGGAGACTTCGAGGTATATCTGTCAGCGTCCGCAGACTCCGGAGTCCCCTTCTATCCTTATTATGTTGCTTTCTTATTTTTTTTAATACTCTGACATATATAGAGACATTGGGGATAAATTCTTAGAAGCTTGTGACTTATTTCTACTGGATTTTGGGAGTTGTAATTATCTGAATTGCACACTTATTTATTTCATATTTCTATTGTTATTCCTCATTGATAGGCTTACCTAGTCTAGAGACTAGGTGCCATCACGACATCCTACAGAGGGAATTTGGGATCGTGACATTTAGCTATGTACTTTTTGTAGGACATGAGTACATCTACTTTACAAGATAACAATGAGGAAACTATGAAGTCACCAAAACAAAGTGTGGAACTTGGGAATCGTTAATTTGTTGAATAAATTAAACATTTCAGATTGTTATAGTTAATGTAATGAGTCAATTACTTAAATAGTCACTCAATTATTCAAAATTATCTTGTAAAGTCATCTTTCTTTCGTTTGTAACAGAAAAGTCATTTAACTATACCTATAATACTCAGAAAGTCACTCAACCAGATTTCTCAAACTTTTGATTGTCGAATACCTATTTTACCCTCTAAATTATCAACTTTTATCTTTCTCTCTTTTTTTAAAACTTTTTAAATATTATATTTTTTCTTTTTTTAATCAACATTGTGGACTTACCTATAGAATAAATATATTTTATTTATAAAATAAAAAATTAATTTTCAGGTCATATAATGACGGAATAATAATATAATTGAGCATAATTTTTAAGAATATATAATGTATATTATAAAAATAGCTTTATTTAAATAATTATTTTTATATTACGTGCATGGAATATATATTTTACAATCTTTATTTTCTCTCGTTCTCAATTGTGTAAATAAATTTTTGAGTTTTTGTTGTTATTATCAAAATTATTATTACGAACAAATTGTTCTAATTAACTTTCTACTATGCTCAATATTTTGTTATTCCAACATTAGCTTAAATACCTTTTTTATTTTTTAATTTATAAATAAAATTTATTTATTCTAAGGTAAGTATATAATATATTAAAAAAATAAGAAAAAGAAAAAGAAAAAAAAAATAAAAGTTAATAATTTAGAGGGTAAAATAGGTATTTGGCGATCAAAAAGTTTGAGAAATCTAGTTGAGTGACCTTCTGAGTGCTATAAGTATAGTTAAGTGACTTTGTTGTTACAAACGAAAGAAAAATGACTTTGATAGTTGAGTGATCATCAGAGTAATGAACTTTTAATGTCTAATCGTTACGTTTTAATATAGTACTAACTACTAACTTAACTGCCCTTTATGAGATGTAAAACTTCGCATTTCTCTTCGGCATATCAATCTCTCCCCGTTGAAGCATAATCTCAGATTCCAAAGTAAGATCAATCAATATTATAATTACCTCAAATTAGGTGATGTTTTATTTTTTTCAGCTGAATATATCAGTTATTTTCCCTCTTCTTAATGTTTATTTCAATGCAATCATTATTTGATGATCCGGGTATTTTATAGTAACATTCTTTTATGAAGATTATATCTTTGTATTTAGGATTTGTTGATTCTTGGAGATTATCTGAGTTTTGTATATTCTTGATATTCTGGTTGGTCTAATTAGTCTGATTACCATCTATGTCATATGGGTTTGTTGTTGAATATGAACTGCTTCTGCCCTTTTTGATTTATGGGCTTCTGATGCTACCAATCACTTGTAAAGTCACTTTTAGGACCATTTTTAAGTGTTGGTTGGTATAAAAATTTGTTGTACGTTGTAATCCTACAAGGTGTAGGATAAGGCATATAGATAGTGTCGATACTTTTGAGTATTAAACTACTAGATGGCCCGTGCCCGTGCTGTGCACGGGCATAAGCCCGACATTATTGTACCTCGGCATTGTTGTACCAAAAAGGTTCCTGCTTATTTCAATTGTTTAGCATAATAACCATTTACATAAAGAGGAAACATATGATCATGCTGATTAGATACTTACATAATAGCTCCATACAATGTACATTCATTTCAGTAACTATGTTATACAATAGACCTTGATTGCTATAAGCCTTCTTTTTGCAATAGTATTTGATGAAAGTATCAGAACCAGCCGCATGTCTAATTCCAAGATTTTAGATTCCCTGGGAGAAAAGAAGAGAAAAAGATGTTAAACCTACGTAGACCATACCTTTAGTATTTTGCTAAAAGTTGAATATACAAATTTGAGTGAACTCTATCCCAGATGCAAAAAATATTAGTCGAACTGCAAAAAGGCATGTGCAAATTGCAGGTAAATGCACCCCAAAAAGAGCAAAACATGTAAAGCAAGTGCAGAATGCACGAATGAAAACGCAGAGCGCAAAAATAAGTGCAAAATGCAGGAAAATATACAAAATATAGAAGAATATGGTGCAGAAACTGAAAAGCAAGTGCATACTGCACAAATATGGAGCAGAAACTGAAAATAGTGTAGAAAACAGAAAAAAATAATGCAGGAACCCCCTCCCCCAAATAAAAAAAAAGCAACAATTGAAACTTTGCTGGGAAGATAAAATTATAGGAATCATTACTAACAGAGTATGGGAAGAACTTTTCTCTGGAATGCGGGTCAACGGGCATTTTGCATCAGTGGAAACTTGTCCCGCTTCTCTTTTCGCAACTGGTTTTACCTATAAAGTTGAGATCCTATCCTAGAATATCATTCATCAGTCCTAAATTTTCCTTTGTCTATTAGACAAACTCTACCTGAAGTTCTATCAGACTTGTCTCTATTAGACAAAGCCTCCCTAAAGGTCATGTTTAATATTTAGATAAAATGTTCTTGTTCTTTTATATGAAGCTACTACCGACCACAAATTCCATCAATACTTAGGTTATTTAAGTAGTTACAACTAATGGCTTCATGCGTCACATAATATGTTTTAATCAAGTAATTATTCAATTAAGGCATAGACAATGTCAACTTTCTTCAATAATTTTGCGGGGGAATGCTCATAAATTGTGCACAAATGAAATAGATCAGCTCTGGAACATCGTTTCTAATTTTTTGGATAGGCGAATCTATTGACACATACTTCTTATTGGAGAGTGCATAAAGTGTTAGCATCCCCTTTGGTATACCACAACGAACCGGCAGTACCCCAGTGTCTTCCTTTAAGCTCTCACGTGTTTGACAGCATGTATCCACACCATTCATAAGACACAAAAAACAGTAGCAAATAACTTCTGAAATTTTCAACAACAAAATACCTACTGACCTTAAGGGATGATCTGGTGGAACTTCTACTGGTACAAGTTTCAGTGAAATAGGTTACACCATACCGCCTTAGTTGAGAAGTAATTTGGTCTCAATTGTTGATCTTCATGCTCTGAATGCATTTTGTCTAATGAAATGTATTAACACACGAAAAGCTGCAACATATTTGCACATTTTCAATCTAAATTGTATGGCACAAGTCGGAGGCTATTATATATAGCAAGTTTATCACTTTCAACCATGTCAAGTCAATTTAGCCCAGCTTTATTCCATCATTAGAGTGAACTACAAGTTATACGTAGTATTAAAATGGAGATTTAGTTTCACAGAGCACTGTACACGACCTATTCGAATCAACCTGTTTTTTTGAAAATTGAAATTTGCTCCATATCAAACAGGTTCCACAGATAAAAATTAATGATCGAAAAACAAATTTAGGTTTTACTAAATCTTCATTGCACCATAACAGTTATAAATGCAATTAAATTAGAGAGAAAGAGGGGGCCGGGCTTCCACTCCGCAAGCATATGGCAACAAAAGTTCTTATGTTTTCCCCTTGAACATTTACTGCATCTTTTACAAAAATATCTAGCCAACCAATGAAATGTAAAAGTGCATCTGATTAGGTAGCTGAGCCATAACTGAGAATAAAGTTCATCATCAGCTCAAACTATATATATGCGTGTTTGTGTATGTTTATCATCTAAATAGCTCTTTGTATCGACATTTAACTACCAAATTTTACATTAATTTAATAGCTATCTAGCTGTAGTGACATCATTCTAAAGTATGTATGAACACAGAACATTAATGGATTCAAGTAATAACTAAACCAAATGCAATATAATTTCTGAATCTAGAAGAAAATGCCATCAGTAAGATAAATCGAGATTCTGGGGGTGCTTTTCATAATGTTGTTGCGCACACTGATGATTTCACTCTCTCGAAGAGGCGTGAAAGTTTTGCAGACACACGGCTGGGAGAAAAAGAAATGAAAATCTTACCCAATTTATGTCAAGAGCTTCTTTTAGCACCTTCAAGTCACTTCTTTTCCGCTAATGGAGGGGTTTAGCTGCAAAAATAAATAACTTCAACCCTAATTCACTAAACTATATAGTTAACAATTGCTTGTTCACTTTCTATAACAGTGTAAAAATTTAACATGGCTTAAAATAGCATTCACTAAATTGTTTGAACGCATACATAAGGCATGACTTTTATATAAGCAAGCTAAATTATGCGGTAACTTTAAAGTAAACTCCACACAATGGCCTCACAAGTGATGGCACATATATCAACCAACGAACATATTCGAGAGGATGAGCAATCTTTCAAGTTTATCCCAGAATAATCAGGATTGGGGATAAGAGATGACGTATAGGTTCTGAAGCTAAACTATGCAGTTTAGCATCAAGGTTACATAGTGCTTATTAATTGACATCGTGGCTGACATCTTCTCAAACTCAGATATCTATTCTGCAATTATAGGTAACACAACACAAGTGTGAGCTATGATTGATGTAGAAATGGACTCTTAGAAAACAAAAACAAAAAGATATAGAAGACAGAAATCCTTTGCTTCTAGATAATTGATAAGAAAATCTTTGCTTCCAGATAAAATAGCTATGACTCTAGATAATGAAATGTGTAGCTATTTGCAGCTTGATGAACACCTTGATTACTATCTTGTTTCTTATTTAATAATAGTGAAAACTTTCAAATAGATGCAAGTTCCATTTGTTCCAACTTCCTTGAAAAGCCCATGAGTCCTCTCATGCATAGAATATAGGTGTACCTCTCAGACCCAGAGGCGGATCCAGAATTTAGAGTTTATGGGTTCCTATAGCGACCTTAAATAAATATACAATAAGTAAATGAGTTCACAATCAAATATTTATGGATATTTAATAGATTTTGTAATATATATACAGGGTATATACAAAAGCTACTGGGTTCCCGGGAACCCACATGTAATAGGCTGGATCCAGACCATCGATGACTGTTTCACAAACCCAAGAACCAACAGAGAATCTCAGTTATTTTCCCAATAACCATCCTAATCTTAAAAAGATGTCTGCATAACCTCATTGTCAATGAAAAGAAACTAAGATATGTATTTTTAATGATTTTCTGGCACGAATAAGATTTCACACACTGATGCAAGTGCTTTGACAGCAAGCATTCGCGCTTTGGCATCTCTATAATTTTGCATCTCTATAAATTTACATAATACAAAGTAGGGGTGACAAAATGGTTAAAAGAACACAGTTAACCACCCATTTGACGGTAGTAGCCCGCCAAACCCAGGAAACTATGGATCTCTGTATGATGTGGGTCTAGGCCAGTTCTGAACTGCCTTAATCTTTCTAGGATCCACCTGAATACCCTCTGCTGATACAACGTGACCCAAGAAAGCAACTGAACTCAACCAAAACTCAGATTTTGAGAACTTAGCATATAAGTGGCTGTCTCTTAGAGTCTGATGAACGATCCGAAGGTGCTGCTCGTGCTCCTCTTTGCTGTGGGAGTAGACCAAGATATCATCAATAAACACAATCACAAAGGAATCCAAGTAGGGTTTGAACACCCGGTTCATCAAATCCATGAATGTTGTTGGGGCATTTGTCAGCCCAAATGACATAACTAGAAACTCATAATGCCCATACTGAGTCCGAAAAGCTATCTTAGGGAAATCGAATGCCCTAATCCTTAATTGATGGTAGCGAGATCTCAAATCAATATTTGAAAACACCTGAGCACCCTGAAGCTGATCAAATAAATCATCAATCCTCGGCAATGGGTACTTGTTCTTGATGGTGACTTTGTTCAACTGCCGATAATCTATACACATCCTCATCGATCCATCCTTCTTCTTCAAAAACAACATAGGTGCACCCCAGGGCGAGACACTAGGTTTAATAAAGCCCTTATCAAGCAAATCTTGTAATTGTTCCTTCAATTCTTTCAACTCTGGCGGGGCCATGCGGTATGGCGGAATAAAAATGGGTTGAGTGCCCGGAGCCAAATCAATATAGAAATCACTGTCCCTGTCGGGTGGCATCCCCGGCCATAGTTAAGTTTCCAAAATACAACTCGATCCAACGACCGCTCCAACATACATACATGACCCACAAAAACATCTACGGAGCCTCTAAGGATACAAAAGAGCAACATAACAATGCCGGCAACAAGGCCCTGTCTATACCTCAAAATGTGAAAACTTATACAAAGAAGGACTACATGACCCCTGGGAGAAATGGGGTCCACCAAAACTGCTGTGAGGAGAGAAAGAGAGCACCACTATCTGCGTTGGAACCACCTACATCCATTCAAAGATGTAGTGTCCCCGGCAAAAGGGACGTTAGTACTGTCGAATAACACTAGTATGTAAGGCAAACACCAATCTCAGTAGAATGAACAGTGAAACAAAGAGAAGGCAGTCACAATAATCAATAAGTACTTCATGAAAATACAAGAAAAATGGGTTGGATAATGAACTTTTTAAAAATGGGTCAAATATGGATAAGAACCATATTATCCATTTAGAAAATGGATAACCAATGGGTAACCAATGGATAACTAATGTGTTTAATTTTTACATTTGTAAAGCCTCAAATTGGGGGTTCCTCAAGTTTGGGACTAGGAATTCTCCCAAAAGTGTTCATATTCAAGAAGTCATGGATAATATGGTTACCTATATATTATCCGTCGGCTAACCCGTTTTTTATCCGTATTAAAAATGGGTCGGGTCGGATAATTTATCCGCTTTTTCATTACCCGTTTTCGACCCGAACCATATCCAACCCGACCCGCCCGTTTGCCACTCCTAATACAAAGCATAATTGACCATCAAAATAGAAATGTGTTACTTCATTCCTTATCAGTATCCAATTAAAGTAGAAGAGGCACCTCTTAAAACCTCAATTTCAAGCTTCAGAAGGATATGTGAACTATCATTTAGCTAGAAACTTAAGCATTTACTCCCCAAAGCCAGAAGGTAAGCAGGAGCATAGGAGCAAAGCACTTTACTGCTCACTACTCAATTTATTACCATTGAGTAAGTGCCAGTATCAATCGGTTAATATGATTTTATCTCGCCTTTTCCATTCCCCTGCGATGTTATATTCCCATTAATTGCACTAAAGAAAAAGTTTAAATGAGATGCTTTATTATTTAGAGATTATTATAAAGATAATTCAACTGCTATACCAATTACATTAAAGTAACTAGTCATGTTGATGTCACATTACTTTCATTAGTCAAGTATATTTTTTCCCTTTTTCTTTGTTATATATTATTTGTCTTGGGTAGTTAAGTACCCTTTCGTATTATAAGTGACACACACATTCAAGTTAATTTGATCTAACAATGAATATTTCTTGACAAACATCCAAATTAAATTAATAGAACCTTCAAAGAAAGAAAGATGTATATAAAACTGAGAACCACTCCCCCAACATCATTTTATTCAGCAGATCCTACAATAAGTTTAAGGAGGATATAACTAAATTCAATTTAATAATACACCTTAACCAATCAAAATGTGTGGCAAAAAAGTCTAACCTCATAACTGTGACATTTAGCAAAGTTACCTAAGTAAATTTCAGGAATTCTTCAAGCGCATGATCGTTGAACTTCTTTTCATCTTGGTGAACCGCTACGAACTCAGCCAAAAGCTACTAAGGTTTCAAGCTCTCTTTCCATAAACTTCAACCCAGTAAAGCCAAAAATCAGTCTAAATAACATCATATACATATTCTTTTTCAAACAAGATCTACTTATCTTAGTCCACGCCAACAACATTGCAGACAACACTAACTGAATCTTTCTTAGGAAACAAGAACACAACGTGGGGATATGCCTTGAAAGAAGCAACAATGCCTCATTGTGGTAAAAGAAAATTGATTATTCCCTAGATTTCAGGTTAACAGTAAGGCCCTTATTATTGAACCACACTCTCGTACCTCGCACGTTTTGAGCTATTTTACTACCAATGTTGAAAATAAGCAAGATAAAGGCAACCAAAATTATTGAAAGAACATAAATGCATGCATTACTGACCTTTCAGGATTTCGTTCATATAGCCTTTCTTTATTTTAAATTGGTATGTCACACAATTCTGTTTGTGTGTAATCAAAGAAATTCTCGTTTTCTTTACACCTTCCTGAGCTGAGGGTCTATCGGAAACAGGCTCTCTGCCCCATCGGGGTAGAGGTAAGGTCTGCGTACTCACTACCCTGCCCAGACCCCATTTGCGGGATTTTACTGGTCATCGTTGTTGTTGTATAGCCTTTCTTTATTTTCATTGAGTTCCTTTTAGTGCCAGTTTTTGCAACCAAATTGACACAAAATATTCAGAAGTAGACATGCATAAGCAGAAAATAACATAGTCCACCAGTTGTGCAGGAATGAAATATCTATAGATAGTGAAAAATAAAAAATAATATTGTACATATCTTAAATACAACACTTACTTTGTGAATTATGGCAACTACTGCATCCAAGATCTGACTATTGAAAGGTTTAAATACAACGCAGTATTCACCGGCATTTTTTCCAATCTGTTTGTCACCAACATCAACATCATTGCCAGAGCTTCAAAAAATTCATCGTCGCCTGAAGCTAGAAGTCCAGCGATTTAGTTTTATCTTTCTGTAACCTTTTACTTGCATAGAGAAGTCCTTTAAATAAAATTTATTTTCACATTATAACTTGTACACCTATACTTGGCCAAGAAAAAATTAGGTAGACAAAAAAAGAATCACCAATGACAGCTTTTTGACCATCTCAACTTTAATACCATGGCCAATTACCAAATAGCGACACATCTAACTGAAATAACAAGTAAAATGCAAAAAGCTACTATTGCTTTTAGCCTTCTATAAGTATTTCTACATTTGTATAAATTTTATGAAAAAGTTTCCCAATTCACAGGAATGTAAAACTTTGCATAGTTGAAGGTAGTCATAATTTACTCGATAATACAAAAGAGAAACAAAAGAAATTCTTACCAAATAGTTTTGTGTTGTTTCAGGCATATCGCGCCGAACACCTTGGGTCCATCCGTTTGCAGAGTTTAAAATCTCATCATCTTGAATAAAAATTGAAAAATAACCGAAAGAATAAAGTAAAAGAAGAGTAAAAAATTAAAAACATTCAGATGGAAAGTATTACTAACTATAAAATATATTAAGATTTACAGATATAGAACACAATGAAAGTACGTTTACAAATAAACCGATATTATCACCAATTAAATTTCTGGTACTGTAGCACAGACCCAATCTTCCAACAAAAAGCATAATACAATAGATTTTTGTATCGACATTTCGATTTACAGTTAGTAATTAGTGCCAAAAGACGAATGAGTAAGCCAAAATAATATAAATTATATGCACCAGGTACAATCTCAAACATGCATGTGCAGATCAGATAGACTTACTGACATGTATGTAAAATATCTAGCTAGAAATTATGCGAAAGAGAAAGAAAACTAAAAATGAAGCAAAAATAGACAATCCTTCAAAGGAAAAATTACTTTGAATTACTACAATCTTTCGGTGATGGGCAGAAATTACTGCAAGAAAGGGAAAAAAAAAGGGAAAAACTTACCAGAAGTAGCGAATGAAATAAAAGCTAGAAAATTAGAAACCGAAAATGGATGATACCCAGAAGCGATGAGCAATTATCAGATAGAGGAAAAAGAAATATAGAGGAGTGGGAGAGAGATATGAATATAGAAATTGCTGATTGATAGGACTGTTGAGGAAGAAGAGAGGGAATACCAATTTACCCATAAAGTGGATTACATTTACCATAATGCCCTTTGTCGTACCCAAGAACCTTTGCTTATTATTTATATAGTTAAAAATATACAATTGTTATTTAATAATCCCAAGTTCTAACAGCAGAAAAGCTCACAAAATTGATATCAAACACTGAAGAGCCAAACAGTCTTGTCCTTTCCCAAACTCCAAAGGATCACTACAATCCCTCGCTAATATAGCCCCTAGTAGCTTGCCAACTTCCCCCTTTTCTTCTTCCTAGAAAAAAACCCCTCTATTTATATAAACCCTTCTCCATCTTTCTCATTTCAGAGTTTTTCTCCATAGCCACAAACATAGAATCACACCCACAAGGAGAGAATCATTTTTGATCCCATAATGGCTCATTCAGCTCTCTCTCAGGTCATTTTTCTTTTAAAAAGATTCGATTTTTATTAAGTTGGTACCCACTGTTAATGGCACTCTACATTTTTTGACTTAAAATTCTGGATCCATCCTATGTCAGTTGTTAGTTTTTGTATTGGTTTTTAGAGGGTACTTTGGATTTTGACTAGATTTTGCGTTTATGCATGCAGGTGTCAGTTGCTGTTCCTCTGCAAACGGATTCATCTTTTAGAAGATCTACTTTTAAGGTTCTTGAAAATCTCTACTTATTGTTATTTATTTCCATGTCCTAACATATGAACTTGATGGAACTGTACGTTGACTTTACAAATAATTGGATTTGCTTGATATATGTTTGATTTGTTTTTTCATAAAAATAAAATTTCGTTTACTATTTTTTACGAAGCAAAAGAGAATCCCTCCATCTCAATTTATGTGATTGAGTAGACATGGAATTTAATGAAAAAAGAAAGATTTTTCAAACTTGTGATCTGAGTCAAATCATAGACATTTGTGTATTTGTGTGACTGTAAATCATTTTATTAAGCTAAAGTGAGAAGCTAAATACAAAAAAGTGTCAAATTCTTTTTTGGAACAACCTAAAAAGCAGAGTGTGCTTCATCAAATGAGACAGAGGGAGCAGCTGTCTTAGCTTGAGTTATTTAAATTCGAGATGTTGAAAACTGTTTACATCAGAAGTTTGATGGACAATCGTATGGTGTAGGGCTAAGGTGTCTGAATGTGTAACATGGGTTCAATTACATGTTGAGTAGTCCAATTGTTGGATGTGACAGTCAATGTGCCTTTTCCTCCCCTTTTTTCCCGTTTTATCTTTTATTCCTCTCCCATCTACCTCCCTCCTTGCAATGCAAACTGAAATTGATCTTCATTAAAATAGGCTTTTCAACAATGTGCTAAGTTTTGGAAGATTTGATGAAATGATATTTTACATCAACATGTGTGTCTTGTACAGTGGGGCTTGCTCAATCTTCTCTCAACTAATGTTGCTCCATCTTCATGCTCATCTAGATCAGAAGACAAAACTTTAATGGTTCTATCATGCTAAAGTTCTGCGTACACACTACCCTCCCCAAACCCCACTTGTGGGATTACACTGGGTTTGTTGTTGTTGTATGCTAAAAATCTTAATTAGTCCCAATTGATTTGCTTCCTTTAACCTTTTCCATCCCGTAACCAATAATCGAGAATTTCATGACTAATTCCTTTTGTATCTGAGTGTTCCTTTTACTTATTCCTCTTGAGTCTAAGTCATTAGTATGAAGAATATTATGATCGGCAATTTCGAAGGGAGTAACTCGATTCCTGCATATTCACTCAATTATTTCATGGATATCGGCTTCTGTATATCCTTTTTCCTGAAAAAATGCAGATGTCGTGTGTTACATAACTTTTAGCCTGTCGCTAAGCTATTCAGTCAAGAATCAGCTGAGAAAATGTAGAGAGAGGAGCTTGTTTTCTCTCTATATCCGGCATGCTCTTTCTTTGGTCAACATATATGTGCTAAAGCCTACTTGTTTGCATATCATAATTTGTAAGTTTGCTAAACAGGCAAATATCCTAAAATATATTTTTTATAAGTAACTCATGCATCATTGGGTGCTTTGTGGTCATAAGTCAATTAGACGCCTCCGATTGAGCACATTTGCTCTTCATTTTTGGGTCTTTTTGTTGCGAAAATATGTATTGGTGTATGTATCAGTATGATTGTATCCTATATTGGTGACCACACAGTTTTTGGATTCTCCTTGCATAATTCTGGTGCATATATCTTTCTGCATCCAAGAACATGTATTCCTTCTTTATCAGTAAAATAATTATTTGACGGAGAATGCAACATGCACCAAGGTGCATCATAGAAGTACATGGGCTGCGAAGAGATAAACTAAACCAGAAAATGAATAAAGAACAAAAATCATGTGAGTCGAAAGACCTACCTATGGCATAAGAGGAAACAAAAATGAAGTAGGAACGCATATACACTTCCTGTTGCTGCTTCCATCAGTTGATATCCACATATTTAGTTTTGTATGTGTTTCCTGATCTATTTAATCACATGTTTTATATGTTCACTAACAGTTTGAAAATGATTTGACTTAACTAAAGAGTACAATTATGCATTTCATTGTTACAGGCTACAAGCATAACATTTAGTGATAGATCATCATGGATCTCTATGCCGCCTATCGATCTAAAAGCAGCACCATCGAGAAACCAACACATTGTTTGCATGTCGGTGCAACAAGCTAGCAAAGCCAAGGTTTCAGTTTCACCTTTATCACTTGAAGATGCAAAAGAACCACCATTGAATATTTACAAGCCCAAGGAACCATACACAGCGACAATTGTCTCTGTTGAGAGGCTTGTGGGCCCAAAAGCTCCTGGGGAGACTTGTCATATTGTCATTGATCATGATGGAAACCTTCCTTACTGGGAAGGACAAAGTTATGGTGTCATTCCTCCTGTAAGTTCTGGCTGCATATTTCCATTATTCTTTTGAAAACCTTTGTCGTTTTGCCTTGATTGAATCTATATATGATCAGTCATATAACTTTTTGAATGAAATCCATGTCTTCTCTTCCTGCTTGCTTTACACACATCTCCATTAGTTGGACTCCATTTTGAAGGACAACCACATGCATTACTAGCAATACATTTGTGATTTGTCATTAATATGTTGGCTGTAATGTTCTTTCATTTGCTTGATTGTCTATTCGAATGAGTGCTTATTTCTTGTTTGATGGCAATAAAAAGACAGTTGCAGGCATGTCTCAAAGATTTCCTACTCCATCAATTAATTTGTTGTCATTTTTGCTTCTTTTCCCTTTTGACATCCCAATAGATAGAAGTCAGCCCAAAAATTGTACTGTGTTACATCCAGTCTTTGCCCTGTCATGCTGTAAATGATTATTGTATGTCAGCTCCTGCATAGTAAGATACTTTGTTAATTGGTACTATTAACTTCTGGCCTACGTGAAATGAAGCTTATGCATGTTAATATTAGAACTGAACCTGTTTGTGGTTTGGGCTTTTCATTCGCATTGTGAAAATAGGAAATGTGCTGTAATCATTCTTTTAACCTAATTTTCTGATTTTTCTAATAACAAACTCGTCTTCTTCCTTGCTAATAGCTGAGTATAATTTCTACGTCCATCAGTCTTTCAGAGCCTCACATCTTAACTCATTTCAGGGTGAAAATCCTAAGAAACCAGGCAATCCCCACAATGTTCGTCTATATTCAATTGCATCCACCAGATATGGGGACTCTTTTGATGGGAAGACGGCCAGCTTGTGTGTCAGACGAGCTGTCTACTATGATCCTGAGACAGGAAAGGAAGACCCTTCCAAAAATGGTGTTTGCAGCAACTTCCTGTGCGACTCAAAGCCTGGTGACAAAGTGAAGATCACAGGTTAAATCCAAATAGTCCTTTTACAGATGTTATTCAAAGAAGACTTACATGCCAACACTAGTCGTCTTCCATGCATTGCATTCTCAACTTGTCACATCTGATCACATTAAGTGCAATTTTGGCTCAATTAATAGGTTTTTCCAACATCTCAAAAGAGGGACAAAGAAATGATCTTCTGGGCAGCATACTATTAAAAATGGTCTTGTCAACTAATTATTTTGTTCAGTAGACTGTTTAGGTTGTACGTATAACAGATTGAAGATATCTGCCTTTTCCTTGTGTACTTGTAAATTCCAGCTGCTATGCATATTTTTTCTCCCAAGGGTCGTTTGGTTCAATTGTGGGATAGACAAGGATATCCCATGGGATTAGCTATCCTACCTTCTATATGGGATAAGATAATCCCACCATTTTGGTATAAAATTTATCCTACCATTAACTAATGCCCATAACCAAACATGAGATAAATACAATCTCATATTCTATCTTGGAATTAGTATCCTTATCCAGGTAACCAAACGACTCCTACGAATATGCATCACAGCTTTGTCTGGCACTCTCTCGTGAATTTTTTACTTGATTATCTGATCATATGACGAATCCGTAAATGCCTATTTTGTACTAGTGATTTCCTAGCTATTATTAAAGGACCCTTCCCTTAAGTCTGTTGTGTGGCGCTTCTTGATTTAGCTTTGGCATAACTAACCCTTTTACAATTACAAACTTCCCTATAAAGAATTTCTTAACTCAATGGTGTTCCTACGCTGTCACCTTTCGCTCTAACCATGTGCTTCTAAATAAGATACCCTGCTGAGAATTAAAACTCCTGTTGATACTTCACATCTTAATAGTCTGTCATTTGGCTCTTGGATTCTTATAATTTGTTGGTGGGTTGCATATATATGGTGAAATACTTGATATTCAGTTTTGTCCGTCATTGACCGCCCTTTGTATGTTCCCAGGTCCTTCTGGTAAGATAATGCTTCTACCAGAAGAGAATCCAAATGCCACACACATCATGATTGGAACTGGAACTGGTGTGGCTCCCTTCCGAGGCTACCTTCGCCGTATGTTCATGGAATCGGTTCCAACTAAGTTTAATGGCCTTGCTTGGCTTTTCCTTGGGGTTGCAAACACTGACAGCCTTCTATATGACGATGAGTTCACCAAGTATCTCAATGACTACCCAGGCAATTTCAGATATGACCGTGCTCTTAGCCGTGAACAAAAGAACAATAAAGGGGGGAAGATGTATGTTCAGGATAAAATAGAGGAATACAGCGATGAGATCTTCAAACTTCTGGATGAAGGGGCCCACATCTATTTCTGTGGGTTGAAGGGGATGATGCCCGGAATCCAAGATACGCTGAAGAGGGTTGCTGAGAGGCGAGGTGAGAGCTGGGAACAGAAGCTTTCACAACTCAAAAAGAACAAGCAATGGCATGTTGAAGTCTACTGATCAAGAAACGTCAATCCTTGCATTTGTTTATGATTGTTGATTGTTGTCAAGTGAACTTTGGATGACACATTGTTGTACTGCTAGTAGACATAAAAAGTATTCAATGCTGCAAGGAAAATGAAATAATAACTGTTGGTACCTTGGGGCAGTCAGTCTTCTGTATTTCTTTGCAAATGTCTCTCTGATAGGCATTTCACAGCTGCTCTATTGTGCTTATTTCTGCAAATACCTGGTTTTTAATCTTTTGGAGAGGGACTAAGCTGCACCACATGTTTCAGCTTGTTTTACCCTCTGGATGGATGTGCTTTTGGAAAAAGTGCTTGACATAAAAACTAAAATTGTGTGGCGCTTCTTGATTTAGCTTTGGTGGCAAAATCTGCAGTATCTTCTTCAATAAAGTCTTCAATACATCATTATGTTCCTTTTTAGCAACATTATATGATTTCCAGACAATTCTAAAAAAATTAGTCTTAAATTCAAGTGATGATATCTAATTTCATTTCGGTGTAGACCTTTTACAAAATTAAATTCTCAACTTAATGGTTCTTCGAGTTATATAATAGTATTAATTATTAAAGTTAAGATGGAAGATATTGAGGTAGGAATTAGGATCATATTCGGCAATCCTAAAAGTTGGTAATTTTGTTGACTAGTTATCTAAAAGGTAATTTTGACGACATCAAAATTTCCATTATAATAATATGGTCAACCCCAGAGATATAGTAAAAGGACAAACATGATGAATGGAGCAAATTGAGATTCATCAATAATTTTGAAATTGAGATTCAATTTCAATCGCATTTGACTTTTGTTTGTTAGTTGAATATGTCGTCATTTTGCAACATATATTGAGTTAGTAGGAAGCATTTCAATCCTTCTATTATTCCGTTGACACTTTGTTTTCTTCTTGAAAGGCCCTAGCCGATCAAAGACCGCCGATTTTGAACCTAGTTTTCCAAGTGGATTAAAGATGAAAAATTCTCTTAATTAGCCAAGTTGAAGATTAATTCCAATGATAATACGTCCTTCTCCCCTAGGAAATATCAGTAGATAATCGCACTTGAATTTCGCAAATAATTTGTAAGTATTAGGGTAAACAATTTCTTATATACGCCCTTATAGATTGTTTATTTGTAGGGAAAATTACGGTTTAATAATACAAAAAATCTCAATTCTCATCATAGATTGTGATGTCGCCGAACGTTGCCGTCAAGCAAGCCAAAGGAAATTAACATAACAATCGATAATTCATAACACTTTTTAAATCAAGTAATAAAATAAATAAGCAGAATTTGGGTTTAGAAACAATAATAAAATACCAATATCTTGGCGAAGCATGAATAAAATATAAACAATAATAAAATACCAAACTTTGTTGTCATTTTTGCTACTTTTCCCTTTTGACATCCCAATAGATAGAAGTCAGCCCAAAAATTGTACTGTGTTACATCCGGTCTTTGCCCTGTCATGCTGTAAATGATTATTGTATGTCAGCTCCTGCATAGTAAGATGTTTTGTTAATTGGTACTATTAACTTTTGGCCCTGTTTGTGGTTTGGGCATTGTGAAAATAGGAAAAGTGCTGTAATCATTCTTTTAACCTAATTTTCTGATTTTTCTAATAACAAGCTCGTCTTCTTCCTTACTAATAGCTGAGTATAATTTCTACGTCCATCAGTCTTTCAGAGCCTCACATCTTAACTCATTTCAGGGTGAAAATCCTAAGAAACCAGGCAGTCCCCACAATCAGAGGCGGACTTAGAGCATTGGCTACGGGTTCCCGGGAACCCAACAACTTTTGCGTAGACTCTATATTTATATTAAAAAAATTCACTTTTACGTAGGCCCTATATTTATATTAAAAAATTTACTTTTACGTAGACCCTTTTACAGATGTTATTCAAAGAAGACTTACATGCCAACACTAGTTGTCTTCCATGCATTGCATTCTCAATTTGTCACATCTGATCACATTAAATGCAATTTTGGCTCAATTAATAGGTTTTTCCAGCATTTCAATAGAGGGACAAAGAAACGATCTTCTAGGCAGCATACTATTAAAAATGGTTTTGTCAACTAAATTATGTTGTTGTTTAGGTTGTACGTATAACAGATTGAAGAGTTGGTTTCTTGGCCTTGCTTGCTGCAAAACAAAATAGATTAAAATATATATAATTGGAGGCTAAATCCACCATTACCGTGGTATATACGAATGAGGCATACGAGGTTCTACTTGATTCTTTATGAATTGAATTTGAAACCATCTTTTGGCAATTTTTGGAAGAAAGAAACGCAACACAATTTTTACTACGTTGATACCGCACAGTAACGCTGCCCAACTTTGAATTAGCTTTCTAACATTCTTTCGTACAATTTTGTTGAAGTACCTGTCTTCAACCCGTTGATGCACTTTATTACCAACACTCAATTTTGTTGAAACACGTGTCTTTAACTCCCGTTGATGCACTTTATCACCAACATCAAATTTTGTTGAAGCACCTGTCTTCAACTTCCGTTGATGCACTTTGTCACCAACACTCAATTTTGTTGAAGCACCTGTCTTCAACTCCCGTCGATGCACTTTGTCACCAACAACCAATTTTGTTGAAGCAACTGTCTTCAACTCCCATTGATGCACTGTTACCAATATCCAATTGTTGATGCACCTGTCACCGACGGGCGGCACATATTGGCTAGCGCCGCCCCCTGGTAGCGGAAACTATTTGATTCTCTCCCAAGATCGTAGAAGTTTTGACACCAATATGATGGAAAAATAATTTATTATAACTCTTTGAAAGCTCTCTATAATTCTCTTCACAAATCTCCACACATTAAAATAAGCTACTAATATCTCTATTTATAATAGTACGAAACCTATTTCAAATAGAAACAGGAAAGCATATTCCTACATTAATTATGACTACAAATCCTATTTCGACATAAATTAAATAAACTAGAAAATATTAAATCCTGAACGATTATGATTTCCTACTACAACTTTGAATTAGCTTTCCAACAAAATGAGACTTTAACCTTTGATGCTTGCTTTTCTAAAATTTATTTTTAAAGTATGTTTTGTCTGCCTGATCTATGTGTTGGGACGAGCGTGCGCTTGGCAGAATCGGTGGTCTTTGACCAGCCATAAATATATATTATTTTATAAAAAGTTGAAATTATTTAATAAGTGATTTGTGGTGTGGTGTGGCATAGCCTCGTGCTATGGCGTTAGGGTGTTAAAAATTATTGTGTGTGCCGCCGTGATAGATTTGGGGCATTGTGTGTGCCGTCGTGGTAGATTTGGGGCATTGTGTATGCTGTCGTAGACTCGTTAGGGTGTTTGGTTAATTTTCTGCACTACCGTTAATGACAAGTCCTTAGTGTAGATTGTGTTGAGATATATATAGTATTGTTGTTGAATAATTATTTGGACCTTATAAAGTAATTATATGGTAAAAGAATTTCTGGCATATTATTTCTATGGTCGTTGTGTGTTTGTATTTTCTAACACTTGTTCCAGAGGTATTCAGAGTGGCGGGTCAAGGATCTACGTATAACTCATTCCTTACCTGCATATCTATGTAGATACTATTGGTGAAAACGAAGCTAGTAGCTGACGAGTTCGCTAGAGTTGATTCAGTTATTGAGGTGAGCCGCTGCATTGTTCGTGGAGGCTGCCTTTATTATTTATTCATATGATGTCTGTTGCAATTCTCTTAGATGCTCCATAGTCTAGTGTGGGATTTGGGCTGAAATTTCAGTATAATATTTTGGGATATTAATTATTCGTAATTTAGTTGTCAGATTATTGGGATACTCTTGTGATTAATCAAATACTATAAATTAATAACTAAGGTAAGAAAGTATTGTTTGCCTGGCGGGTGGTGTTAGTTGGGTGCTAGTCACGTCCAGGAGGTAGTTTGGGACGTGACAGTTATCTATTGAAAATGCAATCAGCTGCTTCATTGGAGGGTTAAAACACAACTTAACATTGCAGTCAAGTTCACCTATCCAACTACATTGTCACAGGTGTATAGAACAGCCAGAATGCAGGAGGTTTACCTAGCTGCAATCAAACAATCTTCTTATGCACCAGGTCTTTTAATCAAGAGATATGTTGGGCCAGGAACTACTGGTAAACCTTTGTTGCCTACTCCTAACTTCAGTAGTTCATCTTATACTAAAGGCGTCAATAGGAGAACATTGAGTTCAGATGAGATGAATGAGAAAAAGGCAAATGGATTATGTTACTTCTACAATGAGAAGTATGTACCTGGGCATGAGTGTAAAAATTCCAAGCAGATATACATATTAGAATTGGAGGAGACAGAGGAAATACAAGATACATGTGAAGAACAAGAACTACTGTTGCAAGATGATAGTTTCAGTCCACTAGATTCATCCCAACTTGTAGAACAGATGGAGATTTCCATTCATGCTTTGAATGGTTCTCTGGGGTATAGAACTCTGAAAGCAACTGGTTATCATGCTAAGAAAGCCCTGAATATACTGATTGACATTGGTAGTTCACACAATTTCATAGATCCTGACTTGGTCAAACACCTGGGATGTAAGATTAGGTCTACCCACCCTCAAATGGTGGTTGCTGGTAATGGAAACATGATTGTAGACAAAATGTGTACTATCACTTGGTTGCTACAAGGTGCTGAGTTTTTAGCAGAGTTCTTGCTACTGCCATTATGCTCTTGTGGAGTAGTTCTGGGAGTACAATAGTTGCTAACACTTGGAGACATCGAGATGAACTTCAGGAAGTTGACTATGGAATTTTGGTACAGGGGAAGGAAACACCTTCTTAGATGTGTTGGCAGCCAGATTAAGGTTCAAGAAGCTGACAAATTGGCCAAGTACACAGGTAACATTTCCCAACTATGTATGATTCAAGTAGTACCAATGGGGAATACTGAAGAACAATGGCATGCATTAACGGCTAAGGAAGAACCAAAAACAGATGCTAGATTAGTGCAACTGTTGTCTGAGTACTCCAATTTGTTTGAAGAGCCTACTGAATTACCACCTTCTAGAGGTGTGTCTGATCACAGGATTGTGTTGCAAGATTGTACTGAACCTGTGAATAAACGACCTTATAGGTATTCTTTAGTTAAAAAAGATATCATTGAGGGGTTGGTACAACAAATTTCACATAAGGGGTTAATCACTCCCAAGCAAAGAGGATTTTATGATACACGATTACTAAAGAAGGAAGTCGAGATATTAGTGAAGGAAGCAAACAATTAGTTGGTACAGTTAGTTGACAATTCAAAAAGTAGTTAGAGTTAGTTGGAGTTAGTTAAAACTAACTAATTTCTGTTAGTAAGGGAATCTATCAGAGAAATGTAATTCTTCATTCAATGTAATTGATATAGCTCAATTTATCTAACACGTGAAGGATATGTGGATAATGACATTTATTTAATTATGCAACTCCACAGAATCAATTAACTCACAATTCCTATGATGCACGCCGTCACCTAGCATGTGCGTCATCTCCAAACAATTCATACAACACATACTTCAGAGATTCATACCCTCAGAACCAAGTGTAGAAGTGTTACCTCAAACCGTGTAATTCTTTACTCCGCTATACCTTTGACTCGCGAATTGGTCTCCGAAAGCCTCGTATCTAGCCACTATTAATTTGATTCAGTCAATACAAATTATTGAAATTAATTCCATATGAAAATACCAATTTTCCAACAAAATCCGAAAGCTCATTCAACCACGAGTCTAACCATACTAATTTTACCAAATTCCGAGAACGAATCGACCTCCAAATCTTCAATTTAAGGAATAGAAAATTTCTACCATTTTCAACCCAATTCACTAATTTCATGATAAAAACAACAATAGATTCATGTATTTTAACCAAAATCGAGTTAGGAATTCTTATCACCAATGTTTTTCTTGAAAACCTTTTGAAAAATCGCCTCACCCGAGCTTCCTTGGTCCAAAATAGAAGAATGGGACAAATTTGGACTTTATTCTGCTGCCGAGGGGTTTGTTCTTCACGTTCGCGACCCACGCCTCGCATTCGCGATGAACAAATTCCTCAACCATGATTTCCAAACTCTTCCCAGACAGTATGTAGTATAATAGTCATAACATTTTGTACACAGATCCAAATAACAAATGGTTTAACTTTCTGAAAACTAGACACCAAGGGCTATAACTTTCATTTGTTACTCATCTTCCAATTCCTTATAGATTGCGAGATATAAGATTTCAAAGTCAGCCATGTGCAGCAGAGATTCCTTCTTCGCGAACACGAAGAACAAAATCCCAAAAGCCAAATCCTTCTTCGTGAACGCGAGAGGCTCCTCGCGAACGCGAAGAACAACACCAGATATCAGAAAATCAGCATCCAAAGTAGCCCAAAATGATCCGAAACGCACCCGAGACACCCGGGACCCCAACTAAATATACCAACAAGTCCTAGCACATCATACGAACTAAGTCGAAACCTCAAATCACATCAAACAACGCTAAAACTACGAATCATACCCCAATTCAAGCTTAGTGAAACTAAAAAATTTCAACTTCTATATTCAACGCTGAAATCTATCAAATCAAGTCCGATTGACCTCAAATTTTGCACACAAGTCATAAATGACATAACAGAGCTATGGATACACAATTACAATCATGAATAATAATACAATCTTCTATCCTACTCTTCCTCTCTTCTTCTTCTTTCATCTCTCTGACATTCTCATATGCAGTTGAATTCTCGAAGCTTCTTCCTGAATCAACTCTGCGATCCTCGAGTTTATTGAACTCCTACAATCGTGTAACATTTTATACCCAGGACTCGAACCCTAAACCTCTGGTTAAAAATAATTATTTGCGATAGATATCTTATAGTTGTACCAGAGAAGTGTAGAATCATTGATGCATGTATCAAAAACTAGGAAAATATCCATGTAGTGTATAAAATCCATTTAAAGACTAGTTATGATTTTTATTTTCTCTTTTTTTTTCTTTTTCTTTTTTTTTGGTTTATAAAGGTACATGAGGAGTCACCGGAAAAGCTTTGGATTTGGTCCAATTTATGCTTGATATTTTCTTCTTCGTGACAAAAAGTTTGTCAACAAGCCTAAGTGCAGAAATAAATAAATAAAAAGAGAGAGAAAAGAAGCACAACAATTACGTCGGTACAAAATTCTACTACTTTTCTTTGTAGCACTAAGAAAAAAGAGAAAGAAAGTTAACAATGGTTAAAAAAACCAAAACAATTCATTTGGGACACAAAAGAAAGGTAACAAAAGTAACATAGAAAAGAAGGGAAAAGGGTCAAATATACCCTCTACTTTCGTATATTGTCCATATCTACCATCTGTTATATTATCAGGTCATATTTACCCTTATTGATAACAAAACTTTTTAAAAATACTCTCCACCTAACAGAAATCCACCTAACACCAGATTAAAAAAACAATCATTTTAAAAAAATTCATTACCCATAATCCATTTAACCCATCATATAAAAATGAGGAACCTATATTTCTGAGACGTTTTAACACATTTTATTCATTTAGAGAGAGATCAAGAATGATGGTGGCAGTAAGATTAATAGGAACTTATATTTTTGGTTCTTAGTTGTTCATGGTGGCATTAGGATATCATGTTATCACTTTCGGTTATATTATTTTTGGTTATAATTTGACATTCCTTTGTCTAATATATTGCACACTTGATAGTTATTTGTATGTTAGTAACAACTGATATGTACTTTAACAATACTTGTATTTCGTTAATACATGAAGTTAGTGTACTTATTTTGTTAAGTTACTTTCCAGCTTGTTCGTGTACTTTCTTTCATTTTTGATGAACTGCTTAGACTATAGCTTGATATTAAATTGAATCTCCTCTAATTATTTTTTAAAAATTTTGTTCATTATAAATTTAGTTGTTACTAAGAGTTATGAGTATCTCATCCCATAGCTTGGAATCTAACTTTGATTCTTAAGGCGTGATTTGACGGTAATTACTCGTTACCCAAGTGCTTAAAGTAGAATAAGAAAATCATGGTGCGTGAATACTCATCAACAAAGACTCACTGTTGGAGGAAGAAATACCTTGGTAGCTGCCTTAAGACTCCAGAGCTGTCAACCTATTAAGATGCTATAAACATTCAAGTCATGGTAGAAAGAAAATTTTGGTGAATACTCGTACAGTTCGACATGGTGGAAAGAAACAAAGAGAGAAGCTAGAAGAAAAAAGAATTTGAAAA
Organism: Nicotiana tabacum; assembly: GCF_000715075.1. Taxonomy (NCBI): domain Eukaryota; kingdom Viridiplantae; phylum Streptophyta; class Magnoliopsida; order Solanales; family Solanaceae; genus Nicotiana; species Nicotiana tabacum. Next base: position 7,620,043 of record NC_134102.1, on the reverse strand, counting down.
AAGTAGAATATAATAAACATACAATAAGGATATTAAAAGAATTGGAACTCAATATAGAAATGAATATATAATTGTCTATGATTTTTATGTTTCACTTCTAGAGTTCAATAAGTGACTACGAAGGAGATGACTAATCTGTGAGGAAAAAGTGCATTAAATAAAAGGATTTATTAAGGGGTTCAAAAAAATAAGTCTATTTTTAATCTGGTGACTTTCCGTTAGGTGGAGGGTATTTTTAAAAAATTTAATTAATGATAAGAATAAATATAACCCGATAATATAACGGAAGATAGGTATGAACAATATACCAATGTAGAGAGTAAATTTACACTTTACTTAGAACAGAATTACCGACGTTTTTTTGGGGTTAAGCGCGTATCTAATTTGGACTAAACAAATTTATCCATGTCTAAATGATTATGATGTCTTGAACTTTTACGCGACTAATCACAATAAAATTAGTATTTAATTCAAGTTAATTAGAAATTAATGTACATCCAAAGTCAACAAAAGTTGTGACTCATAAAGTTAGCAGAAAATTACACCCAAAAGCAGTTCTAGAATTACACGTCGATTCTTGCACGTGCTGCACCTAATCTCACCTATATTTACTTTTATTTTTAAACTGTTAGCCATTTTGTTTGTTTGTTTGTTTGTTTATATTTTAGTAATATGTAAAATAATTTTGTGGATTATAAATTTGTGAGTAAACTCTTGTTACCTGATTTTCTCCAACACATAACTTATAGGCAGTACTTATGAGAATTGAATATTAATTTTGAGATAATCATATAAACTCATAAAATTTAAATTTTGAATTCACTTTTGATTTAAATATATTAACTCTAGTTAATATGCATATACATAATAATCTAATTAATAAATTGAAATTTCTAAGATTAAGGATAGGTATGCCCTCTCTTCACTTGAAAATTTTAGGAGATAAAGCTTTACGTCCTCATTCTACATTATTTGAAATATTGGACCTTATGAATTGGGACAAGTTAAAAAGAAAAAAAAGGTATATTGCTTGATTAGACATATTGATAATGAGATATATGGATTAGCGATCGAGAAGAATTAATATGTCAAGTCAATTCAAATGCTTCACTCACCACGTAATCAAATTACAATTGGACCAAACTTATAGAATTTTATGTGGAGTAGCTACATTTATTTGTTTTTTGTTTTTTTTCATTTTTGGCATAGTAAGGTGGCAGTAGCTTCATTTACTTGCATAATAAACACTCTCGATGCGCTTCAAATACCTTCAATAGAACGATAGAGACCTTTTTGGCTTGACCTATCTTTTGAGTGAAAATCATTTTAACCCCCCATTTCATCTAAAAAACCAAATTTCTCCTCCAATATTTAAATAACGTAAAAGGTCAAAACTATCCCTATTGTTTGGCAGATAGTTTATATTTATCATGTGTCCATCTATCAGTCCAAATATATGTTGGGATTAAAAGATTGGTGAATGGAAAATGAAGGAAAGAAAGTGGAGGGAAAGTAAGCTCCTTTTTTGCTTTAGAAAGAGCAAAGTGTCCCTCATTGGTGGTGGAAAGAAAAATGAATGTGCTTATATTGAGAAAGCACTTCTCTTGGTGTTAAATGGGTTGGAAAGAAAGTAAGCCCCACGCCGTCGTCATTGTCGCTCGCTCGGATTCGGTCAATGATTGATTGATTAATCTTTTTGGATTTTTCAGTACAACTATTGAGTGGTTCGCAGTTCATCTGAGTTTTTGGTACCAATACACTGGTGAGTTAAATCGTTCTATCCTGGGAGGATAATATTTCAGCACCTCGGGTACTTGAGGGGAATAATTTTCTTAAGGACACACTGTGCATTCAGTCGACTCGATTTATACCGAAATTATTTTCAGATATTATTTCGACATTCTGTTGCTGCTAACTTTCTGTTTCAGAAAGTTTACTGTTTCATTATTCATTATAGTAATACAGATTGGATAACAATCTTAAGGAAATTATTTTTTATATTATAATCTGTATTCTGTTTTTGGAGATTAAAACATGTGTGATTTTCTACTACTTCTGAATTTTTTTATTCTGATTTGAAGATATAAAAATTTCATCATTTTCTGTGAAACAGTATATAAAAATCTCGGTTTTTATTTATTAAATATATTGTTTATCATTAATTATAGTACCGTTTACTGTTCTATTTTTTGCCATTAATTGAACTCTTCTGTTGTTGACAGTGAAAAATGGCAATTGATAATAAAAATCCTTCTGTGACTGTTGCGGCAACGACGATAGCCTCGTCAAGCCAAACTGTTGTGCCACCAGCCGAGAAATCGGAGAAATTTTCTGGAGCCAACTTCAAAGGATGGCAGCAAAGGGTATTTTTCTGGCTTACCACGCTTGGTATGCAGAAGTTCACCAGTGAAGACCCTCCAGTGCCTGACGCCGACATGCCAGACAATGAGAAGTTTATCATTATTGAAGCGTGGAAACATGCAGACTTTCTTTGCAAAGGCTACATCCTAAGTGCTTTAAAGGATGACTTGTACAATGTCTACAGTGCTATGAAAACTTCGAAAGAATTATAGGACGCACTTGAGAAGAAGTACAAGACTGAAGATGCATGCTTGAAAAAGTTATTGGTTGCCATGTTTCTAGACTATAAAATGATAGACAACAAAACAATTGGAACCCAAGTCCAAGAGCTTCAACTTATTTTTCACGACCTTATTTCTGAAGGTATGGTAGTGAATGAAGCATTTTAAGTGACTGCAATGATTGAAAAATTGCCTCATTCGTGGAGAGATTTCAAAAACTATCTTAAGCACAAGTGCAAAGAAATGAAGTTGGAAGATGTAACGAGTCGGCCGGTCGTTTCGAGAGTTATAGCCCTGTTTCCCTCATTTCTATTTCTTTTGTGCTTTACAACTGTATTATATCTTACCGGGTTAGTTGGTTCGGGTCCAGAGTGGTTTTGGAGTGAATTGAGACACTCAGTCTCTTAATTGGAAGCTTAAGTTGGAAAAGTCGACCGGATGTCGACTTGTGGGAAAACGATCTCGAATTTGAATTTTTATGGTTCTGTCAGCTCCGTTAGGTGATTTTGGACTTAGGAGCGCGCCCGGAATGTGATTTGGAGGTCCGTAGTAGAATTAGACTTGAATTGGCGAAAGTTAGAATTTTGGCGATTTTGGCTGACAGTGAAAATTTTGATATCGGGGTCGGATTGGATTTTCGGAAGTTGAAATAGGTTCGTGGTGTCATTTTTGACTTGTGTGTAAAATTTGAGGTCAGTCGGACGTGGTTTGGTAGGTTTCGGCGTCGTTTGTGGAATTTGAAAGTTTAGAAGTTCTTTAGGCTTGAATCCGGGTGTAATTGGTGTTTTGATATTGTCTTGAGTGATTCGAAGGTTCGACTAAGTTCGCATGGGGTTATATGACTTGTTGGTATGATTGGTTGAGGTCCCGGAGGCCTCAGGGTGATTTCGGGTGGTTAACAGCTTGATGAGAGTTGAGGAATTGCAGCTGAAGCTACTGTTACTGGTGTAACCGCACCTGCGGAGTGGGAACCGCAGGTGTGAGCCCGCAGAAGCGAAGGAGGAGCTGCAGATGCGGCTAAGGAGTATCTGGGCAGAGGACACAGGTGCGATGGAATTCCCACACCTGCGATGGTCGCAGAAGCGGATTTAGGGGCGCATGTGCGATGTAGTTCCCGCACCCGCGAAGAGCGCACATGCGGTCACTTGATCGCAGGAGCGGAGGCAGTGTTTAGAGATTTTTCCACTGAAGCGGTGCTTTGCCCGCAAATGCGGCTCCGCAGATGCGAAAATGGAGTCTCAGGTGCGAGAAGTCTGGGCAGAACCTATAAATAGAACACTTCGAGATTTTTCACCATTTTCATCATTTTTTAGCTCGGATTTGTGGGATTTTGAGAGAGATTTCGGAGTAATCACTGAGGTAAGTTCCTTGTACCTATTTATCTTCAATAATAGTGCTTCCACACTGATTTTACTGAGGTAAGAGAGATTTAGGAGATTAGGGCTTGGGAATTGGAGAGTGAATTTTGGGGTTTTGGAGGGGCAATTGAGGTCGGATTTTGATAAATTTGGTATGATTAGACTCATGAGTGAATGGGCTTTCGGGTTTTATGCCTTTCGTCGGGTTTCGAGACGTGGGCCGGGGAGTTGAGCCGATTTTGGATTTTGGATTTTGGACTATATTTTAGTAGTTTTCTTGTGGAATTGATCCTTTTAGCCAATATTGATTATCTCGTACTGTTTGTGGCTAGATTCGGGGTATTTGGAGGCTGATTCGAGAGGTAAAGGCATTTTGGAGTAGGATTTCTACGCGGTTGAGGTAAGTAACAGTCTTAAATCTGGTTTTGAGGGTATGAAACCCCGAGAATTGGTATGATGTGACTATTTGGAGGTGACGCACATGCTAGGTGACGGGCGTGTGAGCATGCAACGTGAGGGATTGTGACTTGGTTCGTCCCGTGAGATTGTAAAGTCGAATAGCCATTGTTATTACTTGTTTTTCCTTGTCTTTGAGCAATTGACTGCCTTTCATGTTAAAAACCATGCTTAGGCCATATGATATCACTGTTGTGACCCGCAACGGTCGTATACTTATTGAATTGACTACTAATTGCTGTCTTGTACTCAGTCACAATCTTACTTGTGCGTTATATATCTGTTCCCTTTCATTTCTTGTTGATACTTGTTCTATTCTTTGTTTGGGCTAATTGTTATGATATTCTGTGAGCCCGAGGGGCTGGAGAGGTTAGTGACTGAGATAAGGCCTGAGTGCCGAGCTGCGAGCTGTGAGGTATATGGATCGGGTTGCACGCCGCAACAAGCCTTCGGGCATATATATATATATATATATATATATATATATATATATATATATATATATAATTGGATCGGGTTGCACGCCTTAACAATATTGGATCGGGTTGTACGCCGCAACACTATTGGATCGGGTTTCACGCTGCAACAATATTAGATCGGGCTGCGTACCGCAACAATATAGCGCTTGGGCTGAAGGAGCCCCTCCGGAGTCTGTACACCCCCAGTGAGCGCAGGTACCTATTGGGAGTGTGTATTGAGGGCTGAGAGCCGAGAGTATGAGCTGTTGCGATGAGTTGAGTGACTGCTGCCTTGAGAGGTTGTACATGCTTTTATTTATTGTTGCACTTAGTTGTTATCTGTTGTTGTTGTGAAATTTTTGGAAGATTCATATCTGTTTTACTTGAGGTCGAACTGATTTGACTTATACCACCGCATTTGAAAGCATGTTCACTCTTTACTGAAAACTTTTGAAATGATCTGTATTTTTATAGTTCGTCACTGCTTCTCAGTTCCTTATTTAATTCTGTAACTTCCTGAGTTGGTTGTACCCATGCTACACCCTGCACTTCATGTGCAGATCCAGGTGTGTACAGTTCTGGCGGTTGCTGAGTTCGTGCGCGGGCTGATTATCGGAGACTTACGAGATAGCTACCGGCGTCCGCAGTCCTTGTTTCTCCTTTCTTATTATCTTTTCTCTCTTGTATTGGCATTTGGCACAGACTATAGAAGACTCTGTTTTATAGATTAGTTGTTAGATGCTCATGACTTAGTGACACCCCAATGTCGGGCTATCATTCCGCACTTGTGTTTTGGGTTTTTATCCCGTTATTATGTAAACCTTCAGTTAGTTTAATTGCTTTAGATCACCTCTATTATATATTGAAAGCATATTGAGAATGTCGGCTTGCCTAGTTCCACGATAGGCTCCATCATGACTGGTTAGGTATTTGGGTCGTGACAGAAGATCTTGTTATTCGTCTCAAGATTGAGGAAGACAACAAAACAACCGAGAAGATGTCTCGTGGAAATTCAACGATTATGGGAGCTAATATCGTTGAAGAGACTACTCCAAAAAGTAAGAAGAGGAAGAGGTCTTCTGGACAGACTAAGGAGCAGAACAAGAAGAAATGCAAGGGCAACTGCTATAATTGTGGAAAAGCTGGTCACAAAGCCCCTAATTGCCGTCTCCCAAAAAAGGATAAGAAAAAAGGACAAGCCAACATAGTGGAGAAGAATGATGGCATCGATGATCTGTGTGCAATGCTTTCGGAATTCAACCTAGTTGGAAATCCGAAGAAGTGGTGGATTGACTCTAGAGCCACTCGACATGTTTGTGTTGTCAAAGAAGCATTTGCGACTTACTCTACTACTGGTCCCAAAGCAGAGCTTTTCATGGGAAATACTTCAACATCCAAGATTGAGGGTTATGGGAAGTTATTCCTGAAGATGACTTCCAGCAAGGTGTTAACGCTCAACAACATTCTTCATGTTCCTACTATTAGGAAGAATTTAGTTTCAACTTCTTTACTTGTTAAGAATGGATTCAAATATGTATTTGTATCTGAAAAAGTTGTTGTAAGCAAGAATGAAATGTATGTTGGAAAGGGCTACCTCACCGAAGGCCTTTTCAAACTCAATGTAATGGTTGTTGACAATATTAATAAAATTTCAGCTTCTTCTTATTTATTGGGGTCAAATGATTCATGGCATATTCGTTTAGGACATGTCAATTACAAAACCTTATGAAAGTTAATTAATTTCAAAGTATTGCCTAAATTCGAGTGTAATAAATTAAAATGTCAAATATGTGTTGAATCTAAGTTTGTAAAACATCCTTATAAGTCTGTTGAAAGGAATTCAAATCCTTTAGACTTAATTCATACTGACATTTGTGATATGAAGTCGACACCTTCTCGAGGTGGGAAAAAATATTTTATAACTTTTATTGATGATTGTACTCGATATTGTTATGTTTATTTGCTTAATAGTAAGGATGAAGCAATTGAAGCATTTAAGCAATACAAGAATGAAGTGGAGAATCAATTGAATAAAAAGATCAAAATGATTAGAAGTGATAGGGGTGGAGAATATGAATCTTCGTTTGCTAAAATATGTTTGGGATATGGAATTATCCATCAAACTACTGCCCCATACACACCTCAATCCAAAGGAATTGCGAAAAAGAAAAATCGTACATTTAAAGAAATGATGAATTCTTTATTAATAAGTTTCGATTTACCGCAGAGTTTGTGGGGGGGAGGCTATCCTTACAACTAACCGAATACTCAATAGAGTACCCCACAACAAAATGCAATCTATTCCATATGAAAAATGGAAAGGAAGAAAATCCAACTTGAAAGCATGAGGGGCTGGAGAAGTTAGTGACTGAGATAGGGCCTGAGTGCCGAGCTGTGAGCTGTGAGGTATATGGATCTAGTTGCACGCCGCAACAATATTGGATCGGGTTGCACGCCGCAATAATATTGGATCGGGTTGCACGCCGCAACAATATAGCGCTTGGGTTACACGCCGCAACAATATTGGATCGGGCTGCGCACCGCAGCAATATAGCGCTTGGGCTGAAGGAGACCCTCTGGAGTCTGTACACCCCCAGTGAGCGCAGGTACCTATTAAGAGTGTGTATTGAGGGCTGAGAGCCGAGAGTATAAGCTGTTGAGATGAGTTGAGTGACTGTTGCCTTGAGAGGCTGTACTTGCTTTTATTTATTGTTGCACTTAGTTGTTATTTGTTGTTGTTGTGAAATTTTTGGAAGATTCATATATGTTTTACTTGAGCTCGAACTGATTTGACTTATACCACCGCATTTGAAAGCATGTTCACTCTTTACTGAAAATTTTTGAAATGATCTGTATTTTTATAGTTCGTCACTGCTTCTTAGTCCCTTATTTAATTCTGTTACTTGTTGAGTTGGTATACTCATGCTACACCCTGCACTTTATGTGCAGATCCAGGTATGTACGGTTTTGGCGGTCGCTAGGTTCGTGCGCGGGATGATTTTTGGAGACTTACGAGGTAGCTGCCGGCGTCCGCAGTCCTTGTTTCTCCTTTCTTATTATATTTTCTCTCTTGTATTGGCATTTATCACAGACTGTAGTAGACTCTGTTTTCTAGATTGGTTGTTAGATGCTCATGACTTAGTGACACCCTGATGTCGGGCTATCATTCCACACTTGTATTTTGGATTTTTACCCCGTTATTATGTAAACCTTCAGTTAGTTTAATTGCTTTAGCTCACTTCTGTTATATATTGAAAGCATATTGAGAATGTCGGCTTGCCTAGTTCCACGATAGCTGCCATCACGACTGGTTAGGTAATTCGGTCGTGACAAGTTGGTATTAGAGCCTAGGTTATATAGATCTCATGAGTCATGAGCAGATTTAGTAGAGTCTTGCGGATCGGTACAGAGACGTCTGTACTTATCTTCGAGAGGCTGCAGAACCCTTAGGAAACTCCATATTCTTGAATTCTTGTCGTGTGAATTTGTTGATTCTAGTTACTAAACATATGTTGTTTCATTCTCTCACAGATCGTGAGGACTCGTACTACCGGGCAGGATGGACAACCACCAGTACCACCAGCCAGGGCCACGAGAGGCCGAGGTCGCGGTAGAGGTTGCGGTAGGGGCAGAGGTGCAGCCCACATAGCAGTTGGGGCAGTACCTGCAGATCCACCAGTTGTCCCAGATCAGGACCAGATTCCAGTTGTTGATGCACAAGCGCAAGCACCACCTGTGCCTATTGTGATTCCAAGCCTTCAGGAGGCCTTAACTCAGATTCTCACTGCGTGTACCAGTCTTTCTCAGGCGGTCTCTATTCCGGCCGCAGCAGCCACTTCTCAGGCCGGGGAGGTGCTCAGACTCCCGCTGCCCGCATACCATAGCAGGTGGTACAGGGATTACAGATACTGGGGGAACCACCAGCCCAGCCGGCTGCAGCTGCTTAGGACTATGTGGTTCCTGCTATGCCTGAGGATGCGCAGCGTAGATTGGAGAGGTTTGGGAGACTCCAACCTCCATCTTTTAGTGGTGCAAAGAGAGAAGATGCATAGGGTTTCTTGGACAAGTGTTAGAGGATACTCCATACAACAGGTATTCTAGAGACCAGTGGGGTCTCATTCACTACCTTTCAGTTCTCTGGGGCTGCATTCAGTTGGTAGGAGGCTTACGAGAGGCGTAGGCCGATCGGCACAATGCCCCTTACCTGGTAGCAGTTCTCCGTTATCTTTCTAGAGAAGTTCGTTCCTCAGTCTCGCAGAGAGGAGCTACGCAGACAGTTTGAGCAGCTTTATCAGGGTGATATGTTTGTGATGCAGTATGAGATGCGATTCTCGGAGTTGGCTCGTCATGCTATCTGGTTGGTTCCCACATACAGGGAGAGGATCAGGAGGTTTATAGATGGCCTCACTTATCAGCTGTGATTGCTTATGACCAGAGAGAGTGTGTCTTGTACTACTTTTGATGAGGTTGTCGACATTGCTCATCAGATTGAGATGGTTCGCAGTCAGGAGAGGGTTAAGAGGGAGGCAAAGAGGCCTTGTTGACAGGTAGGATTTAACGGTGCTCCTTTTGGGGGTCAGTTCCAGCACGGTAGAGGCCGTCCTTGCAGACATGCTCAGACGGCTCGTCCAGTTCACCGTGGTGCATCATCTGGCCATGGTTCTCACAGTTATCAGCAAGGTCGTTCATCTCTCGGTGCCCTCCCAGCGCAGAGTTCGTCCCGTGCTCCATCGAGTCAGGGTTTGTCCATGCTAGGTCCTTCTGCCAGTTATCCCGGTGCTCGGGGCTCCCTTCAATCCCCTGCACCAGCACCAGGGAGTTGCTATGTGTGTGGGGAGTTTGGTCACATGAGGAGAGAGTGTCCCCGTATAGTGGGAGGTCCTACTCTGCAGAGGAGCCAGTCTATGTCATCAGTACCAGCCCCTCCACCACCCACTCAGCTAACCCGGGGTGGAGCCCGGTCAGTTAGGGGTCGCCCGAGAGGGAGAGGTAGATCAGGGAGTGGCCATGCCCGTTTCTATGCCCTACCTTCCATACCAGATGTCGTTGCTTCAGATGCTATGATTACAGGTATTGTCTCAGTTTGCCACAGAGATGCCTCTATATTATTTGACCTTGGTTCCACTTATTCATATGTTTCCTCGTATTTCACTCATTTTCTGGATATGCACCGTCAGTCTTTAGTTTCATCTGTTCATATATCTACTCCTGTGGGTGATACTATTATTGTGGACCGCGTATATCGGTCATGTGTAGTGACTATTGGGGGTGTGGAGACCAGAGTGGATCTTTTGCTGCTCAGTATAGTCGATTTTGATGTGATATTAGGTATGGATTGGTTGTCTCCATGTCATATTTTTCTAGATTGTCACGCTAAGACTGTGACGTTGGCGATGCCAGGGTTGCCGAGGGTTGAGTGGAGTGGTTCTATAGACTATGTTTCCAGTGGAGTGATTTCATACTTGAAGGCTCAGCGGATGGTTGAGAAGGGTCTATCCTATTTGGCTTTTGTGAGGGATGTTAGTGTAGAGACTCCTACCATTGATTCTGTTCCGGTGGTGCGTGATTTTTCGGATGTGTTTCCTGCAGACCTGCCGGGCATGCCGCCTGACAGGGATATTGACTTCGGTATTGATTTGGTGCCGGGCACTCAACCTATTTCTATTCCACCGTATCGTATGGAACCGGCGGAGTTGAAGGAGTTGAAGGAAAAGCTTCAGGAACTCCTTGATAAGGGGTTTATTCTGCCTAGCGTGTCACCTTGCGGTGCACCGGTTCTATTTGTAAAGAAGAAAGATGGTTCTATGAGGATGTGCATTGACTACAGGAAGTTGAACAAGGTCACAGTCAAGAACAAGTATCCTTTGCCACATATTGATGATCTATTTGACCAGCTTCAGGGGCGAGGTTGATAACGACAAGGTCGGGAATCCAAACTAGAGTAAGAATTTGAAAAATAAATGCGGAAGCAATAACAATAAGGAATTGAACAACTAGAACTAAAGGGCAGAAAATAAAGGATATGGGAAAATTCAAGGAAAGAATTCCAAGAACTTCCAAGAACGCAAGTTCTATAGCCTTGACAAGATCAAAGCAACAACGTCTTGATTTATTGAAGAAATCAAACGCCTTTACTTAAAAGCAAATCAAAATAATAGATTCGGATCTTGACCGCTTTACGAGTAACTTGAGACAACAATTAATAACTAGTATTAATTGCCTTCTAAGAATACCACAAAGAAATCAAAGATATCACAATAGAGAAGTAATCTTACTACCTTGAACTATGAACTAGTAAAGGTTGAAAGATAAATCTCAAAGCACAAGTAACAAAGGTTCAAAAGAACTCTCAAAGTATGATATACTTAATCAATAATGAAGTGTCCATGAATGAGAAGAACTCCTTATTTATAGGAATACTAAGGCATAAAAAGTCATTACAATTAGGTAGGGTGGTTGCTAAGGAGTAACAAAAGTCATCAAATTAGGTAGAGGGCTGCTAAGGGGTAACAAAGTCATCAAATTTAGGTAGGGTGGTTGCTAAGAAATAAGAAAAGTCACAAAATTAGGTAGGGGCGGCCAAATCCCTTTGGGGAAGATTTGGGCCTTAAAACTACTAGTTTGGGCCATTGGTTTGGACTCCAATTGGGCTCCATTTCAAACACCCCCATTTGGACCTCTTTTAAGCTCATTTTGGGCTCTTCTGGGTGCCCTTTTGCTAGATTTTAAGGGCCGAGTTCGGGACCCAATCTTCTTCCTCTTGGACTTCAATTTGGGCCATCAAATAATTGTAAAACTTGTATAATTTATCTCCTTTGGTCTTGAGCTTGCCCTCCACCATTAAAAGCTTCTTTATTTGCACTTGAAATCTAATGGCCTTGTTTTGCAACTCTGTAGCTTGACATCTTGTTAAAGGCCATCTTTGAGATTCCAAAGCTTCATCCTTATCCTTGAATATTAAAGGGCAGAAAATAAAGGATATGGAAAATTTCAAGGAAAGAATTCCAAGAACTTCCAAGAACGCAAGTTCTATAGCCTTGACAAGATCAAAGCAACAACGTCTTGATTTATTGAAGAAATCAAACGCCTTTACTTAAAAGCAAATCAAAACAATAGATTTGGATCTTGACCGCTTTACGAGTAACTTGAGACAACAATTAATAACTAGTATTAATTGCCTTCTAAGAATACCACAAAGAAATCAAAGATATCACAATAGAGAAGTAATCTTACTACCTTGAACTATGAACTAGTAAAGGTTGAAAGATAAATCTCAAAGCACAAGTAACAAAGGTTCAAAAGAACTCTCAAAGTATAATATACTTAATCAATAATGAAGTATCCATGAATGAGAAGAACTCCTTATTTATAGGAGTACTAAGGCATAAAAAGTCATTACAATTAGGTAGGGTGGTTGCTAAGGAGTAACAAAAGTCATCAAATTAGGTAGGGGGCTGCTAAGGGGTAACAAAGTCATCAAATTTAGGTAGGGTGGTTGTTAAGAAATAAGAAAAGTCACAAAATTAGGTAGGGGGCGGCCAAATCCCTTTGGGGAAGATTTGGGCCTTAAAACTACTAGTTTGGGCCATTGGTTTGGACTCCAATTGGGCTCCATTTCAAACACCCCCATTTGGACCTCTTTTAAGCTCATTTTGGGCTCTTCTGGGTGCCCTTTTGCTAGATTTTAAGGGCCGAGTTCGGGACCCAATCTTCCTCCTCTTGGACTTCAATTTGGGCCATCAAATAATTGTAAAACTTGTATAATTTTTCTCCTTTGGTCTTGAGCTTTCCCTCCACCATTAAAAGCTTCTTTATTTGCACTTGAAATCTAATGGCCTTATTTTGCAACTCTTTAGTTTGACATCTTGTTAAAGGCCATCTTTGAGATTCCAAAGCTTCTTCCTTGTCCTTGAATAGAGTTGAGCTTTCTAGGATGCTATCAGAGGGTGTTCTCCAAGATTGATTTGAGGTCAGGGTATCACCAGCTGAAGATTAGGGATTCGGATATTCTTAAGACAGTTTTCAGGAAACGATATGGCCATTATGAGTTCCTTGTGATGTCTTTTGGGCTGACTAATGCCCCAGCAATATTCATGCATTTGATGAACAGTGTGTTTCACCCTTATTTGGACTCATTCATTATAGTATTCATTGATGATATCCTGGTGTACTCTCGTAGCCAGGAGGAACATGCCCAGTATCTGAGGATTGTGTTACAAAGATTGAGGGAGGAGAAGCTTTATGCAAAGTTCTCTAAGTGTGAGTTTTGGCTCGGTTCAGTAGAGTTCTTGGGGCACGTGGTGTCCAGCGAGGGTATTCAGGTGTATCCAAAGAAGATAGAGGCGGTGCAGAGTTGGCCCAGACCGTCCTCAGCCACGAAGATTAGGAGCTTTCTTGGTTTGGAGGGCTATTACTGTCATTTTGTGGAGGGTTTTTCATCTATTGCCTCGCCCTTGACCAAATTGACCCAAAATGGTGCTCCATTCAGGTGGTCGGATGAGTGCGAGGAGAGCTTTTAGAAGCTTAAGACTGCCTTGACCACGACCCTAGTTCTAGTTCTGCCATCAGCTTCTGCTTCTTACACAGTGTATTGTGATGCCTCGCGGTTAGGTATTGGATGTGTTCTGATGCAGGAGGGTAGAGTGATTGCTTATGCTTTGTGACAGTTGAAGACCCATAAGAAGAACTATCCTATCCATGATCTTGAGTTAGCAGTTATTGTTCACGCCTTGAAGATTTGGCGGCACTATCTGTACGGGGTTCATTGTGAGATCTACACTGATCACCGGAGTTTGCAGCATTTGGTCAAGCAGAAGGATCTTAACTTGCATCAGCGGAGGTGGTTGGAGCTTCTCAAGGACTATGATATCACCATTTTGTACCATCTCGGGAAGGCCAATGTGGTGGCCGATTCCTTGAGTCGTCGGGCAAAAAGTTTAGGGAGTTTAGCGTATCTTCCAGTAGCAGAGAGACCTTTGGCATTGGATGTTCAGGCCTTAGCTAGCCAGCTTGTCATATTGGATATTTCGGAGATGAGTCAGGTATTGGCTTGCGTGGTCTCTAGGTCTTTTCTTTATGATCGTATCAGGGAGCGTCAGTATGATGACCCCCATCTGCTCGTCCTCCAGGATAGGGTTCGGTGAGGTGATGCTAGAGATGTGACTATTGGTGATGATGGCGTGTTGAGGATGCATGGCCGGATATGTGTGCCAAATGTGGATGGGCTTCGAGAGTTGATTCTTGAGGAGGCCCATAGCTCACGGTATTTCATTCATCCGGGTGCCGCGAAGATGTACCAAGATTTGAGACAGCACTATTGGTGAAGAAGGATGAAGAAGGATATAGTTGGGTTTGTGGCTCGGTGTCTCAACTGTCAGTAGGTTAAGTATGAGCATCAGTGACCGGGTGGCTTGCTTCAGAGGTTAGAGATCCCAGAGTGGAAGTGGGAGCGGATCACCATAGATTTCGTAGTTGGGCTCCCACGGACTTCAAGGTAGTTTGATGCTATTTGGGTGATTGTGGATCAGCTGACCAAGTCCGCGCACTTCATTCCAGTTGGTACTACTTATTCTTTAGAGCGGTTGGCTGAGATTTACATCCGAGAAATTGTTTGCCTTCATGGTGTCCCAGTTTTCATCATTTTAGATAGAGGCACACAGTTTACATCGCAGTTTTGGAGGGTCGTGCAGTGAGAGTTGGGTACTCAGGTTGAGTTGAGCACAGCCTTTCACCCTCTGATGGACGGACAGTCCAAGCGCACTATCCAGATATTGGAGGACATGTTACGCGCTTGTGTCATTGATTTTGGGGGTTCATGGGACCAATTTCTGCCGCTCGCGGAGTTTTCATATAACAATAGTTATCAGTCAAGCATTCAGATGGCTCCGTACGAGGCTTTATATGGGAGGCGGTGTAGATCTCCGGCGGGAGGGTTTGATCCGGGTGAGGCTAGGCTCTTGGGTACAGACTTGGTCCAGGATGCATTAGACAAGGTGAAATTGATTCAGGAGTGGCTTCACACGGTGCAGTCTAGGTAGAAGAGCTATGCTGACAGGAAGGTCTGTGATGTGTCTTTTTATGGTTGGGGAGAAAGTTCTGCTGAAGGTATCACCCATGAAAGGTGTTATGAGGTTTGGGAAGAGGGGCAAGTTGAGCCCTCGGTTCATTGGGCCTTTTGAGGTACTTCAGAGGATCGGGGAGGTGGCTTACAATCTTGCCTTTCCACCTAGCTTGTCGAGTGTGCATCCAGTATTTCATGTTTTTATGCTCCGGAAGTATATCGGCGATCCGTCCCATGTTTTGGATTTCAGCACGGTTCAGTTGGATGGTGATATGACTTATGATGTGGAGCTAGTGGCCATTTTGGAGCGGCAGGTTCGGAAGTTGAGGTCAAAGGCTATAGCTTCAGTGAAGGTGCAGTGGAGAGGTCAGCCTGTGGAGGAGGCCACTTGGGAGGTCAGCCTGTGGAGGAGACTCCATGTATGTTACTAGACCCGTTCGAGGACGAACGTTTGTTTAATAGGGGGAGGATGTAATGACCCGACCGGTCGTTTCGAGAGTGATAGCCCAGTTTTCCCCATTTCTGCTTCTTTTGTGCTTTACAGTTGTATTAGGTCTTAGCGGGTTGGTTGGTTCGGGTTCGGAGTGGTTTTGGAGTGAATTGAGACACTTAGTCTCTTAATTGGAAGCTTAAGTAGGAAAAGTTGACCGGATGTCGACTTGTGGGGAAACGACCTCGGATTTGAATTTTTATAGCACTGTTAGCTCCTTTAGGTGTTTTTGGATTTAGGAGCATGTCTGGAATGTGATTTGGAGGTCAGTAGTAGAATTAGGCTTGAATTGGCGAAAGTTAGAATTTTAGCGATTTTGGCCGGTAGTGGAAATTTTGATATCGGGGTCGGATTGGATTTTCGGAAGTTGGAATAGGTTCGTGGTGTCATTTTTGACTTGTGTGTAAAATTTGAGGTCAATCAGACGTGGTTTGGTAGGTTTCAGCGTCGTTTGTGGAATTTGAAACTTTAGAAATTCTTTAGGCTTGAATCCGGGTGTAATTGGGGTTTGGATGTTGTCTTGAGTGATTCGAAGGTTCGACTATGGGGTTGTATGACTTGTTGGAATGATTGGTTGAGGTCCCGAAGGCCTCGGGGTGATTTCAGGTGGTTAACGGCTTGATGAGAGTTGAGGAATTGCAGCTGAAGCTGCTGCTACTGGTGTAACCGCACCTGCGGAGTGGGAACCGCAGGTGCGAGCCCGCAAAAGCGAAGGAGGAGCCGCAGATGCGGCTAAGGAGGATCTTCGCCACTGATTTTACACCTAGTTGGTGAGTGTTTGAGGTGAGATTTGGGAGATTAGGGCTTGGGAATTGGAGAGTGAATTTTGGAGGGGCAAATGAGGTCGGATTTTGATAAATTTGGTATGGCTAGACTCGTGAGTGAATGGACTTTCAGGTTTTTAAAACTTTCGTGGGGTTTCGAGACATGGGCCCGGGGGCCCGGGTTGAGCCGATTTTGGATTTTGGATTATATTTTAGTAGTTTTCTTGTGGAATTGATCCTTTTAGCTAATATTGATTATCTCAAACTGTTTGTGGCTAGATTCGGGGCATTTGGAGGCCGATTCGAGAGGCAAAACCATTTCGGAGTAGGATTTCTATGCGGTTAAGGAAAAGTAACAGTCTTAAATCTGATTTTGAGGGTGTGAAACCCCGAGAATTGGTATAATGTGAATATTTGGAGGTGACACACATGCTAGGTGACGGGTGTGTGAGCGTGCATCGTGAGGGATTGTGACTTGGTCCGTCCCGTGAGACTGTAAAGTCGAATAGCCATTGTTATTACTTGTTTTTCCTTGTCTTTGAGCAATTGACTCCCTTTCATGTTAGAAATCTTACTTTTTAATTGATTTGTATTTTTATAGTTCGTCACTGCTTCTCAATTCCTTATTTAATTCTGTTACTTGCTGAGTTGGTTATACTCATGCTACACCCTGCACTGCATGTGCAGATCCAAGTATGTACGGTTCTAGCAGTTGCTGAGTTCGTGCGCGCGCTGATTATCGGAGACTTATGAGGTAGCTGCCGGCGTCCGCAGTCCTTGTTTCTCCTTTCTTATTATCTTTTCTCTCTTGTTTTAGAATTTGGCACAGACTGTAGTAGACTTTGTTTTCTAGATTGGTTGTTAGATGCTCATGACTTAGTGACACCCTGATGTCGGGCTATCATTCTGCACTTGTGTTTTGGATTTTTACCCCGTTATTATGTAAACCTTCAGTTAGTTTAATTGCTTTAACTCACTTCTGTTATATATTAAAATCATATTGAGAATGTCGGCTTGCCTAGTTCCACGATAAGCACCATCACGACTGGTTAGGTATTTGGGTCGTGACAGAAGATCTTGTGATTCATCTCAAGATTGAGAAAGACAGCAAAATAACCGAGAAGAAGTCTCATGGAAATTCAACGATTATGGGAGCTAATATCGTTGAAGAGACTGCTCCAAAAAGTAAGAAGAGGAAGAGGTCTTATGGACAGACTAAGGAGCAGAACAAGAAGAAATTCAAGGGCAACTGCTACAATTATGGAAAAGCTGGTCACAAAGTCCCTAATTGATGTCTCCCGAAAAAAGATAAGAAAAAGGGACAAGCCAACTTAGTGGAGAAGAATGATGACATCGATGATCTGTGTGCAATGCTTTCGGAATTCACCTAGTTGGAAATCCGAAAGAGTGATGGATTGACTCTGGAGCCACTCGACATGTTTGTGCTGTCAAAGAAGCATTTGCGACTTACTCTACTGCTGGTCCCGAAGAAGAGCTTTGCATGGGAAATACTGCAACATCCAAGATTGAGGGTTATGGGAAGATATTCCTCAAGATGACTTCCGACAAGGTGTTAACGCTCAACAACATTCTTCATGTTCCTACTATTAGGAAGAATTTAGTTTCAACTTCTTTACTTGTTAAGAATGGATTCAAATGTGTATTTCTATCTGACAAAGTTGTTGTAAGCAAGAACAAAATGTATGTTGGAAAGGGCTACCTCACAGAGGGCCTTTTCAGACTCAATGTAATGGTTGTTGACAGTATTAATAAAATTTCAGCTTCTTCTTATTTATTGGAGTTAAATAATTTATGGCATATTCGTTTAGGACATGACAATTACAAAACCTTGCGGAAGTTAATTAATTTCGAAGTATTGCCTAAATTCGAGTGTAATAAATTAAAATGTCAAATATATATTGAATCTAAGTTTGTAAAACATCCTTATAAGTCTGTTGAAAGGAATTCAAATCCTTTAGACTTAATTCATACTAACATTAGTGATATGAAGTCGACACCATCTCGAGTTGGGAAAAAGTATTTTATAACTTTTATTGACGATTGTACTCGATATTGTTATGTGTATTTGCTTAATAGTAAGGATGAAGCAATTGAAGCATTTAAGGAATACAAGAATGAAGTGGAGAATCAATTGAATAAGAAGATCAAAATGATTAGAAGTGATAGGGGTGGAGAATATGAATCTCCGTTTGCAGAAATATGTTTGGGATATGGAATTATCCATCAAACTACTGCCCTCTACACACCTCAATCCAATAGAATTGCAGAAAAGAAAAATCGTACATTTAAGGAAATGGTGTATTCTTTATTAATAAGTTCCGGCTTATCGCAGAGTTTGTGAGGGGAGGCTATCCTTATAGCTAACTAAATACTCTATAGAGTACCCCACAACAAAACGCAATCTATTCCATATGAAAAATGGAAAGGAAGAAAATCCAACTTGAAATATTTCAAAGTGTGGGAGTGTTAGAAAAGGTACAAGTACCTTTACCCAAAAGGGTAAAAATCGGACCAAAAACTGCGGATTGCGTTTTCACTGGATATGCTACAAACAGTAAAGCATGTCTGTTTTTGGTTCATAAATCTGATAATCCCGAATTCATTTTAATACGGTAATTGAATCAGATAATGCTGAATTTTTTGAAAGCATCTATCCGTATAAAACTGAATGCGAGTCATTAAGTTAAAGACCTAAACTACCATGGGAAGAACCAAAGGAAAATACTCCAAGTAATGAAGATCTAAGGCGTAGTGAACGTCAAAGAACATCTACTTCCTTTGGACCAGATTTTGTGACATTCTTGCTTGAAAATGAGCCTCAAACTTTCAAAGAAGCTATGTCATCTTCTGATTCAACATTTTGAAAAGAGGCAGTCAATAGTGAGATTCAATCAATTTTGGATAACCATACATGGGATTTGTTTGATCTTCCTCCAGGAAATAAGCCTTTAGGTTCGAAATGGATCTTTAAACGAAAAATAAAAGATGATGGCACTATTGACAAATATAAGGAAAGACTTGTGGTCAAAGGTTATAGACAAAAGGAAGGCCTTGATTACTTTGACACTTACTCGCCAGTAACGAGGATAAAATCTATTAGGGTGTTAGTGGCACTGGCAGCCGTGTATGGTCTTGAAATCCATCAAATGGATGTTAAAACAGCTTTCTTAAATGGAGAATTGGAGGAAGAGATTTACATGGAACAACCTGAGGGTTTTGTGGTTTCGGGTAAAGTAAAGAAAGTGTGCAAACTGGTTAAGTCGCTTTATGGACTTAAACAAGCACCCAAATAATGGCGTGCCAAAGTTGACCAAACAATGTTGGCAAGTGGGTTTAAAATCAACGAGTGTGACAAATGTATTTACATTAAAAACACTCCAGGTCATGAAGTCATTGTTTGTTTATATATTGATGACATATTGATAATCTACACAAATATGGCAGATATAAATGCTACTAAGCGCATGTTGGCTAGCAAATTCGATATGAAAGACTTAGGAGTTGCTGATGTAACCTTAGGAATCATAATTCATAAGACTCCACAAGGTCTAGCATTATCACAGTCTCACTACATTGAAAAAGCACTTGACAAGTTCAAGTATTTGGATTTCAAGATTGCCAAGACTCCAATTGATGTGAGTTATGCACTTCAAAAGAATGAAGGTGAAAGTGACTCATAGATGGACTATGCAAGAGTATTGGGAAGTTTGATGTACATCATGAATTGTACGCGACCAGATATAGCATATGTTATTAGCAAACTGAGTCGGTTTACAAGTAATCCCAATCAAATACATTGGATGGTAATGAAACAAGGTTTGGGGTATCTGAATCATACCCAAAATTATGCTTTGCATTATAACAAATATCCCTCCGTGATCGAGGGATATAGTGATGCAAATTGGATCACCGGATCATCTGAAGTTAAATCCACGAGTAGATATGTTTTCACAATTGGGGTGGAGCAGTGTCTTGGAAATTATCCAAACAAACGTACATCGCCCGTTCTACAATGGAATCTGAATTCATAGCTTTAGACAAGGCCGGTGCAGAAGCTGAATGGCTCTAAAATTTCTTGGAAAATATTTCATTTTGGCCCAAATCTTTGGCACCTATATATATATACATTGTGATAGTCAAGCGACAATAGGCAGGGTAGGGAGCGTTATGTATAACGGAAAATCTCATCACATTCAATGGAAACACAATACCATTAGACAACTACTCTCTAGTGGTGTTATCACGATTGACTACGTAAAGTCAAGAGATAACGTGTCAGATCCACTTACAAAAGGCCTATCTAGAGAGGCGGTTGAAAGATCATAGAAGGGAATGGGGTTAAGGCCTAGGACAAGTCATCATGGCGGTAACTCTACCTAGCAAGCTGGAAATCCCAAGAGCTAGGTTCAAAGAGATCAAACAAACTTATGAATGACGGTTTAAAATTGTCAAATAACTCAACCCATTCTCGTGATGAAGACAATGTTAAGAAATCAGGGTAAAACATTAAGGCTTTTTGATGAGTCAATAAAGCTTAAAGCTTTTTAATGATTTTTGTTCTTTTAGTAATTATAATTTTCATTAATCACCAAGAGCAATCGTTACAAATAAGCATAGTAATCCTCGACTTGCTACAATCCATACATAATCCTATCTGTATAACTATATTATATGCAGTACATAAATACTCATAGAGCTATCTTTGCCTGCTGGTCTTTGTATTGTTATTGTTTCCTTAGAAATGAAGCTGCTGCATCTTTGTCCTCACTCCCCCTTGTGCTCTAATGTTGCATATGCATGCCACTTCCCTAGCTATCTGTTCTACATTTCTTGTTTGATCTTCAAACACTCTATTGTTCCTCTCTTTCCAAATCACGTAGCTATATTCTGCATACATCATCTTGAGTATCTTTGCCTTACATGACTTATCTTTGGATTGGAAAAGCAGCCATGTAAACACTTGTTGCGAAGAATTAGTTGGAGCATCCAATAGTTGTAACCATCTCAACAATCTCATCCATACTGCTTTGGAGAAACTACACTCACCAAAAGGATGGAGATGTGATTCATCTGCAGCCATACATAGAATACACCGTGAGTTCACTTAGATTTCCTATTTGGCTAGTCGATCCACAGTTAACAGCCTTTCATGACACTGGAGCCATATTGTAAACACTGCTTTAGGTCTAGCCTCATTATGGAATAGCAAGGTTCTCCATTCCACTTTGTTATGCTTACCCAGGAGCCTTAAGTATATCTGCTTAATGAAGCTCCTCTGCTGCTTTAGTGCTGGTATTTGCTGTATATTTTTCCTAGCATCCAGAATCTTCCTCACCATCCAACTTGCTTGGTGTGGGATAGCCATGTCAAGTATGTTTTGCCCTTTGATATAGTATGTATTAATCCATCTTATCCAAGCTTTATCCTCCTTATGAGCCAGGTCCCAGTATGTTTTAGTGATTGCTGCCTTATTCCACACTTGGAGATTTGTCAAGTTATAGCCCCCTACTGATTTAGTCAGGCACATCTTGTCCCAAGCTATCAATGCTCTCTTTGTGATTGTATTGGTTCCAGACCATATGTAACTTCTACAATATGCCTTTATCATCTTCATAACCTTTGCTGGTATAATGAACGATTGAGCCCAGTAAGATTGAATTCCAAATAGAACAGTCTGCACTAGCTGCACTCTACCAGTATAAGATAGTTTTCGAGCAGTCGAGGAAGATACTCTTGCTACAATTCTCTCTACCAACGGCTGCCATTGCATAATGGTTAACTTTTTTGTGTCTAAAGGAATCCCCAAGTATTTGAAAGGCAGCTCCCCTAATGAATAACCTGTACTCTGTAGTATTCTCATTTGTTCTGGCTTTGTCACTCCTCCAAAGTAGATAGCACTCTTTGTTAGATTAGCTTGTAAACCAGAAGCAGCAGAGAATTGCTTAAAGCAGTGGTGTAGAGCTTGTACAGAACCAGTGTCACCACTGGCAAACATGAGTAGATCATCTGCAAAACTGAGATGAGTTATGTTCAGTTTGTTACATCTTGGATGGTATTTGTACTCCTTTACTTGATTCAATCCTCTAAGTAGCCTGCTCAGATACTCCATGGCAATTGAAAACAAGAATGGTGACATGGGGTCACCCTGTCGAAGTCTTTTAGCAGCATTATAAGGCGTTGTCAATTCTCCATTGATCATGATAGAGTAGCTTACTGTCGACATACATATTTTCACCTATTGGAGGAATTTTGTAGGAAATCCTAAGTATTCCATAAGCTGCTCCAAGTATACCCATTCTACTGAGTCATAAGCTTTCATCATGTCCACCTTCAACATGCATCTGGGAGATATATGTTTCCTGTTGTATGCTTTGACAAGTTCATAGGCTAATATGATGTTATCTGCTATTTTCCTTCCTGGGATAAATCTTGCTTGAGCTTCAGAGATGATATGTGACATTATCTTTTGCAATCTTCCAGCAATGACTTTAGATATTAACTTGTATAATACAGTGCAACAAGCAATGGGCCTGAAATCCTTGATTGTCACAGGGTTGGGTGATCTTAGGAAGCAAGGTTATAGTGGTGCAGTTGATAGCTAGATACATTACTCATGTGTGAAAGAATTCTTTCACTACTACATACACTTCCTCTTTGATCACAGGCCAAGCTTTCTTGAAAAATTCTGTATTATAGTCATCTATTCCTGGCGCTTTATTACTTCCAATATCTTTCAGTCCTTCATATATCTCCTCATCAGTCACTTCTGCATTTAACCTTATTTGTTGTTGCTGTGTTAGAGTTGGTCCATTCTTCATAACCATCATATTGACAGCATGCAGTTTATTGGCCCTAGACCCCATCAGACTTTTGTAGAACTGTACTATCTCCTCCCTAATAGTTGTTGGTTCTGTGATAGTAAAACCTGATAGAGCTTGTATTTCAGTGATATGTTTCTTTTGTTGTCTCTCTTTTATGACAGTTGAAAAGAATTTATTATTGGAATCCCCCAATTTGATCCAAGTTTCTCGAGCCTTCTGCTCTAGAATCCCTTCTTCCACAAGTGACCATGTCTCCAGTTTGTGTAGCCATTCCCTTTCCTGTTCTAGTAATGGATCAGAGTAGTATGTTTGCATTTGACTTTGAACTTGAGAGAGAGTTATCCGAGCTTGTTCTATATTCTCTGTTACTCCTTTAAACTCTGTTGCATTTAGGTGCTTAAATTGACTTTTCAGCTCTTTAAGTTTGAACCAGATGTTTTTCATTTTTCCTGATACTTTGTTCTTTCTCCACCCTTCAGCTACTATCGACTGGAAAGATGCATGATTTGCCCAAACATTGAAGAATCTGAATGGACATTTGGTTTGAGTCTTAGGCTGCCTTATATTAATAATCATAGGGTTATGATCTGAAATATAAGGTTCTCCATACTCTATAACTATATGGCCATAATTCATCATCCAGACATCATTTTCGAATAACCTATCTATGCGACTCCACACTCTAGCATCTCCTTGTTATTTATTAGTCCATGTAAAGTAGTCCCATCTCCAAGGCAGCTCTGTAATATAGATGTTGTGGCAAAGTTCTGAAAAATCTCTAATGTCTGCATTGGTCACAAGCACCTTAGACATTCTATCTTGAGGAGTAAGTAGTGTGTTGAAGTCTCCCCCAATTATCCATGGTCCTGTAGTTGTTTGTGCTATCCTTTGAAGATGTTGCCATAGATTTTTCCTTTGTTCAGCTATATTTTGTCCATATACCACTGTGAGATAGCATTGCATTCCATTATGTTTCCCTGTAACTTGCCAATGGATAAATTGAACTTGTTTATCAATTGGTTGCACTTCATACGTTTGGTCATCCCATATAATCCATACCCTACCATTCACTGCATACTCACAATTGGTTATCTTGTTCCATCCAGGGGTAATTTTACTCATCACCCTTTCTGCTTTAGCTTCTTTCACCTTTGTTTCTACCAGACGAGCTAACTTTATATGTTTTTCCTTTATGTACTACTTTATTTCTTTTTGCTTATATCGTTTATTCAAACCCCTGATGTTCCAAATCAACCAAGTCATTGTTGCAGAGCATCTCCACCTCCTCTATAAGGAGGTATAGGATTCTCAATTCTCTCATCTTCTCTTTGCAGGATTTGGAATACATTATGAGTTGATATTGAAGTTGTCCCAGAAACAATTTTCCTGTTACTGTTTAGTACATGCCATTCTATATTCATTCCATGATTTTGGCTTTATTTTGCTTTCCCTTTGTCCTTTGTTGTTGCAGATTTCATACTAGGCTCAGTGGTTGTTATCACAGTAGTATGATCCTGTATATATGCTTTGGTTGTTGCATTATTCTGCTCAACTAAAGGCTGTTGTCCCTGCCCTTTAACTTGCCACCTTGTAGTGACCTTACCCTGTCTTTTCCTTTCTTTAGGTTGTTCTTCTTTGTTTTCTCGTTTAGTTAATTCACAATCATGGCCAATCTTCAAACACTCTGCACAATAGTGTGGCTTCCATTCATATATGACCTGTTGTTGGAATATTCTTCCCGACAAACTTTTTAATGATTTGCTATTTCTGGCCGCAAATGTTCAGATAGTGTCTCTATAGGATTAAACAATTAGAAATCACCTATGTGAGTGTGAAGTGTAAGCCGCTTCAAGGGGAATGAAAGTAAAAGCCCATTCTCTAAGCACTCATAAAATCAGGCGGTGTTCATGGCTGAAACAAACACAACCGTGAGAAACATAGATGGTTAAGGGTTGATTGTGTGACTTATGTTATCCAGGTATACAACAAAGCTCGATGGTTCAAAGATATCAAATCTGCCGATTGACCGAGTACATCCGATATAAGTTCATTACAGAAAGTTCAAAGGAAAACCTACTTATCCAGATGCAATTAATCCTTGCATGTAAATCACATATTCGTCTGTGCATTCCTTTGTCTTATAGCCATTCCCCAGTCATGTCGAGGATTACTGTGATTAAAAGATTGGTGAATGGGAAATGAAAGGAAGAAAGTGGAGGGAAAGTAAGCTCCCTTTTGCTTTAGAAAGAGCAAAGTGTCCCTCATTGGTGGTGGAAAGAAAAGTGAATATAATTATATTGAGAAAACACTTCTCTTTGTGTTAAATGGGCCGAAGAGAAAGTAAGTCTCGCGCCGTCCTCGTTGCTCACTTGCTTGGCTCGGTTTGGGCTTGGGCTTGTGCTTCTACTTCGGCTTCGGATTTGGTCAAAGATCGATTGATTGATTAATCTTTTTGGACAAATATTATTTCAATTATTTAACTAATTAATTTAATTAATTAACGAAAAAATTCAACCCGGAATAACCCAGGACCCGCGATACGATACGGTCTGGTTCTTTTCCGGATTATTTTAAATCCTTTTCCCGAAATATTTCAGATGTGAAATGTTCCCACCTGTTCCAACAACAATGGCTGTTTCTGAAAGGTTGCAAACCTTTTCAGAAGCAGTGCCAGAAAATGGCTATAAATATGGCTTGATCCTAGAATCATTCATTACAAAATTTTCTGACCGTCTTCTTCTTCTTCTGCACAAAATTTTTCAGTGTGTTTTACAACCATTGAGTGGTTCGCAGTTCATCAGAGTTTCTAATACCAATACACTGGTGAGTTAAATCGTTCTATCCTGGGGGGATAATATTCCAGCACCTCGGGTACTTGAGGGGAATAATTTTCTTAAGGACACACTGTGTATTTAGTGGGCTCGATTTATTTCGAAATTATTTTCAGATATTATTTCGATATTTTGTTGCTGCTAACTTTCTGTTTCTGTTTTCTGTTTCAGAAAGTTTATTGTTTCATTATTCATTATAGTAATACAGATTGGATAACAATCTTAAGGAAATTATTTTTTATATTATAATCTGTATTCTGTTTTTGGAGATTAAAACCTGTGTGGTTTTCTACTCCTTCTGAATTTTTCTATTCTGATTTGAAGATATAAAAACTTCATCGGAGTATTAAAATTCAGAAACGATTTGAAGAACATAAAAACTTTATCGTTTTCAGTGAAACAGTATATAAAAACTTCGATTTTTATTTATTAAACGTACTGTAAATTATTAATTACAGTACTATTTAATGTTCTATTTTTTGCCATTAATTTAACTCTTCTGTTGTTGAGAGTGAGAAATGGCAATTGATAATGGAAATCCTTATGTGACTGTTGCGGCAACGACGATAGCCTCGTCAAGCCGAAGAGAAACCAGGGAAATTTTCTAGAGCCAACTTCAAAGGATGGCAACAAAGGGTATTTTTCATGCTTACTACACTTGGTATGTAGAAGTTCACCAGTGAAGATCCTCCAATGCCCATCACCGACATGCCGGACAATAAGAAGTTTATGATTATTGAGGCATGGAAACATGCAGAATTTCTTTGCAAAGGCTACATCCTAAGTGCTTTGGAGGATGACTTGTACAATATCTACAGTGTTATAAAAACTTCGAAAGAATTATGGGACGCACTTGAGAAGAAGTACAAGACTGAAGATGCATGCTTGAAAATGTTTGTGTTGCCAAGTTTCTAAAATGATAGACATCAAAACTGTTGGAACCCAAGTTCAAGAGCTTCAACTTATTTTTCATGACCTTATTGTTGAAGGTATGGTAGTGAATGAAGTATTTCAAGTGGCTGCAATGATTGAAAAATTGCCTCCTTCGTGGAGAGATTTCAAAAACTATCTTAAGTACAAGCGCAAAGAAATGAAGTTGGAAGATCTTGTGATTCGTCTCAAGATTGAGGAAGATAACAAAACAGCCGAGAAGAAGTCTCGTGGAAACAACGATTATGAGAGCTAATATCGTTGAGGAGACTGCTCCAAAAAGTAAGAAGAGGAAGAGGTCTTCTGGACAGACTAAGGAGCAGAACAAGAAGAAATTCAAGGGCAACTCCTACAATTGTGGAAAAGCTGGTCACAAAGCCCCTAATTGTCGTCTCCCAAAAAAGAATAAGAAAAAGGGACAAGCCAACATAGTGGAGAAGAATGATGACATCGATGATCAGTGTGCAATGTTTTTGAAATGCAACCTAGTTGGAAATCTGAAGGAGTGGTGGATTGACTCTGGAGCCACTCGACATGTTTGTGCTGCCAAAGAAGCATTTGCGACTTACTCTACTGCTGGTCCCGAAGAAGAGTTTTCCATGGGAAATTCTGCAACAGCCAAGATTGAGGGTTATGGGAAGATATTCCTGAAGATGAGTTCCGACAAGATGTTAACGCTCAACAACGTTCTTCATGTTCCTACTATTAGGAAGATTTAGTTTCAACTTCTTTACTTGTTAAGAATGGATTCAAATGTGTATTTGTATCTGACAAAGTTGCTGTAAGCAAGAATGAAATGTATGTTGGAAAGGGCTACCTCACACAGGGCCTTTTCAAACTCAATGTAATGGTTGTTGACAGTATTAATAAAATTTCAGCTTCTTCTTATTTATTGAAGTCAAATGATTTATGGCATATTTGTTTAGGACATGACAATTACAAAACCTTGCGAAAGTTAATTAATTTCAAAGTATTGCCTAAATTCGAGTGTAATAAATTAAAATGTCAAATATGTGTTGAATCTAAGTTTGTAAAACATCCTTATAAGTCTGTTGAAAGGAATTCAAATCCTTTAGACTTAATTCATACTGACATTTGTGATATGAAGTCGACACCTTCTCGAGGTGGGAAAAAGTATTTTATAACTTTTATTGACGATTGTACTTGATATTGTTATGTGTATTTGCTTAATAGTAAGGATGAAGCAATTGAAGCATTTAAGGAATACAAGAATGAAGTGGAGAATCAATTGAATAAAAAGATCAAAATGATTAGAAGTGATAGGGGTGGAGAATATGAATCTCCGTTTGAAGAAATATGTTTGGGATATGAAATTATCCATCAAACTACTGCCCCTACACACCTCAATCCAATGGAATTGCGGAAAACAAAAATCGTATATTTAAGGAAATGATGAATTCTTTATTAATAAGTTTCGGATTACCGCAGAGTTTGTAGGGGGAGGCTATCCTTACAGCTAACCGAATGCTCAATAGAGTACCCCGCAGCAAAACGCAATCTATTCCATATGAAAAATGGAAAGGAAGAAAATACAACTTGAAATATTTCAAAGTGTGGGGGTGTTAACAAAGGTACAAGTACCTTTACTCAAAAGGGTAAAAATCAGACCAAAAGCTTCAGATTGCGTTTTCACTGGATATGCTACAAACAGTAAAGCATGTCGGTTTTTGGTTCATAAATCTGATAATCCCGAATTCAATGTCAATACGGTAATTGAATCAGATAATGCTGAATTTTTTGAAAGCATCTATCCGTATAAAGCTGAATGCGAGTCGTTAAGTGAAATACCTAAACGACCATGGGAAGAACCAAAGGAAAATACTCCAAGTAATGAAAATCCAAGGGCGTTGTGAACGTCAAAAAACATCTACTTCCTTTGGACCAGATTTTGTGACATTCTTGCTTGAAAATGAGCCTCAAACTTTCCAAGCAGCTATGTCATCTTCTGATTCAGCATTTTGGAAAGAGGCAGTCAATAGTGAGATTCAATCAATTTTGGATAACCATACATGGGATTTGGTTGATCTTCCTCCAGGAAATAAGCCTTTAGGTTCGAAATGGATCTTTAAACAGAAAATGAAAGCTGATGGCACTATTGACAAATATAAGGTAGGACTTGTTGTCAAAGGTTATAGACAAAAGGAAGGCGTTGATTACTTTGACACTTACTCGCCAGTAACGAGGATAACATCTATTAGGGTGTTAATGGCACTGGCGGCCGTGTATGATCTTGAAATCCATCAAATGGATAGTAAAACAACTTTCTTAAATGGAGAATTGGAGGAAGAGATTTATATGGAACAACCTGAGGATTTTGTGGTTCCGGGTAAAGAAATGAAAGTGTGCAAACTGGTTAAGTCACTTTATGGACTTAAACAAACACCCAAACAATGGCATGCCAAATTTGACCAAACAATATTGGCAAGTGGGTTTAAAATCAACGAGTGTGACAAATGTGTTTACATTAAAAACACTCCAGGTCATGAAGTCATTGTTTGTTTATATGTTTATGACATGTTGATAATAAGCACAAATATGGCAGATATAAATGCTACTAAGCGCATGTTGGCTAGCAAATTTGACATGAAAGACTTAGGAGTTGCTGATGTGATCTTAGAAATCAGAATTCACAAGACTCCACAAGGCCTAGCATTATCACAATCTCACTACATTGAAAAAGTACTTGACAAGTTCAAGTATTTGGATTTCAAGATTGCCAAGACTCCAATTGACGTGTGTTATGCACTTCAAAAGAATGAAGGTGAAAGTGACTCACAGCTGGACTATGCAAGAGTATTGGGAAGTTTGATATACATCATGAATTGTAAGCGACCAGATATAGCATGTGTTATTAGCAAACTGAGTCGGTTTACAAGTAATCCCAATCAAATACATTAGATGGCAATGAAACGAGTTTTGGGGTATCTGAAATATACCCAAAATTATGCTTTGCATTATAACAAATATCCCTCCGTGATCGAGGGATATAATGATGCAAATTGGTTCACCGGATCATCTGAAGTTAAATCCACGAGTGGATATATTTTCACAATTGGGGGTGAAGAAGTGTCTTGGAAATCATCCAAACAAACGTGCATCGCCCGTTCTACAATGGAATCTTAATTCATAGCTTTATACAAGGCCGGTGAAGAAGTTGAATGGCTCCGAAATTTCTTGGAAGATATTCCATTTTGGCCCAAACCTTTGACACCTATATGTATACATTGTGATAGCCAAGCAGTAATAGGCAGGGCAGGGAGCGTTATATATAACGAAAAATCTTGTCACATTCGACGGAGACACAATACCGTTAGACAACTACTCTAGTGGTGTTATCACACTTTATTACGTAAAGTCAAGAGATAACATGTTGGATCCACTTACAAAAGGCCTATCTAGAGAGGCAGTTGAAAGATCATCGAAGGGAATGGGGTTAAGGCCTAGGACAAGTCAACATGGCGGTAACTCTACCTAGCAGACTGGAGATCCCAAGAGCTAGGTTCAAAGATATCAAACAAAGTTATGAATGAC
This sequence comes from Nicotiana tabacum, assembly GCF_000715075.1. Taxonomy (NCBI): domain Eukaryota; kingdom Viridiplantae; phylum Streptophyta; class Magnoliopsida; order Solanales; family Solanaceae; genus Nicotiana; species Nicotiana tabacum. The sequence continues at coordinate 7,589,720 of NC_134102.1, read as the reverse complement.
GGTTCAACATTGTCAAATAACTCAACCCATTCTCGTGATGAAGACAATGTTAAGAAATCAGGGTAAAGCATTAAGGCTTTTTGATGAGTCAATAAAGCTTAAAGTTTTTTAATGATTTGCTATATCTGGAAGGAAATGTTCAGATAGTGTGTCTATAGGATTACAGGATTAGAAATCACCTATGTGAGTGTGAAGTGTAAGCTGTTTCGAGGGGAATAAAAGTAATGGCCCATTCTCTAAGCACTCATGAAACCAGGCGGTGTTCATGGCTGAAACAAACACAACCGTGAGAACCATAGATGGTTAAGGGTTGATTGTATGACTTATGTTGTCTAGGTATACAACAAAGCTCGACGGTTCAAAGATATCAAATCTACCCATTGACCGAGTATATCCGATATTAATTCACTACGAAAATTTCTAAGAGAAACCTACTTATCGAGATGCAATTAATCCTTGCATGTAAATCACACATTCGTCCGTGCCTTCCTTTGTCTTATAGACATTCACCATTCATGTGGAAAATTGTTGGGATTAAAAGATTGGTGAATGAGAAATAGAGGGAAGAAAGTGGAGGGAAAGTAAGCTCCCTTTTGCTTCGGAAAGAGCAAAGTGTCCCTCATTGTTGGTGGAAAGAAAAGTCAGTATGCTTATCTCGAGAAAGCACTTCTCTTAGTGTTAAATGGGTTGGAAAGAAAGTAAGCCTCGCGTCGTCGCCGCTCGGCTCGGCTTCGGCTTCAGCTTCGGATTCGGATTTAGCCAAAGATTGATTGATTAATCTTTTTGGACAAAATTTCTTTCAATTATTTAACTAATTAATTAAATTAATAAACGAAAAAATCCAACCAGGAATAACCCAGGACCCACGACACGATCCGGTGTGGTTCTTTTCCGAATTATTTTAAATTATTTTCCCGAAATATTTCAAACGTGAAATGTTCCCACCTGTTCCAACAGCCATGGCTGTTTCTGAAAGGTTGCAAACCTTTTCAGAAACAGTGCCAGAAAAATGGCTATAAATATAGCTTGATCCCAGAATCCTTTATTACGAAATTTTCTGATAGTCTTCTTCTTCTTCTGCACAAAATTTTTCAGTGTGTTTTACAACCATTGAGTGGTTCGCATTCATCAGAGTTTTTGGTACCAATACACTGGTGAGTTAAATCGTTCTATCCTGGGAGGATAATATTCCAGCACCTCGGGTACTTGAGGGGAATAATTTTCTTAAGGACACACTGTGCATTCAGTGGGCTCGATTTATTTTTGAAATTAGTTTCAGATATTATTTCGATATTTTGTTGCTGCTAACTTTCTATTTCTGTTTTCTGTTTCAGAAAGTTTATTGTTTCATTATTCATTATAGTAATACAAATTGGATAACAATATACATATTACGTCCATCTATCAGTCCAAGAATACACGCTATGTTACTTTTATTAATAAAAATACCTTACGTTTAATGGCAGATCAGGTGAACCTTAAAATTAATGCGTTGACATTTTTTTACTAGGCCACCTAGCACGTGTAATACGTTGCCAATTAATTAAAAGTGGGGCTCACATCTGTTGTCGTTAAATCGATGGGTAATTTTTGTAATAGAAATAACGACGAGGGTATATTTGGACGAATAGATGGACAAAGGGTATCTATAAACCATTTAGTAAACAATAGGGGTGGTTTAGGCCCTTTTTCATTTAAACAATAGATATTCTACTCCTCAAAACTCAATTATATTTTTAAAATACCTATTTTATCCTCAATTTTATCAGCCTTAGTTTTTTTTTTTACTTTTTTAATACCACAATTTTTTCTTAATCCATGTTATGAATTTAATTATAGTAAATAATTTTTTTTAAACAATAAAAAAAAAAATCAATCATATATAATTTATTGAAATTGAATAATGAAAGAAATAGGAACAATTAATAAATTAGAATAAAAGATCTTATTAATATCAACCAAATAAAAGGTAACAAAGTAATATAAAAAATAATAATAATAATAAATAAATTTAGATTTTATAATAACTTCCTAAAATATTACATACTTATACCTTGGATGTTCTTTAAATTATAATTTAAAATATATTTCGTTAATAAAAATAAAAATTCAAATATATACTTATGTATTTCCCTAATATCAATCAAATAAAAGGTAGCGCAGTAATATAAAAATAATAATTAAAAATAGAGTTAGATTTTATAATGAACTCCTAAAAATTACATATTTAAATCTCGGATGTTCTTTAAATTTTAATTTAAGATATCTTTCTTTACTAAAACTAGAAATTAAAGATAACGATAAATTTTGTTACAAACTCATACAAGTACTATTCTAGTTAAATTTTATTGAGCTTTAATTATAAAATTCATAATAAGATATTTAGCTAAGTGTTTTACCAATCTAAATATAACAAAAAACTTATATGCATAGAGGAGAAATTAAAAATACCAATGCATATGATAGGAGGAGTAAAATGTCTATTGTTTAATATTGGAAGAGGAGTTTGATTTTTAAGGCAAACTTGGGGGATCAAAATAATTTTTACGTCATATCTTTTAGAAATAAAAAAATGGAGTTAATCATTGAAGTCATGATTTTCGATTTCAAAATATAAAAAGTAAAAACACACAAAATAAATAAATATATATATATATATATATATATATATATATATATATATATATATATATATATATATATATTCGACATTAATGTATTTACATAAAAAAAAATCACTTATCTACTTAATGTTATTAATTTTTACTGATAGAGCCTACATTATAGACATTTCATGAGATTTCATGTTCATCTTAAAGATGAACATTGGAAAAATTTGCCACTTGGACAAAGTTGATGTCAATTTATTACAACCAAATTCTTGACAAAGGTGTAGTATTGCTTTTCTCCTAGGGTTTACACACCGGCCCCTACGTACACTCCCAAACCTTACCCTATGTTTATTCTTAGAGTTTAAGTTGAAGAGAAAATAAGATAACAATCTATTGATAAAGATGAAGAGAAAATAAGATAATAATGGTAACTAACATTGGTATCAAAAATTAAAATTCACTAGTAATGGTAAAAATAAAAAAATTTACACTGTTAATATTAATGACTTAAATCCTTATTATTTTTTTGCTTTACAAATGGATGAATAAGACAAGTTTCTTGTTCGTTATTATTATCATGTCCTTTATAAGGAAGACTTGATGTGGTTTGGGTCAAATCATGAAGAGAGGTAGTGGGAAAAGTCTTTGAACAATATTGAAAGTTTCAATATACACACATATAATTATTGATCCCATATATAGCTTCCTCAAGTACTCCTTAATTACAACAATAACCTATTCTTATTCTCCTCTTCCACATCCAATGCACCCTTCTATATAAATGTCATGAAAAATTATTCAATTCCTATATGGAAATGGAATTTTCATCCCCTCAAATTCAATACCCAAATTTCAATTTCTTCCAAGATCAATCACCATTACCATGGAATAATGAACTTTTCTTAGATCATGACCATTTGACTAAATATCCATGGGAAGTTGACTCCTTCGAAGAAAAGTACGATCGTCAGATACCAAGAAGTTCTTCATACTCAGACGTTACGAATTCCTCCAAAGGAAGCAATTATCATGAAGAAGAGGTCACATCACACAATTCCACCCAAAACAAAAACACAACAAAAGAAGAAAAAGAAGAAAAACACTATATAGGAGTTAGAAAAAGACCATGGGGAAAATATGCAGCAGAAATAAGGGACTCAACAAGAAATGGAATGAGAGTTTGGTTAGGGACTTTTAATACAGCAGAAGAAGCTGCTTTAGCATATGATCAAGCTGCACTTTCTATGAGAGGTCCATTGGCACTACTCAATTTTCCTATGGACAAAGTAAGAGAATCACTTGAAAATATTAAGTATTCTTGTGAAGATGGATTGTCTCCAGCTGCTGTTTTAAAAGCAACAAATAAAATGAGATGTGTGAAACATAGGAGAAATAGGAAGACGAGAAAGAAGAAAACTGTTTTGGTTTTTCAAGACTTGGGGGCTGACTTGTTAGATGAGCTTTTGATGAGTTCATCTCAGAGTAACACTTCAAGTTGTTTGTAAAAACTGCTCTCTTTTTTTTTCCACTTTTTTTGGTGGACCTTTTATGTGTATGTATATTTCTGATTTGGTTGTCATTGTGAATCTATATATAGTTAAGGTACACTGGGTCTTATTATCTTAATGTTAGTATTCTGTATTTTTATGGAGTTCAATTTCACTGAATATGTGTCGGAGACAACGGGCAGTCCTTATACTATTCCAGGAATCCAATTATGTACCAACTCCTGAAAGCTCAATATATCTGCTAGCAAGGTTTGATTGGGAAATCACTAATTCGATTAATTCAGATTTATAACACCTAGGGCAGCGGCAGAGCTAGGATGAAAAGTTGAATATCCTTCGTTAAAAAAATTATATTGATTTTTCATTCTAAAGTTAAACATAGTTTAAGGTCGAAAAAATCACATTCATCCCACCAAACTTTACTCTAGAGAACCTTTGGTGAGATTTAAATCCGAAAAGTGATGTGAAGTGAATAGCAACTATTAAGCTACAAATCCAATTTCTCGTCTATAATATAAATGTTGTAAAAAATCATTCTGTTACTTCTTTTTTTTTTTTCATTTTCTAAATTGCTAATCATAAATATCTTTTCTGACTATTATATTTTCCTTTACCCTATTTCTAAATTGACATGTTTATTTTTCTATCCAACAACTCAATATTTTTCCGTCTTGTCGGGTGTCCTCCTTTCTAGGTTACGAAACAGTGATGTGCTCTTTTTCCTTTTGTTTTTGTCTTAAAGTTCTCACGTTAAGACATATATTTATGTTATATATTCTGATTGTGTAAAAGTTTTTAACTTATATGTATTATACAGTTTAACATGCGACCGTCGATTAATTATTATTTTTATCAGATTATTGCTTAACGTTGAGCATTAAAGTTTATTTAATTACCTTATAAAATATCTAACTGTGTGAATATTTCTAGAAACTTCAGTATATAGAATTTAAGTTCACGATTTGAATTTTGAATGGTGTAGGATCTCATTTCTTTATTTAGTATATTAGCATATATAAGACATCAAATTCAACCTTGATTTGACAACCCTCTCGATCATCATTATAATCTCTTTTTCTCCCAATAAAGCTCGAAAGAATATGCTATCTCCCTATATAGTTTGATCCTTTTCATACGTTTGTTTCATTTTCGTCAAATTGGTCATTTTTGTACGTTGAAAGAGATATAATAAAAATATAAACCACCTCTGCCTCCTGTGAAAAAAATATATATTTGTGGTTGAGATGTGGATTAATTGAGACCCTGAATTGTATCCTATATGTATGTTCTAATTATTATTATAATATTGAGCTTAAGTTATATGTACACGTCAATAAAAAAATTACACTATCAGATTACTCAAAAGATATATCTATAAATAAGATTTTTTAAAATGTGAGATCTGTAACCTTGAAGTAAAACATGTTACATGTTATAACAGGTAAATGTGATCTAATAGTTAAAAAATTTCATACATAGACAATGTATATAACTAATTAATTACTTACACATACATGTATACTTAGGTCTCGTAGACTTTATCTTATACTATTACTATTTATTAATTTATTTACTTATGTTCCTTCCATCATCAAGTATCATTATATTTGTTTGACATTTCAATGGTTGGTCCGCTCGCGGGGGACGCTTTGTACGAATTACACTTATAATCTTATCAACAATGTTGACCTTGAAATTATTATTATTTTTACTCATTCGGTATCAGATATCTGCATTGAAGCCTCGACTAAATCGGATTCACACGACGTAATGTTCATTAAAGGGGAAAGTATTCGCTATCAAAAAATCTTATCTATTCCACAACTATCCTATGTGGTACCTCGAACTATTAATGAGTATCCAACTTTAATACCTAAATGAGATTTACAAGGACGTACAACCAAATTATATACCAAATTTTATTTTATATGTACATAGACAGTTGATTTTTCGTCAAAAAATATTCCCCAGAATTAGCTACTTGTGCACGTTTGGCTATATATTTCTGATGCTTTTCATACAATAAGAATGAGTCTTTTGCAATGATTGAAGTATTCATCATCTACTTAATTTAAAAAGAAAAATATATTCGTAGAGAAAATATATACTGAAATCTGTAGGGTAGACTTTCAAGAAAAGAAATATGATTTTGTTCAGGCAAAACTGAAATTTGCAAGAAAAAATAAAATAAGGGGGGAAAAAAAAAAGGAGTTGGTATGAATCTTCTTGCAATTGACAATTAATTCTCCTTTAATTTTCATTTGAAATTTTAAGAGCGATTTTCTGTACTCCTAGCGAGCAATTTCATGGCGCTTTAGTTCAATAATACCAATAGAGCATATTATATTAGTTGAGGTTTGATGTTTATCACAATAATATAATTTTACCAAGAATGAGGGTTTATTGCTTTTTTGGTTGAAAAGAGAAATAAAAAAGACAAAAATCACTACTATTAGGGTGATTAGTAATTAATTAATGAAATAATTTAAAATCTGACAGTAGGTAGATAGTTGTTTTAAGTAGGGAGACAATTAACTGCAAGAAACCTCATGTCAAGATAAGGAGATGTTAATTTGCACATCAACTTTATAAATTCTTTTGAAAAAATACACGTAGTTAACTTTAAATTCTTATAAATAAGAACGAGTCTACATTATTGATAAGATGAAGTTAATTAGCACATCAACTTTCATTTTATCAATAATGAAGTTGATAGAAAAAATACACGTTGTGTCTTTATTTTCCTTTCTTATTATTATAGTTGGTTGCTTATTATTTAATGATTTTTAAGCAAAGGGTCTTACGAAAATAATTTTTTTATCTTCACAAATTAGGGGTAAGATCTGCGTACGCATTACCTTCATCGAAGCTCACTTGTGAAATTACACTAGGTTATTGTTGTTGTTGAAGTTGATAGAAAATGTCCACAAAGAAGCTAACAAGTTATAAATGAATATAGCTTCGCGCCACTGAAGATTGTGGTGGGATATATTCTTTATAATTAATGAGAGATCTTGGTTTTGAATCTGAAAAATTAAAAAAGAAACTTGATAGAAAATAATATTTTTTCTTTAATAGGTCTTACGTGACATAAATTCAATTTAATTGAAATCTCAATACGAATATCGAACATAAAAATAGGGTGAAAAATAAACTAAAAAAAATGTTATTATCTACTTATCCTTTTCATTGGATTTATATCTCTTAGAAAAGTTGTTGAGGTCCGCCGACGGAAAACGACAAACCAGATGTTAGGTCCAAGATGTTTCCGTACTGCTGACTTAAAATAAAACTAAATCGTACTTATTAAAATAATAATATATTTTTATATTTAAAATAATTTAATTTCAATCCTTTAATCTTTCCTGACATAATTTATAAAGTATTATGTTACGCTTAAGACTTAGATTCCAAAATTAATTTTTTTTAATCTTAAATTTCATATTTAATCAAATAGATTTACATAAAATAAAATTGAGTGAGTACGTTTTATCTAATTTACTCCCCAATTATTATGAATCATACAACATTTTTCAATAATGAAAAATACGCAATATTATATTATTACATAAAATTTAGAATTTCATGTCCTATCTATTCTTAGAACTTCCTTTAAAGATTCAAAATATCATTCTTCTTAGAACCTGTGCTTAAAATGCTTTTTACGTATTTGGCCACTCGATCAAAGACTTTTTTACACTCTGTAGCCAATACACATATGTTTTATACTAATTATGTATAACACGTTCATCTTACGGCTATATTTTTGCACGAGGTGCTATTTAAATTAATTTCTCTTTCTTTTCTATAACAAGTCAATGTTTCGTAAAGGGTGAAAGGGTTTCTTTACTTCGTTCAAATGATAAATAAGGTAATGTTTTCTATCTCCATAAGGTTAAGAGCGAATAAATGGAGTTTAGTAACTAACATTTCCACAATATTTTGGGTGTGCTTTTCCATCTTTCGAAGAGAAAAAATGTGTTAAAACCGATGATTGTTTAGGTCATTTTTGACTTGCAGAAAAATTTCGACAATGTCATTATTTGAATTTGCAAAACGTAAAAGAGAATTAAATAATCTTTACTCTAGGTTAAATCATTAATAAATTTATAAAACGCCCGAAACCCCACAAAAAATAAAACCAAACTTGAAAGATTACGTTCTCTTTTTCTATTGAATAATAAGTTCACTAAGGGGTGGATGTAGTTTTTCGGTTACGAGTTCAACTGAATACATATTGAGTATAAATTTAAGAATCTATTAAAATCTCAATAAGTATTAAATTTGAATTCATAATTTTAATAATAAAATAAATTTAATGATAAAAATTATAAAATTTAAATTTATAAAATTTAAATTCTGAATCCGTCGCTGCATTCTCAACGGATAAAACGGAGCGAAATTAAATGCATATCACCTCGCAATCTTGGTTTCATGTTACTTCAAGATTGGGCGGTGGGGAACCAGAAAACTTATTTTCTTTCTTTCTTTGTCTTATCTAGCCACTTTGCTCTGCTAAAAGATTCAAAATAAAAGAGAAAATGGTCAAATTTGCTCCTTTAATATTTGAAATTGAGAACTTTGGTATTTTGTTATAGTATTATTATCTACGCTAATAGAAAATAACATCATATTTGCCCTTGTAATATGACCATTATTTTAGTTAATGGAGTCCATATCACATAAGCATAAGCATCTTTGCAAAGTGTAGATTTTGTTGACAATATTCTTTGGGACCCAAAAATATTGCATTGTGTGTTGGACATCATTTGCATAAGTTGTATCTCTTCTTTTACACCTAAGAGGCCAAGACTTTTTGTCTATAAAAGGGAAGGTTATTAGTTCATTTTAGACACAACAACAAGACTTGTCTTCATTTCTTGTTTCTTCCTTTCTTCCTTTATTAAAAGTGTTTTGTATGAGAGTTAAGTGTTGGGAAGCACTTGTGTGAACCCTTTCTTTGGAGTGATCTTGTGAGGTTATTCCCTTAGGGTATTTGGGATTAATTAGAGTGTTTACTCTAATTTTGTACTCTCTTTTATACTCTTATTGTTATAGTAAATTGCCCATTTCCGCTTGTGGACGTAGGTCACTTTGACCGAACCACGTTAAATTTATGTCTTCTTTATCTACTTTAATTATCGTTGTTATCAATTTCAATTGTCTTTGTTATTATCATTATGCCGTTATTTGACTAAATTCTGTACCACCCGAATTTCCGATCCTAACAGCCCTTGACTCCTAATCAGAAGCAAGTTATTAGGTTTTGTCGACCTCGTAACCTGAGTTGTAGCTCTGCCATGCCCCTGACGGAGCTCCAACTAAACGAAAAGTTTGAATCATTATCCAAAGTTAAGCAGTAAATTTGGATTTTTCTTGAAGAATCTGAACACATGTAATCCACTCGTATCACGCGGGAGCTTCATTAATGGCAGTTGCAAGTACGACACGATTTGCCAACGGCAAACAATATATAAATCAAAGTGGAACGAGAAAATAAAATTAAACAATTTCAAATAATATATGAATAAATTTAAACTTTTTCCAGACTTAAAATTTTCGAACATGAACCTTTAGCACAAAAACTATACTCGAATATTTTTCCCGGAAAAAGTATGAGGAGAAAATGACATTTTTTTAGGGCTTGGGTATGAGAAGAGTCAACATCGTGCAGTATATTAGTATAATGAATGAGAGTAGCTAGTGCATCAACTTTTAATTTTGATAGGCAAGTTGATATGCAAATATAAAGTATGTCCCAAAGAATTCTTAATTATGCAAGTGGAGAAACAGAAATTTATACGGTCCCCCACAACATAATTTTGTCATTTTTAGAGTAAATATGATCCCGTTTTAGAGCAATTGAGCAAACATATCAGGCATTTTGGATAACATTTGGTTAAAGTTGAAAAGATATATATTTGAAATTAAAGGTTATTATTATTATTATTTTTTATGAAAGTCGTACTTGGACATAAACTTTGATCGGAAAGAAGAGGTTGAAAATTTAAGTGGAAACTATAATTGTTAACCGTAAAACGGTACAGTTGAATTTATACGTGGTTTTTAGACAAGTGAACTAATTTGATCCTGAAATAATACAATAATTGAAGAGATATATAATACTTAGCCTTGAAATATAGATGTAGCAGAGATGACAATTCTAGGAACAATGTTTCTAAAGCACAGCGATGGTGAGATCAAAAAGCAAGAAATTAAAATTGTATAAAGCTTTGTATAAAATAGAGTATAAGTTTGCCAGTAAATTCGTGTCATTCACAATGATAACTGAGCTCACTATTTATAGTTATGTCTAGGGAAGGAAGTCCTACGATCATGTCCTCCTTTAATGTCAATTATGAGGGTCATTGATGAAGACATAACGGTGAGCATAAATGCCAAATTCTCTGTACGGACTATCGCTCTTAATGTTGCAGAATATGCCCTATTAAATGCTATCGGGCGCAGAATATTTAACACACCTTTATGAGCGTTATCCTTTCCGGTGACAAGCGGAATGGTTGCGTTCGGTCTTCGGTCATTCCTATCTTGGGTTCCACGTGTCCTCTCTTTAGATGTCCACGTGTCATATCATATTTCACCCTATACAAATAATCCCCCTGCTTTCCGGTAACATAACTTTGTGTTACCGGAAAGTTGGTAGAAATACCTTTATGGCGAGAATTACTATAACTCCCTCTGAAAGTTTCTGATAGTTGATTAGACGCATGTCTCTCCGCATTTAATACCCCAAACACACGTCATCCCATGATTCAGCACAATTTTTATCGATTATCGAGGTAATCATGGCCATGAATTTAGGCTCCAAAATTTTACTTATACACCACATTCTTTTCCTTTATGTTTCATAATTTCTCGAGCTCCTAATTTGCATCTTTGTTTTCCATTTTTACTTTAGTTCTCTTCAAACACAAAACCTTTTCTTTTTCGATGGCTTCTTCCTCTAAGCGTGTTGGTTCTACAAAGAACAAAATCGAGGACTCTGTTCCTCCAACAGTGGGTTCCATCATCCTAAGAAAACTCAGTACCATAAAGGACCTTATAGAGAAATTCCCTATTGCTAATCCCCGTACAGGGGCTGTTAGTAAGTACCCTTCTTTCATTTGTCCTTCCAGTATTCCTGCTGTGAAGGAAGACTGTCGCTGCCATGAGTTGGATATCATCACTCCTAATTTGTCGGAGCGAGTGACCCTTCCCAAAGAAGGTTTTACATACTTTTATACGTATCCCTTTACTTTGGGTGCATTTTCTTTGAGTGAAGAGTTTGATTCCGTGATTGCGGAGTTTTACCTTCGCTACCAAGTGTGTTTGGCACAGTTAAGTCCTTAAATGTGGAGGTCGGTCGCCTCCCTTCGACACTTGTTCCAGGAAACTGGAGATGAGCTAACCTTGGCTCATATGATAAATCTTTATTCCCCCAAAATCTTTCGCGGGAGAATGACAAACCTTTGCAAGCGTGGCCACCATGCTTTGTTATCTAGCATGGATGATGACAATAACCGTAGATGGATGGAACGATTCGTTGTAGTTGCCACCAACGATATCATTCCACCAATGACTTCATCTTTTCCGGCCGCTTGGAACCGCACTCGTAAGTTCTTTGTTTTGTATTTCTTTTTACTAGATATTCCTTTGTGGTCGCATCAACTCTTCACCCTTCGCATGTTTCTGCAACTCGATGGATCCCACCGGTGGTAGAAGGTTTGGACCGGTGGGTTCAGAAGATCTTAGACGTCACAACGCCCGAAACGCGTTTGTGGAAAGAACTGGCCCTTAAATACGGGTGGAAGGCCAAAAATTATGGTAATTTTAATTTACCTTGCTTTCATTTTTTGTATATGGAAAACTTGATTGAACCCTTCTGACTTGTTCATAAAATTAGGTATATCTGCGGGCTCTGTTGCTGTCCCCGAGGAGGATGATTTGGTTGATCCTGCTGATGCAGCGAGGTTGCTTTAGGAAGCACTTACTCTAACAGGTATCTTCCAGCCTGTTTCGGGTGCAAACACTACTTTACGGAGTCCCCAGCCGGAGGATAAGCAACCAAAGAGAAGACGTTCCTCCACGGCTGGGGAAAAGAATAAGAGGGCAAAGACTGGTGCCCCTGAGTCATCTCCAATGGCGATGATGACTGGTCCTCCTTCCAGGCCGGTCATAGACACTGTGATGATTGATGATGAATAAGAAGTTGTTGATGAGGGAGCTTCTTTACATAGAAAGTTCGATCCTTATCATCTCAACAGGATGTTCGACCTATTGAGATAATTATACCAACTGAAGATGATGTCTCGGCACTTTGGGGAGAATCTGATTTGGTAGAATATGCCAACTCCCATTTTGGGCCCTAATTGCTGTAACCGGTGTTGCGGGGATGAGTACCGAGTCCTTGTCGTCTTTGATGGCGAGCATCCAACAACCGGCACTGCATTTGATGCAGCTGCTTCTCATTCTTCAACTCCATCAGCTTAATCTCCACCTTCACCAACACCAGCAAATGTTACATCACTTTAATCTTCATCCACTCTTCCACCAGCAGTTGCTACACCATCTCCATCGGCCGCACCTGACCATGAAGAAGGTGTTCCTCTTCCACAGTCCCTAGTTCATGGGAATTTGGGGCAAAATTATGCTGCCCCTTTGAAGATCCACAAAGGAGGAGGAACGTTACTTTTTTGGTCTCTGCCGGATGCAACTTGCTATCCCGGTCGGTGGATCTTGCTAACTATCAGAAGCCTTTGGCTTCAGAAAATGACTGGGAAAAGATTTAGGCACTCTCAGGAGAGTGCTTGTTGAACAATGCTATGCACAACGCCACAACGATACCTTCTTTTCTTCCTTCATTACTTCTTCTACTTTTGTATGAATGTATTCTAAGTTTTACTTCTCCTTGTCTTGTAGGCCAATTTTTTTGCTTCTCGGGGCCTTCAAAGATTGATTCGTAAAAAGGAAGAACTTACTTCTGACCGGAATCAGCTTTTGGTAGAACGGGACCAAACTGTTCTCCGCCTCTCAGAATTGGAAACCAAAGCTTCTGAGGCCATTGTTTTGGAGGCTCGCAGTGGAGTGAGCAAGAAGTGATAACCCTTAGCCAAGATATTGGCCCACTGAGGGTTAGATTTGATGAAGCCAAGGCCAAATGGGCTGAAGTCCAAGATGTCATTCTTGCTGCAACCGATCGAGAGGTTGCCTACGCTGAAAGAGTGATTAACTTGGAGGCAGCCTTAAACTCCAAAATTGAAGAGCTTTTTGTTGCGGGGGCAAAACATACCCAACTAGAAGATAAGTACAGGAAAACTATCAAGCATAATAGGTCTTTAGCTCCACTGTCCGCGACCTCAACGTCAACCTCAAATCTATTAAGTGCGTCCTGAAAAGCCTTTCTGTCAAGGTTTCCCAACTCAAAGAAGAACATAAGCGCTGAGTGGTTTCCCTCATTGTCGAAAAAACTTATGCCATGTACAGCATGAGGAGAAAAATCTTGGAAAAGGCCAAAGCTGGTATCATTGATTTTGATACCAAAATTGCTAAGGCCCGAGAGCTTGAGTTGGCTGCTAAAAATAGACTACCGGCGTAGTCTGATGCTCCTGGTTCTTTTGGTTCCGATTCCAAATTTTCGGGAACTAAAGAGGGTTCGGAAGGCGATGATACTGAAGACTAAACTGGAAAAAATGTCGATCCATCAGTGGACCTACCTACACCTCCCGGGAATGCGGGCGTTGCATTTTAGATTTTCTTCTCTTTTTCCCATTTAGTATTTTTACCGCTTTGGCACATTCTTGTAAATAATGACGTATTTTTTTCTCAAGTATCGTTTGAGTCTTACTTTCATTTGAATATCCATGCAAGTCTTTAACCTTTGCATTTGCTCAAGAATTTTGCGCACATTTTTATGTTTGCGCTTTACTATGTGTAGTCTCGGATGCATTCTCCTCAAAGCATTTTGGTTCCGAGCATTATCCCTTTTACGTGAGGGTTTCTATATGTATTTTTGCAAGTTTACTTTTTGCGTCCTTTTTATATACAACTTCGGGTGTACTTTTCCCCGATGGCATTTTAGATTTCAGGCATAGATTCTTCCGGAACCAACTCTTTAACGTGAGATTTTTTATAAGAAAGGGCCCTCTTATGTTTACGATTCTCTTAAAGAGAACGTCTCTTGTTCATTACGACATTAGCATTTGAAGTGCTTGTTTAACTTTCAAATGACAAAGTTTATTCATCGTTTAGACAAGAAACAAGATAAAAACAAAAGGATTGCATTTTATTCATTCTATTTTCAAAAAATAAATAAGCATTTGCTTTGATGAAAATAAATTGCCATTACTTGTGGCTATATTGTACAATTTATTTCTATGGGGCTGGCTGCGCAGTCCCTGGTCCCGATAATGCATTTAGTTTCTGGATTTTTGGTCCCCGGTTGACGTGGCAATCATTGTTGTCGTATCCTTATATCATTCCCCCGGTGTTTGATTATGAAGAGTGCGAATTAGAACACTGAAAGTCTTGTATCTTTGAAGATTCCACTAATGAATTGCTAGATAATCCTCAACTTGGAAACACAACTTTACTTCCCCTCAGGAATTTATGCTATCGAGCGAAGGAATAGCTAACAGCCCTCTAGTGGTTTGTGCCCGTGAACGGTTGGGTAACCTTTGTTCGGTAGTAAACTTAACTTCCCAATGGGAATTTGCTATCGAACCAAAGATTATCTAACTGTCCCCGAGTGGAAGCTTGTTTGTTTTCCTTGCTATCAAAGGTCTTATTGACGTTGTCTTTGTAGTATACTTTCTGTTGCTGCTTCGTTAAAAACTTTGCCAGAAAACCCAATTGGGACAAAAGCTGAACGAAAGGAAAAAGAGTACAACACATACTTTCTCTTGAATAATGGTCATCAGCAATAATATCTTTTGAGGTGTGCCACATTCCAGTTGCTCGGCAACTTATCTCCATTCTAGTTCTCCAACTCGTATGAATATTTCCCTATGATAGCTGAAATCCGGTAGGGACCTTCCCACGTTAGACCTAGCTTCCACACATTGAGCTCTCGGGTAGTTTGGGTTACTTTCCTCAGAACCAAGTCTCCTACTTTGAAATAACGAAAGTTGGCTCTTCAATTATAAATCGCTCCATTCTCTGCTTTTGAGCTACCATTCGTAGATGCGCCAAGTCCTTGCGTTCCTTGAGCAACTCCAAGTTGATTAACATTGCTTCGTTGTTCGATTCTTCATCTGCTCAAAAATATCTCAAAGTGGTTTCACCTACTTCCACTGGGATTAGGAGCTTCAGCATCATAAATAAGGGAAAAAGGAGTTGGCCGCTATTCGGTAGGACCACAGAACTCCGGGTAATTCTTTAGGCCATTTTCCTTTTGCCGCTTCCAAACTTTTCTTGAGGTTTTGAATAATCACTTTGTTTGTTGACTCCGCTTGACTATCTGCGCTTGGATGATAAGGGGAAGATGTGATTCTTATCACCCCCCGTTTTCTCGCGAAAACGGGTTTCGACGTGTGGCAACTCTTTTAAAGGAGGTATTAAAAGAGAAAAGTCTCCGCCTAATGATTTTAAGGTGTGTTAGGGCACCTATTTGCGAATAACTCTGTTTGACTAGTTAATGCCACCAAATATCGGGTAAGGGCTCAAATTACCTCGAATAGAAGGTGTTAGGCACTCTTCGAGGTCCACAACTGTGGGTCCCGACCGAACTTTAAACTATGTGAATTATGTAATAAGGCTAGGTGATCAAGTAAATAAAGGAAAATTCAGAAGTCGAAGAGTCTTATTATAACACATGAGAATTGATACAAACCTTAATGACTACAAGGATACAATTACATCGATCTATGTTAAATGACTAAGTATAAATAACAAGTATATAAAGAAAGGGGGTCCTAAGTTTTTTAGCCTAAAGTATCACCTCGTGCAACATAAATAATATTTCGCAACTCCCCTAAGGTAGGGGTTACTCATATTATTCAGCGGGCACAGACTATCATCTCCTGGTACCCAATTACTATGTTGAGGTTGTTACTTATAGGCGCTCTAATTCAATTTCTAAATCATACCCTATGCGTGCACTACCTGTCCCATACTTATGGTCCAGGAGGCTTTGGACCTACTATTAAGCGATTCTAGACTCAGCTTAGGTTGCTCAAAATGGTAAAACTAGGTGACATTCAAAACCGATAGGACTACACATAAATGAAAGAAAGGGTTCAAGTTAACCTTCACACATAAACAACAAATTACACGCGGACAGATTCAGTAATAGACAGTTTTCAGGATCAAGACTTAAAGTCCTATAGGCATAGTTTCTAGGTGATTCTAGATTCCAGTACCGTACAAGCAGCGTTGCAACTTTAGGCGAGCGGATTTACAGATTGAAGGCATTACAAACCTATAGGCATGATCTCTAGTTATCTGCATAATGAGGCAGTGAAACAATCCCAGAAGTCTGAATTACCGGTGCTGATTTTACAGACATGTTTCTTAGGTAGGTGACAGTGTCTGCAGGATTTCTAGTAGTTAACAATCGAAATTGATTTTATATACTGTATCCCTATAGTTAGGTCGTCTAAGTGTGGAAATGCGACGAAGTAACAAAATAATTAATTAGTTGATTAAGATCATATAGTCATGATATCTAAAGGAGCAATGTACCAAGAGCAATAGAAGTAGTTGATTGATTGATTAATTGAAACCTTATAGACATGATATCTAGATGAACATTAGCAAAACATGTGTTATTGTATCCTATAGGCATGCTATCTAAAGCATTTAGTAGTACACCTGGAAACAAGTGTGGCAGTTACTTGAGCCAACATATTTTGATAAGTTAAATGAAGTGTGTGCGTGATTCCTATAGCCATAGTTTCTATGTGTGCACAGAAATAAAGCATATCGAAGCAAAGTAACAAGCAAAGAAAGTTGGTCCTATAGGCATATTTTCTACCCGTTTATGCGAGAATTAGGATGCCCCAACCCTTTTTCACTAATCTCCCCATCATCTGTTTACCAATTATTTCAGGCCCAGAATCAAATAATACATACTTAAAGATGACAAAATATAGATTGAAACAAGTACAAGCCCGCTAAGGCAATCACAAGCTCAATACAAAGTAACCCAGGGATATCCCAGGCCTTCAACAACCTTACTCCCAGACCAAGTTGTAGGCCCAAACCACAGGTTCACAAGAAAATAACTAGAGTGCCCCTGAATCCTTTGACCAAATCCAACAACACATATGGACCCATCCTAGGCCCAACAAATAATTTATTTACCCAAATGGATGCCAAATTTGACCAAACGAGTAACACGGCTCATAGAATTAATTGAACAATTTAAACACTCAGTTCTTAAAAATGTAACTAGTAGCAGCTCTAGTCAAGGTATATAAACAAGATCATGCTAAATTGGAAGGAATACAAGACACATATAAGGCAAGTTTATGCTTGTCATTCTAGAACTGAGATTAAGAGCAACAATATTAACTATAGTAGGATAGTAGACTATCTCAAATAAAGTTTCAAGAAAAGCATGGTCCAGAATTATCTCAAAAGCCTTAGTCATGGGTTTGAACATGAGAATCTAGCAGTGTTATAGACAAGAGCAAGTGAAGTACAGCCTTAACATGGAGGCTTTGATATGAGAACCTAATGAGAATGTGACGGCATAACAATATGCTAGTGGGCATAGTTTGGCAGACATATCACTTAATTGAATCATGAGGCTTAACATACTGAGCATAGATCATAGCACAAAGACCCTAAAAGCTCATGTTAGGTAAAAGAGTAAAAGCATACATCAATTCTAGGCTAATAGGAAAAACAAACACCAGGATTCATGCTAGTTGACTATACATAAGAGAAGAAGCTAAACGTTGAAATCCACCTTAGAGATTTTAGGCAGTGCTAAAGGATACATGATTAACAAGTCGAGGAGTACAATCATTAAAATTGCAAATAGCAGAAAAACATGTTCAGTTGGACATTAAGACAATATTGTAACATGGGATTCGCATGGTCATGGTCAGTTTTTAAAGAAACACTTGATTAAACATAAAAGACTCAGCAAAAAGGAATTCATTCAAGCAAGGAGATGATCCCCTAAGAGTTTCAGTATGAGAACCCAAGGCAAGGTATGAGAAGGATCTCATAACAAATAATAGGTAATCAGAATAGTCTGAATTATTAAAGTTGCACACATATAATAGGCATGCATCGAAGCTTAAAGTTCAAACAAGTTCAGATGCTAAAAAAACACAGAGGCACGGAATTAATTCCAAAGGAAAACAAGAATACCAATAGAGGCGAACAATAGCATATTGATTCACAAAGGCCTAAATGACATAAGTATACAAAGCATGAACACAAGAAAATTGAAATTGCGAGAGTCTCAGTACTTACCAATTTGCAGAACTTAAGAGCAAATAAGATAGAAAACTAAATGCTAGTAACAGCTTGCTTATCAGTAGCAAAGAGAGAACGGCAGAAACCCTAAAATTCTCAGTGCGTTAGAGTTCCCAAGGGTCTCAGATGAACCCTGGGCAGTACTCACACTGAGAGACGTTAAGCAATCGAATTCCGGTGGCCTTGGCTTTCAGCCGGCCAAGAACAATAGATTCAAAATAATATCGAGTGAGTGAGAGTATGAGAGAATAGTTCTTCCGCCTCGTTAAAGGGGATTAGGGAGGGGTTTATATAGTAGTGAAAATTGAACAATCAAACATAGAAAATAATTAATCAATCACAAAATAAGGAAAAAATATCTCATGCAATCAGTAATAGAACCGATAAAGGGAAAATCGAAATTTCAAACCTTAGCTGAGTCCAATGGCCATGAATCTCATTGGAAATGCGAGAATCGTTCATTGTAGGGTATATATAGATGAAATATCGCCAGATCTTCACAAAATCGGAGTCAATTAAGCCTTCTCATGAAAGGAATTCTTGCCAAAAATAGAGCAAGAACTAAGTAACATCGCAGATGCATATACAATAGCAAAGTATCACAAAATAGGTAAGTAAATCATGGATTGATTCTATTTTTATGTTGCAATCGGAGAGAAATCAAGAGGCGGCCGCTAGGGTTTCTCAGAAGAGGAAAGGGATTGAGAGGTATTGAGAGCGGCTGATAGGGGAAAATGGGATTAAGGTTTGGTCCGAAAATGGGCCCTATATTGGGCTAATAATTAAATACACAAAAATTATTTAAAATAACAATTAATAGATAATAAAATATTACTTGTGCAATAAAATGATTGAAAATATTAACTTAAAATTTATAAAAATGCTATTTTAGCATAAATAATGTAATAAATGTAATTATGCATGGAATATAGGCTATTATTGCAAAATTATATAAGTGGATCAAAATGCAAGGATGATTATATGAAATGAAGTAAAATATTATAAAATATATATGTAGATGTAAATAATAAATTTAAATGATTAAGTCATCACAAAATAATTTAAAGGGTAGTTAATAAATATTCAAGTAATTTAAATGCAAGAAAACCAATTCTAAAGCTTTAAAAATTATGAAAATTATAGAAAATACTTTTATAACTCTTGTAAATTAAGTAATAATGCAAAATGATATTTTGAGAGTATATGTACTATTTAAAAAAATATGAGGGCAAAATTGGGTATCAACAGTTGTCCCTCTTTACCCGGGAATGATAAACGAATTGTCGGGTAAAGAAAAATGATGACCAATTTGGTCCGAAGTTAGTGAGGAATTATGTGTTTTGAAAATAGTGGGGGTCGAACCCTGGTTCTTGAGTTTCTTACATATCCTTGGTTACGGGAATCGGGCCGTGTGTAGTTCTAGATCTAACGGCGAACGAAACCGATTGAGTTGTTATAATAGTGGTCGTATGTTTCAAAAAAGGATCTTTTAGGTAGGATAGTGTCGTAAGTAACGGATGATATCAGGTGGAGCTATGAATGCGTATTTGATCATTACGGATGTATAAGGCAAATATTTGAACGGTTATAAAACAAAGGATAATCAATTGATGACATTGGTTACGTTTGAGGCGATCGAAGGATGTGAACGTCGTGAACGGAAACCGGAGCGAGAGTTGCTTATGTTTGTAGAACGGTTACCTCCCGATTTACCTGCAAAACTTAAAACACATGCACGTAAATATATATGGGTTATTGCAAAAATTTAAACATGATGCAAATTCCCTTCAGACCATGAGATTTGTCTTTGGACGATGAGGATGATATCCTTAGACTATGACATCCTGGCCATGAAGCGTATGATAAGGGATTCGCAGGCCATGAGGATGGGCCTCTGGACTATGATGCCTTTGAATAATGATACGCAATTTGATAGATCCTCCGGCCATGGCATGATGTCTTCGGGCTATGAGGATGATGCCCTCAGACTATGACGCCTTCGGACAATGTGGTGATGTTTCAGCCCATGAAATGCAAAGGTGCGGTGATATTGATCGTTTGATAGAGAAAATAGGTAATACTTAGTCATATGCGAGAACGAGACAAGACAAGGCTTAGTCTTGTGTGATATGAGGGTAGTGCTTAGTCCGATACAGTATGGAGACAGTGCTTAGCCTTATGCAGTATGAAGGCAGTGCTTAGCCTCATGCGAGGGATGGAGACAGTACTTAGTCTCATACAAAGAAAGGCAATGCTTAGCCTCATGCAGTATGGAGGCAGTGTTTAGCCTCATGCGAGGGATAGAGACAGTGCTTAGCCTCATGCAAGGAAAGGCGGTGCTTAGCCTCATGCAAGGGATGGAGACAATGCTTAGTCTCATGCAAGGAAAGGCAGTGCTTAGCCTTATGCAATATGGAGGCAGTGTTTAGCCTCATGCGAGGGATGGAGACAATGCTTAGTATCATGCAAGGAAAGGCAGTGCTTAGCCTTATGCAGTATAGAGGCAGTGCTTAGCCTCATGCAAGGGATGGAGACAGTGCTTAGTATCATGCAAGGAAAGGAAGTGCTTAGCCTCATGCGAGGGTTGGAGACAGTGCTTAGACTCATGCAATGAAAGGCAGTGCTTAGCCTTATGCAATAATGGAGGCAGTGTTTAGCCTCATGCCATGGTGAGGGCAGTGTTTAGCCTTATGCATGGAGTAGAGACAATGTTTGATCTCATGCAAGGAGTAGAGACAATGTTTAGTCTCATACAATAATGGAGGCAGTGCTTAGCCTCATGCAAGGAATGGAGACAATGCTTAGTTTTATGCAGAGAAATGCAACATTTAGCCTTATGCGATGATGAGGACAGTGCTTAGCCTTATGCAAGAAAAGCAATGATTAAATGCGAGAGGGAAAAGTATTTCTTAGCTTGACGCATTTGTGTTTGGCGACTTCTGTTCGTGCGAAGGTAGTAATTTTATTGTGTATATATATTTGCGGACATTCTTGTTATATACATTGTGCCTCTATCCAAAGGGAAATTGTGATTTTAGAGGGGGGAAGGTTTCGTGCTCTCGATTCCTTGCTTTGCCTTTGCTCCTGTCTTGAGGTCCTGTTTGAGTCACCCCGAGTAACGTATGGCTACTATAGAAAGAATGAAATTTTTTGAAAAAACATGCATTTGTGATAAATCGGTTATATAAAAATATAGTTGTTTGAAATATGTGATAATGCATTAGAGTAGCTAATTTTGTCGAATTGGTGACTGTGACACACTTTTAAATGCATACTTCTGGCGATACAGTCCTTGGCGATTCTAAACATTATGAGATCCGGCAAACTCGGGTTCTTGCCCCAGTTTCTGACCATAGGGGGAATGAAGATTTTATTATGATGTGACCAAACCCACAAGGCTGCCTACGTATCCCCTCTTAAACGAGAATCAGGTCAAGCGTAGTTCAATTACATCAAATAGAAAGTGCAAACACAATCTTAAACATAGTATCTCTTGACTGTGTCCAAATTGATGGGTTTTGGCCAGATCTCCCCATCCATTTCTGCAACTATAAGTGCTCCTCCTGTTAATACTTGGTGAACCATGTAAGGGCCTTGCCAGTTTGGTGAGAATTTTCCATTTGCTTCATCATGATGTGGGAAGATCCGTTTTAGTACCAATTGCCCAGGTGTGAATTTCCTTGACCTAACATTTTTGTTGAAAGCTCTTTCCATTCTATTCTGGTAGAGTTGACCATGACACACTGCGTTCATTATTTTTCCATCAATGAAAGTTAGTTGTTCATATCGGTTCCATACCCATTCTGCATCGCTGAGCTCGGCTTCCTATATGATTCTTAATGAATGGACCTCTACTTCGGCAGGAATAACGGCTTCAGTACCGTAAACCAGTAGATAGGGAGTTTCCCCAGTTGATGTACGAATTGTGGTTCGATACCCTAGTAAATCAAATGATAGCTTCTCGTGCCATTTTTTCTACCATTTTCCTCAATATCTTCTTAATGTTCTTGTTGGTGGCTTCTACGGCTCCATTCATTTGAGGCTTGTATGTTGTAGAATTCTAGTGCTTGATTTTGAATGCTTCACACATAGCTTTCATCAAGTCACTGTTAATATTGGCAGCATTGTTAGTAATTATTGATTCAAGTACTCTAAATCGGCAAACAATGCGGTCCCGGACAAAATCTGCTACGACCTTCTTGGTTACCGCCTTATAAGATGTGGCTTCAACCCATTTTGTGAAGTAGTATATAGTCACCAGAATAAACTTATGTCCATTTGAAGCAGTGGGTTCGATTGGTCCGATGACATCCATGCCCCAAGCAGAGAAAGGCCAGGGCGAACTCGTTGCATTGAGTTCGTTGGGCGGCACTCGTATCATATCAGCATGTATCTGCATTGGTGACACTTTTGAACATATTTGATGCAATATATTTCCATAGTCATCCAAAAATTCCCTGCCTTTAATATCTTCTTGGCCAAAACAAAACCATTCATGTGAGGTCCGCAAGTTTCGGTATGTGTTTTCTCGAGCAATCTAGCCGCCCCCTTGGCATTGACACATCGCAATAATCCCAGGTCAGGAGTTCTTCTATACAAAATTCCTCCGCTTTGAAATAAATTATTGGCCAATCTTCGGAGCGTGCGCTTCTGAGTGTGGGTAGCATTCTCTAGATATTCTCCTTTTTCCAAGTATTCCTTGATATCGTAGAACCATGGATTTCCGTCGAACCCTTCTTCAACATGGGCACAATAAGCTGCTACTTATGAATTCCTATTGGGATCGGATCGATGAAATTCTTGTCCGGATGTTGTATCATGGAAGACAAGGTGGCCAATGCATCTGCAAACTCATTCTGAATCCTTGGAACATGTTTGAATTCTATCTTTGTGAATCTCTTGATTAGCTCTTGTACGCAATGCAAGTATGGCAATATTTTGGTGTTCTTAGTAGCCCATTCTCCTAGAACCTGGTGCACCAATAGATCTGAATCTCCGATTACCAGAAGCTCATGAATGTTGAGTGTGGGTAGCATTCTCTGAGTCCCAGGATGCAGGCCTCATAATCCGCCATATTGTTGGTGCACGGGAACCTGAGTTTTGTGGATACCGGGTAATGTTGACCGGTCTCTAACACTAAGACAACTCTGATACCCACTCCTTTGAAGTTTGCTGCTTCATCGAATAAATCCTCCAATCGTTGTATGCCTCAGTAATATCTTCTCCTACAAACGATACCTCCTCGTCTGGAAAATACATTTTAAACGGTTCGTATTCTCTGTGTACGGGATTTCTACCAAGTGATCCGCCAATGCTTACCCTTTGACTGCCTTATGAGTTACATAGACGATGTCGAACTCACTCAGCAATATCTACCACTTTGCTAACTTACCCGTAGGCATGGGTTTCTGAAAAATGTATTTTAGTGGATCCATCCTTGAGATGAGATATGTTGTGTATGCATATAAATAATGTCTCAACTTCTGGGCTATCCATGTCAAAGCGTAGCAGGTGCGTTTTAACAATAACATATCACTTGCTCCTTCCTTCTAGTTTTGTCATGTTGTCCTAGAACGCAACCAAATGCCCCATCCAACACAGACAGATAAAGCAACAGGGGTCTTCCTGGTTGTGGTGGGACCAACACAGGCGGTTTAGATAAATACTCCTTCATTCTGTCGAAGGATTTCTGGAATTCTTCAGTCCAGCTTGTTGCAGCATCTTTCCTTAGCATATTGAAGATTGGCTCACATATAAAACGACTGATATAATTGAGGTGCCCTAGAAAACTTATCACATCTTTCTTATTCTTTGGCGGTGGCAAATCTTGGATATCTTTGATTTTTGACGGGTCTAACTCAATACCTCGGAGGCTGACGATGAAACCTAATAACTTTCTAGCAGGGACTCCGAAGGCACATTTTGCAGGATTCAACTTCAAATTGGATTTTTGAAGTCGGTCGAAAATATTTCTTCAAGTCTGCTATGTGATCCGAACTTATTTTAGATTTGATGATAACATCATCCACGTACACTTATGTTTCTCTCTGTATCATGTCGTGGAAGATAGTCTTCATGGACCTCATATAGGTGGCCCCAGCATTCTTCAAACCAAACGACATCATTTTGTAATAATATATTCCCCACAGTGTGATAAAGGAAGTCTTTTAGGAGTCCTCTTTATCCATCCAAATCTGATGGTATCCTGCGAAACAGTCGACAAAGGATTGGAGTTCATGCTTGGCATAGTTTTCAATCAGTATGTGCATGTTAGGCAGCGAGAAAGCATCCTTAAGACTTGCTCTATTCAGATCTCGGTAATTGACACATACTCTAACTTTACCATCTTTCTTTGGAACTAGCACAATGTTGGCTAACTAGGTCGGGTATTCGACCACTCGGAGAACCTTGGCTTTAATTTTCTTGGTGACCTCCTATTTTATCTTCAAACTCATATCTGGCTTGAACTTTCTGAGCTTTTACTTTACCGATGGACACGTGGGATTGATGGGTAGCTTGTGAGCTACTATGGATGTGCTTAACCCAGTCGGATCATTGTTGGACCATGAAAAGATGTCCTCATACTCCTTTAGGAACATGATATACTCTTATTTATATGACAGTGATAGATGACTGCTTATACGAGTTTCCTTGACCGTCTCGGAATCCCCTAAGTTAACGGCTTTAGTTTCCTCCAAATTAGACTTCGGTTTGTTTTCAAAATTCTCTATTTCTTTGACAATTTCATCAGGTATCATATCGTCTTTCAGATCTTCTGAATCACTATCCTTATGTTGCGTTGTCTCATTACATGTCTCAGTCATAAGTTTATCAGGATATGTAATAATTATGCTGAAAAGAATGTAAAAAGATAATAATAAATATGAAAAGAAATAATGCATTAATAAAACTTTAAAATGTCAAAAAGTACGACTTAATGGCTCGAGTAATTATTTCAAAATAAAATACTGAAAATGTCTTAAATGCTCGAAACAATTTGGAAATAACTCATGCTAATTTTCCAGGCTACCCAGGAACTCGGCGAGCCCGGGATGGTGAAGCGGTCCAGTTCTTGAGAACAACTCCCTCTTTCATTTTCTGAATGGTAAGGTCTTCCTCCTCCTCCTCCTCCTCAACAGTTGCACTGCAGTCCATGTCTTCGTCATCTAGAAACAACTTCCTCATACCGGCGAAAACCTCATCTTCTTCGGTTCCCCATATCATGTCAGCTTGACTGAATGTCTGGTGCAACGGTGGTATGGGTTATTCCAGCGGATAATAAGGGGCGCACCATGGTGGTATTCAATCCTGATGATCTTGCACGGTGTATTCACATCCGAGTCCAAAGATCATGCCATGGTACTGTGGTTGTACAGGTTTAGTGATCTCCTGAAGCTTTTTGCCAATACCCTTTCCTGGTTCATATCCCGTCCACAACAATATGCTTTCTATCTTCTTGCTCCATCATCGATCCTTTTCAATTGCGTTCACCCGCTAAATGAGGTGATATGATTCTCTGCCCAACTTCCTCCTGTTTTTGATGACTAGAACGGTTTGATTGGTGTAGATGGGGTTGCTTCCATCTCCATGAATTATCACCTCCTGATGATTCCATTCGAACTTCACAGCCTGGTGCAGAGTATAAGCCAATGCCCTAGCTGCATGTATCCATGGTCATCCCAACAATAGGTTATAAGTAGCAGATATGTCTAGCACTTAGAACTCAACATCAAACCAAGTCGGACCCATCTGTAGATCAAGGTTGATTTCCCCGATAGTGGCTCTCTAAGATCCATCGAAGGCCTTCACATTCATGCTTCCCATTCACATCTCGTGCAGACCCTTACCTAATCTCTTTAGAGTGGTCAGTGGGCATATGTTCAGGCTCGAACCTCCATCTATTAAGACCATGGCAATGAACTTGTCCTCAAATTGCATTGTGATGTGCAACGCCCTATTGTGACAGTCCTTCTGGTGGTAACTCATCTTCATGGAAAGTGATTTTGTGACTCTCTAATACCTATCCAAACATGTTAGCCATCTCTCCACTAGTGATGCCGGCGGGTATATAAGCTTCATTTAACACCTTCATCAAAGCATTCTTGTGCGTGTATGAGTTTTGCAATAGTAATAAGATGGATATCTGAGCAGGCATCTATTTTAGGTGGTCAACAACAGAGTATTCTCTTACTTGTATCTACCTCCAAAGATCGCCAATGTCGGTCTTAAGAGCAGGTGGTTTAGGTGCAGCTTCCTTGTTAGTTCCTCCCAGATTCTCAGGTGTTTAAACCATGCCAGTTCTAGTCATACCTTGCGCGGCGCCTATTTCTTCCATTTTGACTTTACCTTTTCTTCTTGCTTCCGCAACATAATCCCATAAGACGGTATTAGGCTCGTAAGATAGTGTGGGAGCCACCATTACAGTGAAAGGTATAGCTATCTCAACTTCAAATGGCATCTTGGTTTGTACCACAACTGGCGTGAGGGTGACCAGAGATGTTTTAGGAGCGTCTCCCTCTTGAATGAGTCCAATGGACCCTTCCTGATCCCGTTCCTCGTCAGTTTCTATCACATTCACTCCCTCACCTATGTGATCTGGGAGAGGGTTGTTACAGACGTTCGGTGCAGCTTTCTTTGCTTGTATAACCATAGTGCCAATCAGTGTCTCAATATTGTCTTTCAATGTGCGGCATTCCTCGATGGTATGACCATTCATGCTTGAATGATAAGAACGTGTTTTGTTAGGGTTGATCCATCAGGAAGGATTTTCCACAACAACATTAGGAATAGAAGTGACTTAACCAGTGACCTTCAGTCTTTCATATAGTTGTGCTATGGGTTCAATAATTGGGGTATATTGTCTAGGAGGCCTACGGTCGAAATTTGGATGTGGCTTTGGGTAGCTTTGGAAAGCGGGTGGAGGTGAATGGTAATATGCAGGATGAGTGTTATATGTATGGTAGGTGGTAGCTGGGAATTGGTATTTTGGGGGTGAGGGTTGATATGTGGAAGGAGATGTTTGTTATGTGAGGGGAGACATAGGGCCCTGGGCTACCTTCACGGCACCCACTTCTTTCTTCTTTGAAATACCTCTTGATTGCAAAGCTTTATTCGTGGCCTGTAGTGCCTCAAAATTAGTTACCATCCCACTCTTGATTCCTTCTTCTATTCTTTCCCCTAGCTTGATGTCCGAGAATTTGTGATTCTCGATGACCATCAACCTTTTATAATACTGCGGATCTTGAGCTCTAATAAAGAACTTGTTCATTTGTTCTTCTTCAAGTGCTAGACTTACCTTTGCGGCCTCTGATCTCTAATGAGTAGCATACTCACGGAAGGTTTCTGTCAGTTTCTTCTTGAGGTTTTTAATGTAGAAAACACCTGGCGCGTTCTTTGTATTGAACCTGAATCTATCCATGAAGTCTGATGCCATACTTATCCAATTTGCCCACTTCTTCGGGTTTTGACTGATATACCAAGACAAAGCGTCTCCTGTAAGGCTTCGCATCAACAGGTTCATGTGGATTTGTTCATTCTTACCCACTCCTGCAAGCTTGTCGCAATATATTCTTAGATGTAATTTCGGATCACCAGTGCCATCGGGAACATTGAGATTAAGGGAAAGGTTTGCCAAATTTTGGACCTGCTCAAGCTCGC
Source organism: Nicotiana tabacum (assembly GCF_000715075.1). Lineage (NCBI taxonomy): Eukaryota > Viridiplantae > Streptophyta > Magnoliopsida > Solanales > Solanaceae > Nicotiana > Nicotiana tabacum. The sequence goes on along the minus strand of NC_134102.1, from coordinate 7,561,516 downwards.
CCTATAGTTCCAGGATTTTCTGCTCCAAACGTAAGACTAACTCATTCTGCCCCGTAGTACTTCTACCATCCGAAGTTTCAACATTTTCCGCCACAACAACATTGTCTTTCCGGATTTCACTTAAATTATCTATTTTCCCTTTGCCCTTGCTTTTGCCTTTTGGGTCACTAGGTGGAAGAGGAGGTGGATGACCTCTGGATCTAGTGTAGTATGTTGATGATGCCAGTATGCACGAACCAACCTTTGGGGATGGGAATAATCAGAAATAAAGAAAAACAAAAGGTAACCTAGTTAGTAAGGTAAAATAAAAGAGTGTTCACAATATTTAAACATGTTTCACAAAGTCATGCAATAATTTGCGTCCTAATTTGGGGACCTCATTGTGCCTGAGGTAGGCCTAAGCGACACATAGACTTGGAGAAAATTGGTGCCAATGTTTGCTTCATTTCATTAATGCGAAAATGAGCCAAAACAATCTTTACCAAATCGACAATAATAAAATAAAGTTACTAATGTCATTTAACTTTATTACATCGAAACCTAATCTAAACTAGAAAGAAGTAAAGAACATCATCTCCTAATCTACTTGGTCCCTGAAGGACCTTCTCCATGCTTGGTTCTCTTGACTCCATCAATCACGTTTCCCAGATTGCGCATATCCAACAATAAATAAGCTTTTGCCAGCTTTCTTCCTTCATCGTCATCCATGCCTTGACAATCCAAAAGTCTCTTTATCATCTTCCCTTCTAGCTCCATCAATCTTTGTTCTAGGTATTCCTCTGTTGACTTAGTGGCAATCTCCTTTCATTCCCTTATCGCATCCATGTCCACTTTGTGTTGCTCCAGATGTTTAGCTTAGGACTCGAACACCCTTTTGCGTAGCCTCTTGTACTTCACCTGTGCCTCAGCCACTTTATTTATAATCATATCCTTCAGGTTGACTCCTGGTTTGATATCCCCAGCTACGTCGTCTTCCAGCCATGATAGATAGTAGTACATATGACCGGCGTGATACCTGTCTAGCTCAACAGTTTCTCCTTCCACAATGATCTTTTGATTCCACATGTGTTGCGCTTCGAACTTGAATGGGATGACATCTCCCTTGAATTATGCCTTGTACTGGACCATGTTGGAGACTCGAGGTATGACTTGTTTTCTTCCAGCTTGTCTCATTACCCATATAGGAGCATAAGAGTAGATACCTCACAGCCCGATCAGTACCAAATAAGTAGTCTCCTTTGACCTGATGATGAACTCACTACTAAGAAACCATTCAAACATCCAATGCCCTTGCTCGTCTGTCAGATTACTGAAGAAACACACCTAACTTACAACATTTCCAGGCTTTGCAAACTTGTTTGGAATAAACGTCATTTTCTTTGGGTGATGGTTGGCTATGTAGCCATTTAGTGGCCTTCGCAGAAGCTGTTGACGATACTTACCCCTCTGAAAGTATTCCATCAGCCAGACTTGTAGTAATAGATTGCAACCCTCAAAGTATCCAAACCCATGCTTGCACCGATCTAGAGCACGGTACATCTCAGCTAAGATCATTGGGATGATAGTATAAGTTTGTCCTTCAATACCATCCATTAAGGTCCTGGCGACCATGGCTAAGCGGGTATGAATTCTTCCCCCTTTCATTGAAAATATCAACAACCCCAGGAAGCAGACAATGTAAACATAAACCCGGCGATGCACTCATCCCAAAGAAGTAGTGGCTAGTTCATCATGATGGAGACGATATGACTTGCTATGCATATAACGCTCGTAAAGAAATTTAAAAGGGATGTATGATTTCTTCTTCTTCTTTTTTTGGTAACTAACTTATTTTTATTAATCACCAAAGAAATATTTACATTCCCATAGCTCAGCTCAAACAGCTAGCTATCTCATTAAATGACTACAGTATACTAAACAGCCATTTTCGACTATGTTTCAATATCTACCTATTAAAAAAACCTATACAAATTGAAGACTATGTAGATAGGCTTTGGCTCCAGGAAGCACACGTACATTGCATATGTAGGCAACCTCCTTCACAATAATTTGCCATTGTCTGCTGCTTTTTTCAAAACCTCTGAGGTTCTTTTCAATCCAAATCTGATACATAGCTTCTGCAAATACTATTTTGAACACTTGTGCCTGCTAAGATTTACCTTTAGAACAGGAGATGATCCACTGGTTATGTTGCTGTCAATCTCTGGTTCTAGGACATTGAAGTTGTATCCATTGAAGTAGTTTGGTCCAAACATTGTTAGTGTATTCACACTTCCAAAATAAGTGTTCTCTATTTTTCTCTTGCCTTTGGCATAGCACACATTGAGTATCCATATTAAGTCCCCATTTATACAACCTATCATAAGTTAATAGCTTTCCATGCATCATGAGCCACATTGAGAATTTAGCTTTTGGTCATGCAGCATTGTTAAGCACTAAGCTTTTCCATTCCACTCGACTGTAATCACCAAGCAGAGTCAAGTATATTTGTCGGATTAAGCTTATCTTGAGTGATTGCGTATACTGTTGATTCTTTAGAACTGCCTTGGCCTCAAATATTTTCCTGGCCATCCAAGAAGCGTACTGTGGTGTTGTCCAATTGGTGAAGTTCTACCCTTGATATAGTAGGTGGGAATCCATCATATCCACAATTTGTCCTGCTTATGTGCCAGATCCCAGCAATTTTTGGCTATTGATGTACGATTCTAAATCCTTAGGTTGGTGATATTAAGTCCTCCTCCGGCCTTGGGCAGACACATTCTATCCCATGCAACCAAAGCTTTTTTATGATTATATTGCCACCTGACCAGATATAAGATCTGCATATTCCTTCAATCAATTTAACCACCTTGGTAGGTATCACAAATAGCTGAGCCCAGAAAGCTTGGATTCCAAACAAAACACTCTGCACTAACTGCACCCTCCCTGCATAGGACAATGTCTTTGTAGTTAAAGAAGTGATCCTTGCAATCATCTTGTCAATAAGAGGTTGCCACTGTAGTATACTGAGTTTCTTTCTTGATAGTGGAACTCTAAGGTACTTGAAGGGTAATTCTCCAGCTGTGAATCCTAATTGCTGCAGAATCTTCTTCTTATGCTCTGTAGAAACTCCACCAAAGTAGACATCACTTTTGGTCAAGTTTGCTTACAGCCTAGATGCCTGGGTGAATTGCAAAAAATTTTGTTGTATTGCCTGTATAGAATTGATATCACCTCTGGTAAATAGCAGTAGATCATCAGCGAAGATAAGGTGAGTTATCCCCAGCTTGGCACATCTAGGATGATGCTTGAACTCTCTATCTTCCTTTAGACAGTTAAGATATTTACCCAGAAACTCCATAACAATCGCAAATAAGAAAGGTGACATTGGATCACCTTGTCTTAATCCTTTAGCAGCATTAAAGGGAATTGTTGGCTCCCCATTGACAATGATGGAATAGTTGACAGTTTGAATACACTCCATTATCCATGAGGTAAATAACTGAGGGAATCCCATCTCTTCCATGACTTGCTTTATATACGGCCACTTCACAGAATCATATACTTTCTGAAGGTCTATATTAATCATGCACCGATGAGAGATATGTTTTCTTGAGTAGGCTTTCATTAGTTCATGAGCTAGAATTATGTTGTCTGCAATTCTTCTCCCTGGAATGAATCTAGCCCGAGCTTCATTGATTATACTGGGAATGACAGCTTGTAGTCGAGCTGCAAGAACTTTAGAGATGATCTTGTATAGCACAGTACAACAGGTAATTGGTCAAAACTCCTTTACATTTTTAGGTCTGGCAGTCTTGGGCACTAATGTGATGGCAGTGCAATTGATAGCTTTGTACATCCTGCTTGTAGAAAAGAAATCTGCCACAGCTTCTAAGACTTCCTCTTTGATAGCAGGCCAAGCCTTCTTTAAAAAGTATGCATTGTATCCATCTATTCCTGGTGCTTTATATTCTCCAATGGAGCATAGTCCTTCATAAATCTCTTTCTCAGTTACATCTTTACACAAATCCATTCTCTGTTGTTGTGAAAACTTTGGTCACTTCTGCATAACCAGCTTGTCTATTGCAGGTATTGAGTGAGCAGTAGTCCCCATCAGTAATTTATAGAACTCAACATTCTCTACTTTTATAGCTTCTGGATCAATTAATCTACATCCTGCAATTGATTGTAGTTCCTGAATCTGATTTTTGTGAGCTCTTTCCTTTATCACAGCTGAAAATTATCGTGTATTCGAGTCTCCTAACTTTATCCATTTAGCTCTAGCTTTTTGTCTTAAGACTCCTTCTAGCATATCCCATTTTTCTAGGCTTTGGATAAGATTTGTCTCCTTCTCAGTCAGCTCATCAGTACAATTAGTATTGATGCTCTTTTGAACTATGAGAAGCTCGTTCCTTGCTGTATCAATCTTCTGTCTGATGAATTTAAACTCTTCAATATTAAGTTTCTTGAGAAATGGTCTAAGTTTCTACAATTTCATCCAAATGTCCTGCATTTTTCACCTGTGAATACCTAATTTTTGACCACTCCCGGATTCTATACTATTTTAGTGTAAATAATTTTTCTAGGTCTAATCCTGATATTTTAAACTTTTATCTTACTCTTAATATTTTAGTGTAAATATTTTTTTTAGGTCTAATTTTGATATTTTAAACTTTTATCTTACTTTTAATAGGTTTTATTTAAGAAAATTAAAAACTACAAAAAATATTCACATTATTAGAGTATAAGTTTTGCTCCTATTTTTAAATAGAAGAAAATTCTTCTAATTTTAAATATAAGTTATAGTATTTTTCTTAGTATAATTTAAACTATAGTGTAAATATTTAGTTTTCTTATGTATATAATATTTAAGTATAAAAGTAGCTGACTAATATCTTTAGCTATGCATTTTACTTTTTTTTTTATTCATTTAAAAAAAAGTAAAAGTTATTTTTAAAAAAAAAAAGGCAACTAACGAGAAGAACAAAAAAGTAACAAAATAAAAAATACAAAAGATTTCTCCTATTAATTACCTAAACACTTACCCCATGACTCCCACTCTCATGTCTAGCACACACCCTCATATATTTTTTCAACTCATTCCCATGTAAACCAACTCCTTTGCACATTATAAGGTAACCACCAAAATTTTCTTTAAAAAGGGGGGAGGGACCGAAAAAATAAAATCTGAAATGAAGAGTTTAGAAAACATTTGACTTCTTGATCTTCTTTGAAAAAGCTTTAAAATATGGAGTTCAAACAGTGAGAGATACGAGTGGATGTTTGGTTACTACTTGGTTTCGGTTGTTCTCGGTGACATTGGTTCTCGTCACATACATCCCATTTCCTTTATTTGCTTGTCATTTTCACTTGAAATTTTCGGAGCTAAAGTTTGTACTAGTTTTTATTCTTATTAAAGAAACCTCGCTCTACAGGTTTTCTTCTAATCTTTTGCTTAATATATTTTAATGTGTTTGTCGGAATATAAACTGTAGATAGCTATTTAAGAAGAATTAAGATCTATTATGAAGTTGTTGTGTTTCCCTAATTTATATTTTATTTATTATTTGAGTTTTTATTTTTCTCTTAATCCTTGTTGTGTGTTTAAAAATATTATTTTTCTAAATCTTTAGCATGTCCTATTCACTCTTTCGAGGCTACTATATTCTTTCCTAGTTTTTGTTTTTGGTGTTAAAATGACGTTATTGCTAAATAAATAAGAATAATTTAATCCATAATATTATATATGATGTTGTGTTATTCATTAATAAGTAGTTTCTGAAGCTTAAAGTCAAGTTGACCATGAGTTCTTTAATGGCTATTAATTTACGACTGTATCATCATTCAAAAGAAAGTTTTACTTCCCTTCAAACATTTATGTAAGATCCTTGTATCATGTTTTGGATTTAGATTTTATTTTAATCCTGCTTTTATGTATTGTTTGGAATATATTTTTTTCAGTGTTATAAAACTCACGAGAGAAGTGGGTGACATTTCCATTGATTAGTTTTTTTTTCTTAGTTTTATGTTGATCTTTCATTTATTGTGATTAATAGTGAATATCTATATTTGGTTCTATTTGTGATTTGATTTATTATTTTAAATATTCTTTTATTTTAGCATGTTCGGATTCTGATTTGGAGTTTCTAGACATGCATTCTTTTAGTTTGTTGATAATGATGCTAATAGAGTGGGTTTGCGGGAGAATACAATTCATTGAGCCTAGACACATTTCAAGGCTTTAAAAAATATATAATTATAAATGAGAGATAAGGATTGCGAATTAATTCAAAGCTCGTTATAAGAAATAAAATAATTGTGAGGGAGCGAAATGAGCCATGAACTAATTCAAGGTTCGTTGCAATAAGTAATAAAATAATATTAAAATATATAATTAAATATCTCGAATCTAAAAGAGGCAAAATAATTGAGATACTCTAAAACTCTAGAAAAAATTTAGATGTCTTTAAATATTAGCTCATGTGTTCATACCCGAACCTTGGATTGATATGTTTAAGTAATAAAAGGATCATGTGCGCATTCCCGCGTCTTGATACCTTTAAATTCAAAATAATTATGTTTTAACCATATGTATGTTCCGTACCTTGGTTTAATATCCAACTTCAAAGAAATACCTTGTGTATGTATTGCATCAGGATCCAAACAATTAATAAAATGCAATAATTAATTAAGCGGTAGTAGGCAAACCACAACCAATAAATTACAAGAATAGTCAAAAATTAATTTAAGTCTTACATTTAGTCAATAAAGCGACCGTACTAGAACCACAGGACTCGAGGGGTGCCTTACACCTTCTCCTCGGTCAACAGAATTTCTTACTCGGTCTTCTATTTTCGTAGACCATAAATTAGGAGTCAAACCTTCCTTTTGATAAGGGATTCAAGATAAAAGGTGACTTGGAACATCAAAACTCAATTCCAAGTGGCGACTCCAAATAAACAATCCCTTTTCAAAACGTCACTTCAATTGAAAAAACTCTTCTAACTCAGCCTCGTAATAGGTTAGAGTTGTGTGGTAAAAAAGAGGTGTGACAGCATCTGTATACTCTTTGACTCCGCACTTGCTGTACAATACTGAGGAAGTTTTCATGATCAACCCATACATTGAAGAACTTAGAAGGAATTCTCCTGTTGCCTTGGTCTACTGTGAATTTCAAGCTCATAGGGTTATGATCAGATATGAAAGCAACATCATACACAGTAGTGATGTGTCCCCACTGCATCATCCATTCATAATTGCCAAACATTCTATTGATTCTACTCCAGAGTCTGTCCATTCCATCTTGTTTGTTAGACCAAGTGTAGTAATCACCTTCGCATGCCAATTCATTAATACCTAACTCTTGTACACATTTTGTGAAATCATGAATCTCAGCAAGATTTACTGGATTCCCATTGATCCTGTCTTGAAGCTGCAACACAGAGTTGAAATCTCCTCCAAGGACCCATGGTTTGTTGACCCCATGGCCGATCTCCATAAGATTATCCCACAATTATTTCCTCTGCTCAATAGTGTTGAATCCATAAACCATAGTAAGTAGACATTCTTGATCTCCTCTGATTCCATTAACTAGGCAATGAGCAGTTTGTGCTTCTATTCTTATTAGAGTAACTTTATAATTACACGGATCCTATATTATCCAAATTCTTGTATTGGTTGCACATGTGTAATTGTATAAAATTTTCCAGTCAGGGGCAGTATGGGGCACACTTTCTTCATATTATGTTCCTTAACTCGAGTTTCTATGATACCAGCAAGCTTTATGTTTCTAGCTATAAGATATTTCTTCAGCTCTTTCTGCTTGTACTATTTATTAATGTCCCTAAAATTCCATATTAGCTAAGTCATAGAGTCTTGTGAGTGCCCCCACCTCTGTCATGAGGTAGAGAGGAGCTCACACTGGTACTCATGGACCCTTTATGGAGACTATTCCTATAACTAAGAGATGTCAGTAAAGGAAAATTTTCTAAGTTCATCACTGGACTTTCAACCTCTTTGCCTTTACCTGTTGGCCTCATTCTTGTATCCTCATTTTCAGCAATCTCTTGAATCTTTCTAGTCTCCTGTGACAAGTTAGCTTCCTTAGTCACCACAACTAAGCTAACTTGTTCCTGTTGTTATGTTGTAGGAGTTTGTGGCTGATTCACTTTATTGGTAGTTTCAACCCCCACTGGTGCTTTAGTTCTCCATTCATATGTTACTTTCTTTTGTTCTCTTCTTCGTTTTGGCTGCTCATTCTGTTGCATCTTAGGTCCTTGTTGAGTAGGACATATGTGCCCAATCTTCTGGCATTTGTCACAATAATTAGGCTTCTACTCATACACCAACTGCCGTTAAAATTTTCTGCCTCTAGGATCCATAATAGCTATCTCTGTCGGCAGGGTCTTTGTTACATTAACTTCTATCAGCATCCTCTCATAGGAGATTCTTATTTGCTTAGTAGTACATTCATCTAAAAACAAAGGTTTTCCAATTTCACTGGCGATCTTACTTAAAGATTCATTACCCCAACAACTCATAGGTAGTTTAGGTAATATAACTTATAGAGGGATCTCAGCTAGAAATTCGTGGCTTAAATCAAAATCAGGTGTCCAAGGCTTTAGAATTATTAGTCTATTGTTAGTGGTTTGTGGCCCCTCATAGAACACTTTATGACTATCCACCATCGATTGGAACTTAATCACATAATAGCCTTCATCATGCAAGAACAGTTCAGGTTCAGTAATATCTAGCCAGTGTCGCACAATATACCTTTTCATTGCATTATAACCAGGATTGTCCCCAATTATATATGCAATCATCGTTACACTCCATTTCTCCTCTTCTTTCGCCACATCTTGGAGTTCTAGTTGCACAACTGGTTGTCCATCAACAATTTATGAAGGTATGTATCGAAGTGTCATATCGTGTGTAGCTTCTCGATTCTACTGAAACAAATTCACCTGGGTTTTTGGCCCATCTCTGCTATGCGTGGGGAATACTGCTAGAATTAGTGCAGCATCAATGTTTGGTACAATGACTTCAATTCTGCTTGTAGGATTAGTCTACTCCTTAGGGCTTTCAGTACCAATTTTTGGATCTATGGTCTCATTTCTATCATTGCTCTGTTCCTTTGTATTTTCCCCTTTCTTTGCTAAGTTATTGTCATCAGTACTCTGTTTAGGGTTAGCCATGGCTACTGATCCATTGGCTTTCTCTCCATATCTAATTGCACAAGCACTGTCAGTTTGGCTTATTGTCTCATCTGCATTAAGCTTCAATTTCCTGCTCACTCCAATATCAATTGAAGATGATCTTTCTTCACTCGTAACCATCTCTATCAATTGGTGCTCCGGTGGTATCATCTCCTTTTATTGGGGTGGAATTGACTTCCTAGGCTGAGAGCTAGAGCTTACTGAGCTTCAGAAAGCAATAATAGGTGATTTATTTGGCCTTCCTCGTCCGCGACCTCGGCCTTTCCCCATGGCATCCACAACCAGCGTACATTAGCTTACGTGTGCTGAGAGCATTGTATGATTTCTTCAGATAGAGCAGTTCATCAATCTTCTTAAAAACCAATATTTTCAAAAACCTGCGGGGAGTGCGATTCTCTGGTACTAGCAGTCCCGGATTATCCCATAGTAACTTGGCAAAAACTCCTATTTTTTCTAGGAGAGTAGTCAATTCTATATTGCCGAAACAAAAAACAACTCATTTCTCATCCCAAAATATGGTAGCGGCTTGGATCAATTCCCTATTTGGTTGAATATTCAGCAAAGATGGCAGATCACCAAGTAATCTCCTCACATGATTCTTGTCACAAGGCGCAAGGTCTTTCCACCAGTCAAATAGCAAAGGCGTGATATTCTGGACCATACCGAACCTGGGGATTTTGTGCTTCATTTTCTACAAACAAATAAGAGTTAGCCCTTTCCCCCTCCAGATTCGACTACTTACGCAATAATGATCAACATGTTGGCACATTTTCTTCAAGTAATGTACATAATATGATAGTGTCCTTTGGAATTATGAAAATCTCGTTGGACTTTGGACAAGGTTTATCTAAGTGGGTTGTTGCGTTAATAACGCTTCAACCCGTACTAGGTTTAGCATGATGCATTTCAAATTGGAGTGGGGTTTCTAGAGGGGTCTAGACCGGTACTCCTAAGTGGGCAACTTGGGAGAAAAAGGCACGGGACCGTCGACCGCACCGCTAATCGACTAGTCTACTGCAAATAAGCCTTTCCGATTTAAAAAGGGTAATTTTAGGAAAGCGCGGACACTCATCAAGCGTCGCTATATTAATAATTGGCACAAGTGGAGTATGATACGGAGCATGCTTTATGCAAAAATAATAACACATTTCCAAGTATTTGGATGATAAAAGTACGTAAAAGCAGTATATAAAATAACAAAGGTGAATATGAAAAGAAGAGAAAAGAAAGAAAGACAAAAGAGAAGTTAGTTTAGATCATGAAAATATGCGAGAATGTAATGAAGCAGGTAGGGAAATAGGGATGGAAGAGCCATAATATAGCAGTTTTTAACAAGATGAAGTAGATGGAGAGAGGTCATACATGTCATAACAAATAAAGAAGAATAAGGGAAGGGATATGCATGTCATAGCAGTTTAAAACAAATGAAGAAAAAATAAAGAAAGTAATTAACATAAGTCAAGTTCGTTATGGTAAGAGCCTAAGTATCTCCTCAGCAGAGTCGCGATGCTGTCGCGTCCCATTTTCTCGCGAAAGCGGGTTTCGACGTGTGACAACTATTTTAAAGGAGGTATTAAAAGAGAAGAGTCTCCACCTAACGATTTCAAGGTGCGTTAGGGCACTTATTTGTGAATAACTCTGTTTGACTAGTCAACGCCACCAAAGATCGGGTAAGGGCTCAAATTACCTTGAATAGAATGTATTAGGCACTCTTTGAGGTCCACAACTATGGGTCCTAGTCGAACTTTAAACTATGTGGATTATGTAACAAGTCTAGGTGATCAAGTAAATAAAGAGAAATTCAGAAGTAGAAGAATCTTATTATAACACATGAGAATCGGTACAAATCTTAATGACTACAAGGATATAATTACGTCGATCTATGTTAAATGACTAAGTGTAAATAACAAGTACATAAAGAAAGTGGGGTCCTAAGTTATTTAGCCTAAAGGATCACCCTGTGTAACATAAATAATATTTCGCAACTCACATAAGGTAGGGGTTGCTCATATTATTTAGCGGGCACAGACTATCATCTCTTGCTACCCAGTTACTATATTGAGGTTGTTACTTAAAGGCGCTCTAATTCAATTTCTAAATCGTACCCTATGTGTGCACTACCCGTTCCATACTTATGGTCCAAGAGGCTTTGGACCTACTATTAAGCGGTTCTAGACTCAGCTTAGATTGCTCAAAATGATAAAACTAGGCGATATTCAAAACAGATAGGACTACACATAAATGCAAGAAAGGGTTCAAGTTAATCTCCACACATAAACAGCAAATTGCACGTGGGCAGATTCAGCAATAGACAGTTTTTAGGATCAAGACTTAAAGTCCTATAGGTATGGTTTCTAGGTGATTCTGGATTTCAGTATCATACAAGCAGCGTTGTAACTTTAGGCTAGCATATTTTCAGATTGAAGGCATTACAAACCTATAGGCATGATTTCTAGTTATCTATGTAATGAGGCAGTGAAACATCCCAAAATTCTGAATTACTAGTGCTAATTTTACATATATATTTCTTAGGTAGGTGACACTGTCCTATAGGCAGGATTTCTTGTAGTTAACAATTGAAATTGATTTTATATACTTTATCCTTGTAGGCAGGTTGTCTAAGTGTGGCAATGCGACTAAGTAACAAAGTAATTGATTAAGATCATATAGTCATGATATCTAAAGGAGCAGTGTACCAAGAGTAATAGAAGTAGTTGATTGGTTGATTAATTGAAACCCTATAGATATGGTATCTTGATGGACATTAGCAAAACATGTGTTATTATATCTTATAGGCATACTATCTAAAGAGTTTAGTAGTACACCTGGAAACAAGTGTGGCAATTACTTGAGCCAACATATTTTGATAAGTTAAGTGAAGTGTGTGTGTGATTCCTATAGGCATAGTTTTCTATGTGTGCACAGAAATAAATCATATCGAATCAACATAACAAGCAAAGCAAGTAGATCCTATAGGCATGTTTTTACCCGTTTATGCAAGAATTAGGATACCCCTAACCCCTTTTTTCACTAATCTCCCCATCGTCTGTTTATAAATTATTACAGGCCCAGAATGAAATAATACATACTTAAAGATGACAAACTATAGACTGAAACAAGTACATAGCCCGTTAAGGAAATCACAAGCCCAATACAAAGTAACCCAGGGATATCCCAGGCCTTCAACAGCCTCACTCCCGGACCAAGCAGCAGGCCCAAACCACAGGCTCACAAGCACACAACTAGAGTGCCCCTGAATCCTGTGACCAAGTCCAACAATATATATATGGACCCATCCCAGGCCCAACAAATAATTTATTTACCCAAATGGATGCCAAATTTGACCAAACGAGTAACACGGCTCATAGAATTAATTGAACAATTTAAACACTCAGTTCTTAAAAATGTAACTAGTAGCAGCTCTAGTCAAGGTATATAAACAAGATCATGCTAAATTGGAAGGAATACAAGACACATATAAGGCAAGTTTATGCTTGTCATTCTAGAACTGAGATTAAGAGCAACAATATTAACTATAGTAGGATAGTAGACTATCTCAAATAAAGTTTCAAGAAAAGCATGGTCCAGAATTATCTCAAAAGCCTTAGTCATGGGTTTGAACATGAGAATCTAGCAGTGTTATAGACAAGAGCAAGTGAAGTACAGCCTTAACATGGAGGCTTTGATATGAGAACCTAATGAGAATGTGACGGCATAACAATATGCTAGTGGGCATAGTTTGGCAGACATATCACTTAATTGAATCATGAGGCTTAACATACTGAGCATAGATCATAGCACAAAGACCCTAAAAGCTCATGTTAGGTAAAAGAGTAAAAGCATACATCAATTCTAGGCTAATAGGAAAAACAAACACCAGGATTCATGCTAGTTGACTATACATAAGAGAAGAAGCTAAACGTTGAAATCTACCTTAGAGATTTTAGGCAGTGCTAAAGGATACATGATTAACAAGTCGAGGAGTACAATCATTAAAATTGCAAATAGCAGAAAAACATGTTCAGTTGGACATTAAGACAATATTGTAACATGGGATTCGCATGATCATGGTCAGTTTTTAAAGAAACACTTGATTAAACATAAAAGATCAGCAAAAAGGAATTCATTCAAGCAAGGAGATGATCCCCTAAGAGTTTCAGTATGAGAACCCAAGGCAAGGTATGAGAAGGATCTCATAACAAATAATAGGTAATCAGAATAGTCCGAATTATTAAAGTTGCACACATATAATAGGCATGCATCGAAGCTTAAAGTTCAAACAAGTTCAGATGCTAGAAAAACACAGAGGCACGGAATTAATTCCAAAGGAAAACAAGAATACCAATAGAGGCGAACAATAGCATATTGATTCACAAAGGCCTAAATGACATAAGTATACAAAGCATGAACACAAGAAAATTGAAATTGCGAGAGTCTCAGTACTTACCAATTTGCAGAACTTAAGAGCAAATAAGATAGAAAACTAAATGCTAGTAACAGCTTGCTTATCAGTAGCAAAGAGAGAACGGCAGAAACCCTAAAATTCTCAGTGCGTTAGAGTTCCCAAGGGTCTCAGATGAACCCTGGGCAGTACTCACACTGAGAGACGTTAAGCAATCGAATTCCGGTGGCCTTGGCTTTCAGCCGGCCAAGAACAATAGATTCAAAATAATATCGAGTGAGTGAGAGTATGAGAGAATAGTTCTTCCGCCTCGTTAAAGGGGATTAGGGAGGGGTTTATATAGTAGTGAAAATTGAACAATCAAACATAGAAAACAATTAATCAATCACAAAATAAGGAAAAAATATCTCATGCAATCAGTAATAGAACCGATAAAGGGAAAATCGAAATTTCAAACCTTAGCTAAGTCCAATGGCCATGAATCTCATTGGAAATGCGAGAATCATTCATTGTAGGGTATATATAGATGAAATATCGCCAGATCTTCACAAAATCGGAGTCAATTAAGCCTTCTCATGAAAGGAATTCTTGCCAAAAATAGAGCAAGAACTAAGTAACACCGCAGATGCATATACAATAGCAAAGTATCACAAAATAGGTAAGTAAATCATGGATTGATTCCATTTTTATGTTGCAATCGGAGAGAAATCAAGAGGCGGCCGCTAGGGTTTCTCAGAAGAGGAAAGGGATTGAGAGGTATTGAGAGCGGCTGATAGGGGAAAATGGGATTAAGGTTTGGTCCGAAAATGGGCTCTATATTGGGCTCATAATTAAATACACAAAAATTATTTAAAATAACAATTAATAGATAATAAAATATTACTTGTGCAATAAAATGATTGAAAATATTAACTTAAAATTTATAAAAATGCTATTTTAGCATAAATAATGTAATAAATGTAATTATGCATGGAATATAGGCTATTATTGCAAAATTATATAAGTGGATCAAAATGCAAGGATGATTATATGAAATGAAGTAAAATATTATAAAACATATATGTAGATGTAAATAATAAATTTAAATGATTAAGTCATCACAAAATAATTTAAAGGATAGTTAATAAATATTCAAGTAATTTAAATGCAAGAAAATCAATTCTAAAGCTTTAAAAATTATGAAAATTATAGAAAATACTTTTATAACTCTTGTAAATTAAGTAATAATGCAAAATGATATTTTGAGAGTATATGTACTATTTAAAAAAATATGAGGGCAAAATTGGGTATCAACAGTTGTCCCTCTTTACCCGGGAATGATAAACGAATTGTCGGGTAAAGAAAAATGATGACCAATTTGGTCCGAAGTTAGTGAGGAATTATGTGTTTTGAAAATAGTGGGGGTCGAACCCTAGTTCTTGAGTTTCTTACATATCCTTGGTTACGGGAATCGGGCCGTGTGTAGTTCTAGATCTAACGGCGAACGAAACCGATTGAGTTGTTATAATAGTGGTCGTATGTTTCAAAAAAGGATCTTTTAGGTAGGATAGTGTCGTAAGTAACGGATGATATCAGGTGGAGCTATGAATGCGTATTTGATCATTACGGATGTATAAGGCAAATATTTGAACGGTTATAAAACAAAGGATAATCAATTGATGACATTGGTTACGTTTGAGGCGATCGAAGGATGTGAACGTCGTGAACGGAAACCGGAGCGAGAGTTGCTTATGTAGAACGGTTACCTCCCGATTTACCTGCAAAACTTAAAACACATGCACGTAAATATATATGGGTTATTGCAAAAATTTAAACATGATGCAAATTCCCTTCAGACCATGAGATTTGTCTTTGGACGATGAGGATGATATCCTTAGACTATGACATCCTGGCCATGAAGCGTATGATAAGGGATTCGCAGGCCATGAGGATGGGCCTCTGGACTATGATGCCTTTGAATAATGATACGCAATTTGATAGATCCTCCGGCCATGGCATGATGTCTTCGGGCTATGAGGATGATGCCCTCAGACTATGACGCCTTCGGACAATGTGGTGATGTTTCAGCCCATGAAATGCAAAGGTGCGGTGATATTGATCGTTTGATAGAGAAAATAGGTAATACTTAGTCATATGCGAGAACGAGACAAGACAAGGCTTAGTCTTGTGTGATATGAGGGTAGTGCTTAGTCCGATACAGTATGGAGACAGTGCTTAGCCTTATGCAGTATGAAGGCAGTGCTTAGCCTCATGCGAGGGATGGAGACAGTACTTAGTCTCATACAAAGAAAGGCAGTGCTTAGCCTCATGCAGTATGGAGGCAGTGTTTAGCCTCATGCGAGGGATAGAGACAGTGCTTAGCCTCATGCAAGGGATGGAGACAATGCTTAGTCTCATGCAAGGAAAGGCGGTACTTAGCCTTATGCAATATGGAGGCAGTGTTTAGCCTCATGCGAGGGATGGAGACAATGCTTAGTATTATGCAAGGAAAGGCAGTGCTTAGCCTTATGCAGTATAGAGGCAGTGCTTAGCCTCATGAAATGGATGGAGACAGTGCTTAGTATCATGCAAGGAAAGGAAGTGCTTAGCCTCATGCGAGGGTTGGAGACAGTGCTTAGACTCATGCAATGAAAGGCAGTGCTTGGCCTTATGCAATAATGGAGGCAGTGTTTAGCCTCATGCCATGGTGAGGGCAGTGTTTAGCCATATTCATGGAGTAGAGACAATGTTTGATCTCATGCAAGGAGTAGAGACAATGTTTAGTCTCATACAATAATAGAGGCAGTGCTTAGCCTCATGCAAGGAATGGAGACAATGCTTAGTTTCATGCAGAGAAATGCAACATTTAGCCTTATGCGATGATGAGGACAGTGCTTAGCCTTATGCAAGAAAAGCAATGATTAAATGCGAGAGGGAAAAGTATTTCTTAGCTTGACGCATTTGCGTTTGGCGACTTCTGTTCGTGCGAAGGTAGTAATTTTGTTGTGTATATATATTTGCGGACATTCTTGTTATATACATTGTGCCTCTATCCAAAGGGAAATTGTGATTTTAGAGGGGGGGGGGAAGGTTTCGTGCTCTCGATTCCTTGCTTTGCCTTTGCTCCTGTCTTGAGGTCCTGTTTGAGTCACCCCGAGTAACGTATGGCTACTATAGAAAGAATGAAATTTTTTGAAAAAACATGCATTTGTGATAAATCGGTTATATAAAAATATAGTTGTTTGAAATATGTGATAATGCATTAGAGTAGCTAATTTTGTCGAATTGGTGACTGTGACACACTTTTAAATGCATACTTCTGGCGATACAGTCCTTGGCGATTCTAAACATTATGAGATCGGGCAAACTCGGGTTCTTGCCCCAGTTTCTGACCATAGGGGGAATGAAGATTTTATTATGATGTGACCAAACCCACAAGGCTGCCTACGTATCCCCTCTTAAACGAGAATCAGGTCAAGCGTAGTTCAATTACATCAAATAGAAAGTGCAAACACAATCTTAAACATAGTATCTCTTGACTGTGTCCAAATTGATGGGTTTTGGCCAGATCTCCCCATCCATTTCTGCAACTATAAGTGCTCCTCCTGTTAATACTTGGTGAACCATGTAAGGGCCTTGCCAGTTTGGTGAGAATTTTCCATTTGCTTCATCATGATGTGGGAAGATCCGTTTTAGTACCAATTGCCCAGGTGTGAATTTCCTTGACCTAACATTTTTGTTGAAAGCTCTTTCCATTCTATTCTGGTAGAGTTGACCATGACACACTGCGTTCATTATTTTTCCATCAATGAAAGTTAGTTGTTCATATCGGTTCCATACCCATTCTGCATCGCTGAGCTCGGCTTCCTATATGATTCTTAATGAATGGACCTCTACTTCGGCAGGAATAACGGCTTCAGTACCGAAAAATAGTAGATAGGGAGTTTCCCCAGTTGATGTACGAATTGTGGTTCGATACCCTAGTAAATCAAATGATAGCTTCTCGTGCCATTTTTTCTACCATTTTCCTCAATATCTTCTTAATGTTCTTGTTGGTGGCTTCTACGGCTCCATTCATTTGAGGCTTGTATGTTGTAGAATTCTAGTGCTTGATTTTGAATGCTTCACACATAGCTTTCATCAAGTCACTGTTAATATTGGCAGCATTGTTAGTAATTATTGATTCAAGTACTCTAAATCGGCAAACAATGCGGTCCCGGACAAAATCTGCTACGACCTTCTTGGTTACCGCCTTATAAGATGTGGCTTCAACCCATTTTGTGAAGTAGTATATAGTCACCAGAATAAACTTATGTCCATTTGAAGCAGTGGGTTCGATTGGTCCGATGACATCCATGCCCCAAGCAGAGAAAGGCCAGGGCGAACTCGTTGCATTGAGTTCGTTGGGCGGCACTCGTATCATATCAGCATGTATCTGCATTGGTGACACTTTTGAACATATTTGATGCAATATATTTCCATAGTCATCCAAAAATTCCCTACCTTTAATATCTTCTTGGCCAAAACAAAACCATTCATGTGAGGTCCGCAAGTTCCGGTATGTGTTTTCTCGAGCAATCTAGCCGCCCCCTTGGCATTGACACATCGCAATAATCCCAGGTCAGGAGTTCTTCTATACAAAATTCCTCCGCTTTGAAATAAATTATTGGCCAATCTTCGGAGCGTGCGCTTCTGAGTGTGGGTAGCATTCTCTGAGTCCCAGGATGCAGGCCTCATAATCCGCCATATTGTTGGTGCACGGGAACCTGAGTTTTGTGGATACCGGGTAATGTTGACCGGTCTCTAACACTAAGACAACTCTGATACCCACTCCTTTGAAGTTTGCTGCTTCGTCGAATAAATCCTCCAATCGTTGTATGCCTCAGTAATATCTTCTCCTACAAACGATACCTCCTCGTCTGGAAAATACATTTTAAACGGTTCGTATTCTCTGTGTACGGGATTTCTACCAAGTGATCCACCAATGCTTACCCTTTGACTGCCTTATGAGTTACATAGACGATGTCGAACTCACTCAGCAATATCTACCACTTTGCTAACTTACCCGTAGGCATGGGTTTCTGAAAAATGTATTTTAGTGGATCCATCCTTGAGATGAGATATGTTGTGTACGCATATAAATAATGTCTCAACTTCTGGGCTATCCATGTCAAAGCGTAGCAGGTGCGTTTTAACAAAGAGTACCAGGCTTCGTATGGTGTGAACTTCTTTCTCAAATAACATATCACTTGCTCCTTCCTTCTAGTTTTGTCATGTTGTCCTAGAACGCAACCAAATGCCCCATCCAACACAGACAGATAAAGCAACAGGGGTCTTCCTGGTTGTGGTGGGACCAACACGGGCGGTTTAGATAAATACTCCTTCATTCTGTCGAAGGATTTCTGGAATTCTTCAGTCCAGCTTGTTGCAGCATCTTTCCTTAGCATATTGAAGATTGGCTCACATATAAAACGACTGATATAATTGAGGTACCCTAGAAAACTTATCACATCTTTCTTATTCTTTGGCGGTGGCAAATCTTGGATATCTTTGATTTTTGACGGGTCTAACTCAATACCTCGGAGGCTGACGATGAAACCTAATAACTTTCTAGCAGGGACTCCGAAGGCACATTTTGCAGTATTCAACTTCAAATTGGATTTTTGAAGTCGGTCAAAAATATTTCTTCAAGTCTGCTATGTGATCCGAACTTATTTTAGATTTGATGATAACATCATCCACGTACACTTATGTTTCTCTCTGTATCATGTCGTGGAAGATAGTCTTCATGGACCTCATATAGGTGGCCCCAGCATTCTTCAAACCAAACGACATCATTTTGTAATAATATATTCCCCACAGTGTGATAAAGGAAGTCTTTTAGGAGTCCTCTTTATCCATCCAAATCTGATGGTATCCTGCGAAACAGTCGACAAAGGATTGGAGTTCATGCTTGGCGTAGTTTTCAATCAGTATGTGTATGTTAGGCAGCGAGAAAGCATCCTTAAGACTTGCTCTATTCAGATCTCGGTAATCGACACATACTCTAACTTTACCATCTTTCTTTGGAACAAGCACAATGTTGGCTAACTAGGTCGGGTATTCGACCACTCGGAGAACCTTGGCTTTAATTTGCTTGGTGACCTCTTATTTTATCTTCAAACTCATATCTGGCTTGAACTTTCTGAGCTTTCACTTTACCGATGGACACGTGGGATTGATGGGTAGCTTGTGAGCTACTATGGATGTGCTTAACCCAGTCGTATCATTGTTGGACCATGAAAAGATGTCCTCATACTCCTTTAGGAACATGATATACTCTTATTTATATGACAGTGATAGATGACTGCTTATACGAGTTTCCTTGACCGTCTCGGAATCCCCTAAGTTAACTGCTTTAGTTTCCTCCAAATTAGACTTCGGTTTGTTTTCAAAATTCTCTATTTCTTTGACAATTTCATCAGGTATCATATCGTCTTTCAGATCTTCTGAATCACTATCCTTATGTTGCGTTGTCTCATTACATGTCTCAGTCGTAAGTTTATCAGGATATGTAATAATTATGCTGAAAAGAATGTAAAAAGATAATAATAAATATGAAAAGAAATAATGCATTAATAAAACTTTAAAATGTCAAAAAGTACGACTTAATGGCTCGAGTAATTATTTCAAAATAAAATACTGAAAATGTCTTAAATGCTCGAAACAATTTGGAAATAACTCATGCTAATTTGCCAGGCTACCCAGGAACTCGGCGAGCCCGGGATGGTGAAGCGGTCCAGTTCTTGAGAACAACTCCCTCTTTCATTTTCTGAATGGTAAGGTCTTCCTCCTCCTCCTCCTCCTCCTCCTCAACAGTTGCACTGCAGTCCATGTCTTCGTCATCTAGAAACAACTTCCTCATACCGGCGAAAACCTCATCTTCTTCGGTTCCCCATATCATGTCAGCTTGACTGAATGTCTGGTGCAACGGTGGTATGGGTTGTTCCAGCGGATAATAAGGGGCGCGCCATGGTGGTATTCAATCCTGATGATCTTGCACGGTGTATTCACATCCGAGTCCAAAGATCATGCCATGGTACTGTGGTTGTACAGGTTTAGTGATCTCCTGAAGCTTTTTGCCAAGACCCTTTCCTGGTTCATATCCCGTCCACAACAATATGCTTTCTATCTTCTTGCTCCATCATCGATCCTTTTCAATTGCGTTCACCCGCTAAATGAGGTGATATGATTCTCTGCCCAACTTCCTCCTATTTTTGATGACTAGAACGGTTTGATTGGTGTAGATGGGGTTGCTTCCATCTCCATGAATTATCACCTCCTGATGATTCCATTCGAACTTCACAGCCTGGTGCAGAGTATAAGCCAATGCCCTAGCTACATGTATCCATGGTCATCCCAACAATAGGTTATAAGTAGCAGATATGTCTAGCACTTAGAACTCAACATCAAACCAAGTCGGACCCATCTGTAGATCAAGGTTGATTTCCCCGATAGTGGCTCTCTAAGATCCATCGAAGGCCTTCACATTCATGCTTCCCATTCACATCTCGTGCAGGCCCTTACCTAATCTCTTTAGATTGGTCAGTGGGCATATGTTCAGGCTCGAACCTCCATCTATCAAGACCGTGGCAATGAACTTGTCCTCAAATTGCATTGTGATGTGCAACGCCCTATTGTGACTAAGTCCTTCTGGTGGTAACTCATCTTCATGGAAAGTGATTTTGTGACTCTCTAATACCTGTCCAAACATGTTAGCCATCTCTCCACTAGTGATGCCGGCGGGTATATAAGCTTCATTTAACACCTTCATCAAAG
Source organism: Nicotiana tabacum (assembly GCF_000715075.1). Taxonomy (NCBI): domain Eukaryota; kingdom Viridiplantae; phylum Streptophyta; class Magnoliopsida; order Solanales; family Solanaceae; genus Nicotiana; species Nicotiana tabacum. The sequence goes on along the minus strand of NC_134102.1, from coordinate 7,540,123 downwards.
CATTCTTGTGCGTGTATGAGTTTTGCAATAGTAATAAGATGGATATCTGAGCAGGCATCTATTTTAGGTGGTCAACAACAGAGTATTCTCTTACTTGTATCTACCTCCAAAGATCGCCAATGTCGGTCTCAAGAGCAGGTGGTTTAGGTACAGCTTCCTTGTTAGTTCCTCCCAGATTCTCAGGTGTTTAAACCATGCCAGTTCTAGTCATACCTTGCGCGGCGCCTGTTTCTTCCATTTTGACTTTACCTTTTCTTCTTGCTTCCGCAACATAATCCGATAGGATGGTATTAGGCTCGTAAGATAGTGTGGGAGCCACCATTACAGTGAAAGGTATAGCTATCTCAACTTCAAATGGCATCTGGGTTTGTACCACAACTGGCGTGAGGGTGACCAGAGATGTTTTAGGAGCGTCTCCCTCTTGAATGAGTCCAATGGACCCTTTCTGATCCCGTTCCTCGTCAGTTTCTATCACATTCACTCCCTCACCTATGTGATCTAGGAGAGGGTTGTTACAGACGTTCGGTGCAGCTTTCTTTGCTTGTATAACCATAGTGCCAATCAGTGTCTCAATATTGTCTTTCAATGTGCGGCATTCCTCGATGGTATGACCATTCATGCTTGAATGATAAGAACGTGTTTTGTTAGGGTTGATCCATCAGGAAGGATTTTCCACAACATTAGGAATAGAAGTGACTTAACCAGCGACCTTCAGTCTTTCATATAGTTGGGCTATGGGTTCAATAATTGGGGTATATTGTCTAGGAGGCCTACGGTCGAAATTTGGATGTGGCTTTGGGTAGCTTTGGAAAGCGGGTGGAGGTGAATGGTAATATGCAGGATGAGTGTTATATGTATGGTAGGTGGTAGCTGGGAATTGGTATTTTGGGGGTGAGGGTTAATATGTGGAAGGAGATGTTTGGTATGTGAGAGGAGACATAGGGCCCTGGGCTACCATCACGGCACCCACTTCTTTCTTCTTTGAAATACCTCTTGATTGCAAAGCTTTATTTGTGGCCTGTAGTGCCTCAAAATTAGTTACCATCCCACTCTTGATTCCTTCTTCTATTCTTTCCCCTAGCTTGATGCCCGAGAATTTGTGATTCTCGATGACCATCAACCTTTTATAATACTGCGGATCTTGAGCTCTAATAAAGAACTTGTTCATTTGTTCTTCTTCAAGTGCTAGACTTACCTTTGCGGCCTCTGATCTCTAATGAGTAGCATACTCACGGAAGGTTTCTGTCAGTTTCTTCTTGAGGTTTTTAATGTAGAAAACACCTGGCGCATTCTTTGTATTGAACCTGAATCTATCCATGAAGTCTGATGCCATACTTATCCAATTTGCCCACTTCTTCGGGTTTTGACTGATATACCAAGACAAAGCGTCTCCTGTAAGGCTTCGCATCAACAGATTCATGTGGATTTGTTCATTCTTACCCACTCCGGCAAGCTTGTCACAATATATTCTTAGATGTAATTTCGGATCACCAGTGCCATCGGGAACATTGAGATTAAGGGAAAGGTTTGCCAAATTTCGGACCTGCTCAAGCTCGCCCTATAGTTCCAGGATTTTTTGCTCCAAACGTAAGACTAACTCATTCTGCCCCGTAGTACTTCTACCATCCGAAGTTTCAACATTTTCCGCCACAACAACATTGTCTTTCCGGATTTCACTTAAATTATCTATTTTCCCTTTGCCCTTGCTTTTGCCTTTTGGGTCACTAGGTAGAAGAGGAGGTGGATGACCTCTGGATCTAGTGTGGTATGTTGATGATGCCAGTATGCACGAACCAACCTTTGGGGATGGGAATAATCAGAAATAAAGAAAAACAAAAGGTAACCTAGTTAGTAAGGTGAAATAAAAGAGTGTTCGCAATATTTAAACATGTTTCACAAAGTCATGCAATAATTTGCGTCCTAATTTGGGGACCTCATTGTGCCTGAGGTAGGCCTAAGCGACACATAGACTTGGAGAAAATTGGTGTCAATGTTTGCTTCATTTCATTAATGCGAAAATGAGCCAAAATAATCTTTACCAAATCGACAATAATAAAATAAAGTTACTAATGTCATTTAACTTTATTACATCGAAACCTAATCTAAACTAGAAAGAAGTAAAGAACATCATCTCCTAATCTACTTGGTCCCTGAAGGACCTTCTCCATGCTTGGTTCTCTTGACTCCATCAATCACGTTTCCCAGATCGCGCATATCCAACAATAAATAAGCTTTTGCCAGCTTTCTTCCTTCATCGTCATCCATGTCTTGACAATCCAAAAGTCTCTTTATCATCTTCCCTTCTAGCTCCATCAATCTTTGTTCTAGGTATTCCTCTGTTGACTTAGTGGCAATCTCCTTTCATTCCCTTATCGCATCCATGTCCACTTTGTGTTGCTCCAGATGTTTAGCTTAGGACTCGAACACCCTTTTGCGTAGTCTCTTGTACTTCACCTGTGCCTCAGCCACTTTATTTATAATCATATCCTTCAGGTTGACTCCTGGTTTGACATCCCCAGCTACGTCGTCTTCCAGCCATGATAGATAGTAGTACATATGACTGGCGTGATACCTGTCTAGCTCAACAGTTTCTCCTTCCACAATGATCTTTTGATTCCACATGTGTTGTGCTTCGAACTTGAATGGGATGACATCTCCCTTGAATTATGCCTTGTACTGGACCATGTTGGAGACTCGAGGTATGACTTGTTTTCTTCCAGCTTGTCTCATTACCCATATAGGAGCATAAGAGTAGATACCTCACAGCCTGATCAGTACCAAATAAGTAGTCTCCTTTGACCTGATGATGAACTCACTACTAGGAAACCATTCAAACATCCAATGCCCTTGCTCGTCTGTCAGATTACTGAAGAAACACACCTAACTTACAACATTTCCAGGCTTTGCAAACTTGTCTGGAATAAACGTCATTTTCTTTGGGTGATGGTTGGCTATGTAGCCATTTAGTGGCCTTCGCAGAAGCTGTTGACGATACTTACCCCTCTGAAAGTATTCCATCAGCCAGACTTGTAGTAATAGATTGCAACCCTCAAAGTATCCAAACCCATGCTTGCACTGATCTAGAGCACGGTACATCTCAGCTAAGATTATTAGGATGATAGTATAAGTTTGTCCTTCAATACCATCCATTAAGGTCCTTGCGACCATGGCTAAGCGGGTATGAATTCTTCCCCCTTTCATTGAAAATATCAACAACCCCAGGAAGCAGACAATGTAAACATAAACCCGGCGATGCACTCATCCCAAAGAAGTAGTGGCTAGTTCATCATGATGGAGACGATATGACTTGCTATGCATATAACGCTCGTAAAGAAATTTAAAAGGGATGTATGATTTCTTCTTCTTCTTTTTTTGGTAACTAACTTATTTTTATTAATCACCAAAGAAATATTTACATTCCCATAGCTTAGCTCACACAGCTAGCTATCTCATTAAATGACTACAGTATACTAAACAGCTATTTTCGACTATGTTCCAATATCTATCTATTAAAAAAACCTATACAAATTGAAGACTATGTAGATAGGCTTTGGCTCCAGGAAGCACACGTACATTGCATATGTAGGCAACCTCCTTCACAATAATTTGCCATTGTCTGCTGCTTTTTTCAAAAACTCTGAGGTTCTTTTCAATCCAAATCTGATACATAGCTTCTGCAAATACTATTTTGAACACTTGTGCCTGCTAAGATTTACCTTTAGAACAGGAGATGATCCACTGGTTATGTTGCTGTCAATCTCTGGTTCTAGGACATTGAAGTTGTATCCATTGAAGTAGTTTGGTCCAAACATTGTTAGTGTATTCACACTTCCAAAATAAGTGTTCTCTATTTTCCTCTTGCCTTTGGCATAGCACACATTGAGTATCCATATTAAGTCCCCATTTATACAACCTATCATAAGTTAATAGCTTTCCATGCATCATGAGCCACATTGAGAATTTAGCTTTTGGTCATGCAGCATTGTTAAGCACTAAGCTTTTCCATTCCACTCGACTGTAATCACCAAGCAGAGTCAAGTATATTTGTCGGATTAAGCTTATCTTGAGTGATTGCGTATCCTATTGATTCTTTAGAACTGCCTTGGCCTCAAATACTTTCCTGGCCATCCAAGAAGCTTGCTATGGTGTTGTCCAATTGGTGAAGTTCTACCCCTTGATATAGTAGGTGGGAATCCATCATATCCATAATTTGTCCTGCTTATGTGCCAGATCCCAGCAATTTTTGGCTATTGCTGCACGATTCTAAATCCTTAGGTTGGTGATATTAAGTCCTCCTCCGGCCTTGGGCAGACACATTCTATCCCATGCAATCAAAGCTTTTTTATGATTATATTGCCACCTGACCAGATATAAGATCTGCATATTCCTTCAATCAATTTAACCACCTTGGTAGGTATCACAAATAGCTGAGCCCAGAAAGCTTGGATTCCAAACAAAACACTCTGCACTAACTGCACCCTCCCTGCATAGGACAATGTCTTTGTAGTTAAAGAAGTGATCCTTGCAATCATCTTGTCAATAAGAGGTTGCCACTGTAGTATACTGAGTTTCTTTGTTGATAGTGGAACTCTAAGGTACTTGAAGGGTAATTCTCCAGCTGTGAATCCTAATTGCTGCAGTATACAATTAAATTTATACGTGATTTCTAGACAAGTGAACTAATTTGATTCTGAAATAATACAATAATTAAAGAGATATATAATATGTAGTCTTGAAATATAGATGAAAACAGCAGAGATGATAATTCTGGGAACAATGTTTCTGGGAACAGCGATGATGAGATCAAAAAGAAAGAAAGTAAAGTTGTATAAAGCTTTGTATATAATAGAATATAAGTTTGCCAGTAAATTTGTGTCCTTCACAATGATAACTGAGCTCACTATTTATAGTTATGTCTAGGGAAGGAAGTCCTAGGATCATGTCCTCCTTTAATGTCAATTATGAGGGTTATTGATGAAGACGTAACAGTGAACATAAATGCCAAATTCTCTATAATGGACCATCGCTCTTAATGCTGTAAAATATTCCCTATTAAATACTATCGGGCGCAGAGTATTTAACACACCTTGATGAGCATTATACTTTTCGGTGACAAGCAGAATGGTTGCGTTCGGTCTTCGATCATTCCTGTCTTGGGTCCCACGTGTCCTCTCTTTAGACATCCACGTGTCATATCATATTTCACCCTATACAATAATTATATTTGAAATAATACTCTTCAAACAATTTTTAAATTTTTTATCAAATTTCAAATGTGATAGTGAAATTTGCATTTGCAAATATTGTTGATGGTGAAATTTGTATTTTCAAATGTTTAACTTAAGCATTTGTTAATACTAAAACATTGAATTTACTTTAAAATTTGAACTTATTTGGGTAAGATTTGGGCGTTTCAAAATTTTATAAAATTAGGGGATGACTTAAACATCGATCCCAAAATCGCAAAATATTGCATGGCATGTCCCTCAATAGGACTGGTCTTGGTGGAATATTTTTGTTCTTGACGGTCTTAGCGAAATGTTCCCTACTTTTTCCTTGAACACCATAGCTCTTCAATATTTAATTAAAACTCTTATTTGGTGGTGGAAAGTAGAATGTTAATGATCCATTATAGTTAAAATCATTTGAATGTTGATAATTTATGCTTAAATTTCTAGTTCAAATATTGATGTAGAGATTTACTGTAAAAAGCTCAAAACTCCATTGTTAGACCTTAGAAAATATTGAAGAAGACAAAGTATGTCTTTTTAATTTGGTATTATTTTGACTAAACTAGTGACTTGGAATTATTTGTGTTGATATTTGGAAGCTTTATTTAAAATTTGAGAATATTTGGAGCAGATTTGAGGTGGTTTGATCATAATTGAAGTTGCAAAATCGAAGAACACATTGTTAAAATAACACAGAAAAATTATGTCAATCGGAATAGACTTCAATGGACAATGGACAACTTAATAGATAGGTAGAGAAAATATAGCATAACTCTACCAATATGATAAAAAAATCTCTGTAAAACAAAATCATGACAACTCTTTGATGAACAACTTACACAAATAGATAGCATAAACTCTGCCAATTCAGTAGAGAAACGATGAAGAGTAATCGCTAAGTGCGGGTTCGGAGGCTATTTTTTAAATACCATCAATTTTAGGGACATTTAGTTAAGACCAGTACCTTATAGGGTCATTTCTGTCAATCACCTTGAAAATCGGCTATTTGTGCACCTGGCCAAATTAAAGAAGAGAACACTATGAAATTGAACTAAGGCCTAAGGAAGGTATCGTACAGGCACGTGGATTGAATATATGAATTGGGCTCTGATATCCATGACAAGACAGAGCTTGTAATTGGGCCGATATTTGGGCTATTTGAGGAGGATTGATCTTTTTTTCTGTAAAATATACTAAGTGGCCGTTTGGACATAAGAATTATGAAATTTTGATAAAACGTGAAAACATAATTCAAGTAAATATGGTATTCGAAAATTAGAGTTGTGTTTGGATATGAATATAATTTAGAGTTGTTTTTAAAATTTTGTGAGTGCTTTGAAGTGAAGATTTTGAAAAATATTTTTTTGGAGTTTTTAAAATTTTTAAAAAATTACGAAATACTTCAAGTAAAAATTAAAATTTCATGGACAAACACTAATTCCGAAAAAATAAAAAAAATAAAAAATAGAAAAACAAAATTATGGGCAAACGGGCTATAAATATCCATTTGAGTTGAAATAACCAATGCAAATAACTTATAATCCGTTTGGATTTGCTTAAAATGATTTTTTTTTAGCAGAAATAGCTTTTAACCCAAAAAATAATAAGTTGGAATTATCCAACTTATTGTTTTTGGCTTATTTTAAGTAAATTTTTATTTATTTTAAAGCATTTTGAAAATTCAAAATATATATATATATATATATATATATATATATATATATATATATATATATATATATATATAAAGAGTAAAGAGAGTAACTTATTGCTTTTGGCTTGTTTTAAGTAAATTTTTATTTATTTTTAAGCACATTTTAACTTTACCAAACACTAAAAAAAAAAAAAAATATTAAAAGCTAATTTAACCAGTTTAAAAGTTAATCCAAACACCTTTTTATATTGACTGTTGAACCAAAATATGGATTAAAATTGCCAAATGACTAGCTAGACAAAAAGTGAACAACAAATTGTGGAATACTTCTGAACTTGAAATTGTTCAATCACATTGATAATACAGCTTTGTTGATTTGATTGGAGAGAAATAATTTCTTTTACAAATTGTAACATTCACATGCATGATCATTCTAAACAAGTTCTTAATTGAAAAATTAAAACAGAAAATGATTGTTTAATTATCCCATATATGGTTGGAAGATCCAATGGACAGAAAGGAACCTGTACAACTGGAAACATTCACAGATTTGATTGAAGGCTATATTTATTTAAGACATAAACTCATTTTCCATCATTCTTTTTTTTTTTTATTCAGTTTTAAAATTTTATGAGGTAATACCAAGTCGCTAAATTCCTTAAATAATGGAGAGAGCGAGGTAAAATAAGAAATTGTTTTTTTTTTTTGTAGTGTTTGAACTCTGCACCTAAATGATGGGTAGATATATTTTCTTTTAAAATAATTTTTTTAATTTCTTTTTGCAAATATAATTTAATTTTGATATTGACAACTCAAATTTTTTGACAATACCTATCTTTACAATCCCCCCTCATCCTACCAAATTGGAGAATCTAATACCAAAGGAAGATCAATCATTTATTTCTCGAGAGGCATATACCACTTAGAGGTAAAACAAATATGCCCCATGTTATACATAAACAATTAATCAAAAGGACAATTAACAAAAGCAAAGCATGTGAATATACAAAAGCAAGCACTACCTTAACTTGGTGGAAGAATGTATAACCAATTATAGTATTTAATTGTTTATATTCACCCAGTGTTCTATACTCGATTTAAGATCCTAACTAATTCGAATTCGTCACGGATAAATTCCATTAAAACGAAAGTACTCCCGATTAGGATTTTTTCATTTTTAAGGTTCGATCTCGAGACAATCGATTGAGAGCGGGAGAATTTTATTCATTTCGCTACGACCCTTGATGATAATAATTATAATATTCAATTAATTGTATCAAGGGCCTCTCATTATAGTACCTTATCTTAATCGTTAACCTAGTATTATAACTTTTGGATCATTACCATTTATTTAATAATAATAAAGGGAAATAAAGTTAAGTGGATGCTTTATTAGGTGGAGGGGAACCAATGAATGTGTACTAAAATAAAGTTACTACTTGTTGACAAAAGCTTCATTACATAAATTAATCATTAAAGGGTACTTAATCAAAGATTAGTTTAAGGATAAAGGGTATAAAGCAACTGTCTTGAGCCGTGTTTTGAGCGGCGGCAACGTGCATTTGTCGTTAATGTTTTGGGATTAAACCAAAACCTAAGTTTAATCTAAGGTTTATGTTGGATCTAAGGGAGTCACGTGCAAGTTGTGTGGTGGACTTGGGGGACAAAAATTGGAATAAAGTAAAAATAAAATTATCTTCATATATAAAATTAATGTTTATAAATAACTTAGGATAATGGTGGTTGAGAGAAGGGTTAAAAAAAATTGGACAAGTGTTGTTGGGAATATTTAGGTTCTAGTCCTAGAGATTGGTGAAAATGAAATATATCATGGGCTTCCTAAATTATTATGATAATTAATTGAAGAAAAATAATTTATTATGGAATACGATAAAGGAAATGATATGATCATAAGGGAAAAACAATATATAAAGGACATATGACGATCATGTGTGACTCAGTGGCCAGAGTAGAATAGAGGGGATAAAGTTTACTTTTTTGAGCGTTATATATATCGTCAAGGTAAGAAATTGTATATTTTTATAAAGCTATAAATCTACATTTGATATATATCTTCTGGATGACCTAAGAACATAAGAAGTTTGGTTTATCCTTCTAATGTAAAAATAATTTAACTATGACTAATTCTCTTAACTATACTAAAATAAAATAAAGGGATTTGTTTTCGAGAAATAGAACGAAATAGATATAGAGATAGTCAACCCAATTAATTTGTGATTGAGTTGTTTTTATTTCATTGTAATTATTTCCTCGAATTGATTTTTTCTTCTTCTTTTCCACTGTAATTTTCGGTTAACAAAACAATAGGTTTTACATGACAAATTTGAGAATCTACTACAATATAATTCTGCTAAATTTCTGTCAAATATCGGGACTAAATGTCACGATCCGGAATTTTCACCCTCGTGATCGCGATGTCGTCTAACATTTCACTTGCTAGACAAGTCAACGTTAGAATAATCTTAAGCCATTTTTTAAAAACAAACCCAATTAAACGGATGTCAATTACTAAAATAACTGTGATGAAACTTAAATAAAGTGTGGAAAGCCATAACAACTGAAATATCTAAATACATCTCTGAATCTGGTGTCACAAGTGCACAAGCTACTAGAATACGCAACAATCGACCTCTCATCAACTGGAATACGCAAGGATGCCCATACTCACAGTCTTTCTACTCAAGGCATCAGCCACCACATTGACCTTCCCAGGATGATACAAAATGATCATATCATAGTCTTTCAACATCTCCAACCACCTCATCTGCCTAAAATTGAGATCATTTTGTTTGAACAAATATTGTAGACTACTATGATCCGTAAATACCTCGCATGACACTCCATAAATATCGTGTCTCCAAATCTTCAGTGCATGAACAATGGTTGCCAACTCTATGTCATGAACTGGGTAATTCTTCTCATGAACCTTCAACTACTGTGACGTATATGCAATCACCCTGCCATCTTGTATCAATACTGCACCGAGCCCATTACGAGATACATCACAATACACAGTGTAAGATCCTGAATCTGTGGGCAACACCAACACTGTGTTGTAGTCAAGGCAGTCTCGAGCTTCTTAAAGCTCATCTCACACTTGTCTCACCATCTGAATGGGGCACCCTTCTGGGTCAATCTGGTCACTGGGGCTCCTACGGATGAAACCCCCTCCACGAATCGGCGATACTAACCTCCCAAACCCAAAAAACTCCGGATCTATGTAGTTGAAGTAAGTCTAGGCTAATTCTGAACTGCCTTAATCTTCTTAAGATCCACATTTATGCCCTATGCTGATATGACGTGCCCCAAAAAGGTGACTGAGTCTAGCCAAAACTCATACTTTGAAAACTTAGCATATAGTTGGCTATCTCTCAGGGTCTGGAGTACAATCTGAAGATGCTTCTTGCGCTCCTCTCGACTGCGGGAGTAGATCAAGATATTATCAATGAATACCACCACAAAAGAATCCAAATAGAGTTTGAACACCAGGTACATCAAATCCATAAATGATTTTGGGGAATTTATCAGTCTAAATGACATCACTAGGAACTCATAATGCCTATAACGAGTCTGGAAAGCTGTCTTAGGGACATCATGTGCCCTATTCTTTAACTAATGGTAGTCAGACCTCAAATCAATCTTGAAAATCACCTTGGAACTCTAAAGCTGATCAAATAAGTCATCAATCCTCGGCAACGGATATTTGTTTATGATAGTGACCTTGTTCAACTGCCGATAGTCTATACATATCCTCATCGATCCATCTTTCTTCTTCACGAACAGTACAGGCGCACCCCAGACGAGACACTTGGTCTAATGAAGCCCTTATCAATCAAATCTTGTAACTGCTCATTCAACTCTAGCGGGGCCATATGATATGGTGGAATAGAAATGGGTTGATTGCCCAGAGCCAAATCAATACAGAAGCCTCATAAGACATGGCAGGCCTATCACTGGCCTGTGTCGCAACAACCAGCTGAATTACCCCAATTGTCGGTGTTGTTGAAGCCTGATACTAGGGAGCCATCTGCTCTGGAGTGTGAGTAGTGGGAGTCTGTGCTCATCCCCCAGCCCGTGAGACGGCTGGTGTTACCGAAAATGTACCGTTCTAGGCCACACCCTCCATAAGGCTCATCAAACGTACTAGAGCATCCTAAAGCACTAGAGTAGCTATGAACCCCTCCGAGACCTGAGCTGGTCTAACGAGTACAGTTTGAACTGGTACTTCCTCCTCAAGATCTACCTAAGGCTCCACTGCGGACTGCCACTCGAGCTCTAGGCTAAGATCTGCATCTGGCTCGACTTCGACCTCTGGCGCGACCTCTGCCTCTGCCTCTAGTTGTAGTTGTCATAGGGGGATCTGGCTCCTGTCCGGCGGTAGATATAGTTCATGTTCTCACCATCTGTGAGAGGACACGAGTACAAGGGTTCAATCATTAAAGATAGGATAAAAATTGCACGACAGAGTAAGAAAGAATTAATATTTTCCCTAAACTCCATAGTCTCTGGAAGATAAGTACAGACGTCTTTGTACCGTTCTTTCAGACTTTACTAATCTTGCTCGTTCGTGAGATCTAGGTAACCTAGTGATCTGATACCAACCGTTACCACCCGAAATTCCCACCCTCGGGATCGCGGTGGCGCCTAACATTTTACTTGTTAGACAAGCAAATGTTAGAATAATCTTAAGTCATTTTTTAGAAACAAATCCAATTAAACGAATGTTAATTACTGAAATAACTGTGATGAAACTGAAATAAAGTGCGGAAAGCCATAACAACTGAAATATCTAAATACATCTCTGAATCTGGTATCACAGGTGCACGAGCTACTAGAATAATACAGATAAAGGTCTGGATGAAAGTAAAGTTGTCTGAAAGAAAGCACACATCTAAGATAAAGTATAAGGGGACTTCAGAGCTGCGAACGTCGTGCAGCTGTACCTCAACTCTCCTCTGATAGCTGAATCCGAGCAAATCTACAGTACGCCGCTGGGACCAACTCCGGTATCTACACAAAAAGTGTAAAGTGTAGTATGAGTACAACCGACCCCATGTACACTGTAAGTGTCGAGCCTAACTTCGACGAAATAGCGACGAGGCTATAACATAACACCTACTTAAACAACTTGTACAAGTATATATATATATACGAAGAAGTAACGAACACAGTGATTAAAAATGTACAAATTGGGAGGGAACATGCGAAAGGGAAAAGATACGAGAATTACGGCAGGAGAAATATCACGTAGCTGCCAAGTAAATCATCAATAATAAAGACAAGTAATTGATAATATAAAAATGGCACGGCACCACCCTTCGTACTTTTAATCTCATCCTTATCATGAAATGATGTCATAAGTAACATAAAATGGCACGGTATTACCCTCCGTACTTTAACTCATTTCCTTGCCACAATATAATGAATAAATGTCCGGTATCACCCTTCGTGCTTTAACGCTCTTCCTTGCCATAATATAATGAATAAATAATATCGATGGCACAACATCACCCTTCGTGATTTAACTCCCCTCCTCACTTTATAAATCAATAAATGATAATATAAAAATAGCACGACATCATTCTTCATGCTTTTACACTCTTCTTACAGTGGAGCAAGGATTATATAACTTTAAAAAATAATTTAAATGCGGGAATTTGTATCTATTGTTCAATATGATACCAGGGTATCAACCTCAACTTCCAAAATATTCAACAATTATTAAATGAGCAATAAATTCAAAAAATAATGATCAAACAAATGTTAGCCTAACCCAAGCATAGATATCGTAATTAAATAGGCAATAAATCACAAATAAACAAGTTCCACCCGCATACTTTAACTCAACTACAACACGTAAGTACTCGTAACCTCACATATACATCGTACCCCACACATTTAATCACGTAGCAAATAGGCAAACAAATCATAGTCCCTCAAGTCAAGATTAACCACGATACTTACCTTGCTTCGCAACTCAAGCAATCACTCGACCATGGCCTTTTCTTTTGAACAAGCCTTCGAATCTAGTTACAAACAATTCAATATACTCAACACAAGCTGTAGTAATCAATTCCATATGAAAATGCAAAGTTTTCACATTAAAATCCAGAAAGTCAACTCAAAAGTCAACGTGGGGCCCGCGTATCGGAACCTAAAAAAATTACGAAATCCGAACACTCATTCTGATACGATTCCAACCATACAAAATTATCAAATTCTGATATCGAATGGCCCTTCAAATCCTCATTTTTCATTTTTGAAAGATTTTTATAAAAATCTCATTTTCTTCCATTCAATTCACTAATTAATGATATAATTAAGTATGAAATCAAGAAATACAACTAATTTCGGATAAAGAATACTTACCCAACTCAAACTAGTAAACAAATCCTCTGAAATCGCCCAAAACCCTAGCTCTAAACTCAAAAATGAACTAAAAATATCAAACCCACAAAATTGAGCACTTTGCCCAGGTCCTTTCGCATTTGCGGAAATTTATATCACACGTGCGGTCTCTCTTTTGTGAGAAAAATCCCGCATATGTGAAGAAGCTTGCCAGGCCATATTCCGGACCTACGAAAATTTAAGTCGCATGTGCGACTGCGCAGAAGCCCTACACGAACCGCAGAAGCGGCCGTTACACCTGCGCTCAAAGCTTCACAGAAGCGAAGCTTCCAACCCTAGCCTCAACGTCGCAGAAGCGACATAGCTCGCGCAGAAGCAGAGTCGCACATGCGCTCTAAAATGTCGCAAGTGCGAAGCACTAGAACCAGAATTGCCCAAGCATGAAAAGTGATCTGAAACTCATCCGAGCCACTCAAGACCCCATCCGAATATACCAACAAGTCCCGTAATATAACGCGGACCTACTCGAGATCTCAAATTACGTCAAATAACGTCAAAACTATAAATCACACCTCGATTCGAACTTAATGCATTTATGAAATTTCAATTCTATAACTCGCGCCGAAATATGTCAAATCAGTCCGGAATAACCTCAAATTTTGCATGTAAGTCCCAAATGACATAACAAATCTATTACAACTCTCGGAATCGCAATCCGATCCCGATATCAACAAAGACAGTTTGTGGTCAAACTTGAGAATTCTTTAAACCTTTAAATGTTTGTGAAATCTTCTATGCACATATTTTCTCTTTTTTCCAATCTCTTTTTCACGGACCAATGTATTCTTAGTTTTTAACTTTTTAAAATTGCAGGAACACTCAAGCTTTTATTTTATTTTCTTATTGGACATACAATCTCTTTATTTATACCTCTACTTTAAATAAATAGAGCAACAATAAACTTAGTGTAATCTCACATGTGGGGTCTGGAGAGGATAATGTATACGTAGACCTTACCCCTACCTTGTGGAGGTAGAGATGTTATTTTCGATAGACCTTCGGCTCAAGAAATAGTAAAAATTAAGTGACAAACAGTACCAACGATAATATAATAGGAACAAATGGCACAACATGTAATATAAAAAACCAAGAAAAAATAAAATAATTTTATAACAAATTATATATGTACGTATGTGATGACCCAAAAGGTCACCTTATATTTTAGAACTCGAATCTGCGCTCTTAAGCCTTAAAAATCTCATTTTTACCCTCTTCGATTTGTGTGCGCAATCCGGGCAGGTTTCAGGAAAGCTTTTATGTTGAAAACTAATGAAAATAAGAATTTTTGCCTTAAAAATTGATTTTAGTTGACTACGGTCAACATATTTGGTAAACGGGTCCGGATTCGTATTTTGATGGTCCCGGTAGGTCCGTATCGAATTATGGGACCTGGGCGTATGCCCGGAATCGAATTTGGAGGTCCCTAGCTTGAGTTATGAATTTTTGATGAAAATTAAAAGTTTGAAAATTATTTTTTTTTAAGAATTGATTGATATTTGGCATTGTTAGTATCAGATCCGTATTTTGATTCCGGAGCCCGGTACAGATTCATTATGATATTTAAGACATGTCTGTGAAATTTGGTGAGAAATGGAGTTGATCTAACGTTATTCGGACGTCCAGTTGAGAAATTAGAAGTTTTAAAGTGTTCTTGAAAATTTCATTTGAATTGGTGCCAAATTTAGAGTTTTAAGTATTATTTTGGCGATTTGATCACGCGAGCAAGTTTGTATGATATTTTAAGACTTGTGTGCATGTTTGGTTTGGAGCCCCGAGGGGTCGGGTGAGTTTCGGATAGGCAACAGGATGTTTTGGACTTGGAAAAATCTGGTTTCTGCAGATCCTGGTGTCTGGCATATCCTTCTTCGCGTTCGAAGGTCCTCTCGCGAACGTGAAGAGTAAATTGGTGAGGCTGAGACTTCTTCTTAGCGAACGCGAAGGCCTGGTCGCGAACTCGAAGTGATGGGGGATTTACCCTTCGCGAACGCGACCTGACCATCGCGAACGCAAAGCACTTGGGGACCTGGGGGAGGGTTGGTCATGTTCTTCTACGCGAACGCGTCCATTGGGTCGCGAACGCGAAGTCTAGGGGGGAGTTGCCTTACGCGAATGCGTAGGAAGACTCGCGAACACGAAGGCCTTAGGCCGCTGTGCATCGCGATCGCGACAGGCCTCTCACGAACGCGATGAAGGCCTGTCTAGTGTCTTAAAACAAACTCCAAACACGGGTTTGAGCCTCTTCAACATTTTCAAGAACCAAACGGGTCGAGGCAATTTTCAACAGTCATTTTCTTCCCCAAAGTATTGGTAAGTGATTTTAAACCATTTTCTTTCAATTACCCATTACATTTCTTGAATTTTTAACCAAAAATTTAGAGTTTTTATGGTAGAATTAGGGGTTAGGGTAGAAACTAGGGATTTCGGAAATTTGGGGATTTAGACCTCGACTTGAGGTCGGATTCCACAACCAATTATATATTCGGGCTCGGGGGTGAATGGGTAAAAAGATTTTGGTCAGAACCTCGGGCTTTGATCAAGCGGGCCCGGGGTCGATTTTTTGACTTTTTGGAGGAAAAATTGAGAAATTTAATTTATGCAATATAATTGATTCCTTTAGCAATATTTGATATTATCGAGTTATTTTTGAATAGATACGAGTGGTTTGGAGGTGAATTCCAAAGGAAAGGCTGTGATTGAGAATTAAGTGGTCTTCGAAGCGAGGTAATTATTGTGTCTAGCCCTAACTTGAGGGAATTAGGGACCTTAGATTATTTGCTAAGTGAAATTCATGTGAGCGGCGTATATGTGAGGTGACGAGTACTTATGCACCACCAATTTACTTATTTTTCGTGTTTCTCTGTTTTTCTTATATTGTCTTATTCCTATGCCAAATTGCTATGTGTTATACTAGTGTTGTTCAAATTATCGTTCTTACCATGTTTACAGAATTTTCTAGTGATAATTGAGTTTTTATTTCAAAGTTGAGATTGATATTATGGAATCAAATATTGAAGTAAGGTTTGTACTTGTTATTCTATCTCCCTGTTATTATTTTTGCATTGCATTATGGTAAGAGAGAGTGTTAATACACGAAGAGTGATGTCGTGCCATATTGTGAGTGTTAATGCATGAAGGGTGATGTCATGCCATATTGTGAGTGTTAATGCACGAAGGGTGATGTCGTACCATATTGTGAGTGTTAATGCACGAATGGTGATGTCGTGCCATATTGTGAGTGTTAATGCACGAAGGGTGATGCCGTGCCATATTGTGAGTGTTAATGCACGAAAGGTGATGCCGTGTTATTTTGTGAGTGTTAATGCACGAAGGGTGATGTTGTGCCATGATATGAGAGTAAAAGCACGAAGGGTGATGCCATGCTGTTTCTATTAATTTTATGGTGAGATTGAGAGTAAAAGCACGAAGGGTGATACCGTGCATTTTTCTTTACTGTATTCCCTATTCATGTTGATTCATGGTATATTGACTGCTCCGGTGATCATTCTGTTGTAGTTCTTTATCTACATTCCCCTCAGTATGTCTCCCCTCCCGATATTTCCTATTTAGTTCTTTATTCCTGTTATTTGCGTATACACTGTTAAATTGTATAGGTTGATTGTAGGTGCCTTACCTTAGCCTCGTCACTACTTCGTCGAGGTTAGGCTCGACACTTACCAGTACATGGGGTCGGTTGTACTGATGCTGTACTCTGCACTTTCTGTGCAGATTTTGATACCGGCTCAGGTTGATCGAGATTTGCTATTGGTCCGCTGTCCGAAGACTCAAGGTAGATATGTCGGCGTTCACAGACCTTGAAGTCTCTGTCTATCTTTTTATGTCCTACTGTTTTCTTTCATTCAGACAGTTGTATTTTTTTCAGACTATTACTTGTAGTAAATTCTAGAATGCTCGTGAATTGTGACTCCAGATCCAGGTGGTAGTAATTAATATAGTTTTATAATATTCTGCACTTATTATATTTTATTTTAGTTAATTATTGTTATTTACTGAATGAAAATAAGGAATTGGTTTAATGATTCTCTAACGTTGGCTTGCCTGCCAAGTGAAATATTAGTCTCCATCATTGTCCCGTCGGTGGAAAATTTCGGATCGTGACAACTTATATACAAAGTTGAACCATAGTGAAAGACTAAAATTTATGTACACAAAAAATAAAGACTAAATCTATCTGTGAGTATTAAAATGGAAAATACTCAATGTTTTAAAGGAGCTTAGAGTAGCAAGCTAATTTTCATTGCTTAAAATGATAATTTATTTTTAAAAACATAACTTTAACAATGCAATGTAAAGTTACGATAAGCCGTAATAGTTCAAAGACGGATTTTTTATTTTAATTTTAAATTAATATAGTTTATTTCATGATACAACAATAATTGTTGCATATAATATTTATTCTTTCACGCAAAATCTCTGTCATTACAAATATTGAGTTATCTAATATTTGATCTTCAGTTAAAAAGAAAATTTTCATGCTTATGCTAGAGGTCACATTAGACTTCAAGAAAATTACCAGAAATTACTTTCTAAATACTACATTAAAAGAAAGAAATTTTTATTGTGCATTTGCAAATAAAATAAAAGAAAAATATATTCTACAACTTTGAGGTACTTTGGATGGTATAATTATGCTATTTGGTCCTCTAATTACCAAAAGTACTACAACCGTGCATTGCCTCTTGTAAATATGTTTAAGCAAAAAAAAATATAAAATTATAACAAAAAAAACAAATTAAACTGAGAATACCATAAAATGAGAATGATAAGTAAGAATGAGTCTTGCATTTTTTCAGCTATTGAATATTTTTAATATTATTTTATGTAATATTGAAAATTTTAATACTTGATGATTACTCTCTATTCTTTTGCTATTTAAAATTTTAACCATTAATCTTAATGGTCCAGCTAACGATATATATACATGTGTGTGTGTTAACATGTATAATTTATTTATACGGGCTCGAAAAAATAAACTGTGAATCTAATTATTTTTTTATGTAAAGATTTAGAAAGAAACTCGACATGTAATATAGTACTAGCATGGGCCATCTTTTACTAGTAGTAGTAATAAAGAGGGTGCAAGTCACAGTTGGTAGGCGGAAGCAGACTGAATTATAAGGACAAAAAATATTCCTTATTATTCTATGCAGGTCTGCAGAATTGCATGGTAAGTGAAATATTGTATCATAAGAGGCATGGCGGACATGCACAAAAGAAGAGTAGGTAATGAATCAGAAAAAAAAAATTATTCTTGAAAAATATTTATCTGCACTCAATATTCACATCAAGTTAAATAGTTACAATAACATACCCAGTATAGTATTACAAGTGAGGTGTGGGAGGATAGTGTGTATACAAATATTATCCCTATTTAATAAGATAGAGAGATCGTTTTCGATAGACCCTCGGCTAAAAAAAATGAAAAGAGAAAAAAGGGAAGAAGACGAAGAAGAAAGAGGAAGAAGAAAGAAAAAAAGAAAAAAAAGAAAGAGACAAAGGATGAATAAGGAAAATGGGAGAAAAAGAAACAATAACAAGTAAAAGAAAAAATAGCAACAAATAGTAACAATCAAGAAAATACGATACACGAAGCGAACAAAATAATAGGCAAATACTAGAGGTCAAAGAATACGAAAAAAATAAAAGCGCTACTAATACCACTAGAAAAGAATGGGGAACTCTCGACTACCTTCTAACCTTCTACCATAATCTTCGTCCTCCACATTCTTCTATCTTGGGTCATTGTCCTCAGTGATTTGAAGTATACTAGCATCATGTCCTGTTTAATCATCTCTTCCTAACACTTCTTTGGTCTACCTCTTCCTCTTCTCATACCGCCATGACTTGCATTATTAGTTTAGTGTAAACATTATATACTAGTAAAAAAAAATTTGTTTATCCTCCCCCATTATTAGTTTATTGTAAACACTAGTACGTACGAGTAAACTTTTTCTTAATTTGTCCTCTCAGAGACGGATATAATTCGTAAGTTATGAATTGATTCGTACTCCTTCTTATTTTTTGAATTCATTTATAAAAATTCTGATTCCGCCCCTAACACAGTCACAGTCAGTCCCACCCCTTTAAAACTTTAGTTACATCTCTTCTCCTAATCACTTTAAAAGTGGACACAGATTTGAGAGAAAAAAGTAGAAGACGACAGAGAATCTTTGGTGGGACTAACGACATGAAATGACTAATATAACTGTTTTGCTGCTTTCTTTCAACTTAGAATCTCATCCTTTTAGCTACTCCACTTTGGATTTTTCTTGAAATTCCCAAATTTTAACAAACATGGGAAGAGAGTTAAACTATACTTATGTCGTCTTTCATGAACCTACCTTTTTCCTTTTCTTTAGTTTAACTCCAATTATCTTTTTCTCTGACCCATCTGACATCCCACAATTGTCCCTCCCATAATTTCTAATATATGGGCGGATTAATGATTTAGACTTTGAAATTTGTTTAAATTTGGCTATATCATTACTTATTTAATTTATTTGACTCGAAATCAATATTTGTTCTTATTTAGTGTATATTCTAACAAATATAAAAGGTATGAGCCGAAGATTTGTTGTTGCTTGTTATTATTATTTTTCTTCCATAGCTTTTTCAAAATTATATTTTCTTTTTTATTACTTTTGTGATTATCCTTTTCTTGAAATCGTATTTTTTTTTATATTACTGTTATGATTATGTTTTTCTTGAGCCGAGGGTATATCTTCTCTGAGATTTGCTTACAAACTACTCTACCTACGCTAAATCCTCCCTTGCATGTAATCCCACCTCCCCTACCCCAACCAAACAAACAAACTGACCTTGGGTTTCTCATAATTAAACATGAAGAACACCTCAATCCCCACTCCTAAAGTTCCTTTTACTTATATACTTTGAAGTGGGCCTATTTGGATACACCACCATATTTTGTCCTTTGATGAAAAAAGTACTATTGGTACCACTTAACAGCAACAACTTTCCTTCTCATCAAGAACATGTATGCTATTGCTAGCACAGGTATCTTTGTTAGTTTATTTTGTTCTTGTATGCTTTTAATTTGGTGTTTTCAGCTCTCAGTTTTTTCTTATTATCATGAATTGATTCTATAAGGGGTGTTTCAACCGAAGCTTTTGTGTTTTTGTTGTTGGATTGGACTTTGATGAAACAAACATCGGCTAGCTTATGCTTAATCATTCTTGTGTTTTAAATCTTGATGTGTTTTAAGTTTAGAAGGAATAGTCTCTCTTTTTCTTCAAATGAATACTACGTGCATGATTTAAGTTCATAAAAGAAATTAAAATCTGTATCCTATGCTGTTCTCTTTAACTACTTGATGAAATTAAAGTGTGTTGCTATTCTTTTTCTTTTTCTTCAATCTTGAATTTTGATCACACAATACACTCTACATCTTCAGCATATGAGAAAGAGAATTTCGTGCAAGAATTTATCATGTCTCTTGTTGTAAATTGGAGGTTATATACTATGTTCTTACTTTCGAGTATAAACAAAATTTTCAGTTCACAAACTCTGTATATAGATCTAGTTTCAATTGATATCCTTTTTGTAAAGTTTCTGATCTTGGGTTAGAAGGCAAGTCTTAGTCTTCCTTAATAGCCACATACATCTTCTATGGTTAATTATTTCTGTATTGGTTGCTCACTTGGTCCTTATTGATCTAAGTCCAACATATGAGTAAATTAAAAAAGAAAAAAATCCATCACTAATTATCTTGTCTCATCAATTGTCGGAAAAATTGTTGCAACTGGAATTTTTTTGTTTTTCTTTCTTAGGATTTCAACTTTACTAAGACCTATAAATAATAGGAGTAAAAGTCGATAAAACTGCTTTCTTGATTGCTAGATGAGCTTCCTGTTCCACTATTCTACCTTATACATGTATGAGACTGTAAATATTATTTGTAAAGATATATGTCATGTATTTATTAAATCGGTATAACATCCAGCATGAGACCCGGTACCAGAATATGACAAATCTCTGAAATGCTCTCTTATTGGTATACTTGGCTACTTGTCCAAGGGTGATCACATGAGCTTTGTTTGCACATATCATGGATTTAGTTTTCAGAAGAAATTAGAAAAATATAGATGTTAATCAATTTTTCTTCTAATTTGGACCTTGCAACCCCATTCTAAAAATGGTAGAACTTGATCGTAACTCTAGCTTAAATTCTAATCAGCTGAAGTTTAACTATGTTCATGTATTAATTTATCACTCAACTAAGTTTTAGTTTCAGATTAAGATAACTTCCCTTCATGTGATCTTTAATGTTCCGGTCATGTTCCGGTCACGACCCCAATTCACCATTCGTTGGTTGTCGTGATGACACATAATCTCTAAAATTAGGTAAACCTAACAATTTGCGAAAATGCATAAAATAAAACTGAAGCACAATTCTCAACATATGAAATAAATATAAAACTGCAATTCAATAATTTCAACTCCCAAATTCCGGTAGAAATAAGTCACAAGCTTTTAAGAATTTATTCTGAGTGTCTCAATATATCAGAGTCTAAAGAGAAATCAGGAAGACAACATATCCAGGGGGACTCCGAGGTCTGCGGACGCTGGCAGATGTACCTTGAAGTCTATGTATATAGCTAGTTCATTGATACCTGGTCTGATAAAAAGTACCCGGTTCTATTAAGAACAGGTCGCAGAAGCGTGGTATGAGTACACCACAACGGTACCCAGTAAGTGTCAAGCCTAACCTCGGTAGAGTAGTGACGAGGTCATGTCAGGCCCTACTGGAAATAATAGAAAAGTAAGACAGAGGTTATAATAATATAACGAAATGACAGAAAAGTGAACAACGCAGCAAATAGACGTAAACAATAGGGGCGCTCCCGAGGAACCGCCTCGTAGTCCCAAAAGTAATATGCAGTACAGAGGGATCTCCCGAGGAACCGCCTAGTAGTCCCAAAAGTAATATGCAGTGCAGGGGGATCTCTCGAGGAACCGTCTCGTAGTCCCAAAAGTAAATATACAGTACATGGGGATTTCAGAAAATATCAGCACAATTAATAGAGGTACACAGCAGGAGCACTCCTGAGGTATCGCCTCGTAGTCCCAAATGTAAATATGCAGTATAGGGGGATCTCCCGAGGAAATGCCTCGTAGTCCCAAAGTAAATATACAACAGATATCCAAAGGGAACAACGAATTTACAGCAAGAATCTCACAGTTAAAGATTTAAATCAAATCAAATAAGCAGGTAATTCAGCTAAGCATGTTGCACATATTGCAAGTAAGAGTTAGGGCACGTAGACATATGATACTAGACTGAACATGATCACTACATATACTAAAGCAACTCAGTTAAAGAATTTAAAAGAAGACTACTCAGCAAGAATCGATATTTCCAAGTTAAGACCGTGTACGCACTCGTCACCTCGCGTACACAGCGCTCATATATCACAAAATGTTACAACAGTATCAAATCCTAAGAGAATTTTCCCCATACACCCCAACAGGGTTAGACAAATCACTTACTTCAAGCCAAGCTCAATCAGTCAATAAAAATGTCTTTCCCTCAATTTTTCAACTCCGATCGGCTCGAATCTCAAGTTTTTCCGTGAATTCTCTCTGAAAATCGCCCAAAGTCGTGTTAGAAATGTCCAAAAAAATGATAAAAACTCGGAAACCTCTATTTTTGTATACTGCCCAGAGGTTTCGCTTTTGCGGAATTTTTAACCGCATCAGCGGTTCCGCTTTTGCGGTAAATCTCCCGCTTCTACGACAGCCTTTGCTTTTGCGGACTCGCTTCTGCGATGAAGCGTCCGCTTCTGCGGTCCAAGACCCTCTTAGCCCAGGCCGCATCTGTGACCATTGCGTCGCTTCTGCGGTCGCGCTTCTGCGACGCCTCATCCACTTTTGCGGATCATCCGCTTCTGCGATGCCAGGCTCGCTTCTGTGAGCTCGCACCTGCGAGCCAAATTTCGCAGGTGCGATTGCATAAGTAAGCAGCAGCAAGTTTCAATTGTTCTAAGTCCAAATTTGATCTGCTAACCATCTGAAACTCACCCGAAACCCCCGGGACCTCAACCAAATATACTAACAAGTCCTAAAACATCATACGAACTTAATCGAAACCTCAAATCATATCAAACAACGCTAAAACCACGAATCATGCTCCAATTCAAGCTTACTGAAACTTAGAAATTCCAACTTCTACATTCGATGCTGAAACCTATCAAATCAAGTCCGATTGACCTCAAATTTTGCACACAAGTCATAAATGACATAACAGACCTATGAAAATTTTCAGAACTGGATTCCGACCTCGATATCAAAAAGTCAACTCCCCGGTCAAACTTCCAAGCTTAGATTTCTATTTTTGTCATTTCAAGCCTAATTTAACTACGGACTTTCAAATAATTTTTCGGACACGCTCGTAAGTCCAAAATCACCATACGAAACTATTGGAATTATCAAAACTCTATTCCGGGGTCGTTTACACATAAGTCAACATCCTGTCAATAATTTTCAACTTAAGTTTTCATCCTTGAGACCAAGTGTCTCAATTCATTCCGATACCTCACCGGACCTGAACTGACTACCCCAGCAAGTTACATAATAGCTATAAAATACTGAATGAGCAATAAATGGGGGAACGAGGCTACAACTCTCAAAACGACCGGTCGGGTCGTTACAGTACCTCATCCAACATCTTTAACATATCCAATCATCATAGTACGTATTTTTGGATTAGTTCATTGCGAGGTCTATATAGGATACGGTTGAGACATCTGAGACGATCTTCTTCCTTTTAATCCTCTATGTCTACTACTTACACTATTTTCTCATTTTATCATTTCTGATCTTGTCCGTCTTGTTCAATCCACACCCATCTTAGCGTTCACATTTTTAAAACAACCATCTTGTAGATATGTTGAGCATTTAATGCTCAACATTTACTCCTAAACATTATTGATCTCACAATAGTTCTATAAAACTTGCCTTTAACTTTTTAATGTGTCTTCCAATCGCATAACACTCCTATAACTCTCCTCCATCTTAGGCATCCAATTTAATTTAATTCGACATGTTACATCTTGATTTGTTATACTATCATTTTGTTGCAAGATTGAGCCGATAGTATTTGACCAATCGTCTATATTTAGGAACTACAATCTTGTCTAATCTCACTTCTATCATCATTGTTCTTACATACATCATATTTCTACTTACCATGTATGCTATTTATAATTTCATCCATCACTAGGATAAACAAGTACTGGACTCAATGCTGTTTCCAAAATGTTAAATACTATACATAAAAGTTAAACTATTTATATTCAATTTTAGTATATTGTTAGTTTTCTAAAATTATTGTGAAGATGAATAGTGAGATCAAGTAATTGATGCAATGAAGCTTTGGTCAAAACTAACTTAACAGGCTAATTCTGTGCCATATTGATTGTTGACTAGTGACTACTATGATTCTCATCCAGTATTTCGCGTGTCTCTCTCTAATCGTCGTCAATGAAGTAATAATTATAAATTTAGGAAGTTTTTATTGTCCTAGGCAAAGGTTACAAACAACTTTTTGATACTAAATTGAGTTTCAGCTGTCTGCAATATTGTGAAGTTTGTATATGACTACTAAAAATGACTCCCAATATGTAGTATTTTTCAAGATTTGGTTGTTGCATTGATTGGATTTTCTTTCTCAAACTGATATGTTTATGTTACAATATAATATACTCAGTCAACCCCTTTTTCTTGTCACGTACAGGGCGATGTGGTTTTGTTAGATCTTGATATTGATCACTACATTCTGTAAATTAGTTTCTCCATAAGATGGAAACATCAAACTTTGACATTGAAGTACAAGTCTCATCTGGAATTGATTCTGATCTCACTAGTCAGGTCGCGTCTAACATTGAGTTTTCTAAATTAAGTTCAGAACATCTGTCACTTGACTTGTCTCTCAGCTTCAAATCTAGTACCGATGAATTTGCCAGCCAAGATTCGATAGGCTTTTCAGTATCCAGCACGTGCGAAAGCAGCAATGAACCTGTAACACAAAATTCAGGAGGAGAAACAGCAGTTAGAAGAGTTTTCACTTGCAATTTCTGCAATCGTAAATTCTACAGTTCACAGGCTCTTGGTGGTCATCAGAATGCACACAAACGAGAAAGAACGTTAGCAAAACGAGCAATGAGAATGGGCATTTTCTCAGATCAAAGGTATGCTAATTTGGCTGCTCTGCCATTGCACGGGCCTAGTGCGCGTTCCTTAGGAATCAAAGCGCATTCTTCAGTGCACCCTCAGGGTTTTCCACCAACAATGAGATCACTTGATTTCAGGACAAGCGCGAGATTTGAATATGGACAACAGCAGAGTCCGCCATTATACGTGGAGGATATCGACAAGGCTGATCAATTATTATGGCCTGGTAGTTTTCGCCAAGTAACTAACACTGTTGGCTCTCATCATCCTACTTTTGCTTTTGCTGGATGTTCAAATATGACTTCCCTAGAATGGACTCCATCTGTTGAAAAAGATGAATTGACACCAGATCTTACACTGAAGCTTTGAGCAGTTGAAATAGCATATTACTTCCTCAATTTCGATCTCTTACTTACTCTGTACCAACAATGTGTGCATTTTGGAATATATAACTTAACGGATTTGGATTCAAGATCTTTGTTTTGATCTACTACCAGCTCAGGTCCAGTGACTTGAGAATGTTAATTAGGTGATTGATGTACAATCTGAACATGAAGGGGAGCCTTGGAGCAATAATAAGTTGTTTATGTGTGAACTATAGGTTAGAGTTCGAACCGTGCAAGCAGCCACTAATGCTTGCATTAGGTTAGGTTGTTCATATCCCCAAACCCTACGTGAATGTGGGATGCTTTGTGCATCGGACTGCCATTTTTGTTGTACAATCTGAATGTATTTTATTACAAATTGTAACAATTTTCCTTTTACAAATGTTGCTTTAAGTAGGGTGTGATTGTTATTGACTATAATATAGGGTAAAAATCCCTTGAGTGTGTGGTCTATCCATTTGGAAAGATTTTAATCCTAATAGAGAAACAATCAATGTTGTGTTTGTACTAACTGCCTGAGAGATTATGTATATTTCGAATTGTAATTACTTTTCCTCACCAAGCTCTAGTGGTATTAATGTTGTGTTTCCTCTTCCTCCTGCTTCTTCTTCTCTTGAAATTAGTTAAACACCGCCAATCAATATGTTATTAACGATTTCTTATACATTGTATAACATAGGTACGATTTAGCAATACGTTAAAACTTGTATAAAATTTAATGTGACAGGTAGAATGAAGACAGTACCAAAATCAGTCCAACAAAATTTGTGAACAATTCAATAACATATGCAAGTTTTGCCAATCTGGCAGTACTTGTGAACAATATAAAATAGGTGAAATATCGAAGATAACACCTAAGTCTTACCAATCCAGCAAAATTTGTAAATAATTAAACAACAAAACTAAATATTGCCCATCCAATACGATATTGTAATAAAAATAATTAGTCCTTAAAGTCTAGTCTCACGGGTACTAATTAGCACAGGTAGGTACCACGTACCATGCTGAAGTTTCAACAACCCGTGCTGGGATTACAAGTATCTGTGCTGAGCATGGGTAGGTTCGTAGGGGTGTACAAACCAAACCTATAACCCGCACTAACCCGATAATTTAAGTCAACCTAAAAAAAAACTCGACTAGTGGTTTGGTTTGGCTTAGTTTGGTATTGAAAAATAAAACCCGATCATAATAGGTTTGATTTGGTATTAACTAATAAAAGTCAAACCGAAACCAAACCAACCTAATGTTATATGTATACATATTTTATATATTAGATAGATAAAAATATTTATTAGAATGTAAGTTATAAATATTTCTTAATTTTTTTATAATTTCTGTATTTAGCATAATATTTTAAGTTGGTTTTATAGCCCATGTAAATATTTTTTTTGTATAGCCCATAAAAGAATAATTGAGCCCAAACTAAAAACTAGTCCAAAAGCATAGATAGACTAGTCCTAAACTAGTTCTAAAACACTAAAACAACGAAACCATTTTGCCTCTTCTCCACTAAAAAAAAATTGTGACTATTTCACTGTCTCCGAATGCGATTGCAATGGACACTATTAAACATGAGAAAGTAAGAACATTTGAGGAGTTTGTTGATCGCCGTCTGTACCAGAGCTTGTGGATGTACAAATCTTCTATAAAGGACTTCTCTATATGTTCCTTTAAAAAGATTATCTTTGGAAGAGGAGGGGTGATTGATTAAAGTTTCTATCAGTTTTCTTGAATTGAAATTGGAACTATACAACCTATTGACTAGCATAGTTGAGGTCAATACTAAAAAATAAAAATATGGTTGGTATTAGTAAAATCATATTTAGGACTAAAGAAATATTTGGAGCATAAGTTTATCGGAAAAAAAACTCGAGAAATTCGAGAAAAAACGATATTGAAAAACCCAATTTTTGTTGGTTTGGTTTGGTCTATAGACTTAAAAATCCGATACAATTGGTTTTGTTTGGTAATTGTAAAATTCGAACTAACCCGACCTATGTACACCCTTAGCTGAGGTATCAGATACTTGTACTGAGCACAAGTAAATACCAAGTACTCGTGCTGAGGTTCCTGTATTAGTGAAAAATAGACTCGCCATGTGGGTCTATTAAATGGTGATACATGTCAGCAAAGTTTGGAAAAAAGTGAAAAATGACATGTAAAGATGATATGTGAAATACCCTCGGGACCAAACATACTTGTATCGTACCTATTAGCCTTGGAATTGATCATCATAAAAGCCCGGATCAGGTACGGAAGAATAGTTCATAATTACAAATGAGGAAGGAGTCAATTAATCTCGGATTATATGGGATTTACCATCATTACGCCATCAGTTACAAATCAATAATATAACATACAATAAATACAATAAATAGTTGTAACAGGCAGAACAAGGCAATCAATTATGAAATTGACTCAACAAGCATGAGATTGACTCAACAGGCACAAGATTAACTCAACAGGTACTGGATTGACTCATCAGTTATGGAATTAACTCATCAGTTACAGAATTAACTGTGATGACCCGATGGGTCATCGTATATTTTAAAATCTAATTTTGTGATCCGAAGCCTTAAAAATTATATTTTAGCCATTATCGATTTGCGTGCGCAGTCCGGGCATCTTCCCGAAAAGCTTTTATGTTAAAAAACCGAAAAAATAAGAAATTTTGCCTAAAAACTTTATTTGAGTTGACTTCGGTCAACATTTTGAGCAAACAGATCCGGATTCATATTTTGACGGTCTCGGTGGGTCCGTATCGTAATTTGGGATTTCGGCGTATGCCCGCAATCGAATTAGGAAGTCCCTAACCCGAGATATCAGACTTTGTTAAAATTTGAAAGCTAAAGGCTTAATGAATTTGAAATGTTTGACCCATAATTGACTTTTTGGATATCGGGAACGTATTTTAGTTTTGGAATCCGGTATAGGTCCTATACCATATTTATGACTTGTCTGTTAAATTTGGTGAAAAACGGAGTTGGTTTGACGTGATTCGGACGTCCGGTTGTGAAAATAGAAGTTGTAAAGTTTTCTTAAAAATTTTCTTTGATTTGGTGTCTGATTCGTAGTTCTAGGCAATATTTTGGTGACTTGATTGCACGAGCGAGTTTGTATGATGTATTAGGACTTGTGTGCATGTTTAGTTTGGAGCTCCGAGGACTCGGGTGAATTTCGGATAGGCTACAGAGTGAATTTGGACTTAGAACATTGCTGGTGTATTTCAGTTTTTGTTGTAGGCCTCAGATCTCGCAATTGCGAGATCAATCACCGCATTTGCGACCATTATTAAGTTCGCATTTGAGATCTACTCATCGCATTTACGAAGAGTAGCTGAGGAGGCCAGAGTTCGCATTTGTGAACAATGTTTCGCATTTGCGATGAGAGCTGGGAGGGGGATTCTTCGCATTTACGATCACTGAGTCACATTTGCGATCCAGCCAGAGTTCGCATTTGCAAACTATTCTTCGTATTTGCGAAGAAAGCAGAGGTGTGATGGTTCTCGCATTTGCGATGAATTCTTCGCATTTGCGGGGCTCGCATTTGCGAACCCCAGGTCGCAAACACGACATTTGCAGCTGAACAAAATATGACTTAGACTGGAATTTCGGTTCATTCTTCAAATTTTCAAAACCTAAAATCTTAGAGGCGATTTTTTCCAAGACTCCTTCTTCCTCAAATCACTGGTAAGTGGTTCTAACCTATTTTCTTTCAATCTTTCACTACATTTCACAAATTTTCAACCTAAAATCTAAGATTTTTATGGTGGAATTGGGGGATTTTTGGGTAGAAACTAGGGATTTGGTAAATTGGGGATTTAGACTTCAAATTGAAGTCGGATTCCAAAATAAATTACATAACCGGACTCGGGGGTGATTGGGTAATCGAGTTTTGATCCGAATTTCAGGTTTGGATCAAGCGGGCGTGGGTGTTGACTTTTTCAATAATGACCTAAATTGAATCTTTTGCAATCGTGGGTGATTCCTAAGGGTTATTTTGAATAATTTGGTTGGTAATTTGCTAGATATTGTTAGTTCGGAGGCTGGTTTGACTGAAAGGCAAAGTTGTGGTTGAGCTTTGAGTGGTCTTTGGAGCGAGGTAAGTGTTGTCTAACCTTGACTTGAGGGAATTAGGAACCCTCGGACTATTTGCTAAGTGAATTTCATGTGAGCGGCGTATATGTGAGGTGATGAGTGCTTATGCGCCACCGAATAATTTGTTTTTCCATGTTTCCCCGTTCTTCTTATATTATCTCTTTCCGTGTCTTAGTTGTTATATGCTCTAAATGTGTTTACATGCCAAATTGCTATTTGTAGTCATTGTTTCCTCCTGTTCATGATATTAGTTCTTTCCATGGTTTCATAATCTCCTACTATTTGCTCAAGTTGGTTTATCTGTACCTTGTAGTTGTAAATTCTGGATTGGTCTCGATGTGTATTATTACTTATTCGGATTATCATATTGTACAAGGTTTTCATTTGTTCAGTTGGTGTCTTGGAATTGTAAAGGTTTTTCCTATAATTTGAATCATGAGTTTTACTGTGCTTATTGAGTACTTGATATTGATATAGTGGGATCGGATTACACGCCGCAACATGTGAAATAAGGGTGATATGTTGAGGTGGAATAAGGGTGAATTTGTACTATGCGGTGGGATCGGGTTGCAAGCTGCAACAGGTGGAATAAGGGTGGATTGACATGGTGAAATAAGGGTGAATTATGATACTGATATTGACATATGGTGGGATCGGGTTGCACGCCGCAACATATATATATTAGATCGGGTTGTGTGCCGCAACATGTATATATTATGTACTGTTGTTGATATCGTTACGGTGAAATAAGGGAGGAATTTGTGTTGTCTGGTGGGATCGGGTTGCGCACCGCAATAACCTATATGTTTCCACTTCTTGAGCTGTGTTTTTTTTTTTGGTATTTGTATCTGCATTATGAAAGATTGGTAATTCTGAACGACATTGGTTTATTCTTGAGGCTGTGGTTATTATTTTCAGTTGGCTATTAATTCTGTTCAGTATTCTCATTTTCTGTCATTATTATGTATTGCGTTCAGGTTGTAGTGTAGGTGATCCGCCTTAGCCTCGTCACTACTTCGTTGAGGTTAGGCTCGGCACTTAACAGTACATGGGGTTGGTTGTACTGATACTACACTCTGTACACTGTGTAGATTTTGGAGACGGTCCCAGCAGCGGCTACTAGAGAGCTCGGATTGGATAGCCTGCTAAGACTTGAGGTATAGCTGCTCAGCGCCCGCAGCTCCTGAAGTCCCCGTCTTTATTTTATTTAGTTGTATATTTTCATGTAGACAGCCTTGTATTTATTTCAGACCCTTGTATGTATTACTCTAGAAGCTAGTGCACTTGTGATACCGGATTCAGGAATTTATAGCAGATGTTTTTTCTTTTTTACAGTTTTAGCTTCCGCATTTATATTTTGATTATTGCAGTTAAATCAGTTATTATTCATTAATTAAATTTAAATTGTTAAAAAGGATAAATTATTCTAATGTTGGCTTGCCTAGAAAGTGAAATGTCAGGCGCCATCACGGTCCCGACGGTGAGAATTTTCGGGTCGTGACATTAACTCATCAGTGCACTAGGTTACATAGGTCTCACGAGTCACGAGAAAATTTAGTAGAGTCTGGAGGATCGGTACGGAGACGTCTATACTTATCTTCCAGAGGCTATAGAGTTAGGAATAGTTTCACTTCTATTCTTTTCTGTCATGCGATTTTATTCTATCATTGCTGATTGGACCATTCTATTGTGTTTTCTCGCAGAAGGCGAGAACGCGTACCGCAGCTTTAGCTGAGCAGCAGCCAGAGCCCCCAGTGGCAGCTCCTACGAGGGGCAAAGGTCGAGGCCGAGGTCATGCCAGAGGTCAAGGCAGGGGCAGCGCTCAGCCCAAAGCTCGAACAGCAGCACCAGCGGTGAAGTCTCAGGTAAAGTTCGATGAGGAGGTTCCAGCCCAGGCTGTGCCTATCGGACCAGCTCAGGTCCCTAAGGGGTTCATTGTCACACCAGTGCTTCGGGATGCTTTGGTCTGTTTGGTGGTCCTTATGGAGAGTGTGGCCCAGACTAGCGCATTCCCCATGGCACCAACCGTCTCTCAGGATAGAGGAGGAGCACAGACTCCTACTACTCACATTCTGGAGTAGATGGCTCCCCAGTATCAGACTCCAGCAGCTCATCCATTCGGAGTAGTTGCGGCACAAGCCGGTGATGGGTCAGCTATATCTTTTGAGGCTTTATGGAGATTGGACAGGTTTACCAAGCTCTTCCCAGTTCACTTCAGTGGTGCTTCTTCAGAGGATCACCAGGAGTATCTTGACAGCTGTCATAAGGTGCTACGGAACATGGGCATAGTGGAGACCAATGGGGTCGATTTTGCTATATTTCAGATGTCAGGTTCTGCCAAGAAATGGTGGAGAGATTATTTGTTGACCAGACCAGCTGGATCGCCTGCTCTTACTTGGGACCAGTTCTCTCAGCTCTTCCTAGAGAAGTTTCTCCTTATCACATTGAGAGAGGGGCATCGTCGTCAGTTCGAGCGTCTCGAACAGGGCAGTATAACTATTACTCAGTATGAGACCCGTTTTGTAGATTTGGCATGTCATGCTCTTCTTCTGCTTCCTACCGAGAGAGAGAGAGAGAGAGAGAGAGAGAGAGAGAGAGAGAGAGAGGATGATGCAGTTTATTGAGGGACTTTCTCAGCCTATCAGATTGCATATGGCTAATGAGACTGGGAGTGAGATTTCTTTTCAGGCGGCTGCCAATATCGCCAGGCGAGTCGAGATGGTTCTTGCAAAGGGAGGTCAGGGGTCTGACAAGAGGCCTCATCATTTCGGTGGGTTCGGCGGTGCCTCATCTGGAGGTAGGGGTACTTTTGGTAGAGGCCATCCTCCCAAGCCATTCAGCACTTCAGGCATCCCACAATGCTTCAGGGAGTCGTGGTCCTTATGTGCCTTATTTTGGACAGCCATCTTACAGTGCATCACCAGCTCCTATAAGTGCACCTCCTATTCAGAGTTACTTCAGTGGTCATCCGGCCCATTCGGGTCAGTCTCAGTTTCTGCAGCCACAGTACCAGGATGGATGCTTTGAGTGTGGTGGTTATGGGCATATCAGGAGGACTTGTCCGAGGTTATTGGGTGGCACGCCATAGCAGAGTTCTCGTGTCATGGCTCCGGCACCAGTTGCTGCACTACCTGCTCAGCCAGCCAGGGGCAGGGGTCAGGCAGCCAGAGGTAGAGGCCAGACTGTTAGAGGTGGAGGTCAGGCCATTAGAGGTGGAGGCCAGCCAATTAAAGGCCGTCCCCGGGACGTAGTTCAGGGTGGTGGGGCCCAACCTCGATGTTATGCTTTTCCAGCCAGGCCTGAGGCTGAGTCATCTGACGGTGTTATCACAGGTACTGTTTCAGTTTGCAGTAGAGATGCTTCAGTTCTATTTGATCTGGGTTCTGCTTACTCATATGTGTCATCCTATTTTGCTTCATATTTGGTTGTGCCTCGTGATTCTTTGAGTGCTCATGTGTATGTGTCCACACATGTGGGGGATGCTATTATTGTAGATCGTGTTTATCGTTCGTGTGTGGTCACCATTGAGAGTCTTGAGACTAGTGTAGATCTTCTATTTCTCGATATAGTCGATTTTGATGTTATCTTGGGTATGGATTGGCTGTAATCTTATCATGCTATATTGGATTGTCACGCCAAGACGGTGACCTTAGCCTTACCGGGATTGCCTCGATTAGAGTGGAGAGGGACTTCTGGTCATTCTACCAGCAGGGTTATCTCTTATGTGAAGGCTCGGCGTATGGTCGAGAAGGGGTGTCTAGCTTATTTGGATTATGTTTGCGATTCTAGTGCGGAGGTTCCTTCCATAGATTCAATACCAGTTTTTCATGAGTTTCCAGAGGCGTTTCCTGCAGACCTGTCGGGGATGCCACCCGACAGGGATATTGATTTCTGTATTGATTTGGCTCCGGGCACTCAGCCCATTTTCATTCCGCTCATACCGTATGACCTCACCAGAGTTGAAAGAATTGAAGGAACAATTGCAAGATTTGCTTGATAAGGGCTTCATTAGACCTAGTGTCTCGCCCTGGGGTACACCTGTGTTGTTCGTGAAGAAGAATGATGGATCGATGAGGATGTGCATAGATTATTGGCAATTGAACAAAGTCACCATCAAGAACAAGTATCCATTACCGAGGATTAATGATTTATTTAATCAGCTTCAGGATGCCAAGGTATTTTCAAATATTGATTTGAGATCTGGCTACCATTAGTTGAGGATTAGGGCATCCGATGTCCCTAAGACAGCCTTTCGGACTCGGTACGAGCCTTATGAGTTTCTAGTAATGTCTTTTGGGTTGACAAATGCCCCCGCAACATTCAAGGATTTGATGAACCGAGTGTTCAAGCCTTATTTTGACTCCTTTGTGATTGTGTTTATTGATGATATCTTGATCTACTCTCGCAATCGAGAGGAGCATGAGCAGCATCTTAAGATTATATTTCAGACTCTGAGAGCCAGCCAGTTATATGCTAAGTTTTCAAAATACTAGTTTTGGTTGAGCTCAGTCACTTTCTTGGGGCACGTTGTATCGGCAGAGGGCATTCAGGTAGATCCTAAGAAGATTGAGGCAGTTCAGAACTGGGCTAGACCCACTTCATCCACGGAGATCAGGAGTTTCTTGGGATTGGCAGGTTATTACCGTTGATTTATGGAGGGGTTTTCATCTATAGCAGCCCCGTTGACTAGGTTAACCCAGAAGGGTTCCTCATTCAGATGGTCAGACGAGTGTGAGGCGGACTTTCAGAAGCTCAAGGTAGCTTTGACTACAGCACCGGTGTTGGTGTTGCCCACATATTTAGGATCTTATACGGTATATTGTGATGCGTCCCGTGTTGGGCTCGGTGTAGTATTGATGCAAGAGGGCAGGATGATTGCATATGCATCGCGGTAGTTGAAGGTTCACGAGAAGAATTACCCTGTCCATGACTTAGAATTGGCAGCCATTGTTCATGCGCTGAAGATTTGGTGGCACTATCTTTACGGCTTGTAGTTTGAGGTCTTCACGGACCATCGGAGCCTTCAATATTTGTTCAAGCAAAAGGATCTCAATTTGAGGCAGAGGAGGTGGTTGGAGCTATTGAAAGATGATGATATCACCATCTTGTATCATCCCGGAAAGGCCAATGTGGTGGCCGACGCCTTGAGTAGAAAAACAGCGAGTATGGGCAGCCTTGCATTCATTCCAGTCGGTGAGATGCCGCTTGCATCAGATGTTCAGACTTTAGCCAACCAGTTTGTGAAGTTGGATATTTCAGAGCCCAGTCATGTTCTAGCCTGTACAGTCGCTCGATCTTCTTTGTTCGAGCGAATCAGAGATGGCAGTATGACGACCCTCATTTGTTGGTCCTTAGGGACACAGTGCGGCACGGTGGTGCCAAGCAGGTTACTGTTGGAGATGATAAAGTTTTGAGGATGCAGGGCCGTATTTGTGTGCCTAATGTGGATGGACTTCGTGAGTTGATTCTTGAGGAGGCCCATAGTTCCCGATATTCTATTCATCCGGGCACCACCAAGATATATCAGGACTTGCGACAATATTATTAGTGGAGGAGGATGAAGAAGGATAAAGTTGCTTATGTAGCTCGGTGTCTAAATTGTCAGCAAGTAAAGTATGAGCATCAGAGACCTGGTGGTTTGCTTCAAAAGATAGAGATTCCTGAGTGGAAGTGGGAGCGTATCAATATAGATTTTGTTGTTGAACTCCCACGGACTCAGAGGAAGTTCGATGTAGTTTGGGCCATTGTGGATAGGCTGACCAAGTCAGCGCATTTCATTCATGTGGCAGTTACCTATTCTTCGGAGCGGTTGGCAGAGATTTATATCCGCGAGATCGTCCGTCTTCATGGTGTGCCCATGTCTATCATTTTTGATTGAGGTACGCAGTTCACCTCGCACTTTTGGAGGGCAGTACAATGTGAGTTGGGCACGCAAGTTGAGTTGAGCACAGCATTTCATCCTCAGACGGATGGATAGTCCGAGCGTACTATTCAAATATTGGAGGATATGCTCCGCGCATTTGTTATAGACTTCGGAGGATCGTGGGATCAGTTCTTGCCCCTTGCAGAGTTCGCCTACAACA
This sequence comes from Nicotiana tabacum, assembly GCF_000715075.1. NCBI lineage: Eukaryota > Viridiplantae > Streptophyta > Magnoliopsida > Solanales > Solanaceae > Nicotiana > Nicotiana tabacum. The sequence goes on along the minus strand of NC_134102.1, from coordinate 7,504,036 downwards.
ACAACTACCAGTCGAGCATTCGGATGGCTCCCTATGAGGCATTATATGGTAGACGGTGTCGATCGCCGGTTGGATGGTTTAAGCCGGGGAAGGCTCGGTTATTGGGTACAGATTTGGTGCAGGATGCCTTGGATAAGGTCAAGATTATTCAGGATAGACTTCGCACAGCTCAGTCCAGGCAGAAGAGTTATGCCGACCGTAGAGTTCGTGATGTTGCATTCATGGTCGGGGAGAGAGTGTTGCTCCGGGTATCACCCATGAAGGTTGTAATGAGGTTCGAAAAGAAGGGCAAGTTGAGCCCTAGGTATATCGGGCCCTTTAAGATTCTGGAGAGAGTGAGAGAGGTGGCTTATAGGCTTGCGTTGCCACCGGGGTTATCATCAGTTCATTCGGTGTTCCATGTGTCCATACTTCGGAAGTATCACGGCGATCCATCCCATGTGTTAGATATCAGCTCTGTCCAGTTGGACAAGGATTTGACTTATGAGGAGGAGCCGATGGCTATTCTAGCCCGGCAGGTTCGTAAGTTGAGGTCGAAGAGTTATCCTTCAGTCCGAGTGTAGTGGAGAGGTTAGCCCATCAAGGTAGCTACTTGGGAGTCCGAATCGGACATGCGGAGTAGATATCCCCACATTTTCACCAGTTCAAGTACTTTTCTATGTCCGTTCGAGGACGAACGGTTGTTTTAGAGGTGGAGAATGTGATGAACCGATAGGTCATCTTATGTTTTATAACCTAATTCTGTGATCTGAAGCCTTAAAAATCATGTTTTAGCCTTTCTCGATTTGCGTGCGCAGTCTGGGCGTCTTTCCGGAAAGCTATTATGTTAAAAATTGAAAAGAATAAGAATTTTTGCCTAAAAACTTTATTTGAGTTGACTTCGGTCAATATTTTGAGCAAACGGACCTGGATTCATATTTTCACGGTCCCGGTGGGTCCGTATCGTGATTTTGGACTTGGGCATATGCCCGTAATCGAATTCGGAAGTCCCTAGCCCGAGATATCGGACTTTGTTAAAATTTGAAAGCTAAAGGCTTAATGAATTTGAAATGTTTGACCAATAGTTGACTTTTTGGATATCGAGTCCGTATTTTAGTTCCGAAACCCAGTATAGGTCTTATACCATATTTATGACTTGTCTGTGAAATTTGGTGAGAAATAGAGTTGGTTTGACGTGATTCGGATGTCCGGTTGTGAAAATATAAGTTTTAAAATTTTCTTGAAAATTTCCTTTGATTTGGTGTCTAATTCATAGTTCTAGGCGTTATTTTAGTGATTTGATCATGCGAGCGAGTTCGTATGATGTTTTAGGACTTGTGTACATGTTTGGTTTGGAGCACCGAGGGCTCGGGTGAGTTTCGGATAGGCAAGAGAGTGAATTTGGACTTAGAACATTGCTGGCGTATTTCAGTTTTTGTTGCAGGCCTCAGATCTCGCAATTGCGAGATCAATCATCGCATTTGCGACCACTGTTGAGTTCGCATTTGCGAAGAATAGCTGGGGAGGCCAGAGTTCGTATGTGCGAACAATGTTTCGCATTTGCGATAGGAGCTGGGAGGGGGATTCTTTGCATTTGCGATCACTGAGTCGCATTTGCGATCCAGCCAGAGTTCGCATTTGCAAACTATTCTTCGCATTTGCGAAGAAAGAAAAGGTGTGATGGTTCTCGCATTTGTGATGAATTCTTCGCATTTGCGGGGCTCGCAATGCGACATCTGCAGCTGAACAAAATATGATTTAGACGGGATTTTTGGTTCATTCTTCAAATTTTCAAAACCTAAAACCTTAGAGGCGATTTTTTCCAAGACTCCTTCTTCCCCAAATCATTGGTAAGTAGTTCTAACCTATTTTCTTTCAATCTTTCACTATATTTCACAAGCGTTCAACCTAAAATCTAAGATTTTAATGGTGGAATTGGGGGGTTTTGGGTACAAACTATACCTGTTAATCAGGCCGGGCTGACCCATTTACAGCCCGGTTCAGCCCGGTACTGTAGCGTGGGGGCGAGTTTCAAACGAACAGTTTTTTGATACCGGTGTACCGGAACCCGCTAAGCCCGTTAACCTGTTAACGGGTTGTTAACGGGCTACAACCCGGTTCAGCCCGTTTTTAACATTTTTTTATTTTTATTTTTTTAATGGACCAACTGAAACTCCTGATATTGACACTTGTATTTCTGATCTACACAAACATTTAGAAACAGTATATAATTATTATGCTAATATTGTTGATGCTTCTTCTGTTGTAGATGCAAATATTCCTTCAAGTTCAATTTCTACATCTGGGACCAGTGCTTTGGATGATAATGATGGTGTTGAAGATTATTTGATTTGGTATACACTAGGTGAGCATCAACAAACCAGTAGTAGGAACATTGATGAACTTCAATTCTACTTGCAAAAGTCAGCAGAGCCCCGTACAAAGGAATTTCTACCACTGGGTTGGTGGAGGAGCAACTCAAATAAATTTTCTGTTCTTTCGTCCATGGCTCGAGACGTGCTAAATGTGCCGATTTCAACAGTCGCATCAGAGAGCGCATTTAGCCAAGTAAGGCAGCAACTAGTAGATACCCGTCATTCATTGGGTAGCAACGCTTTAGAAATTCTAGTGTGCTTCAGAGATTGGATAAGATCATAACGACGAAATCAAGGGCGTGACAAGGTAGATGAAGTGGAGGACCAAGAAATTAGAGATATAATGGTTTATGGTGCTGATTCAACCAATGCCGGAAACCAAGAACCTCATGTTGACATGGATGAACTTACAAAAATGATGCAAAGCATGTGATGTACTATTTTTTATTTTTTTTTTATACTTGTTGTAAACTTTTAATTTGCAAGTTCAAAAATAACAAAATCAAAAAAGAACTTGCAACTTAATTTGAAGTATTATATATTATTCAATAAAAATATCAAATGAAAGTCTTCGGAGCTTGATCCTTACATATTGCCTATTGGTCTTATTAAATAATTTTTTGTAGCCACTTACTTTTAAATTTTAAATTTTAAATTATAAAATTCAAATTTTAAATTTAAAACTTTAAACTTCAAAGTTTAATTCTAAGCCTTAAAAATTTTCAAACACTTAAGTATCAATAACATTGAATAAGAAAAATAAAATTTACTTAAAAAAAAAAATCCACGGCCCGCTAACAGCCCGAACCCGGACAGACAAAAAAAACTCCGAAAAAATACAGCTCGCTAACAGCCCGCAACGTTAAATGGACGGGCTATTTTTTTGTGTCCAGCCCATCCCAGCCCGCCCGTTAAACACCCATAGTACAAACTAGGGATTTGGTAAATTGGGGATTTAGACCTCAAATTTAGGTCGGATTCCAAAATAAAATATATAACCGGGCTCGAGGGTGAATGGGTAATCGGGTTTTGGTCCGAATTTTGGATTTGGACAAAGCGGTCCCGAGAGTTGACTTTTGTTGACCTTTTCAATAATGACCTAAATTGAATCTTTTGCAATCGTGGGTGATTCCTAAGGCTTATTTTGAATCATTTGGTTGGTAATTTGCTAGATATTGTTGATTCGGAGGCTGGTTTGAAAGGCAAAGCTGTGATTGAGCTTTGAGTGGTCTTTGGAGTGAGGTAAGTGTTGTGTCTAATCTTGACTTGAGGGAATTAGGAACCCTCGGACTATTTGCTATGTGAATTTCATGTGAGCGACGTATATGTGAGGTGACGAGTGCTTATGCGTCGCCGAATTACCTTTTTTTTCCCTGTTTCCCCATTCTTCTTGTATTATCTCTTCCCTGTCTTAATTGTTATATGATCTAAATGTGTTTACATGCCAAATTGCTATTTGCAGTCATTGTTTCCTCCTGTTCATGATATTAGTTCTTTCCATGTTTTCATAATCTCCTACTATTTGCTCAAGTTGGTTTATTTGTACCTTGTAGTTGTAAATTCTGGATTGGTCTCGTTGTGTAGTATTACTTATTCGGATTATCATATTGTACAAGGTTTCCATTTGTTCAGTTGGTGTCTTGGAATTGTAAAGGTTTTTCCTATAATTTGAATCGTGAGTTTTACTGTGCTTATTGAGTACTTCATATTGATATTATGAGATCTGATTGCACACCGCAACAGATGAAATAAGGGTGATATGTTGAGGTGGAATAAGGGTGAACTTGTACTATACGGTGGGATCGGGTTGCACGCCGCAACGGGTGGAATAAGGGTGGATTGACATGGTAAAATAAGGATGAATTATGATATTGATATTGACATATGGTAGGATCGGGTTGCGCGCCGCAACATATATATAATGATATTGTTACGGTGAAATAAGGGAGAATTTTGTGTTGTCTGGTGGGATCGGGTTGCGCGCTGCAACAACCTTTATGTTTCCATTTCTTGAGCTATGTTAGTTTTCCGGTATTTTTTTTTTGGTATTTGTATGTGCATTATTAAAGATTGGTAATTCTGGACGACACTGGTTTATTCTTGAGGCTGTAGTTATTATTTTCAGTTGGCTGTTAATTCTGTTAAGTATTCCCATTTTCTGTCATTATTATGTACTACGTTCAGGTTGTAGTGTAGGTGACCCGCCTTAGCCTCGTCACTAATTCGTCGAGGTTAGGCTCGGCACTTACCAGTACATGGGTTCGGTTGTACTGATACTACACTCTGCACACTGTGCAGATTTTGGAGACGGTCCCAGCGGCGGCTACTAGAGAGCTCGGATTGGACAGCCTGCGAAGACTTGAGGTACAGTTGCTCAGCGCCCGCAGCTCCTGAAGTCCGTGTCTTTATTTTATTTAGCTGTGTATTTTCATTCAGATAACCTTGTATTTATTTTAGATCCTTATATGTATTACTCTAGAAGTTCGTGCATTTGTGACACCGGGTTCAGGGATTTGTAGCAAATATTTTTTTCTTTTTTACGGTTTTAGCTTTCGCATTTATATTTGGATTATTGCAGTTAAATCAGTTCTTCTTTATTAATTAAATTTAAATTGTTAAAAAGGATAAATTGTTCTTACGTTGGCTTGCCTAACAAGTGAAATGTTAGGCGTCATCACGGTCCCGAAGGTGAAAATTTTCGGGTTGTGACACTAGCTCATCAATTGCTAAATTCTAGCATTTACACAACGGTTACAAGTCTTCCAAAAGTAACAGATGGATTGAGGAAAGAATCAATTAATCCGTGATTATATGGGATTTATCATTAGATTTAGCCATATAAATAGACACACTTTTATCACAATAAGGAGAATCTAATTTTCTTATCTACAATTCTATAAATTGTAATTCATAGCATCTTGCTCCCAAGTTAGCCATAGTTCGGCCCTTCAAGCTCTGTTCGACTCATCATCCTATCAAGGATCATTCAATAAGAATTATTTCTTCTTTGTTTTATATTTATTATATTATCTATCATTGAATTTATTTTTCACTTCTCTATCACGTTATATTAACGAAAATTTAGTAATGTTTGTGCATCGCGCAAGTAATAATACTAATAAATGATACAAATAAGGAACAAATAACAAGGAAATAAATTGAAAGAATAAAGTGTTAGTCCCGCCAATATTGTTGTATTTGTAAATAATAATTCTGAAAAATATAAGTTATCGTAATGAAACAGTAATTAATTCGAGCCCACTGAATTCACAGTGTTTTCTTAAGGAATTTAATCCCCTCCTAGTACCCAAGGTTATGGATTATTTCCTCCCAGGATAGAACGAATCACATATTGGTGTAGCGGTACTTCAAACCCCAGTGTTTCAGCGAACACAAAGTTCGGTAATAAATCACACTTACAGTTGCTTTGTTTGAAGTTAAAACAATGCAGAACAAAGGAGTAGAAACTCAGAAAATCGTATGGAAATGCTGAGAGGAAGGAGTGCAATGTATAACCAAAGTTGAGCGTTTTCGTTTTCAGTTTTTGTGTTGTGTGTCTTTCTTCAACAGCTGCTGCATATATTTATAACAGTGAGCTTTGAAGATGAACGACCCTCCACCCTCCATGGTGGAGCATGCACTAGCTTGTTTGTGGAGCAAGTACTTGGACATGATGAGAAGAGCATTAGGCGGCTGCTATTGCAGCTGGTGGTCAATACACGGATTGAAACATATCCGTTACAAATGCGGATAATCTTACGTTAATATTTACTATTAACAAATAAATTTGGTCCAAAAAATTAATCAATCAATCGATCATTTGACCAAATCTAAATCCAAATCCAAATCCAAATCCGAAGCCGAAGCCGAAGCCGAGCCGAGCGAGCGACGACGACGACGGCGCGAGGCTTGCTTTCTTCTTAACTCTTTAAGAGCTACAAGAAGAGCAATTATATATATACCCACTAAAAAATTTTTCCTCTTTCAATATGGGACAATGTCCCGCCAATATTGCTGTATTTGTAAATAATAATTCTGAAAAATATAAGTTATCGTAATGAATCAGTAATTAATTCGAGCCCACTGAATTCACAGTGTTTCCTTAAGGAATTTAATCCCCTCCTAGTACCTAAGGTTATGGATTATTTCCTCCCAGGATAGAACGAATCACACACTGGTGTAGCGGTACTTCAAACCCTAGTGTTTCAGCGAACACAAAGTTTGGTAGCAAATCACACTTACAGTTGCTTTGTTTGAAGTTAAAACAATGCAGAACAAAGGAGTAGAAACTCAGAAAATCGTATGGAAATGCTGAGAGGAAGGAGTGCAATGTATAGCCAAAGTTGAGCGTTTTCGTTTTCAGTTTTTGTGTTGTGTGTCTTTCTTCAACAGCTGCTGCACATATTTATAGCAGTCAGCTTTGAAGATGAACGACCCTCCACCCTCCATGGTGGAGCGTGTACTAGCTTGTTTGTAGAGCAAGCACTTGGCCATTGTGGGAAGATCATTAGGCGGCTGCTATTGCAGCTAGTGGTCAATACACGGATTGGAACATATCCGTTACAAATGCGGATAATCTTACGTTAATATTTACTATTAACAAATAAATTTGGTCCAAAAAATTAATCAATCAATCGATCATTTGACCAAATCCAAATCCAAATCCAAATCCAAATTCGAAGCCGAAGCCGAAGCCGAAGCCGACCCGAGCGAGTGAGCGACGACGACGGCGCGAGGCTTGCTTTCTTCTTAACTCTTTAAGAGCTACAAGAAGAGCAATTATATATATACCCACCAAAAATCTTTTCCTTTTTCAATATGGGACAATGTCTCATTGTCAAGAGGGGGAAACTTAAAATTTTACTCAAAAATTTTATTTTTCCCTCCATTTCCCATTCACCCTCATTTTAAGACTATTTCATCTTAAATAAAAAACCTCAACAATCCCCCACATGAATGGGGAATGGCTATATCACAGAAGTATGCATGGAAAAACTGTGTGATTTGCAAGCAATGATTAATCGCATCTGGATAAGTAGGTTTTCCTTTGAACTTTTCGTAGTGAACTTATGTCGGATATACTCGGTTAATCGGTAGATTTGATATCTTTGAACCGTCGATCTTTGGTGTATACCTAGACAACCATAAATCACACAATTAACTCTTAACCGTCTTTGGTTCTCATTGTTGTGTTCGTTTCAGCCATGAACACCGCCTGGTTTTATAAGTGCGTAGAGAACTGGCCTTACAAAGTTCTCCTTGAAGCGGCTAACACTTCACACTTACATAGGTGATTCCCAAACGTGTCATCCTGTAGATACACTATTTGATATACCCCGTATCAAATTTAGAAATCATTAAAAAGCCTTAATGTTTTATCCTTGGTACTGAACATTGTCTCATCACGAGAACGGACTAAAATTTTATTTGACAATGTTGAACTGTCATTAATGACTTTGTTTGATCTCCTTGAACCTAGATCTTGGGATCTCCAGTCTTCTAGGTAGAGTTACCGCCACAATGACTTGTTCTCGGCCATAGCCCCATTCCCCTTGATGATTTCTCAACTACCTCTCTAGTTAGGCCTTTTGTAAGTGGATCCGACACATTATCACTTGACTTTACATAGTCAATCGTGATAATTCCTCTAGAGAGTAATTGCCTAACGGTTTTATGTCTTCGTCGTATATGACGAGATTTACCGTTATACATAACGCTCCCAGCCCTTCCAATTGCCGCTTGACTATCACAATGTATGCATATTGGTGCCAATGGTTTGGGCCAAAATGGAATGTCTTCCAAGAAATTCCGGAGCCATTCAGCTTCTTCACCGGCTTTATCTAAGGCTATGAATTCAGCCTCCATTGTAGAGCGGGCAATACATGTTTGTTTGGACGACTTCCAAGATACCGCTCCTCCACCAATAGTGAATACATATCCACTCGTGGACTTAGAATCAGTTGAACCGGTGATCCAATTTGCATCACAGTATCCCTCAATCACCGCAGGGAATTTACTATAGTGCAAGTCAAAGTTCTGGGTATGTTCTAAATATCCCAAAACTCGTTTCATTGCCATCCAATGAGATTGGCCTGGATTGCTCGTATATCGACTCAGTTTACTTATAGCACAAGCTATATCTGGTCGTGTACAATTCATGATATACATTAAGCATCCCAACACACGAGCATAATCCAATTGTGATATGCTTTGGCCTTTATTCTTTGCTAATGCAAGATTCACGTCAATTGGAGTCTTTGCAACTTTAAAGCCCAAGTGCTTGAATTTTTCAAGTACTGTCTTAATATAATGAGATTGTGACAATGCCAGACCTTGAGGAGTCTTATGGATCTTAATTCCCAGAATTAAATCAGCAACTCCCAAGTCTTTCATATCAAACTTGCTATTGAGCATACGCTTAGTAGCATTTATGTTGGCAATGTCATTACTCATTATCATCATATCATCCACATATAGGCAAACAATGACTATGTGATTTGGAACATTTTTAATGTACACACATTTATCACATTCATTTATCTTAAAACCATTTGACAACATTGTTTGGTCAAATTTCACATGCCATTGTTTGGGTGCTTGTTTTAGTCCGTAAAGAGACTTAACAAGTCTACATACTTTCTTTTCTTTACCTGGAACTACAAACCCTTCAGGTTGTTCCATGTAAATTTCTTCCTCCAACTCTCCATTTAAGAAGGCCGTCTTAACATCCATTTGATGAATTTCAAGACCATACACTGCAGCTAATGCTACTAACATCCGTATGGACGTAATTCTTGTAACTGGAGAGTATGTATCAAAGTAGTCTAGACCTTCTCGTTGTCTATACCCTTTGACTATGAGTCTTGCCTTGAATTTATCAATAGTGCCGTCATCTTTGATTTTTCTCTTAAAAATCCATTTAGAACCCAAAGGTTTATTTCCAGGAGTAAGATCAACCAATTCCCATGTATGGTTGTTCAATATGGATTCTATTTTACTATTGACTGCCTCTTTCCAAAACAATGATTCCGAAGAAGTCATAGCTTCTTTAAATGTTTGAGGCTCATTCTCCAATAAGAAAGTCATAAAATCTGGTCCAAATGAAGTAGACGTTCTTTGACGTTTACTACGTCTTGGATCCTCCTGATTACATATACTTTCTTTTGTTTCTTCCCGAGGTCGTTTAGATCCTTCACCAAATGACTCACATTCCTTTTTATATGGATATATATTTTCAAAGAACTCAGCATTATCTGATTCTATAACCGTATTATTATGAATGTCGGGATTTTCTGATTTATGAACCAGAAATTGATATGCTTTACTATTTGTCGCATATCCTATGAAAACACAATCAACGGTTTTCGGTCCTATCTTTACCCTTTTGGGTTTAGGAACTTGTACTTTTGCCAAACACCCCCACACTTTAAAATAATTCAAGTTGGGCTTCCTTCCTTTCCATTTTTCATATGGAATGGATTGTGTTTTGCTATGGGGCACTCGATTTAATATTCGATTAGCCGTAAGAATGGCTTCCCCCCACAAGTTCTGTGGCAAACCAGAACTTATCAACAACGCATTCATCATCTCCTTTAATGTGCGATTCTTTCTTTCCGCAATCCCATTAGATTGGGGCGTGTAAGGGGCTATTGTTTGATGAATAATTCCATATTCTAAACATATTTCTTCAAAAGGAGATTCATATTCACCACCCCTATCACTTCTTATTATTTTTACTTTCTTGTTAAGTTGCGTTTCAACTTCATTTTTGTATTGCCTGAATGCGTCTATTGCTTCATCTTTACTATTTAGTAAGTAAACATAGTAATATCGAGTACCATCGTCAATAAAAGTTATGAAATACTTCTTTCCACCGCGAGATGGTATTGACTTCATGTCACAAATATCTGTGTGAATTAAATCTAAAGGATTTGAATTCCTTTCAACTGACTTATAAGGATGTTTAGCATACTTAGATTCCACACATGTTTGACATTTTAATTTTTCGCATTCAAACTTAGGCAGTACTTCCAAGTTAATCATTTTTCGCAAGGTTTTATAATTGACATGACCCAAACGTACATGCCATAAATCATTTGACTCAAGTAAGTAAGAAGAAGCTGAAATATTATTATTGTTTTTCACAACCATTACATTCAGATTGAAAAGGCCCTCGGTGGGATAACCTTTTCCTACAAATATTTCATTCTTACTTATGATAACCTTGTTGGACACAAAAACGCACTTAAAACCGTGCTTAACAAGAAGTCCAGTAGAGACTAAATTCTTTCTCATTTCGGGAACTTGAAGGACATTGTTCAAAGTCATGACCTTGCTAGAAGTCATTTTCAGAAATATCTTCCCATATCCTTCAACTTTTGTTGTTGAAGCATTTCCCATATAAACTCTCTCCGGGTCCAGCAGGAGCATAAGTAGCAAAAGCTTCTCTAACTGCATAAACATGGCGAGTGGCTCCAGAATCAAACCACCACAGTTTAGGATTTCCCACCAAGTTACATTCAGAAAGCATGATACACAAGTTATCAACATCATCATGCTTTACTACCATGTTTGCTTGACCCCTTTTCTTGTCTTTCTTCGGAACACGACACTCCGTAGATTTGTGTCCGATTTTTTTACAGTTGCAGCAGTTTCCACTGAACCGCTTCCTGCTTGGGTTGTATTTCGGACCAGAAGCCTTCTTTCTCTTTTTGTTATCTTCAACAATATTTGCTCCCATTATTGTTGAATTTCCACGGCCTCTCCTTTCAGCAGCTTTATTGTCCTCTTCGATTCTCAATCGAATAATGAGATCTTCAAGGGACATTTCCTTTCGTTTGTGTTTCAAATAATTTTTGAAATCCTTCCACAACGGAGGCAACTTCTCAATCATTGATGTTACTTGAAATGCTTCATTGATGACAAGACCTTCAGCAAGTAGATCATGAATAATCACTTGCAATTCCTGAACTTGGGTAATAACAGACTTGCTATCTATCATTTTGTAGTCCAAAAATTTTGCGGCAATGAATTTCTTCATCCCGGCATCTTCAGTTTTATATTTCTTTTCAAGTGCATTCCACAATTCTTTTGACGTCTCCACGCTACTGTATACATTATACAGATTATCATCCAGTCCGCTAAGAATATAATTCTTGCATAAAAAATCAGAATGCTTCCACGCTTCAATCACGATAAAGCGTTCATTCTCTGGAGTTTTATCTGGCAGATCAGGAACATCTTCCTTGATGAACTTCTGTAGACATAACGTAGTTAAGTAGAAGAACATCTTCTACTGCCAGCGCTTGAAATCAATCCCGAAAAATTTTTCGGGTTTTTCTGCCGGTGCCAATGCCGATGTTCGGCTTGTCGATGCATTGGCAGTCACCGTCGGAACAGCTTGGTTTTCGCTTTCAGTCGTCATTTTTTTTTTCCTGTAAAAGAATGACACAAACAAACGTTTAATAAACGTTTTCAAACTGGAGTAAAAATCACTTAGATTTTAATCTCCAACAAAACGCCACGAAGGCTTTACTCTCCAAAACGGGAGTACACAAAATCACAAAGGTTTTAGTTTGCAGAATAATAAGAATAACACAAATACAGAAATAAATATTAAATTCCTTAAGATTGTTAGTCCCGCCAATATTGCTGTATTTGTAAATAATAATTCTGGAAAATATAAGTTATCGTAATGAAACAGTAATTAATTCGAGCCCACTGAATTCACAGTATTTTCTTAAGGAATTTAATCCCCTCCTAGTATCCAAGGTTATGGATTATTTCCTCCCAGGATAGAATGAATCACATATTGGTGTAGCGGTACTTCAACCCCAGTGTTTCAGCGAACACAAAGTTCGGTAGCAAATCACACTTACAGTTGCTTTGTTTGAAGTTAAAACAATGCAGAACAAAGGAGTAGAAACTCAGAAAATCGTATGAAAATGCTGAGAGGAAGGAGTGCAATATATAGCCAAAGTTGAGCGTTTTCGTTTTCAGTTTTTGTGTTGTGTGTCTTTCTTCAACAGCTGCTGCACATATTTATAGCAGTCAGCTTTGAAGATGAACGACCCTCCACCCTCCATGGTGGAGCATGCACTAGCTTGTTTGTGGAGCAAGCACTTGGCCATGGTGGGAAGAGCATTAGGCGGCTGCTATTGCAGCTGGTGGTCAATACACGGATTGAAACATATCCGTTACAAATGCGGATAATCTTACGTTAATATTTACTATTAACAAATAAATTTGGTCCAAAAAATTAATCAATCAATTGACCGAAACCGAAGCCGAGCGACGACGACGACGACGACGGCGCGAGGCTTGCTTTCTTCTTAATTCTTTAAGAGCTACAAGAAGAGCAATTATATATATACCCACCAAAAATCTTTTCCTCTTCCAATATGGGACAATGTCTCATTGTCAAGAGGGAAAAACTTAAAATTTTACTCAAAAATTTCATTTTTCCCTCAATTTTCCATTCACCCTCATTTTAATACTATTTCATCTTAAATAAAAAACCTCAACGGTTCCAAGTATCCGTCCTGAGGTTCCGAGAACCTGCGGGACGTGGTGCCTTCAATTCTCAGCTTTAAATTCCGTCTGTTTCCTTCTTGCTCTTTGTCACTTACATTACAAGTCTTCGATATAAAAATATGTTTCTAGTCTGATTTCCAAACACTGTGTTATCAGTGAATAAAGTTGCAATAAGTACTACAAACTTGAAACATAAGCATTTCAAATTAGTTGTTAAATTTTCAAATTCATGACCTAACTGTATGACATGCCCAATTTTATCCCCTTTGATAAGATACCAACAAACTGCCCAAGAAAGGAAAGACTACCTTCCATCTTTGTTTCTTAACTGTTTTACTAATTGAATAATTGACTGCAATTAGTCTAAGCACATTCTTAATCCTTACGTTGAGCGCTTTTCGTTAATATGACATAAACTCATAACTCCATCAAGTTTGTTAAACAGTTATTAGTATGTTTTAGAACATGGATTTTAACTACTTTTTATTATTATTCTTGTAACCATTTTTAGGCTTTCGAGTAAGGGAAAATATTTTGAAGTATTTTTTAACACGAGGAACATGAAAATAATTAGAAAATGTATCATTAACATAGAATGCTTGTTAATGGAATTGAGGAAAAGGTGAAAAGAAATAAGGAAATTACTTCTTGATATATGCTGATTTATATTGTCATCTTTTCTTTAAAAAACTCATTTGTTGTAAGCATTAGTAGTGAATTGAAGAATGTGATGATCTATTTATTAATGTTAAAGGGACTTATCAATTTAACTTAAGCTATAAGATATATCTGCATGAATCATAAGTGAATAATACAACAACAATAACAAACATGTGTAATCCCAAAAGTAGGATCTGGGGAGGGTAATGTGTACAAAAACCTAATTACCCTTGACTTGTGAAGGTAGAGAGGTTATTTCCGATAGATCATTGGCTTAGTAAATACATAGTCACAACACAAAGGAAATACAGAATATGAAGAATTAATTAGCATGAGATTTTAATTAAATATATGCAATTACAAATTTTAAATTAATGATATATGAGAGGGAGGTTTAATCTGAAAGTTTGGTAGAATCACAAATTTCTTATAACATATGCTGGTGATGGAACAACAAGAAGTGATTCTGATCCACAGACAAATGCAAATCTCCAAACTCCTTTAATTCTCACATGGTGTGTTTGTATTATATAAATTTATGTTTCAGTTAGAATCAATCATATCCCCTCAGCTAATCACATGGAGAGCCCAAACACCAAATCTACTCAAAAGGTGAGAATTATGATTTCTAGCTACTTGTGTTTTTTTCCTGACACATTTATTTAATATTTGCTCCAATTTCAACTTTTTGTTTTTGGCTTCTTTAAATTTCAGCTTGTGAAGAACAGTTCACAGTCTGCTATTCAATCTCCTGGAAGATCAATGAGATGTAGTTCTCCTCAACTTCAGTTGATGAAGAACAGTAATGTGGTACGACACAATTATATATTTCAAGTCTTATTTTCATTTAGTGTTTCACACCTTATAATTAGTACAATTATGAAGGGAGACCTGGAGCAATGGTAAAGTTGTTTCCGTGTGACTTATACGTTATCGGTTCGAGCTGTGGAATCAGCCACTGATACTTACATCAGGATAGACTGCCTACATCATATCACTTAAGATGCGACCCTTCTCGGACTCTGCGTGAATGCGGAATACTTCGTGTATCGGACTGTCTTTTAACATTATTAGTCAATCACATGTTGGTATAAAACTATTAGATGTACTCATACAGCTACAAGTACATAAATATAAGAATACACGTTTATTTATAGCTCCTACTTAAAATAAGTAGCTGTGTAAGAACTACGAAATAGGAGTTAGATAGAATATAGAATAAGTGTCCAAACAAAAACCAGTCCCAATAGAAAGGCAGTGTAAATTGGATTGAAAAGTAATACTGCTCAGACTCCCTAATATAAGATCCCATCCTAGAAAGACTAAAAAAAGATTCTGTATTGATTAAGATAAATCTATTTTTAATATAAAAAATTTTAAAAATTAAAATTTCATTAACTTTATATATCGATCTGACCAGGAAAAAAAATCTATTTCTTATGATACTTCTTAAATGATAATTGAATGAAATTGAAAGGGGTATGAATTAATCGTAGATGCAATATTTATGTACCACCAGTGGTAAAGAATTTTTACATTATTACTGCATCTTTAGGTGTAATAAGCTACTCACTTTTTTTTCACATTATCAACCCGTACATTTACTGTAGACAGTTATAGAAAAGACATAGGAATCATTTCTTATTTAATTGAACTTTTATAAAAAGGTAATGTTTTGATAAATCTTGACATTATTTTCTATGACGAGAAATATTTGTATAATGTTATGTCTCCTTCTAACATGCTGCAACATATACTTAACTTTAAAATGGCCTTACAGTTGAGAGATGAGCCAAAAGAACGATCGGTTGACAAAAACAAGGTAAAATATTGAGTCAGATGAATTAAGTTTCATTCAAAATCAAGCACAAAATGAAAGAGCTATTAATTAAATTCAACTTAATTACGTATAGGTTCAACAAAAGCCATTAGCAAAGGATAATACCAGACCAGTGGAGATCAAACTTCATACTCAACAAAGAGCAAGGAGACGTGCTTTGTTCAATTACTCGGTAAGTAATTAACTGAAGCAGTTTATTCATGTCACTAAAAATGGCTAATTTCACACTAGCAAGAATTTCGAAACATTAGGCCTACTATAGTAACAAAGGTCACTATTTATCCTCGGGGTGGCCGAGTTGGTGGAGCAGGGGCTTCCCACAATTTGGGAGTTCGAAACCCACTTGCATACCTCCTCAGTCGAGCCCGTCGCACGAAGCTTGTCTAGTATAATTTATTCTTCTATGTGATTTGCGTGTTATTGCATAGAAGTGAGGTTTATCTTATGGCACCCGAAAGGTAGCGGCTGGGATTCCCTTGTTAGTTGCTTTAGGAACCATACCTGAAAAGTGTGGCCTTTTAAGTTAACAAATGCCGCACTTCAAAAGTGTAATGTATCCTTTACCTCATGAAACATTGCCTTATACGAAAAAGATTACGCCTGTTTAAGTCATCCCCGAAACGCGTTGCCTTAGATTAAAAAAGTCATGACCTTTGATCAAAATTAACACTTTCTAATAGTCTCAAGTCTCAACGTAACTTTTCCGATGTAGTTAAAGACCTAATATATTGTACTTAGTGATTACTCAAGTCGTCCTAAACATGATCTGTTAGTATTAATTGTTTTTTTTAAAAGAAAATCCCCTTATCATTGCTCTAATTTCACTTACAAGAAAATGAAAACCTTGAATACTGTTATAGAATACTACTCTAACAAAAGAAACACAGGTGGCAACCAAGTTTTACTTCATAGAGCAACAGAAGAAAACAGTAGAGAAGGTGCAAAAGGTATGAATTTCTTTAAAAAGTAATAAGTTGACATTCACACTCTTTATTATATAAACCAGAATTATTTCTTATGTGTAACAAACACAATTTAATCTGGGACAGATGATAGAGGAGGAAGAAGTTCGTATTCTAAGAAAGGAAATGATACCAAGAGCTCAATTGATGCCTTTTTTTGATAAGCCCTTCTCTCCACAAAGGTATGATAGTTAAGCAAAACAAAAAGTTAGTTCTGTACTCCATTATTTTCCTCTTTCAACTAATTAAGTAGAAAGTTGATCAAATTTATAAACTTCATATGAATATTTTTCTATTAGAAACAAATGAAAATATTCTAAAGACTTAACTTCTTATAAAATATAATCGGAAAAAAAACAAGCGTTTATTATATGAAGGATAGTGATTAGGGAGGTATGATTAAACAACAACCTGATTTATCAGCAACAGTTCGAGAAGTTAAACATTATGAGTTCAAAATTTTGAGTTTTTTTAAAAATATCAGTTACCTAACGTTTATACTGTTTTGGGGGGTTTCACACATATATATATCTATGTCAAAAATAATGAGTTCAGTTGAATCCACCACTAATTGCGACTTATGTTCTTGTACCTCAGATCAACAAGGCCTTTGACAATTCCAAGAGAACCAAGTTTCATGCTGAATGGCAACTGCTCTAGCTGTATGAACTTCCCAATTTTCAGCACAATGAAGCAAGTCAAGTGACTTAGAAGTCTTCTATTGTAGATTTATGCTCTGAACAACTAGTTTCTTTTTTCTTTTTCTTGACCATTTCTTTTCATTTTTGAATAAAAAGAGTTTGTTTTGCATATCAGTTCTTTTGTTTTGGTAATTTTGATAGGTTATTGTAGATTCTAGCTAGGTGGTTAGGATCTACTTGGATGTGGTGTAAATCTTTCCCATTGTTGAATAATGAAATATAATCCACGTTAATTTCTTATGTTATTTTTTCTATTTGCTTTATATGTAATTGTGTGCTAGTTAACCTATTGTAATGACCCAACCAATTGTTTTGAGTATTTTAGCCTCGATCCCCTATTTATTGCCTCCTCTATATTGTATTATGGTTATGTGTGTAACGACCCGACCGTTCGTTTTGAGAGTTAGAGCCCCGAACCCCTATTAGCGGCTTTCCCCATATCTATTTATGCTATTGTGACTTGTCGGGATGATTGATTTTGAGTTTCGGAGTATTTTGGGACAGTTAGTCCCTAAATGAGAGTTTAAGTCTTAGAATTTGGACCGTAGTCAGAACTGTATGAAGACGGATCCGGAATGGAATTCCGTCGACTCCGTTAGCTCCGTTGAGTGATTTTGATCTTAACAGCGTGTCCGAAATATGTTTTGGAGGTGTGTAGTAGATTTAGGCTTGAATTGGCGAAAGTTAGATTTTCGGCGATTTCGACCGATAGTGAAAATATTGATATCGAGCTCAGAATGGATTTTCGAAAGTGGATGTAGATTTGTAGTGTCATTGGTGACCTGTGCATAAAATTTGAGGTAATTCAGACTAGATTTGATGTGGTTCGGCGTCGTTTGTAGAATTTAGAAAATTTCTAAGTTCATAGGCTTGAATCCGTGCTTAATTCATGATTTTTGGTGTTGTTCGATATGGTTTGAAGGCTCGACTAAGTTCGTATGGTGTTATAGGATTTGGTTGGTAGGTTTGGTTGAGGTCCCGGGGGTCTCGGGTGTGTTTCGGATGCTTAACGGAATAAAATTGGACTTAGGAAACTCTGGTACTTTTGCTCGTTCTGCTGTAATCGCACCTGCACAAGGCTGCCCGCAGGTGCGAGCAAATTGGCGCAGAAGCGGAAAAATGGAGGAGTACCAGGGGTCGTAGATGCGAGGTGATTTTCGTATCTACGATGCCCGCAGATGCGTTAGGGGTCTTCGCAGGTGCGCAAGGTCTGCAGAAGCAGAAGGGAATTCCGCAGGCGCGCATGCGCAAATGCGGCCCTTTCATCGCAGGTGCGAAGGCAAAGGGGGTAAGTGATTTGCGCAGATGCGCACATTTTGCTGCACAAGCGCACCCGCAGGTGCGAGCCCAGGCTCCGCAAGTGCTAAAATACCTGGGCAGTGGTTAAAACCAAAGGGCTTCGCGATTTTTGTCATTTTTGGACTTTGTAACTCGGTTTAAGGCGATGTTTGAGAGCATTTTCGAGGTATTTCTTGAGGTAAGTCCCTTGTCCTTATTTTTTATCAATAATCATGCTTCCTTATGTATTTTCTCACCTAGTTAGTGTGTATTTAAGGTGAAAATTGGAAGTTGGAGGCTAGGGATTTGGGAGTTTGAATTGTGGATTTGGAGGGCCATTTGGTGTCGGATTTTAATAAAAATGATATGGATAAACTCGTGAGTGAATAGGCTTTCGGATTTTGTGACTTTTACCCGATTCCGAGATATGGGCCCGTGTCGACTTTTTAGGGAGTATTTCGGATTTTTTGTTAAAGTATTGATTTAATTAATTAGATGAGTCTATTGTGGTTGTAATTATGATATGTAATTGCTTTTGGCTAGATTTAGGCCATTCAGTGCCGGATATTTGTGGAAAGGGCATTCTTACGGAGTGATTGAGCTTGACTCGAGGTAAGTGGCTTGCCTGACTTTATGTGGGGGAAATCCCCTTAAGATTTGGAATTATTGTGCTTTGTGAGCGCCGTGTACGTGGGGTGACGAGTACGTACAAGGGCTAGTTGTGAAAAACCCGATTTTCTTACTCAGCAGCAACATGTTTTCTTGTTATTTTGAGTTATACCATTTTTATGAGTACTAATCTATTTTCATTCTTAATTGAATTATTCCAATATGTGTTGCTATCATGTTTAGTCTAATACAACATGTCTACGTGTCTTAATTATTTATGTGAATTATGTGCAGCATGCTTAATGAATTTCTTGCTTCTTCCCTAACTGGTACTTAGTCTAAATTGTAAAAATTTCGTGATGTAGTTGTGTTTCTATCATCCCCCCTGCACATTTATTTTGGGACTACGGAACGGTATTCCGGGAGATCCCTCTGCACATTTATTTTGGGACTACGGAACGGTATTCTGAGAGATCCCCCTGCACATTTATTTTGGGACTACGGAACGGTATTCCGGAGATCCCCCTGCACATTTACGTTTGGGACTACGAGACGGTATCTCGGAAGATCCCCTGTTGTGTTTATGTGTACTAAGCTGTTACCTTCTATGATTTTATTGTTGTTAAATTTCAGCCTTTATTTTTTTGCGGTATTACACTCTATATTTTTTTTTCATATTTACCAGTAGGGCCTTGACCTGACCGAGGTTAGAGTTGGCACTTATTGGGTACCGATTGTGGTGTACTCATGCTACTCTCTGCACATGCTTTTCATGTGCAGATCCAGGTGTACCTTATCAGCCGCACTATTAGTGAGCCAGGACAGTTTTGGAGACTTCAAAGTATATCTTCCGCGTCCGCAGACCTCAGAGTCCCCTTCTACTCTTTCTCTTGTCCATTATCTTCTGTATTTTTCTTTGTTAGACTCTGATGTATAGAGACACTAGATTTTTCTTTCTGTAGTTTATGATTCACGATGTTCCGGGTTTTGGGATTTGTTGTGTATTTTTGAATATTTGGTTAAATATATATATTTTTATTTCATTATTCCGCAAAATATTAGACTTACCTAGTTATAGAGACTAGGTGCCGTCACGACGTCACACGATGGGGAAATTGGGTTGTGACAAGTTGGTATCAGAGCTCTAGGTTCATAGGTGTCGTGAGTCATAAACCGGTTTAGTAGAGTCTCGCGGATCAGTACGGAGACGTCTCTAATTATCTTCGGGAGGCTATGAAACTGTTAGGAAAATTTCACTAATTTGATTCCTTGTCGTGCGAAAAAAATTTGTTGACTTTAAAGATTATAAACTTCTGTATTCTATTCTCTCACAGATGATGAGGACACGTACATGCGAATCTGATGACCAGGCACCCCCGCGCCCCCTGCTAAAGCCGCGAGAGGCCGGGGCCAGGGTAGAGGCCGAGGACGTCCACGTGGTGCAGCCAGAGCACCCGCACGAGCTACTGCAGAGGAGCCCCCAGTAGCTCAAGCTGGAGGGCAGACACTTGAGATACTTGTTGCTGCACCAGCCCTCCAGGAGACTCTAGCCCAGTTTCTGAGCATGTTCAACACCTTAACTCAGGCTGGATTGATTCCACTTGCTCCTGCCACATCTCAGGCCGGGGGAGGAGCACATACCCCCATTTCCGGTACTCCAGAGCAGCGGGTTCAGGTCGACCAGGTTACAGAGATTGTACCAATATAGCTGGCAGCTCCAGCTCAGCCCGAGGTTAGGGCAGCAGCTTTTGAGGCGGAGCAGCTCAGACTTGAGAGGTACAAGAAGTACCACCCACCTACCTTCAGCGGATTGACTACAGATGATGCTCGTGGTTTTCTGGAGGAGTGTCATTGTATTTTCCGTACTATGGGTGTAGCAGAGACGAGCGGGGTTTCTTTTACTACATTCCAGCTTAGACAAGCAGTCTATCAGCGGTGGCGTGCTTATGAGTTGAGTAGTCCGGCTGAGGCAGATTCACTTACATGGACTCAGTTCTCGGACATGTTTTTGAGAGAGTATGTCCCTCAAAGCCTCATGGACTCATGGCGCGAGGAGTTTGAGCAGCTGCGCCAGGGTGCTATGACTGTGTCAGAGTATGCAATTCGCTTCAGTGATTTGACCCGACATGCACCGGCCTTAGTTGCCACAGTTCGAGAGATGGTTCGACGGTTTATTGAGGGTCTTCATCCCAGCATCCGGAGTAGTATGGCCAGGGAATTGGAGATGAATATTTCTTATCAGCAGGTTCTGGGTATTGCCAGGAGATTCGAGGGCATGTTTGCCCGGGATAGAGAGGAGAGGGAGGCCAAGAGGTCTCGAGAGGCTGGTTATTATTTGGGAGCTCGTGTCCCAGCAGCTCGCCATGGTAGGGGTTATGTGAGCCTCCCCGTTCATTCAGCTCTTCCAGCCTCCAGCGGTGTTCCAGCTCCTTCTAGACCCAGGAGCCATATTATGCACTCCCGGTATCTAGTGTGCCTCCTGCACGGGGTGTTCCTAGAGGCCAGTCCAACAGACTTCGCCCGAGCCAGTCACAGCAGCCACGCCCTCCTAGAGCTTGTTTTGAGTGTGGCAACACTCTTCATATGGTGAGGGATTGCCCGAGGATTAGGAGGGGTGCACCTCTATAGAATTTTCAGCCACAGCGTACTCCACCGGGTCCTCAAGCTATTATTACAGCACCAGCTGCCACCCCACCTGCTCAACCAGGTCGAGGTGGAGGTCGGGGAGGTAGAGGTCCCCCTAGAGGGGGAGGCCAGGCCAGATATTATGCACTTCCTGCTCGTACAGAGGCAGTTACTTTTGATTCTATCATTACAGGTATTGTTCCGGTCTGTCCTAGAGATGCGTCAGTATTATTTGACCCAGGCTCTACATATTCTTATGTGTCCTCTTATTTTGCCCTGTATTTTGGCGTATCTTGAGATTCTTTGAGTTTCCCTATTTATGTATCTACTCCTGTGGGAGATTCTCTTGTTGTGGACCGCGTGTATCGGTCGTGTTTAATTGCTCTTAGTCATTTTGAGACCAGAGCCGATTTATTATTGCTCAGCATGGTGGACTTTGATATTATTTTAGGCATGGACTGGTTGTCGCCCCATTATGCTATTCTTGATTGTCACTGTAAAACCGTGACGCTGGCTATGCCAAGTTTACCGCGATTAGAGTGGAGAGGTACCTTAGAGTATACTCCCAGCATAGTTATTTCTTTTCTTAAAGTCAACGAATGGTTGAGAAGGGGTGTGACGCGTATCTATCTTATGTGAGAGATGTCAATATTGATACCCCTATAATTGAGTTAGTTCCAGTAGTGAAGGACTTTCCAGATGTGTTTCCAGCTGATCATCCGAGCATGCCGCCCGGCAGAGATATTGATTTTGGCATTGATTTGTTGCCGGGCACTCAGCCCATCTCTATTCCTCCGTATCATATGGCTCCTCCTGAATTGAAGGAGTTGAAAGAGCAGTTACAAGAATTGCTTGATAAAGGCTTCATTCGGCCCAGTGTGTCACCTTGGGGTGCCCCTGTCTTATTTGTGAAGAAGAAGGATGGTTCTATGCGGATGTGTATTGATTACCGCCAATTGAACAAAGTCACAGTGAAGAACAAGTATCCATTGTCTCGTATTGATGACTTATTTGATCAGTTACAGGGTTCCAGAGTGTTTTCCAAGATTGACTTATGTTCAGGTTATCATCAGTTAAAGATTCGGGAGCTGGATATCCCGAAGACTGCTTTTAGGACCAGATATGGTCACTATGAGTGTCTTGTGATGGGATCAAGGTAGATCCGAAGAAGATTGAAGCAGTGCAGAGTTTCCCCAGGCCGTCCTCAGCTACAGAGATACGGAGTTTTCTTGGTTTGGCGGGGTATTATCGTCGCTTTGTAGAGGGATTCTCATCTATTGTAGCACCTATGACCAGGCTGAACCAGAAGGGTGCTCCATTCGGGTGGATAGAGGAATGTGAGGAGAGCTTTCAGAAGCTCAAGACAGTTTTGACTACATCCCCAGTGTTGATGTTACCTGCAGGTTCGGGGTCTTATACTGTATATTGTGATGCATCGTGGATTGGTCTCAGTGCGGTGTTGATGCAGGACGGTAGGGTGATTGCCTACGCGTCCAGACAGCTGAAGGTGCACGAAAAGAACTATCATATCCACGATCTTGAGTTAGCAGCTATTGTTCATGCCTTGAAGATATGGCAGTATTATTTGTATGGTGTTCCTTGTGAGATTTACACCGATCATCGAAGTTTTCAGCATCTGTTTAAGTAGAAAGATCTTAACTTACGTCAGCGGAGGTGGTTGGAGCTACTTAAGGATTATGATATCACTATTTTGTACCACCCTGGGAAGGCCAATGTGGTGGCCGATGCTTTGAGTCACCGGGCAGAGAGTTTGGGGAGTTTAGCATATCTACCAGCAGCAAAGAGGCCATTGGCGTTGGATGTTTAGGCCTTAGCTAGCTAGTTTGTGAGATTGGATATTTCTGAACCGAGTCGAGTATTGGCTTGTGTGGTCTCTCGGTCTTCTCTTTATGATCGTATCAAGGAGCGTCAGTATGATGACCCCCATCTATTTGTCCTTAAGGACACGGTCCAGCACGGTGATGCTAAGGAGGTTACTATTGGAGATAATGGTACATTAAGGATATAGGGCATGCTATGTGTGCCCAATGTAGATGGTTTTCATGAGTTGATTCTCCAACAGGCTCACAACTCGCGGTACTCCATTCATCCGGGTGCCGCGGAGATGTATCAAGACCCGAGGTAATATTATTGGTGGATGAGGATAAATAAAGACATAGTAAAGTATGTGGCTAGATGTCTAAATTTCCAGCATGTGAAGTATGAGCATCAGCGACCGGGTGAGTTGTTTTAGAAGATAGAGATTCCAGAGTGGAAATGGGAGCGGATCACTATGGACTTCGTTGTTGGTCTTCCACGGACTCAACGGAAGTTTGATGCAGTTTGGGTGATTGTGGACAGGCTGACCAAGTCAGCTCATTTCATTCTTGTGATGACTACCTATTCTTCCAAGCAACTAGCTCGAATCTACATCCGTGAGATCGTCAAGCTTCATGGCATACCGGTATCTATTATATCTTACCGGGGTACGCAATTTACATCATGGTTCTGGAGAGCTGTACAGCATGAGTTGGGTACTCGGGTTGAGTTGAGCATATCATTTCACCATCAGACGGATGGGCAGTCCGAACGCACTATTCATATATTAGAGGATATGCTTCGTACGTGTGTGATAGATTTTGGGGGTGCTTGGGACCAGCTCTTGCCACTTGCGGAGTTTGCTTACAACAACAGTTATCAGTCCAGTATTCAGATGGCACCGTATGAGGCTCTGTACGGTAGGCGGTGTCGGTCACCAGTAGGTTGGTTCGAGCCCGGCGAGGCCAGATTATTGGGTACAGACTTGGTTCAGGATTCTTTGGAAAAGGTTAAGGTGATTCAGGATAGACTTCGCACAGCCCAGTTCAGACAGAAGAGTTACGCAGACCGAAAGGTTCTCAATGTTGCATTCATGGTTGGAGAGTGGGTCTTGCTCCGGGTTTCGCCTATGAAGGGCGTTATGAGATTCGGAAAGAAGGGCAAGTTAAGCCCAAGGTTCATTGGTCCATTTAAGATGTTGCATCGAGTTGGAGAGGTTGCTTATGTGCTTGCCTTGCCTCCCAGTCTAGCAGGAGTTCATCCGGTATTCCATGTTTCTATGCTCCGAAAGTATCACGACGATCCGTCCCATGTGTTAAATTTTTACTCAGTTCAATTGGACAAGGATCTATCTTATGTTGAGGAGCCAGTGGTTATTTTAGACAGGCAGGTCAGAAAGCTAAGGTCAAAGAACATTTCTTCCGTGAAGGTTCAATGGAGAGGACAACCGGTTGAGGAGGCAACTTCGGAGACCGAGCAGGATATGTGCAGCCATTATCCTTATCTTTTCACCACTTCAGGTATGTCTCTATGCTCGTTCGAGGATGAATGATTGTTTTAAGAGAGGGAGGATGTAACGAATTGGCCGGTCGTTTTAAGAGTTAGAGCCCCGAACCCCTATTAACGGCTTTCCTCATATCTATTTCTGTTATTGTGACTTGCCGGGATGATTGGTTTTGAGTTTCGGAGTGTTTTGGGACACTTAGTCCCTAAATGAGAGCTTAAGTCTTAGAATTTGGACCGTAATCAGAACTATGCGAAGATGGATCCGTAATAGAATTCTGTCAACTCCGTTAGCTCCGTTGAGTGATTTTGAGCTTAAGAGCGCATCCGGAATATATTTTGGAGGTCTGTAGTAGATTTAGGCTTGAATTGGCGAAAGTTAGATTTTCGGCGATTTTGGCCGATAGTGAAAATTTTGATATCGAGCTCGGAATAGATTTCCGAATGTAGTTGTAGGTTCGTAGTGTCATTTGTGACCTGTGTGTAAAATTTGAGGTAATTTGGACTAGATTTGACGTGGTTCGGCGTCGTTTGTAGAATTTGAAAAATTCTAAGTTCTTACGCTTGAATCAGTGCTTAATTCATGATTTTTGGTGTTGTTCGATGTGGTTTGAAGGCTCGACTAAGTTCGTATGGTATTATAGGATTTGGTTGGTAGGTTTGGTTGAGGTCCCGGGGGCCTCGAGTGTGTTTCGGATGCTTAACGGAATGAAATTGGACTTAGGAAAATCTGGTGCTTTTCTGGTTCTGCTGTAATCGCACTTGTGCAAAGCTGCCCGCAGGTGCGAGCAATATGGCGCAGAAATGGGAAAATGGAGGAGTGCCAGGGGTCGCAGGTGTGAGGTGATTTTCGCATCTGCGACGCCCGCAGATGCGTTAGGGGTATTCGCGGGTGCGCAAGGTCCGCAGAAGTTTAAGGGAATTCCACAAGCGAGCACGCACAGATGCGGCCCTTTCATCGCAGGTGCGAAGGCAGAGGGGTAAATGATTTGCGCAGATGCGCACATTTTGCCGCATAAGCGCACCCACAGGTGCGAGCCCAAGCTCCGCAGGTGTGGAAATACATGAGTAGTGGTTAAAACCAAAGGGCTTCGCGATTTTTCTCATTTTTTGACTTTGTAACTCGGTTTAGGGCGATGTTTGAGAGCATTTTCGAGGGATTTCTTGAGGTAAGTCCCTTGTGCTTATTTTTTTTTTATCAATAATCATGCTTCCCCATGTATTTTTCCACCTAGTTAGTGTGTATTTAAGGTGGAAATTGGAAGTCAAAGGCTAGGGATTTGGGAGTTTGAATTGTGGATTTGGAGGACCATTTTGGTGTCGGATTTTAGTAAAATTGATATGGTTAGACTCGTGAGTGAATAGGCTTTCGGATTTTGTGATTGTTACCTGATTCCGAGACATGGTCCCGTGTCGTCCTTTTAGGGTGAATTTCGGATTTTTTGTTAAAGTATTGATTTAATTAATTAGATGAGTCTATTATGGTTGGAATTATGATATGTAATTGATTTTGGCTAGATTTGGGCAATTCAAAACCGGATATTCGTGGAAAGGGCATTCTTACAGATTGATTGAGCTTGACCCGAGGTAAGTGGCTTGCCTAACTTTGTGTGGGAGAAATCCCTTTAAGATTTGGAACTATTGTGCTTTGTGAGCGCCGTGTATGTGAGGTGACGAGTACGTACACAGGCTAGAGTTGGAAAACCCGATTTTCTTACTGAGCAGCAACATATTTCCCTGTTATTTTGAGTTATACCATTTTTATGAGTACTAATCTATTTTTATTCTTAATTGAGTTATTCCAATATGTGTAGTTATCATGTTTAGTTTAATACAACATGTCTATGTGTCTTAATTATTTATGTGAATTATGTGCAGCATGCTTAATGAATTTCCTGCTTCTTCCTTAACTGGTAGTTAGTCTAAATTGTAAGAATTTCGTGATGTAGTTGTATTTCTATCATTCGCGCTGCATATTTACTTTGGGACTACGGAACGGTATTCCGGGAGATCCCCCTGCACATTTATTTTGGGACTACGGAATGATATTCCGGGAGATCCCTATGCACATTTATTTTGGAACTACGGAACGGTATTCCGGAAGATTCCCTTGCATATTTATTTTGGGACTACGGAACGGTATTCCGGGAGATCCCCTGCACATTTACGTTTGGGACTACGGGACGATATCTCGGGAGATCCCCTGTTGTGTTTCTGTGTACTAAGCTGTTACCTTCTATGACTTCATTGTTGCTAAATTTCATCCTTTAGTTTTTTGCTGTATTACACTCTATATTTCATATTTACCAGTAGGGCCTTGACCTGACCTTGTCACTACTTGACCGAGGTTAGGGTTGGCACTTATTGGGTACCGATTGTGGTGTACTCATGCTACTCTCTGCACATGTTTTTCGTGTGCAGATCCAGGTGTACCTTATCAGCCACACTATTAGTGAGTCGGGACAGCTTTGGAGACTTTAAGGTATATTTTCCGCGTTCGCAGACCTGGGAGTCCCCTTCTACTCTTTTTCATGTCCATTATCTTTTGTATTTTTCCTTGTTAGACTATGATGTATAGAGACACTAGATTTTTCTTTCTGTAGTTTGTGATTCACGATGTTCCGGGTTTTGGGATTTGTTGTGCATTTTTGAATAGTTGGTTAAATTTATATTTTTATTTTATTATTCCGCAAAATATTAGGCTTACCTATTTGTAGAGACTAGATGTCGTCACGACGTCACATGGAGGGAAAATTGGGTCGTGACAATGTGATTTGCCGGGGTGTATGGTTTTTATTTCGGGTGAGTTTCGGAGTGGAATGGGACATATAGTCCCTAGGTTGGAGCTTAAAGTTGAAAGAGTTGACCGTACTTTGACTTTTCTGTAGACAACTCCGAAATAGAGTTTTGATGGTTCCAACAGCTTCGTATGGTGATTTTAGACTTAGGAAGGTGTCTGAATGTTGATTTGGAGATCCGTAGGTCGTTTCGGCATGAATTGGTAAAAGTTAGACATTTGAAGATGGAAAGTTTGACCGAGAGTCGACTTTATTGATATTGGGGTCAGATTCCGATTCCGGAAGTTGGAATAAGTCTGTCATGTCATTTTTGACTTATGTGAAAAATTTGAAGTCAATGAGAGTCGTTTTGGTATGAATCGGCATTAGTTTTTGAAATTTGAAAGTTCATAGTTTCATATGCTTGAATTGGGTTGCGATTCGTAGAATCGATATTGTTTGATGTGATTTTTGGCCTCGAGTAGGTCCGTTAGGTATTTTGGAACTTGTTGGTACATTCGAACGGGGTCCCATGGGCCCCGGGTGTGATTCAGATTGAATCCGTAACAAATTTTGGCTTGATCATATTGCTGAAGTCCCAGGCCTACTGGTGTCATCGCACTTGCAGAGGGATTGACCGCAGGTGTAGACTCGCAGGTGCGGAAGGTGAAGCGCAAAAGAGAAAAGGAGAGCCCAAGGCGAGCCATGTCCGCAGAAGCGAACAAGTGGGAACCGCACCTGTGATTATTTTTCCGTAAGTGCGGCGTCACAGGTGCGACTAAAAGGCCGCAGATGCGGAATCCCTGTGCAGAAAGGGGGTCTTCAAGGGTTTGAGTTTCATAATCCATTTTTGGACCTAGAGAGCTCGGTTTGTGGCGATCATTTGAGAGTTTTTCAAGGAAATCCTTGGGGCTGAGAAATCCTAACTCGGTTTTGGTTAAATTACATGAATCTATTATTAATTTCATCATTTAATTAGTAATTTGAGTTGGAAATTTGAGGAAAATTATGAAAACTTCATAGGCTAAAATTTGGGGATTTGAAAGGTGATTTGACGTCGTATTTGCGTAATTCTTATATGGTTGGACTCGTAATCGAATGAGTGTTCGGATTTTGCAATTTTGGTCAGGTTCCGAGATGCGGGCTCGTGTTGACCTTTTGACTTGACTTTTTATTTCTTTGCAAAGATTGTAATTTTATTGTTCAAAATAGTTTCTTATAGTTTATATTTTTAGTATGAAGTTATTTTGGCTATATTTAAGCCGTTCAGAGTTAGATAATCGAGGAAAATGCCTACTAGTGGATTGAGTTAGCGTGTTTCGAGGTAAGTGTCTTGCCTAACTTTATGTAGGGAAATTACCCCTTAGGATTGGTATTGTTTGTGATAACTATGATGTGTGAAAGCCGTGTACGCAAGGTGACGAGTGTGTGCACGGGCTAAATGTGGAAATTTACCAGGTTTTGCTATGTAGATTTCTTTCATGCCTTAATTGAGTTATCTTAACATGTTGTATTCATCATCATTAATTTATTTTCGCATGCTCTACTTGTCTTATCTCTTACTTGTTAATTGCTCTACATGTTTAGTTGAAGTTCTTATTTCATTTATTCCATATTCATTATGTAATCGTTCAATTCTCTACTTGAAGTTGTTATTCTTGAAATATCTTGTTGTTAAAATTGGTATTGAGGCATAAAGGCAGTGATTAACATTGAGGCAAAGTGTTAAGTTGTGGAATACTATTCTTATTGAGTTATTCGCTTTCGGATGTTATTGTTGAGACTTTTGTGTACATTATGGTTGAGCCGTGGGCTATTTATTATGAGAACACCATTGTTGTTGATTTCTTTGGCAAGTTTTGATATTAGGCATTTGAGGTGCGATTTGTGATATGTTGTGATATTGATATGCATATGGTGGTATAAGGTTTTAAGGTTAAAACACATGCGGTGAGATAAGGTGGGCTTGATACACGTGGCTAGTAGGGGAACTACTTGAAGCCACACTGTGTGATAAGGTGGGCTAAAACCCGGGATGCTATTCCAGAAAAATAATTTTCAAAACTAAATGCAAGGCTCCCGCGGTGATATAAGGAAAGATTGTGAATTATTCTTGTGATTTTAGACTACGAGGCAGTACCTCGGGAGTGACTCTTGTTGGTATTTCTCTATTGTTGCACTTGTCTTTAGTTGTTTTGTTTCCTTAGCATATCATTCCTTGTTTTCTCTGTATTGCATTATTTGCTATAGTTCCATATAGCTAACCTTGATGTGTTATTTGTTGTTTCAATTTCATTGGTATCATTACTACACTGTCATACACTTGTACAATTTTTCTTATTTATTCCAGTGGTGCCTTGACCTGACCTCGTCACTACTCTACCGAGGTTAGTCTTGGCACTTACTGATACCGTTGTGGTGTACTCATGTTATGCTTCTGGACATCTTTTTGTGCAGATCCAGGTATCTCCTATCAGCCCAGGTACTAGCGAGAGCTCAGGTTCGAAGACTTCAAGGTATACCTGCCGGCATCCGCAGGCCTCGGAGTCCCCCTCTACCTAGACTATTATATTTTCCTTATCCTTTTATAGACATTGATGTATAAGATTATTCAGTACTACTATTTAGAGCTTCTGACTTGTATTCGTCGGGTTTTGGAAAATTGTATATACTGAGTTGTAGAGTTTCTTTATGTTAAATTATTGTGTATTTGAGAATTATTTGTCATTTCGGTTATATTCCGCATGTTTTGTTAGTCTTACCTAGTCTTAGAGACTAGGTTCCATCACGACATCCTACGGAGGAAAATTGGGGTCGTGACAAGTTGGTATCAGAGCTCTAGGTTCATAGGTATTACGAGTCACAAGCATGATTAGTAGAGTATCACGGATCGGTACAAAAACGTATGTACTTATCTTCGTGAGGCTATGGAACTGTTAGGAAAAGTTTCACTTCTTTGATTCCTTATCGTGTGAATTTGTTGACTTCGAAATACTAAATCTCTGTCTTTCTATTCTCTCACAGATGGTGAGGACACACATAGTTGGATTGAATGATCAGAGGATGGGCATGTGGTGTAACCAGAGAACCGGCCTGAGCTGCTATAGAGGAGCCGCCAGTAGCTCCAGTTGGAGGGTAGACATCTGATGCGCATGTTATTGCCCATGCACTTCAAGAGACCCTCGCTGAGTTTTTGAGCATGTTTGGCACTCTAGATCAAGCATGGTTGATTCCACTTGCTCCTGCCACATCTCAGGCTGGGGGAGGAGCACATAATCCCGTCGCCCGCACCCCAGAGCAACGGGTCCAGGTTGACCAGGTCCAAGAGGTCGTACCAGTGCAACTGGTCATCCCAGTTCAGCCCGAGGTTAGGGCAGCAACTTCTGAGGGGAAGCAGCTCAAGCTTGAGGAGTGCCACCATATCCTCCGTACTAAGGGTATTGTGGAGTCGAGTGGGGTTTTTTTCACTACATTCTAGCTTAAGGGAGCAACTTATCAGTGGTGGCGAGCGTATGAGTTGGGTAGCTCAGCCGAGGCAGCTTTACTCACCTGGGCTCAGTTCTTAGAGATGTTCATGAGGGAGTTTGATCCCTAGAGCCTTCATAATGCATGGCGTGCAGAGTTTGAGCAGTTGCGCCACGGTGATATGGCCGTATCATAGTATGTTGTCTGGTTCAGCAAGCTGTTCAGACATGTACATGCCTTAGTCTCCACAGTTAGAGAGCGAGTCCGTCGATTTATCGAGGGGCTCAACTATGGTATTAGAATTAGCATGGCTCGAGAGTTTAGAGACAGATACCCCATATCAGAAGGTTATGGAAATCGCTAGGAGATTGGAAGGTATGTAGGCCCGGAAGAGAGAGGAGAGGGTAGCCAGGAGGCCTCACGATTTTGGCACATATAGTGGTGCTCGTGCCCCAGTTGTAGCTCGTCATGGTAGAGGCTATATGAGTCATCTTGTTCATTCAGCACTTCCAACTTCCAGTGGTATCCCGACTACTCCCAGGCCTCAGGTTGCCCATTATGCACTGCCACTGTCTAGTGCACCTCCTACACGAGTGCTTTCAGCGGTCAGTCCAGCCTACTGGGCCCGAGCCAGTTCGAACAGCCACGTCCTCCGAGAGCTTATTTTGAGTGTGGTGACACTCGTCATATGGTGAGGTACTTCCCCAGACTCAGGAGGGGTACACCTCCACAGACTACTCAGGCCCCACGTATTCCATAGGGCCCTCAGGCTTCTCAAGTCGTAGTTACCACATCAGTTGCCACTCTACCTGCACAACCATCTAGAGGTAGAGCAAGTAGAGGTCACCCTAGAGGGGGAGGCCAGGCCAGATGTTATGCTCTTCCTACTAGGATGGAGGTGGTTGCATCCGACTTAGTTATCATAAGTATTGTTTCGATTTGTCATAGAGATGTATCAGTCTTATTTGATCCAAGCTCCACTTATTCCTATGTATCATCTTACTTTGCTCCATATTTGGGTATATCCCGTGCTTCTTTGAGTTCTCATGTCTATGTGTCCACGCCTGTAGGAGATTCCATCGTTATTGACAGTGTGTATCGGTCGTGTTTAGTTATTCTTGGTGGTTTGAGACCAGAGTCGATCTATTGTTGCTCAGTATGGTAGATTTTTATGTTATTTGGGTATGGACTAGTTGTCGCCCTATCATGCTATTCTTAATTGTCACGCCAAGACAGTGACATTGGCTATGCCAGGTTTGCCGCGGTTAGAGTGGTGGGGTACCTTGGATTATGTTCCTAGCAGAGTGGTGTCTTTCCTTAAGGCATAACGGATGGTTAGGATGGGGTATGAGGCATATCTAGCCTTCATAAGAGATGTCAGTGTTGATACTCCTACCGTTGAGGTAGTTCCGGTAGCGATGGATTATCCAGTTATATTTTCAGCTGATTTTCCGAGCATGCCACCCGACAGGGATATTGATTTTGGTATTAACTTATTACCGGGCACTCAGCCCATTTCTATTCCACCATATCGTATGACCCCAACATAGTTTAAGGAATTAAATGAGCAGTTGCAAGACTTTCTTGATAAAGGCTTTATTTAGACCTAGTGACTTGCCTTGGGGTGCACCAGTATTGTTTGTTAAGAAGAAGGACGGATCGATAAGGATGTGTATAAATTATCGGTAGTTGAACAAGGTTACAATGAAGAACAAATATCCATTTCCAAGAATTGATGATTTGTTTGATCTGTTATATGGTGCCAGAGTGTTCTCAAAGATTGACTTGCGGTCAATCTATCATCAGTTGAAGATTCGGGAGCCGGATATTCCGAAGACTGCCTTCAGGACTCAGTATGGTCATTACGAGTTCCTTGTGATGTCATTTGGGCTGACCAACCCCCAGGAGCATTCATGCACTTGATGAACAGTGTATTCCAGTCCTATCTTAACTCATTTGTCATTGTGTTTATTGAAGACATCTTGGTGTACTCCCGGAGCCGGGAGGATCATGAGTAGCACCTGAGGACCATGCTCCAGACCTTAGAGAGGAAAGAAGTTGTATGCAAAATTTTTCTAAGTGTGAATTCTGGCTTGATTCGGTGGTATTTTGGGTCATATAGTGTCGAGTGAGAGGATCAAGGTAGATCCGAAGAAGTTTGAAGCAGTGCAGAGTTGGCCCAGACAGTCTTCAACTACTGAGATCCAGAGTTTTCTTGGATTGGCAGGGTATTACCGTCGATTCGTAAAGGGTTTCTCATCTATTGTTGCACCTATGACCAGATTGACCTAGAAAGGTGCTCCGTTCAGGTGGACCGAGGAGTGTGAGTAGAGCTTTCAAAAGCTCAAGACTGTTTTGACTACAGCCCCAGTGTTGGTGTTGCCTACAGGATCGGGGTCTTACACTGTGTATTGCAATGCGTCGCGTGTTGGCCTTGGCACGATGTTGATGCAAGACGGTAGGGTGATTGCTTACGTGTCTAGACAGTTGAAGGTGCATGAGAATAACTATCCTGTCCACGACCTTGAGTTAGCAGGTATTGTTCTCATGCCTTGAAGATTTGGTGACACTATTTGTACGGTGTACCTTGTGAGGTCTATACCGACCACTAAAGTCTACAACATCTGTTCAAACAGAAGGATCTTAACTTGCGTCAGCGGAGATGCTTAAAGTTGCTTAAGGGCTATGATATCACCATTCTGTATAATCCCTAGAAGGCCAATGTGGTGGCCGATGTCTTGAGCCATAAGGCGGAGAGCTTGGGCAGTTTAGCATATCTACCGGCAGATTGGATATTTTGGATATTTAGGCCTTGGCTAACCAGATTGTTAGATTGGATATTTTGGAGCCGAGTCAAGTTTGGCATGTGTCGTTTCACGATCTTCTCTATATGATCGTATCAGAGAGCGTCAGTATGACGACCCCCATTTGCTTATCCTCAAGGACACGGTTCAGCACGGCGATGCCAAGGAGGTCACTATTGGGGATGACAGTGTGTTACGGATGCAAGACAGGCTATGTGTGCCCAATGTAGATAGTTTGCATGAGTTGATTCTTTATGAAGCCCATAGTTCGCGGTACTCCATTCATCCAGGTGCCGCTAAGATGTATTAGGACTTGAGGAAGCACTATTGGTGGAGGAGGATGAAGAAAGACATAGTGGAGTATGTAGCTCGGTGCATAAATTGCCAGCAAGTGAAGTATGAGCATCAACGACCAAGTGGATTGCTTCAAAGGATAGAGATTCCAAAGTGGAAGTGGGAGCGGGATACTATGGATTTTGTTGTTAGGCTCCCACGAACTCAGAGGAAGTTCGATGCAGTATGGGTGATTGTGGATAGGTTGACCAAGTCGGCTCATTTCATTCCAGTAGTGACTACTTATTCTTTAGAGCAGCTGGCTCAGGTCTATATTCACGAGATCGTCACACTTCATGGCGTTCCGGTATCCATCATCTCTGACAGGGGTACGCAGTTTACATCGCAGTTTTAGAGGGTCGTACAACGTGATTTAGGCACACAGGTTGAGTTGAGTACATCATTCCACCCTCAGACGGACGAATAGTCCGAGCGCACTATTCAGATATTGGAGGATATGCTCCATGCATGTGTGATGGAGCTTGGGGGTTCTTGGGATCAGCTCTTGCCGCTTGTGGAGTTTGCCTACAACAACAGCTACCAGTCACGCATTCAGATGGATCCGTATGAGGCTTTGTTTGGGAGGCATTGTAGGTCTCTGGTGGGTTGGTTTGAGTCGGGTGAGGCTGGGCTATTGGGTACAGACTTGGTTTAGGATGCTTTGGAAAAGGTTAAATTGATTTAAGATCGGCTTCGCACAACCCAATATAGACATAAAAGTTATGCGGATCGGAAGGTTCGCGACGTTTCATTCATGGTTGGGAGTGGGTTTTTCTCTGGTTTTCGCCCATGAAGGGTGTTATGAGGTTCGGAAAGAAGGGCAAGTTGAGCCCTAGGTATATCGAACCTTTTGAGATTCTTGAGAAGATTGGAGAGGTGGCCTACAGGCTTACACTACTACCTAGTATAGCTGTAGTTCATCCAATATTCCATGTTTCTATGCTCCAGAAGTATCACGATGATCCGTTTCATGAGTTGGATTTCAACTCAGTCTAGTTGGACAAGGATTTGTCTTATGTTAAGGAGCCGGTGGCCATTTTGGACAGGCAAGTTCGAAAGTTGAGGTCAAAGAACATTGCTTCAGTGAAGGTTCAGTGGAGGGGTCAACCAGTCGAGGAGGGGACTTGGGAGACCGAGCATGATATTCATAGCCGTTATCCTCATCTTTTCATCACTTAATGTATGTCTCTATACTCGTTCGAGGACGAATGTTTATTTTAAGAGGGGAGGATGTAATGACCCGGCTGATTATTTTGAGTATTTTAGCCTCAATCCCATATTTATTACCTCCTTTATGTTGTATTATGGTTATGTGATTTGTCGGGGGTATTTAGTTTTTATTTCGGGCGAGTTTCGGAGTGGAATGGGACATAGAATCCCTAGGTTGGAGCTTTAAGTTGAAAGAGTTGACCGTAGTTTGACTTTTGTATAGATGACTCTAGAATGGAGTTTTAATGGTTCCAATAGCTCCGTATGGTGATTTTAGAATTAGGAGCGTGTACGGATGTTGATTTGGAGGTCCGTAGGTCGTTTTGACATGAATTGGCGAAAGTTAGAAAGTTGAAGGTTTGGAAGGTTGAAAAGTTTGATCGGGAGTTGACTTTATTGATATTGGGATCGGATTACTATTTCAAAAGTTGGAATAGGTCCGTCATTTCATTTATGACTTGTGTGCAAAAAAAATTGAAGTCAATCGGAGTCGATTTGTTATGAATCGGCATTAGTTTTTAGAATTAGAAAGTTCATAGTTTCATAGGCTTGAATTGGGTTGCGATTCGTAGAATCGATATTGTTTGATGTGATTTTTGGCCTCGAGTAGGCCAGTTAGGCGTTTTGGAACTTGTTAGTACATTCAGAAGGGGTCCCGTGGGCTCCGGGTGTGATTCATATTGAATCCGGAACAATTTTTTGCTTGATCATGTTGTTGAAGTCCCAGGCCTGCTGGTGTCATCGCACTTACAGAGGGATTGACTGCAGGTACGGACTCGCGGGTGTGGAAGGTGAAGCGCAGAAGAGAAAAGGAGAGCCCAGGGTTGGGCGCGCAAGTGCAGACACCTGGGCGCAGGTGCGCCTCCGCATAAGCGGAATTTGGGAAAAAGGCCATTGTCCGTAGAAGCGGGCCCGCATGTGCGCGCCTTTGTCCGCAGAAGAGGAACCTCAGAATTTAAGTGGGAACCCCACATGCGATGGTTTTTACGTAGGTGCGACATCGCAGGTGCGACTAAAAGGCCGTAGATGCGGGATCCCTCAGCAGAAAAAGGGTCTTCGAAGGTTTGAGTTTCATAATCCATTTCTGGACCTAGAGAGCTCGGTTTGTGGTGATTTTTCGAGAGTTTTTCAAGAAAATCATTGGGGTAAAAAATTCTAACTCGGTTTTGGTAAAATTACACGAATATATTGTTAATTTTATTATTTTAACTAGTGATTTGAATTGGAAATTTGAGAAAAAAATGTAAAAACTTCTTAGGCTAAAATTTGGGGATTTGAAAGGCAATTTAAGGTCGTATTTGAGTAATTCTTATATGGTTGGACTCGTTATCGAATGAGTATTCGAATTTTATAATTTGATCGGATTTCGAGACGCGGGCCCGGGTTGACTTTTTATGTCTTTGCAAAGATCGTAATTTTATTGTTTGAAATAGTTTCCTATAATTTATATTTATAATATGAAGTTGTTTTGGCTAGATTCGAGCTGTTCGGAGTTGGATAATCGAGGGAAAGACCTACTAGTAGATTGAGTTAGCGTGTTTCGAGGTAAGTGTCTTACCTAACTTTGTGTAGAGGAATTACCCCTTAGTATTGGTATTGTTTGTGATTACTATGATATGTGAAAGCCGTGTACGCAAGGTGACGAGTGTGTGCAAGGGCTAAATGTGAAAATTTACCGGGTTTAGCTAGGTAGATTTATTTCATGCCTTAATTGAGTTATCTTAACGTGTTGCATTCATCATCATTAATTTATTTTCGCATGCTCTACTTGTCTTATCTCTTACTTGTTAATTGCTCTACATGTTTAGTTGAAGTTCTTGTTTCCTTTATTCCATATTCATTATGTAATCGTTGAATTCTTTACTTGAAGTTATTATTCTTGGAATATTTTGTTGTTAAAATTGGTATTGAGGTATAAAGGCCGTGATTCACATTGAGGCAAAGTGTTAAGTTGTGAAATACTATTCTTGTTGAGTTATTCACTTTCAGGTATTGTTGAGACTCTTGTGTACATTGTGGTTGAGTTATGGACTATTTATTGTGAGAACACCGTTCTTGTTGATTGTTTTGGCAAGTTGTGATATTGGGCACTTGAGGAGCGATTTGTGATACGTTGTGATATTGATACACATGCGGTGGTATAAGGTTTTAGGGTTGAAACGTATGCGGTGAGATAAGGTGGGCTTGATACGCGTGGCGTGTAAGGGAACTACTAAAAGCCACACAGTGTGATGATGTGGGCTAAAACGCGAGATGCTATTCCGGGAAAATGATTTTCAAAACTAATGCAAGGCTCTCGCGGTGATATAAGGAAAGATTGTGAATTATTCTTGTGATTTGAGACTACGAGGCGGTAACTCGGTAGTGACTCTTGTTGGTATTTCTCTATTGCTGCACTTGTCTTTGGTTGTTTTGTTTCCTCAGCAGATCATTCCTTGTTTTCGCCCTATTGCATTATTTTCTTTAGTTCCGTGTAGCTAACCTTGATATGTTATTTGTTGTTTCAATTTCATTGCTATCATTACTACACTGCCATACACTTGTACAGTTTTTCCTATTTATTCCAGTAGGGTCTTGACCTGAACTCGTCACTACTTTACCGAAGTTAGTCTTGGCACTTACTGATACCTTTGTGGTGTACTCATGTTACGCATTTGGATATCTTTTTGAGGAGATCTAGGCATCTCCTACCAGCCCAGGTACTAGCGAGAGTTCAGCTTTGGAGACTTCACGGTATACATGCCGGCATCCGCAGGCCTCGGAGTCCCCCTCTACCTAGACTATTCTATTTTCTTTATCCTTTTATAGACATTGATGTATAGGATTATTCAGTAATACTATTTAGAGATTGTGACTTGTATTAGCTGGGTTTTGAAAAATTGTATTTACCGAGTGCAGAGTTTCTTTATATTAAATTGTTGAGTATTTGAGAGTTATTTGTCATTTCAGTTATATTTCGCATGTTGTTAGGCTTACCTAGTCTTAGAAATTAGGTGCTATCACGACATCGTACGGAGGAAAATTGGGGTCTGACACCCATGATCTTTCTCGACAAAATTATATCTCTATTACATAAAAAATGACATTAACATTCATTTATGTTGTCATTTTAACTGGTAATGCAGTTTTTTCTGCAAAAAATCTAAATCTCCGCCTAAACAAATACAAGACAGTTAATTAGTTATATAGCAACAAAAGGGGTTGGTTTAGAAGCTCCAAACCTACGACAAGGTGCACAATTGTTCCATTTTTTTGTTGACTTCAATCCTTTGTACAAGAAGGAGAACTTTTATTTTTTTTTGAAAATGTTTTAACTATAAAAAGAGTGAATTATATAGTATCTTTGTGCTAATTTCGAAAAAATAGATTGATGGCCGAATTTACGCAAAAAATGAGATGCATAGCGATATTATTTTAGGAGAGAGTATTATTTTGGACGACTCAAAAGTTTCTAAAGAGCTTAAAGACTCATTGTTGGCCTCAAAAGTAAAAATATGATACAAAGTAAAATAAACTAAAGTATATGAAAAGAGTGTATTTATATATACTAGTAGTATAAATATTTTTAACACTAAGGTCTCCTAAAATATAACTACCGCTAGAGGTGTATAAACCGAACCGGAAAACCGCACCAAACCGAAAAATCAAACCAAACCGATTAAAAAATCCGACTAGGTTTGGTATTGAGTAAAAAAATCCGAACCAAACCGATATATAAATATATAAATTTTATTTATATTTTTAAGACTTTATAGTAATTTTTCTTTAGAAAATGTTGAAATATTTGGGATCCTCTCATGTATAAACCTTGAAAGCGTAAATTAACGAAAGAACCAGTTTAGAGTGATTGACTAGGTTGTTTAATGTTATTTTTAAGGCGAAGAGGATGTCGGATGAGTGGAGGTGGAGTACGGTAGTTCCATTGTATAAGAACAAAGGTGATATCCAGAGTTGTAACAATTATATGGGTATTAAATTACTGAGTCATACCATGAAAGTGTGGCAGAGGGTGGTGGAAGCGAGGGTGAGGATGACAGTATCTGTATCTGACAACCAGTTCGGGTTCATGCCGGGTCGTTCGACTACAGAAGTTATACACCTTGTTAAAAGGTTGGTGGAACTGTACAGAGAGAGGAAGAAGGATCTGCACATGGTGTTTATTGACATAGAGAAAGTGTATGACAAAGTTCCTAGAGAAGTTCTCTGGAGATGCCTGGAGGCAAAAGGTGTGTCGGTTCCCTACATTATGGCGATTAAGGACATGTATGATGGGGCTAAGACTCGGATTAGGACAGTAGGAGGTGACTCTGAGAATTTTCCTATTGTAATGGGGTTACACCAAGGTTATGCGCTCAGTCCGTTCTTATTCGCCCTGGTGATGGACACGTTAACACACCATATTCAAGGGGATGTGCCATGGAGCATGCTATTCACCGATGACATAGTTCTGATTGATGAGTCATGAGCCGGTGTTAACGAGAGGCTGGAGGTGTGGAGACAGGCTCTTGATTCTAAGGGTTTCAAGCTGAGCAGGACGAAGACGGAATACCTAGAGTGTAAGTTCAGCGCTGAGCCATGGGAAGTGGGCGTGAATGTGAGGCTTGATTCGCAGGTCATCCCGAGTAAAGACAGCTTCAAGTACCTTGGTTTGGTTATCCAGGGGGGAGGGGAGATCGGCGAGGATGTCACACACCGTATTGGGGTATGATGGATGAAGTGGAGGTTAGCATCTGCAGTCCTGTGTGACAAGAGAGTATCACCGATACTCAAAGGTAAGTTCTATAAAGCGGTGGTTAGACCGGCCATGATGTATGGGGCTGAGTGTTGGCCCGTTAAAAACTCACATATCCAGAAGATGAAAGTAGCAGAAATGAGGATGTTGCGGTGGATGTGCGGGCACACTAGGATAGATAAGATTAGGAATTATGATATTCGGGAGAAGGTGCACGTTGCTCCCGTTGATGACAAAATGCGAAAAACGAGGCTTAGATGGTTCGGACATATTCAGAGGAGAAGCCCAGATGCTCTGGTATGGAGGTGTGAATGGTTGGTTGTGGAGGGCACGAGAAGAGGTAGAGGGTGACCTAAGAATTATTAGGGAGAGGTGATCAGGCAGGATATGGCGAGGCTCCAGATTTCCAAGGACATGACACTTGATAGGAAGATGTGGAGGTCGAGTATTAGGATTGTAGGTTAGGAGGTAGTTGAGTTGTGCCTTACTTCATACCATTGTGGGACTAGCCATGTAGGGTTTTTGTCTAAGATAGCTAGTGGCAATGTTGTGTCTTACTATTTCGCTTTTCAGTGCAGGTCCTATTTACTAGCTATCGCTTTTGCTTTGCATCTTTCTTCTAGATTTCATGATATTTCTATTTTTATTATGATTGTTGTGGTGATACTAATATTGTCTCCCTTTACTTTGCATATTTCTTCTGGATTTCATGGTGTTCCTATTTTTCCTATGATTGTTGTTGTAATACTAATATTATCTCCTTTTTGTCCTTTTATCTTTTTATTTTTTTTAGTTGAGGGTCTTTCGGAAATAACCTCTCTACTCCTTCAGGGTAGGGGTAAGGTCTGCGTACACACTACCCTCCCCAGACCCCATTAGTGGGATTTTACTGGGTTGTTGTTGTATATATACTTTTAAGATTTTATATAGAATTTTCTTTAGAAAATGTTCAGAAATATTTGGGATGCTCTCATGTGATGCAATATTTAATAGAACTATGAAGTGTATCAATTTTTATTTATGTTAAATAATGGGTTGTATCATCACTTTCTTATCAAGTGTTATTGAAATGCGTCAATATCTTTGTTATTTCATATTCATATGTCAAGAACTATTAAATTCTTATACCTTTTTTTGAATTTGAAATGGTAGTTCGATAATTTTAAAATTAAATAGAACATATCATTATTTAGGTTTTATATTGATATTATATTTAATTATTAAATTTGGTTAACCTTGAAAGCGTATATCAACAAAAAATCATCGTTAGACGACTAAGAAAATAACTATCATGTGTTACTAAAAAAATTCTCTCATAAGAATATTTTAATAGATCATATGTTTGTCAGTTTTTTCAGTTTTTACTAAGCATATATTTACTTATCAAAACTTTATCTATAACTTTAACGAAGTAAGATTGAAATAATATTCATGTAACAAAAAAACTCCGAAAAACCCGAAAAACTAACAAAATCGAATCAATCCAAACCGATATAGTTAGTTTGGTTTGATCTTGATAAAAACCGAACTAACCCGGTCCATGTACACCCCTAATTTCAACATAGTATATCACATAATGTAATCAGGAGTTCTATCTCTTAATTCCTAAATGCTTTTTGTTTCTTCTATGAAAGCAACAAGAAAAATGTTCTGATAGAAATTCATTGGGAAATGTATATTTCAGTCGTTTTCGAAAATAATAGTCGATGAAACGTATAATTTTTGTATATATATGTATTATATACATATATGTTATATATTTTTTGGCCAGCGAATGCAATTAGTTTCGGCTGATCGGTCAATTTTATATTTTGCCCAAATTCTTTGGAAAAATGACACTATATAGCCACTGTAAAAATAATAGCCGAAAAAATATATAAAATTTGTATATTTTTTGTATATATATATATATATTTATGTTATATACAAAAATTATACAAGTTTTATATATTTTTTCGGCTATCAGTAAATAGTTTTTGGCGCCGTCTAAAAGTAATAATACCCTAAATTCTTTCCAAGAGAACTGGGCTATACTGAGTAGGAAGCCCATTAACTACTC
The DNA here is from genome assembly GCF_000715075.1 of Nicotiana tabacum. Classification (NCBI taxonomy): domain Eukaryota; kingdom Viridiplantae; phylum Streptophyta; class Magnoliopsida; order Solanales; family Solanaceae; genus Nicotiana; species Nicotiana tabacum. The sequence goes on along the minus strand of NC_134102.1, from coordinate 7,461,774 downwards.
AGTCCAAAACTCTGTCAATTGGACTTCTCAAAAGCCCATTACTGACTTTATCAATAGTTCGTATACCCCTCGACCCCCCGCTTCTTTTCTCCTCCTCTTCTCTATACCTCGTCAATTTTCCATTATTGCTCTGCATCGATTTCTCTGCTCAACAACGCAAAAAAAGGTAAAAGTTATTCAATTTAGCAGTATGTTAATTGATTGTCTCAGCTTAAAAGCATTAAAATCTTCTCGATTTTACTTTCAATCGCAATCTAGGGTTTCTGAATATTTGTTGTAGAGTTAGGTCTATAATTTAGCTGCTTCCTAGTGTTCTCTAACTTATAAATTTTAAGCTTTGTTTGACGGTAGTAATTGTACAATTTTGGGAGAACTTTCGTTCCTTTCGTTTAATTTGCAAAAAGGTATCATTTTCCCCCTTTTTAAACTTATTTCTTGAATTTAAGTATGTTTTGAACGTGTATTTTAAGCTTCAGTAAAGGAATTTATGAGTTTAAGTTTTTTGCACTCACGGTGTAAAATATATTTACCCAATCAGGTTAGTTAAAAGGTAATTGCAGGTAATTCTGTTAACAAGTATTGATTGATAAAGTAAGCATAAATGGTAAGTAGCTTGTTATAACTTGTTAATTTATATTGATGGTGTAAAAGTTTCTTTACACTGTTAGTGTATAACTTGAACCCCTTTTGAGTTTAAGTTTTTTGCATTGACAGTAAAAAATATTTTTTCAATCATGTCAGTTAAAAGGTAATTGTAGGTAATTCTATTAATAAGCATTGGTTGATAAACTAGCATAAAATGGTAAGTAACTTGTCATAACATGTTAAATTAGACTGATGGTGCAATTTTTTTTTTATGCACTGTTAGTGTATATAACTGAAATCCCCTTTTTATTTGTTTTCCTCGACCTAGTGGTGTTTTTGTTGGTAATTTCTTTTGTATAGTTTCTATGAGCTGGAGGGTGTATTTTGGTCTTGTGAATTAGGCGGAAGAAGTGGAGTTTGAAAGATTAGTTTTTTTTTTAAAAAAAAATCTGTGAAGTTTGCAGTAAAGAAGAAATCTGTTTTCCTGTTTTACTTTGAATTCAAGTATATGATTTGAATCCTTAATTTGAGTCTTATTGATGTGGAAAACTACCTGAAAAGTTTGGTGGTGGATTTGTTTGGTTCAGTTCAATGTTTTGATGCTTACTTTTTGTTTGGTTTTCTCGAGCTAGTTGTATTTTAGGTGGTGTTTTCATTTATATAGTTTCTATGAGATGGAGCGTGTATTTTGGTCCGATGAATCAGGAATAAGAGTGGAGTTAGATGTAAATATAGGTTACTTTTTGACACTTGTTCCCCCCCCCCCCTCCTGTTTTTGCATAAGAAATGACAGAGAAATGATTTAATGAGGAATATGTGTTATCATCTGGTCTGTGATTTTCGTAGCCTTCTCATGCCCCTCAATGGCATCAGAGATGGTTTGAAGAACGGTCTTTTTGACGCTTACGAAAAGAAATGTTTTAATATAGAAAAATTGAACTAGGAAGAAAACTGTTGACAACAGTAAAAAGATGGGTGCTTAATTCCAATACAATAGGAGTCTACTAGTGCGAGTTAGTTGAATGTCGTATTTGAGTGGATGGGTGGATTAGGTGCAAATCTCACCCAATGGGAAGTTATAAGGCTAGTTTCCCTCGGGACCTTATAAAAAAAAATAAGGCTAGTCTCCTTCGGGATGAAGAAGTAGTGGATCCCAAACAGCAATAAAGTAATAATTTATTGATGTGGTGAGAAGCACTGGTATACTTGCATTAAGTCTGATGTTTGTCAAGAGTGTTTTTTTTTACTTGTGTGTTGTATATTTGCAAGTGTCTGTTTTAGAGGCCTTTTAGCTTTGAGAACTCACAATTTGCCTTGATAGATGAATTTTTTCTTATAAAGGAAACAAGCTTATAAATATTTAGCACAAAGGCTGTGCTAGTAGCCGTATTTACAATTCAAAAAAAAACAACAACAGAGAATTGTATCCTTGTTCTTCTTACAAGGACTCCATAATATCTATCAAAGAATCTGCATCATCTAAAAATTCTTCCTTACACCAACAGTGAAACAGCAGTAAACAACTCATCTTTATCTTCTGAATAAGGCTGCTTGTTCCTTCAAAACACCTCAAGTTTCTTTCCCTCCGTGTAGTCCACCAAATGCAAGCTGGGATAATCGTCCACCATTTTTTCTGTCCACTCAATTCTTCAGAGAAACTCCAGCAAGTAAGCAGATTTGCAGTAGTCTTAGATATGGTCCATTTATCACCTTTCATGTTCTTGGAAAAGCTGCCAGAGTATTTACTATTGAGATGAAATGGACCTCAATAGAGCTGAATGAATAAAGAGGATTCATATGGTCACAATTAAGTTGGATCGACACTTAGTTGATTGATTGTGTGAATGTGCCAAGCAGTAATGATCATTTAGTTTTTCAAACATGGGATGGTTGTATTAGCTGAAATGTGATTATATTAGTGTACATTTTTGCAAGTTTTAGTTCACTATGTTATGTAACTTATTCATTATTTTCTGTGACAGGTAACCTAGTATCTGAACCTTAATCTTTCCAATATCATTTTTTATTGTTGGCCAAGCAAAGGGAGGAAAAGATAACACTTTGGTGCCTACATCACTAAGGGCATGGCTGAGATTAAGACTTCTGGGAGACCGATCGACCAATTGCTGGAGAAGGTTCTGTGCATGAACATTCTTTCTTCTGATTATTTCAGAGACCTATTGCGCCTGAAAACTTATCACGAAGTGATTGATGAAATTTATAATCAAGTTGACCATGTGGAACCATGGATGACTGGCAACTGTCGTGGTCCTTCAACAGCCTTCTGCCTTCTCTACAAGTTCTTTACGATGAAACTTACTGTCAAGCAAATGCATGGCCTGTTAAAGCATCCAGATTCTCCTTACATTAGAGCTGTAAGTGGTGTTCTGTATCTTACACTTTATCTATTAGATTTGTTGCTTTCTTAGCTATGAATTGTTTCTTTTTCGCAATGTACTGTCTGTGATTACCTAAAGATTTTTGTATAGATATCTAGGAGATGTTTCCTTTTGTTTTCAGCTGATGATCATGCTTGTTTACTACTAGTAGATTAGTAGTGTGCGTACCTTTTTCCCTTAAAAACCTTCTTTCCTTTTTAAGTTTTGATTGGAAAAGAATTTAAAACCATTAAAGGAAGTTGAGAGTTTTCGATGCTGTCGGTTGGCTTGGAAGTCGGTCTAATTCGCTCTGCTATTGTGTCAAAAGGAGGTTCCATAGTAGAGTCAAAAATGATGAATGGATTTGGATAAGATGAGAACCCTAATCCGCAGCTTTAACTGCCTCTAATAGTATTTTCTATTAAAAGGTTTCTATTTGGAAGTGAAGGAGTGGAAGTCATCCGTGGAGTGTTTCATGTGTTTCCAAAAGCAGAAGGGAAAAGGAACATTATTTCTACTCTTCCAATAATTGTTAATAGACAATCAGTAGTTAGATTATGTGTTATAAGAAAGTTTCTAGGCAGACTTGATCCACTTCACCCCTGAAGAGGCAGTCTTTAGTGACGAATGAGGCGTACCGAGTTTTTTTCTTTAGCAGCCAGGTTATGTCGTGCTTTTCCCTCTCTATATTTTTCTCTGCATAATGCTGCCTGCATAAAGCTAACAAAATTACTTTTTGTAGTTGCTGATGCTTAAAATTTAAGCAAACTGGAACCAAATCCTCCACTTGCTTGCCATCACCTTCACTGCTTCACCAAGTAATGAATCAAAATGAGGCTTTCGGAATTCCATCTAATGCCACAGTAGTTCCTTTCATTACCTATTGAAAGTAGCACATGTATGAATAGAGAATTCAGTTGCATCCCCAATTAAACCTTGTCTCTGATTCTCCAAATTCATGTGCTTTTGTTTTCTGACATTGTTGTACTTACATTCTTGAGCCTCTTGCCAATGGATTTAATGCTTGTAATTTTTTTTGGCAGGTTGGGTTCCTTTATCTGAGATATCTTGCTGATTTTAAGACATTATGGGCTTGGTATGAGCCTTATCTCAAAGATGATGAGGTAAAAATGAAGTGCTCTACCTGAAGTAGATTATTCTATTGTGTTATTTTGGATTGAAATGCTGCATTTGAGCATTCTATTAAGATTCTGACATTTTGCATACAAACAAGAAGTCTATCAATCCTGATCATTTCCATGTTATAGATCTGTCTGCAACTTTGACTATTTTCATCAATTTCATGGAATATAGTGTTTGAAGGAGAAATGCAATCATTTGTTACTGTTCTCTTGTTTCGTCAATCCGCTCAAAATATTGCCTCTATAGTTAATTTCCTGCCCCTCCTCTCGATAATGCTTTTCCTCTCTGCTTTCATTCATTTTAAACTAGCTGATCGATATGTTTTCAATCAGCATTTTTTTTTATCTGAATGGTCTCCTTCGAATCACCAGTTAACTATTTCTATTACAAGAGCTCACTTTCCAATAGTTTTAGTGTAGAACTGTCTATCTTTCTCTCTCTTTTAGTATGCCTAAAACCATGTTCTCAGCTCTGCTTCTGAGATATTGATCTTGATTGTGTGTCGTAAGTATTACATGATCTGTGCATACTTTATGCTATGATTCTCACTCCTTATGCCTTAGGATGCAAGGACCACTCTTGCTTGAAGGTGCGTGGACATGATTTTTTTTTGCAGGTGAACTGATTTTAATATTTATATGGTGGTACACTTCTGAGATTTTACCTACTTTTTTACATTCCATCTCCTGTTCCTTTTTTTCTTCTTCTGCAAACTGGGGTTTTGAAGCAGTGAGATTCTTTTCAGTAGTTTAAGCAGCATCTCAGAAAACAGGACCATTATGTCTTTAGTTTGTTCACCTATGATGTTTATCTTCATGATGGGAGTTGATTTTTAGGGCTCATTCTGATTATTAACTATTTATTTCAGGAATTCTCTCCTGGATCCAGTGGCCGAATGACCACAATGGGCGTATATGTGCGTGACTTATTTCTCGGACAGGTAAGGTGCCACCTCTAAACCCGACCTTTCGTGGAGAATGTTTTAGCACAGTGGTGCAATAGATATATACTCATGATGTTTCTAATGGATGCTCTTCTCTTGCATTTCTATTTTGCTCTGATTTTGTTTGCTAAGTTTGCAAAGTAGAACATCCTGGTCGTTGCTTAGTCAATAGTGAAGCTGTTGATATAAAGGATCTTGACACAGGATAATTCTTTGAACTCTGCTCCGGAATATGTGATCTTTTAACAGCTGAATGAAAAGACAACTCTGTGATAGTTTTGCCCTTAACTGTTTCCATGGCTGCAATTATGTGCTTAGACTTGATAAAAAGACATTTCTGTTAAAAAAACATCTGAGTCGTACTTTCGTGTTATTGTTTCTTTGGCCTTGGATTGCTGCAGTCTACATCTTCCAATTTTGATGTTTATTGAATCTCGAGGGGTGTAACTCAGATGTTCGAACTGACCCTTCATCGGAAGATCTCTCATTTGTCACAGCATGTATGGGCGCTTCACTAATGTTTAGATGAGTTCTGGAGCTTCACATTTATGCCATCACTTATTAGGACATGACTTGCTAGTAAGTGAGCCTCAACTGGGAGGGAGGAGGCAAGAAGTATGCTTTGGTGGATCAGGGTTTTCAATTCCTATTCATGTGCAATTACCTGACACTTGGATAATGCTATTAGTGTATGTCAAACCTGTTCCCATGATTCACTTGCACATTCTTTTTCATTGCAGTATTATTTTGACACACTATTACCCCGGATTCCTGTTCCTGTTATGCGGACAGCAGTTGCCAATCTCGAAAAAATGAATCTGCCGACCAAACTCTCTGGTTCGATCGGGGACTCTAGTCGTGGATCTGAGGAAACCTCCCGTCGGCCACCTTCTGTCAAAGCTTCCCTCTCAGTGTCTTTTGGTCAGCGTGCACCTCATCGTGCATCAACTAGAGATTCATCTCCCATCCGACGTACAATCGCACCACCACCCTATGATAAGGATGGTGCAGATGATTCAAGACGGTCCCCCAGCATCCGCCGGAGTCAAAGTCGTGATATATCTGACCGAGAGAATTCCGAAAGGGACAGGGGCCGAGACAGAGAGAGGGAGAAGGAAAGGCCTAGGGACAGAGACCGTGATAGGGATAGGGATCGATATAGGGACCGGGACCAGGAAAGAGAAAGGGAGAGGGGCAGGGATCGGGATAGAGATAAGAGGTATGATTATGAGAGAGATCGTGAAAGGGATAGAGACAGGAGGTATGATTATGACAGAGATCGGGGAAGGGATAGAGACAGGAGGTATGATTATGATCGAAGTTCAAGAGAGAGAAGCAGAAGAGACTATGAGAGGAGCAGGAGCCGGAGTAGGAGTCGAAGCCACAGCCGAAGTTTGCATGATCAAGGGACCAGTCTTGATCAACAGCGAACTCCACCTAGAGATGAAAGCAAGGAGAAGAAGGCTGCATCTAGCAATCTTGCCAAGCTTAAAGATCTATATGGTGACTTAGGCAATCAAAAGGAGAACGTAGGCGGCGAGAGAGCTCCAAATAGGGATACAAGTACGGAGGAGGTTATCAGACTTGGTGGTTCATGGAGGTAGTTGGTCGCATTTACATAGACTCTTTTTCCCATCGTGAAAAGAGAGTACTCTCTCTCTCTATTACCTGCACAAAAGAGCACGTTGTCGGCTAGACTTTTGTCAAAGGGGAATATGCAACTAGTAGCTACAGCGAGGACATGTTGTATCATGATTGTGCAGTTGAGTAAAGCTGCGTGTAAGCTAGATTTCCTTTACTATTTAAACGTAAGTTACATTAATGGATGGATTTCAAATGTCCCTTTGTCGTTCAAACATTATTACTATGTTAGACAGATGGAGCTAACTCAACTAATTAACACGATCGGAAAACTTATTCTGACTGATGATCGCAGGATATGCTATGTTCTATGCTTTGCTTATTCCACTTTCTGACTTGCAATAGATTGAAGACAAGTTGCTGATGGGGTTGAGTGCAATTATAGTCTCGGTTTTCCTTCATTTCTTTTAGTTTTGTTCGTTCTGGTTCATTTTTCTTCATTTTTTGGCAAATATGAACAGTTCACTTCCATTTGGGATTGATTACTGAGTTTCCACTATTCATTAGCCGCTCTTCCCAAAACATCTTCTAAACCCACGCACAGACAAGGAAAAGGAGGAGAATATGTAACCAACTCCTTTCGAGTAACCTCATTTTCTATTTAACAGTACCCTTTATCAACTCAATGGCTGGGTGGGTGGAAATCTATATTCTTAAAAGTGTTAAAAGTTTAGAATTTTTGCGAAAGCTCTTCGTCCTTTCGTATATAAAGATATGGGTTTCCGGGTTTAGATCGAAATTACATCCCCGAAAACCTGGGCTGGAGTATTAGACTTGTTCTGCTTCGATAGAGGCACTGTAACCGTAAGTGGAATAACAATCATTCGGCGGCCGAATGATTGTTATTCCACTTACGGTTACAGTGCCTCTATCGAAGCAGAACAAGTCTAATACTCCAGCCCAGGTTTTCGGGGATGTAATTTCGATCTAAACCCGGAAACCCATATCTTTATATACGAAATTACTTCGTCCTTTTTTTTTTAGCCCCGGAACAAGGTTGACTGAGACTGCCAACTGCAAGAGAAGAGAGAAAGCAAGCCGGAAACTTCTAACTTCATTACCGGACATTTGTACTCCACTATATTACAATGATAATATTGCGATATTTTTTTTAATTTGGCATTTCTTACCCGGTTTCCGATACTTGTATTGACAAATCTGGATTCACGTCATGTAAGGCCCACCAAGGGGAAGACGTTTCTTACCAGAATTTCTCTATTGCAAAGCTCGAACCCGAGACCTCTGGTTATGGGATAGTATTACTTGTTACGTACTGTTTCATTTTTTCGGTACACCATAGAAACCAGATTAACATACAAAACTAAATACATATGTTAAGAGACCTTTAAGGAGCGAAGGCAAGATCAAGCCAAGAAACATCATACGCTTGTATTTTGAAATTGGGGCGGTTTGGGGGAAGAAAAGGGAGAGAGCTCACTACTAAGCCAAAGGAACAGAACTAACTTTTAGTCCAAGCTTAAATTAAGTTTCAATATATTTTGAAGATTATGGAATCATTATATTTTGTAAGTTTCATTATGGGTTCAAAACACAGAGAGATATGAAGTTTTTCCCATTATATGACCTCTGTAGTCCGTACTTGTTAAATGGGTTTAAATTACTTACAGCACATTGATTTATCACATCATTTCCATTAAGAAGTTTACCAAGTTAAATCATGAATTTACTACCGTGTTGAACTTTGAAAGAACATGTTATATGTAAGCTTCTGTCATTCCAATTGAAAGATATAGAAAGCCATGTGTGAGAGATATGCGTAATGAGTTCTTACTTAAGTTATAAGAATCTTGTATATAAAGTTACAAAAGAATAGCTTTTAGAAGCAAGAATATAAGTTGAGATGATTGAACAAATTTTGAGATATGCTCCTTGGCAGTTGGCATAGTGCAGCCTTATCAGAGATCTTTAATTGACAGGTATGGTGTCAGAACGTCGTTATGATACTGGTGATGGGCAATATCAGTCAGTCACAGATCTTCAGTTGGGTGCAATCTCTAGCTGATAAGGGTGGTGTCAGACCGCTGCGACCGCACCCTTGTTAATATGAACTCGAGTTGATAGTGGTGGTGCTCGACTATTGTGATCGAACTAGTGATTCACACTGTGTGGTTGCATACCCTAACTGGCAACGATGGTAACAGACCGCTATGCATACTCACAATGCGAACACAAAACTAAAAATTGAAGTAAAAGAATAATATATAAGATAATACGCCATAGGAGTGAAGGGGAACCTTGGTGTAACTAGTAAAGTTGCTGCCATCAGAGGCGAAGCTACGTGCAACCAAGGGTGGTTAACTGACCATCCTTCGCAGGAAAATTATATTCCGTATAAGGTAAAATATTACTTGTTATTGATTAAAAATAGGCTTTGAACACCCTTACATAACCCACTGGCAAAGGTTTGAACATCCTTGTTGAATTTCCTGGCTTCGCCACTGGCTGCCATGTAATCAGGCGGTCACGAGTTTGAGCTGTGAAAACAACCTCTTGCAAAAATGCAGGGTAAGACTGCATAGAATAAACCTTAATGGTCCGACCTTTTCACAGACCCCTCGCATAGCGAGAAGTTTAGTGCAAGCTTCTATAGAAGGGATCATAAGCATACTATAGAAGTAAGTTATTATAATGATATGAGTTCAGAACAACATATAATAAAATAAGGGAAAATGTTCAAGTATCAAAAACCGAAAAAGCAAAAAACAAAAGTTTAAGATACCATATTTGAGTAGTCTTTTCTTTTCCCATATATTGTTAACTCTTTAGCTAAATACTGAAGTTGGAATCAAGAGTCAAGCAAATTGGACATTGCTCAACGAGTGAATGGCTCATTTCATACATTCTTTTGAAGCTTGGGACCAGTACAATTATAGCTCAAAGTTTGCCCAATGCAGTAAAAGGAATACTAGACAGACTAGGATAATGTGTTGGAAGGATTAGAATATGGAATGAGGAAACTCTAAATCTACTAATCGATATAAACTGTTGAGCTGTAAATGAAAAATGGCAAAAAGTTCTTAAAATTTCCGGCGTAAGATAATTCATGCTTCATCTCAAGACATCCTACCATCCTACATGGTCTTCTTGAATACCAGATCTGTAAAGGATTCTGTAAAACAGAAGACCATCCCACCAGCATCCTACTCGCACTTGATTGACCGGTATATGTGACGGACAAAAAATAGGGCTGCGCGGAAACCCACAGTCCCGAGCATGAGAAAGAAACCATAGCAGATGCAAGCCATGTATCCAAAGAAGAATGAGGTTTGCATGAAGCCGGACATATCAGAACGGGCATAATAGTAATACAAGCAGTAGCCGTAGATGAAGAGTCCAGTTGATCCACCACAAAGGAAAGCCCTGTTCAGAGCAACATATACAATTAGTACTTCAAATGTTCATCTGAATGTATCATGCTGTTAAAGAACATCAAAGTAACATATTGCAAAAAGATTCTCAATGCTATTTCTTTGCTTACAAAGACGACGAACCAAATTGGTAGATGCATAAATTATTCCAAAAGAAAGATCACTGAATAGCAATACCAGTAAATGAACAAACATACCTCCACCACCATTCATGATCTTCAGCAGCGAGTTGAAAGTATGTCAACGCCACAGTTATGAAAGCAGTGACAATTATAAGAATAATGAAGACTATAAATAAAATGCTGTATATTGTGTAGATCCTGTGACCCCAAACACTTGCAAATATATAGTAAAGTTCGATATATATGGCGCTGAAAGGCAAAAATCCAGCCATTGCCATCTGAGGTAGGGTTCCGCGGTACCAAGGTAATGGTGGGATCTCTCTTGGGTATTTCGTGGTTCGACAAGGAGCTTGGAATTCAGCCTTGCTGTTCTTTCCAGCTATCCCTCCCAGTACAAGCAAAGGTGACGTTACAAGAGCCCATATTAGAAAGATGACCACAATAGTTCCAAAAGGCAGTGCAGCAGTGGCACTGTATGCAATTGCTACGCTGTTAAGGAAACAGAATGTAAGAAACAGAGGTCCACAAAACAAGCCTCCAGTCAATAACAAATTCCTGACCTGCAGGGATGAAAAGAAATCTAATGATTAAGTTTGCCGTACTCACTTTCATTTTCAGCTTTGTTTCATTGGATAGGCAACAAAGAACTAAACAAACACAGAGCCACGGTTATTTCATGGCATACACAAACCCAGAAAAGAATGATATGGAACTTTCCAGCCACAGGATCTGGTATGAATACTTCTCTAATAACATGTAATATCTCTCGGACGTGACCAAGTGTAACTCCTTGTAAAAGATGAAGTGAAAAACAAACACCGAGACATGGTTATTTGATGGCATACACAAACCAAAAAATAATGGAACTTGCCAGCCACTGGCTCTGATATGAATACTTCTCTAATAACATGTAATATCCCTTAGCCGTGACCAAGTGTAACCCATACAAGATGAAGTGAATTACATGATAGAATGAAGATACACTGCTTCTCTAAATAACAACACAGCTTCCTTAATGTTCTGTCCAGAAGGAATAAGTAAAACATCACACGCCTAAATCAAGGATACAAAACTCTATGTTCAACTTGTTTTGCCTGCTTGAACAAGATGCTTTAGTAACCAAGTTCTGTTACTTCCTTTGCTTAGAAAAAGAGCAATGGGATAATAACAGATGAATCCTCTAACCCTTAATATAGAGGGTCAAAGTTATGGCATTAGGGTAGGTGCTTTCAGCAAACAAATGACTTGACTTGCTACATATAAATCTTCAATTTTTCGGTTTTCCTAAGAAAAGGATTGATAAAATAATTCAATGGCATGAAAGTACGATCGAAAAAAACTCAAAGCTTTTACCGTTGTTTTGGGATGAAAATAAGCATATAGTTGGAATTAGGGACTTAAAGTTAGTGCACCAGATAAAATTCTCAAACTATATTCAGATGGAAAAGCAATAGTATAAAAGAGACATGAAAACGAACCCAGTTTGTCCCTTCTAGCTGGCAATAGAAAGAGGAAGCTGTATAGCCTGCAATTCCAGAGGTGAGAGCATATATGACGACCAATGCCGTGAATAAAGCTCCGCGGTTGTATGGATAGAAAACACCAACAAGGGAGAGAAGGAAAATAAAGATTGTCCTAGGAATGGAAAGGGAAAAGTGTTAGAAAGGGCCGCTTGAGACAACAAATTACCTAAATGCCTAGTCGAAAGCTGCCAGATTGAGCTAGTTGACCAATAAAACAATTCATAAAATATTTTTTTTATGTAAATACAGAGAAAATACACATTCAAAGAACCTTTTAAATATCCTATTTAGATTTCAGAGCAAATACTTACAATGTGAATAGCTGGGTACCACTACCAAGTGCTGCAGCCAACACGGATTTGTAATTTGGGTACCTAAACACATCACCATGGATGTATTTCCACCCAGTTTCTTCTTGATCATCAGCTGCCTCCTCATCATGTGCATACCTTTAAAAGTAAAGATGAATAGTATTTGAGCCAAAGACTAAGACAAACTTTATCTTGAAAGACCAACAAAAGTACATAAACCAAACAAATTAACCAAATGACTACATACTTGACAAAGTCATTCTTAAGGACCCGCATAAGAATTGTGGCAAGAAAACCAGTTAAGAGAAGAACTGTCACACAGGAATTGATAATTGAGAACCAATGAATTTCCAGGTGATGCGGCAACGATGAAGACTGTGAGTACTTCTCCATCCTCTTATCAAAAGGTGTTTTTGTCTCTTTCCATTTTACAGAGTACATGAAGTCAACATCGACCTCCTTATCCTCTGTGATATCTACCAGGGCATTAGGATCAGTTCGTGCATTGATCTCAATCACACGATCATTGTTGTAAAAGATCTCAAAATGAAGATGTTTAAACAGGTAATATTTGTACTCGCTGGGGTCAGATTTTCCTTCCTTGTCAACTTTCCCTAAGAAACCCCAAATGGGCAAGTCATCATAATACATTTGGAAGTAGTAGTCTTTAGCAACAGCACTGCGGAATTGAGCAACTTCTTCCTTCGACAACTTCTTCTTGCAAACTATTTCTGAGTCCTTGTCGTACATAAAGTCAAGCTTGTAAGGGGCACTGACCAATCGATCACCATTCAAGACCTCACCAAGTGCTTCCTTTTTCTCCTTCACATGGGCTGCAAGACATTCCTCAGTAAGTTGAAACTTAGAGTACAGAGTAACTTAAGAAAGGGAACCCACATAACAATGATTACATACCTGGAGCACAGAAAGGAAGATCGAAGAACCGGTATGTTTCACTGGAGAAATCCAAAACAGAACAAGCCATCAGCTATTAACCAGATAAAATCATAAAATGAAAACAGAATAGAGACTTGTTCATAAGTGCAGTGCCCATAGATGAGTATGACACTTTTAAAAGCATAAGAGGGAGATTATCAAAATTACCTACGCCTTGCATATCAAAAATGCAATCAACCTTGTCAGAGGTAGCAGGCCTCCACAGGTGCAATCCAAGTTTCAGTTAAATAAATCAACCAACTAGACCTCAATCTCAAATTAGCTATGGTTGGCTCTATGGATCCTCTACATGCAGTTCGCTCTATTCAGGTCCATTCCTTTCCAATACTAAATAAATTGTCTTTCAAGGAAAATTACCAGTTCTCAAAGTAAAGGCTCTCCAAGTCTCACCCTTATTCATTGTGAACATAAAATCTCTAATTAGAATAAAAAAGAACTCCCGAAAAAACTTACTATTAAGTATATGTACACCAACTACTTCTTAGCCCGGACACAAGAATGGAGTCTCAGCAAGACGCGGATCCTTCGGTATAACCTATGGGTTCGTGGAAACTAAGTAGCTTTTGCCCATATCCTGTATATATGTATTAAGAACTATGTTGCTCGGACTCTCCTAAAATGTGGCTGGGTGCACGTCGGATCCTCCCTTTTTGGAGGATCCGAAACGGGTACGACAACATTTTGAAGATTCGGCGCAACATAAATTAAGAAACCTACTAAATATTTATAAATATCTGACTGTGACTCTGTGAACCCAGTCATCATTTTATACTGAATCCCAGATCCCAATATCACCAAATCTTAGCTCTTTCTACATTGTACTTAAATTAGCTAGCTCAACAGAAATCTCTATCAAGCTAGAAATTCATAAAATCGGCACATCAATACACTCAAAAACACATCTGCCATTAAAAATCTTTCATTTTTATATCCACCGACAATTTTCCGAGCACAACAAAAACAACAGCACAAAATTCAACTTGAAATCACATAACGACTAGCTGGATCACGCGCGATAAAACACAGTGTACATTCAGCTTTAAAAGGTAGATAGACATCTAACGGCGATTAAATTAATTAATTAATTAATTACCTGGGATTATGGAAAGGACCGACCTTGTTAGCATAAAGAGGAACCGGATCTCCGGCTTTGTACTTGTGATCTGAACCGTCCGATCTCACCGGCGATGCACAGCTCACAATCAGCAAAACGACGACGTACCACGCCATCGTCCTTTTCTTCTTCTCCATTTCCCTAACGAACTTTCTGGAGATCACAATGTGATTATATAATACAACTTTGTGTGTGTGTGAAAATTTGCTAGATGGAGAATTTGTTGGGGGTTGGGTGTGTGTGTGTGTGTGGGGGGGGGGGGGGGGGGGAGGACAGATCTCGATCTCCCTGAGAGAAACGAAATGAGGAAGTTGATATGGAGAGGGATCTTTTTAGTAGTAGTATTAGGGGGGACAGTTTTCCGCCTCACGCGCTTCTATAGAGAGTGAAGCGCAAGCGCAAACAAACAACGTCGACTTGTGAACGGATGTTTGGAAGGAGAACGTGACTCCTCAACTTTAGTTTTCTATTTTATTTTATTATTATTCGTATTTTATTTTTTCATTGCGGTGTCTTTTTGAGTTAATATCTGAGTTTTACGTTACCAATTATTATGGTGAAATGAATTTAAGAATGAAGAAATTTAAGCTTTATTCGGTGTAAATTCTAATTATTCGGGCTAATTGTTAAAAAAAAAAAAAATTTATCCTCCTCTGTTTTTTTTATCAGTAGAAAATTTGAGTTTTTGTGAGAAAAATGAAGATGGAATTCTCTATATTTTCCAAGTTGAAAAGTTTACATTTGGAAAAAAAAATGGACTTGTTATCTTTAAGAGAAAAACTTTGCTGGAATTAATTTTCATAACTTAAAAAAAAATTTATCAAACAAGTATTCAAAGTTCTTCCAAAAACTTTCAACAAACAAAATTCTATGAATATACACAAATGTATGAAACATACTCTGAATCTTAATTGTTAATGAACAGTTTTAACTCTAAATTGTTAATGAACAATTTCAACTTGGGTTATATTCTTATAACTTGGTGGATATCTAATTAAGTTAGTAATTTAATAAATTTTACCTTAATTGAGGTTTCAAGTTCACTAAGCCAAATTTTTCTCATTAGGACAGACGTACACTTCCTTTCAATTTTAACATTATTTTTCGAGATTCACTCTCTCGATCTTCTGAATAAGTAAGGCTCCACTATATTAATTAATTATTGTTAATCGATGAAAATGTACATGTATAAAAAAGAATTGTATATTAATGGGACAAAATTATTTACTTTCCCTCATCAAATTTTAACTTAATTAAATGGTCATATACAATTTATCAATTATATATAAAATAGTTTTAAATGAGTCTCTCTTGATTCTAGCCCATTAATTTAGTAAATCCCCCAAACGGTACTTTTTCCATCTTTCTTTCTTTGAAATCAATCCTCTTTCTACAAGATTTTTTCTTCTAAAGCTCACAATTTTCTCTAACAATGGCGAAGAAAGGGATTAATTTTTTATCGATCTCAATTTTTCCATGGCCGAGGTTTCGATCTTTTCTAGGCTTCCCCTTTTCTTGTTGGCATTCTGATGGCGGGCTAGCAACATATGGGTATTAATCGATAAATTTTGAGGGTACTTGGTGAAGATTAGATTTGATTTGGCTAGATTTTCATATTGAAATTCTTCGAAGAAGAAGAAGAAGAAGAAGCAGAACACACCACATACAAAATATATACAAATCATAAATAAAATACATAGAAAAAGACATGTATAAAATTTGTATGAAAATTGTATTTAAGTTCTATGATATTGTAGTTGTATTTAACTGGGTAAGAATAATGTATTGAAATTGCAGATAAGTTGTAAATAAGTTCTATACTGTACAATTAATTTTATAAAATTTATTTTTAGTATGTATGTTGTATTAAATTTGTATGAAATTTATTTTTAAATTGTATCCTACTGTACCGTACATTATTCTTTTCTTAAAATAGGTAATTATGGCAAAGAGAGAGAAGAGTTGCGCTAAATATGGCTTAAAATAGGTAACAAATAACTGGAAGGAGCCTTACTTAGATGAAAGGATAATTTGGACTTCGTTCCCTTTGGTTACGCTTTTTTCCAAGCAAAGAATTCCCTAATTTAAGGCACTAATAATGGATTGTATACAAATTATAAAAAAAAAACTTATTTAGGACAGGTAATATACAAAATTGCATAATTTTGGTAAATAAGTTTCAAATATTATATAGAAATGAAAAAATCCCTATATTAATTCGTTTAGCAATTTTTGTTTATGATATTCATATAATCCCTACAATATAGCATTAATATGATAGTCATATGTTGTTGTTGCTAAAACTTATGTATTAATATAGCACTACATCTTATAGAACTATACACTTTGTTTTTAAATGTGTTATAGTAAGTTTTAATTGAATATAATTGAATTTCCAATTGATTCACTGATGAAGTATCTGAGAAAAGTACTAATAAGGTGATCGAGAATAAAACATTCAAGATTATGTGTGTGTGCGCATATATATATATATATATATATATATATGCGCATATATATATATATATATATATATATATATATATATTATAGTTTAGAATTTAGGATGTTAAATCAATTAAATATTATGTATATATATGTATACAGATAGGATATAGTGTTCATATAAAAGTAATTTTAAAAAACACATACACACACATATATCAACTAAGTATTAAATATTATTTATTTAAAAGCTATATAAATTGACTAAAACTGACAGAACACGGTCAGTTTATTCATTAAATTAATATTTTAAAATATTTAAAATTAAAACCGACCGAATTCGGTCGAAAACATTTAATTAAAAATTATTTTGGTTGGTAAATTAAATTTATATATAATTTTTGTTATATTAAAAAATTAATTTTCTTGGGCGGGAAATATAATTTCAAATATACCGACCAATTTCGGTCGATATCTTTGAAAAATCTTAATTTAAAATTATTTTATTAGATAATATGAAGTATGACCAGGTCGTGGTCAGATATTGACTAATTTTCGACCGATATCGGTCGGAATATGTATATATTTGTTGTGGGACACTGTTTACGTTATCAGAAATATTTTCTTTGACTTTTGCGATCAATTTACTTATTTTCCGACCGATTTCAGTCATTTTTTTTTTCCGACTGATGTCAGTCGGAATTGCGTGGACGGATTTTGTCATTTTTCTAGTAATGTACGGACCTTGCTAGTGAAGTGATTTGTCAAGTTCTCTAAGAATTTCATTTAAAATTACTCACCAAACCTATCAGATTAATTCCCTTTTACTTTAGAATTTGTCTTTTCTTTTAAAGTGATGATATGCTTGTAAGTTTCGATATCTCAACATTAAGATCGGCAAGTCTTTCGAAGATAATTCAACATAGAACTAAAACAATGGTGGTAAAGGAGCCATTGGAAGTGAGGGCTCAAACCGAAATATCTTTTGCATCATGTAATTCTGATATCTTAATAGAGTGGATTTTTTGAGTGACGTGAAGAGGGAGATGAAAGAACAGTTTAGACAAATCCCATTGATTATTATCCCAAAGATCTTTGATTTTAAGGGTAGAGTCTTGTTGGATTAGGGGTCCATGGATAAAGGAGTTGAGCGGAGGGAGGTTGGGAATCCATGCAGATGACCAACAACTAATATGAGCAGCCAAAGGCTCTTCGAGCAGTACTTCCATCCCGTTAGGATGTTAGACCAGATAAAGGAATGTGATGCGAGGTTCCCTTTTATGGCTATATTTACTGATTAGAGTGGTGGCCCATATAGAGGTCGGGTTGGAGAAGAGGCGCCAAAACATACTGGAGAGTAGTGCTAGGTTTTTGTCTTTTGCTTTTTTATACCTAGACTCCCGTCTCGCTTAGACTGAGTAACAATATCCCATTTAACATAGTGTAATTTCTTCCTAGTTGTAGTGCCCCATGTGAAGTCACGCTGGATCTTGTCGATTTTTTTTTAGGATGGAGGAGGGGAGAAGGATATATTGCAGGGAGTAGTTTGGAAGGGAATTGAGAGTGTATTTGGCTAATGTTGTTCTACCAGCAATGGATAGAAAGTTTATTTTCCATCCGGCTAATCTGGAATTCATGTTGTCAATGATGTACCGGAGGTCAGAAGCTAATATTGATATTGAGAATATTATCAAGACGGTTTCGAGTATAAGAGTCACAGTTTTTAGAGAAGATTATTTTGGATTTTCTAGAGTTTATTTTTTGACCCGAAAGTTGGCTAAAGAATGACTGGCAATGATTTATGGTCTGAGTTGTTAACTTTTAACATTGGCATTTGCTGCTAGGGTGAGGTCATCTGCGTAAAAGAGATGAGAGAGGGGTGGCCCTGATTGACTAAGTTGAATGGGGTCCCATTGGCCAATGTTGACCTGGTGGCAAATGTGTTTGAAGAGGAGTTCCATACATAGTGTGAAGAGGTAAGGGGACATTGGATCTCCTTGTCTAATGCCTCTTGTTGGGTTAAAAAACTCCGTCCTAGAGCCATTTACTAGGATTGCAATCTTGGTAGTACTGACACAACTCATCATGAGCTTGGTCATACGCGGTGAAAACTTGAAAAAGTGAAGGGCTCGATAGATAAAGGACCATTTTAGTCTATCAAAAGCTTTCTCGAGGTTAATTTTTAAGAGAAGTTTACCCCGTTGTCCTTTCAGTTTTTGGAAATGGTTCATGATTTCCTGAATGATGATGACATTGTCACTAGTGCATCTTCCTTTTAGGAAGCTAGATTGGTAGGGGCTAATAACGATAATTTTAGGTAAAATTTTTGAGAACTCCTCCACACGCACAACACTTGCATGGTTGCCCTACTGGAAACAAAAATAACTAACCATGCAGAGATTAGAGATACTTTTCACTTCACTGACATGTTTGAAGTCCCTGCTATTGGACTTGCTAGAGGCATCGTCATTCTTTGGTTCGGGAACCTTGTCACTGTTAACCTTATTAGCAAAGCACACCAGGAAATCCACGCCATGCTTCAGGTACACCCTGATCACCCCCTTGGTTACTTAGTATTATTTACGCTAGCATTACTATTAATATTCGTAAAAACCTTTGGGATAACCTCCGGTCCATTGCTTTCAACTATTCCGGACCATGGCTACTGGGGGTGACTTTAATGAGGTCATGTCCCAGGATGATAAGTGGGGTGATAGACCTATCATCACTAACTGTATTTCTAACTTTTGGTCTTGTGTCAACCAATGCCAACTAATGGATCTTGGATATAAAGGGGCTAAGTATACTTAGACGAACTGTAGGGTTAGAACTAATGGATTAATTCTAGAGAGACTTGACTAATTTTTAGCTAATGACCAATGGGTAGAACAATATCTTGACGCCTCTATAGCCCACTTACCTAAAACTCATTCTAAACACACACCCTTACTTCTAAATGTTACCAGTAGGATCCCTCGACCGGGTAACAAACCCTTCAAGCTTGAAACCTTATGGTGCCACCACCATAACTTTGAAAATTTAATAAAAAATAGCTGGCATAGAAAACCCTTAATGGAAGCTACTAATACCTTCCAGCTTCAAGCTTCCGAATGGGCTAAAGTTACTTTTGGTAATACCCATAAAAAAGATTCTACTGGATCTGAAAGTTAAATACTCTTAACAAAATAAAAAATTTCTTATGGTAATACTCTCATAACCGACTTCCCACAAATGCATATCTACATCATATAGAATTAAATATTGACTCTATCTGCATAATATGTAAAGGATCTAACGAGTCATTAACTCACATTCTCTTCGAATGCTCAATAGACAAGGTCTTTTGGGAGGAAGTAAGCCCACAAAACTAAATTCCGGACTACAACTCTGACCACTGCTTATGAAGCTTAAAGATTGGACCATTAATGTGGACCACCTAAACATCACTTGGAACAAATTCTTTCAGTTTTCCATTTGGCACCTTTGGTTAAATAGAAACAATAACCATTTCAACAACATCTGTAAGCTTCTTGCCCTAAACTTTGTGTCTATGCGTTGTATGGAATACAAATACACCACTATGTCTCCTACCAATAACACCAACACCTCTCTAACAACTGTAAAATGGAGCCCCCACTGTCAACAAACCTAAAAGTCAACATTGATGGGACGTTCAAAAGCAGCTATAACAAAGGAGGGATTGGTAAAATATTTCGGGATAAATCCGAAAATTGGATCCTGGGCTATAAAATGCCCGCTTATGGCTACACCCTCGTATACATGGAACTCCTTGCGCTAAAAAATGGACTTTTCCTAGCAAAAAACCATAATTTCAACAACTTAGAAATCAAAACTGATGCTACTGAAATACCCCAATTGCTTTTCTATAATAACTGTTCTCTATACTCTAACTTTGTTAATGAGTGCAGGTTGTTACTGAAGGAGCTGAAGAATCAAATGATCCGACACAATTTTCGTGAGGGGAACAAACTCGCGCACTTTTTGGCAAAGGAAGGGTGTCCAAGCAACCAAGCAATACCCCCTTATCAACAATGCTCCACCCACCAAATGTTTGTTGGAAATTGCTTCAGGAAGACAAAGCTGGTACAACTACTACTAGACTAGTATCTACCAATGTACTAAATAAACTAACCGAGCTTGGGAACATTAATAGTTTTTGTAATATGACTAGCAGGCCTCCTGGCTCAGGTGTTTTGGGTGCCCCTACTGAGGCACCACCTATATGTAATGCTACTACTTAATTATTAATATAAATTTCGTCGTTCTAGCAAAAAAATGAAAATAATCTGAAATGGAAACTCAAAGTAAGAAAGCAAATTTTAGGTAAATTCTTGTACAAAGACAATAGGCACTTGTAGAAATGTAAGATAATTAACACGGCATAAAATATACATATGTACATTGACCTTTTTCTGAATTTCGTATATATCGAGAGCTTAATACAATGAGTTGTTTGCTTGTGCACAGACGAAAGGATTCTTTTGCATCACGTACGAATATGTGATTCAATAAAGTGCAAAATTGGTTCCTATATACTATAAATATACAAATTTAACTAATTCAATAAAATGCTAGCTACTCCCTTTTATACTATGCACAAACGAAGGTGTCAAAGTATTATCTTAATTACTAGCACATGGGGTGATTTCTCTGGCGAACTTCACATAAAGATGAGTGTTTTTATTTGAAAAGACACCTCACTTGGGGAGAGAATGGAAGAAATTTATCCCATACGGCCATACTACTATCTCTTTTCTTATGTGAGACAGGGTACAGTTCCCTTTATATCAATGTAAAAGGGATAAAAAGGTAAGAAATTGCATATTGGAGTATATATTTAGCTTCAAGCAATTATTCCAAAGGCTTCTAGCTTTATAGTACTTCTTCCATGTTACTTAGTCTGACACTTCTCATAATTAATCCGTCTAAGAAATACTAATACATTTTTATATTTCTTTAATAATAAGTTTTTATAGCTACACAAACGTTATAATATGTTTAAGATGACAAGTCTAACAGTGGTTAAATTGAAGGAATATTTGAAGTAGCGGGATACATTTGATCCTTTTCTCTATTCTTAATGAGAAGTTTTTATAGCTATAGTTTTTGCATTATTTATTACGTACGGCATATTTTAATGTTTGTGTAGCTATACAAACATTATGACATGCTGAAAGTTACAATTGTAAAAGTTTATTTTTTTTTTTTTAAATTTCGTGCCGAGTCAAACTAAAAAAAAATTAAAACAAAGGGAGTAATTAATTAGTGCCAGGGTGTTGGTTGGCATATGGATACAGTTAATTAGTTGTTTCAAAATAAACCAGATAAGTTAAAGAATATGATGTTCCACATTACTTCTAAGTTACTTTTGTGGCACATGCATAATGTCCTAGCTAACCTACTGATGCATTAGTGAAAATTGAGCAAGGCCCAAATATGGGTTTTACGTGAATTAACAAGCCTCTTAGCCATTTGAGTAGTTGAAATAATCATTAGAAGTTGAAATACTGGTATATTGAACCTCTTTATATATTAAGGGGGTTGAATCGGTCTAACAATGATCATGTCATTCTTGATTGACTAAAAAATGAAAGTGTAAGTTTCAATGAATAAGAGTTAGTATAGATAGTTCTGAAATGGGACAACCTTTTTGAGTAATTATATCTCGTCCGCTTGGCGTAAATTAAAGACAAGAATAAATTAAGGAGGAAGAAGGATTACTAATAAAAGAATCCATGTTGGAATCAATACATCTAAGTTGTTAAAGCTAGGTGATTCAACAATGATGACCTATAGGTTATGGGTTCGAGTCGTGGAAACAATCACTAATGCTTGCATTAGGTTAGATTGTCTATATTATCATATCGCTTGGAGTACGTCCCTTCCTCGAACTTTGCGCGAATACAAATACTTTATGCACTGGGCTATCCAAAGATTCAACAGTGAGCCATGAGACACTCATACTCGATCAATATTGTGTACTTTTGTTCTTTTTTCTTTTTTCTTCTGTGTAGTGACTAATGAAATATTAATTATATTCACCATGTTTAGGAGAAGTCTAATAAATCAAGTTCAATAGTGAACAATTGTGTGCAATTGCATACCAAAATAATGTCAAAGATCTTACCGCTAAAGTTTAAAGTATAGTGACCCGAATGAGAGTCTTCCGCACTATATGTCGCACAGAAAAATTCAAGATTTAAACCTTAATGTTCAATTTTAATTTTTTTTACATTTGAATCATTGTATTTTTCAAAATTAACGATTCATATCTACTATTTATTATAATTTTATTATATTTTTACATAAATTTATGCTCCACACTAAATCTATATAAATTTCTTTTTTAATAAAAAAAAAGGAAAAAGGTAATATTAAACGTTACTAACGCATTCTTCGGAAAAATTATAGTCCATCCGTTTCAATTTATGTGAACTCATTTGACTGGACACGAAATTCAAGAAAAGAGAGAAGACTTTTAAACTTGTGGTGTAAAATAAGGTATATATATTTTGTATGGCTATAAATCATTGAATAAAGATAAGTTGTTTCCAAATAAAGAAAGGGATAATTCTTTTTGGCACAGAGTAAAAAGTTGTGCCAAAAAAGAAATAAATTCATTTAAATTGAAACAGAGGGTGTAGCAACAGAGTATGGGATTGCGCAGAGGAAGTGTGATCTCTTGGTCCGATCTACCGGAAGAACTTGTGGAGAGGATCGGAAAATGTCTCGTCGACAACCCTTTCGACGTCCTTCACTTTCGTGCAGTCTGCAAAACATGGCGTTCCTCAATTCCTCCTTTCAAAAGCAACTCTCCTGATTTATCTCTTCAATTACCCTTTCCACTCGATTATCACCCGAATACGTTCCCTGGATTTTATCTTATCGAAAACACCGTTTATCTTTTCCAATTACCTCCTGATCGTGATACTTCGCTTGATTGTAGAGGCTGCTGGTTGGTCAAGGTGACAAAAACTGCTGATGGAAAATTGCAGGTTTTTAATCCACTCAACGTTTCACCAGATAATAATAATAATAATAATAATATGCCTAAGGTATTGAATTTACTGTTGAGGTTTTATTTTTAAGATGTAATATTCTTAAAATGAGGATGAATGGGAAATGGAGGGAAAATGAAATTTTGAGTAAAATTTTAAGTTTCCCCCTCTTAACAATGAGACATTGTCCCATATTGGAAGTGGAAGACATTTTTGGTGGGTATATATATAATTGCTCTTCTTGTAGCTCTTAAAGAGTTAAGAAGAAAGCAAGCCTCGCGCCGTCGTCGTCGCTCGGCTACGGCTACGGCTTCGGCTCCGGCTCCGGCTCCGGCTCCGGCTCCGGCTCCGGCTTCGGCTTCGGATTTGGTCAAATGATTGATTGATTAATTTTTTGGACCAAATTTATTTGTTAATAGTAAATATTAACGTAAGATTATCCGTATTTGTAACGGATATTTTCCAATCCGTGTATTGATAATTTGGCAGCCGGATAATGGTCTTCCCACCATGAAGTGCTTGCTCCACAAACATGTAATGCTTGCTCCACCATGAAGGGTGGACGTTTGGTCTTGCACTCCTTCTTGGCTGCTATATATATGAGCAGCAAATGTTGAAGAAATATACTCAACTCAACATACAATTCGCTCAACAAATTGGCTATACATTGCACTCCTTCCTCTCAGAACTTCCATACGTTTTTCTGAGTATATACTCCTTCGTTCTGCATTGTTTTTTAACTTCAAACAAAGCAACTGTAAGTGTGTTTGCTACCGAACTTTGTGTTCGCCGAAACACTGGGGTTTGAAGTACCGCTATACCAGTGTGTTATTCGTTCTATCCTGGGAGGAAATAATCCATTACCTTGGGTACTAGGAGGGGATTAAATTCCTTAAGGAAACACTGTGAATTCAGTGGGCTCGAATTTATTATTATTGTTTCATTACGTTAACTTATATTTTGCAGAATTAATATTTACAAATACAGCAATATTGACCGGGAATAACAATCTTAAGGAATTTAATATTTATTTCTGTACTTGTGTTATTCTTATTATTCTGCAAACTAAAACCTTTGTGGTTTGTGTACTCCCGTTTTGGAGAGTTAAGCCTTCGTGGCGTTTTGTTGGATATTAAAATCTACGTGATTTTTACTCCAGTTTAAAAACGTGTATTAAACGTTTGTTTGTGTCATTCTTTTACAGAAAAGATGATGACTGAAAACGAAAACCAAGCTGTTCCGATGGCGACTGCCAACGCAACGACAAGCCGAACACCGGCGTTGGCACCGGCAGAAAAACTCGGAAAATTTTCCGGGATTGATTTCAAACGCTGGCAGCAGAAGATGTTCTTCTACTTAACTACGTTATGTCTACAGAAGTTCATCAAGGAAGATGTTCCTGATCTGCCGGATAAAACTCCAGATAATGAACGCTTTCTCGTGATTGAAGCGTGGAAGCATTCTGATTTTTTATGCAAGAATTATATTCTTAGCGGACTAGATGATAATCTGTATAATGTATACAGTAGCATGGAGACATCCAAAGAATTGTGGAATGCGCTTGAAAAGAAATATAAGACTGAAGATGCCGGGATGAAGAAATTCGTTGCCGCAAAATTTCTGGACTACAAAATGATAGATAGCAAGTCTGTTATTACTCAAGTCCAGGAATTGCAAGTGATTATTCATGATCTACTTGCTGAAGGTCTTGTAATCAACGAAGCATTCCAAGTAGCAGCAATGATTGAGAAGTTGCCTCCGTTGTGGAAGGACTTCAAAAATTATTTGAAACACAAACGAAAGGAAATGTCCCTTGAAGATCTCATTGTTCGGTTGAGAATCGAAGAGGACAATAAAGCTGCTGAAAGGAGAGGCCGTGGAAATTCAACAATAATGGGAGCAAATATTGTTGAAGCTAACAAAAAGAGGAAGAAGGCTTCTGGTCCGAAATACAACTCAAGCAAGAAGCGGTTCAGTGAAAACTGCTACAATTGTGGGAAAATCGGACACAAATCTACGGAGTGTCGTGCTCCGAAGAAAGACAAGAAAAGTGGTCAAGCAAACATGGTAGTAAACCATGATGATGTTGATAACTTGTGTGCCATGCTCTCTGAATGTAACTTGGTGGGAAATCCTAAACTGTGGTGGTTTGATTCAGGAGCCACTCGCCATGTTTGTGCAGTTAGAGAGGCTTTTGCTACCTATGCTCTTGCTGAACCCGGAGAGACAGTTTATATGGGAAATGCTTCAACAGCAAAAGTTGAAGGATATGGGAAGGTATTTCTAAAAATGACTTCTGGCAAGGTCATGACTTTGAACAATGTCCTTCATGTTCCCGAAATGAGAAAGAATTTAGTCTCTACTGGACTTCTTGTTAAGCACGGTTTTAAGTGCGTTTTTGTATCCAACAAGGTTGTAATTAGTAAGAATGAAATATTTGTGGGAAAAGGTTACCTCACCGAGGGCCTTTTCAACCTAAATGTAATGGTTGTTGAAAATAATAATAATATTTCAGCTTCTTCTTACTTACTTGAGTCAAATGATTTATGGCATGTACGTTTGGGTCATGTCAATTATAAAACCTTGCGAAAAATGATTAACTTGGAAGTACTGCCCAAGTTTGAATGCGAAAAATCAAAATGTCAAATATGTGTGGAATCTAAGTATGTTAAACATCCTTATAAGTCAGTTGAAAGGAATTCAAATCCTTTAGACTTAATTCACACAGATATTTGTGACATGAAGTCAATACCATCTCGCGGTGGAAAGAAGTATTTCATAACTTTTATTGACGATGGTACTCGATATTGCTATGTTTACTTACTGAATAGTAAAGATGAAGCAATAGACGCATTCAGGCAATACAAAAATGAAGTTGAAACGCAACTTAACAAGAAAGTAAAAATGATAAGAAGTGATAGGGGTGGTGAATATGAATCTCCTTTTGAAGAAATATGTTTAGAATATGGAATTATTCATCAAACAACAGCCCCTTACATGCCCCAATCTAATGGGATTGCGGAAAGAAAGAATCGCACATTAAAGGAGATGATGAATGCGTTGTTGATAAGTTCTGGTTTGCCACAGAACTTGTGGGGGAAGCCATTCTTACGGCTAATCGAATATTAAATCGAGTGCCCCATAGCAAAACACAATCCATTCCTTATGAACAATGGAAAGGAAGAAAGCCCAACTTGAATTATTTTAAAGTGTGGGGGTGTTTGGCAAAAGTGCAAGTTCCTAAACCCAAAAGGGTAAAGATAGGACCGAAAACCGTTGATTGTGTTTTCATAGGATATGCGACAAATAGTAAAGCATATCGATTTCTGGTTCATAAATCAGAAAATCCCGACATTCATAATAATACGGTTATAGAATCAGATAATGCTGAGTTTTTTGAAAATATATATCCGTATAAAAAGGAATGTGAGTCGTTTGGTGAAGGATCTAAACGACCTCGGGAAGAAACAAAAGAAAGTACATGTAATCAGGAGAATCCAAGACGTAGTAAACGTCAAAGAACGTCTACTTCATTTGGACCAGATTTTGTGACTTTCTTATTGGAGAATGAGCCTCAAACATTTAAAGAAGCTATGACTTCTTCGGAATCATTGTTTTGGAAAGAGGCAGTCAATAGTGAAATAGAATCCATATTGAACAACCATACATGGGAATTGGTTGATCTTCCTCCTGGAAATAAACCTTTGGGTTCTAAATGGATTTTTAAGAGAAAAATCAAAGATGATGGCACTATTGATAAATTCAAGGCAAGGCTCGTAGTCAAAGGGTATAGACAACGAGAAGGTCTAGACTACTTTGATACATACTCTCCAGTTACAAGAATTACGTCCATACGGATGTTAGTAGCATTAGCTGCAGTGTATGGTCTTGAAATTCATCAAATGGATGTTAAGACGGCCTTCTTAAATGGAGAGTTGGAGGAAGAAATTTACATGGAACAACCTGAAGGGTTTGTGGTTCCAGGTAAAGAAAAGAAGGTATGTAGACTTGTTAAGTCTCTTTACGGACTAAAACAAGCACCCAAACAATGGCATACGAAATTTGACCAAACAATGTTGTCAAATGGTTTTAAGATAAATGAATGTGATAAATGCGTATACATTAAAAATGTTCCAAATCACATAGTCATTGTTTGCCTATATGTGGATGATATGTTGATAATGAGTAATGACATTGCCAACATAAATGCTACTAAGCGTATGCTCAATAGCAAGTTTGATATGAAAGACTTGGGAGTTGCTGATTTAATTCTGGGAATTAAGATCAATAAGACTCCTCAAGGTCTGGCATTGTCACAATCTCATTATATTAAGACAGTACTTGAAAAATTCAAGCACTTGGGCTTTAAAGTTGCAAAGACTCCAATTGACGTGAATCTTGCATTAGCAAAGAACAAAGGCCAAAGCATATCACAATTGGATTATGCTCGTGTATTGGGATGCTTAATGTATATCATGAATTGTACACGACCAGACATAGCTTGTGCTATAAGTAAACTGAGTCGATATACGAGCAATCCAGGCCAATCTCATTGGATGGCAATGAAACG
Organism: Nicotiana tabacum; assembly: GCF_000715075.1. Classification (NCBI taxonomy): domain Eukaryota; kingdom Viridiplantae; phylum Streptophyta; class Magnoliopsida; order Solanales; family Solanaceae; genus Nicotiana; species Nicotiana tabacum. The sequence goes on along the minus strand of NC_134102.1, from coordinate 7,433,634 downwards.
AGTTTTGGGATATTTAGAACATACCCAGAACTTTGAATTGCACTACAGTAATTTTCCTGCGGTGATTGAGGGATACTGTGATGCAAATTGGATCACCGGTTCAACTGATTCTAAGTCCACGAGTGGATATGTATTCACTATTGGTGGAGGAGCGGTATCTTGGAAGTCGTCCAAACAAACATGTATTGCCCGCTCTACAATGGAGGCTGAATTCATAGCCTTAGATAAAGCCGGTGAAGAAGCTGAATGGCTCCGGAATTTCTTGGAAGACATTCCATTTTGGCCCAAACCGTTGGCACCAATATGCATACATTGTGATAGTCAAGCGGCAATTGGAAGGGCTGGGAGCGTCATGTATAACGGTAAATCTCGTCATATACGACGAAGACATAAAACCGTTAGGCAATTACTCTCTAGAGGAATTATCACAATTGACTATGTAAAGTCAAGTGATAATGTGTCGGATCCACTTACAAAAGGCCTAACTAGAGAGGTAGTTGAGAAATCATCAAGGGGAATGGGGCTATGGCCGAGAACAAGTCATTGTGGTGGTAACTCTACCTAGAAGGCTGGAGATCCCAAGATCTAGGTTCAAAGAGATCAAACAAAGTCATTAATGACGGTTCAACATTGTCAAATAAAATTTTAGTCCATTCTCGTGATGAGACAATGTTCAGTACCAAGGATAAAGCATTAAGGCTTTTTAATGATTTCTAAATTTGATACGGGGTGTATCAAATAGTGTATCTACAGGATGACACGTTTAGGAATCACCTATTTAAGTGTGAAGTGTGAGCCGCTTCAAGGAGAACTTTGTAAGGCCAGTTCTCTACGCACTTATGAAACCAGGCGGTGTTCATGGCTGAAACGAACACAACAATGAGAACCAAAGACGGTTAAGGGTTGATTGTGTGACTTATGGTTGTCTAGGTATACACCAAAGATCGACGGTTCAAAGATATCAAATCTACCGATTGACCGAGTATATCCGACATAAGTTTACTACGGAAAGTTCAAAGGGAAACCTACTTATCCAGATGCAATTAATCCTTGCTTGTAAATCACACAGTTTTTCATGCATACTTCCGTGATATAGCCATTCCCCATTCATGTGGGGGATTGTTGAGGTTTTATTTTTAAGATGTAATATTCTTAAAATGAGGATGAATGAGAAATGAAGGGAAAATGAAATTTTGAGTAAAATTTTAAGTTTCCCCCTCTTAACAATGAGACATTGTCCCATATTGGAAGTGGAAGACATTTTTGGTGGGTATATATATATAATTGCTCTTCTTGTAGCTCTTAAAGAGTTAAGAAGAAAGCAAGCCTCGCGCCGTCGTCGTCGCTCGCTCGGCTACGGCTACGGCTACGGCTTCGGCTTCGGCTTCGGCTTCGGATTCGGATTTGGATTTGGATTTGGTCAAATGATCGATTGATTGATTAATTTTTTGGACCAAATTTATTTGTTAATAGTAAATATTAACGTAAGATTATCCGTATTTGTAACGGATATTTTCCAATCCGTGTATTGATAATTTGGCAGCCGGATAATGGTCTTCCCACCATGAAGTGCTTGCTCCACAAACATGTAATGCTTGCTCCACCATGAAGGGTGGACGTTTGGTCTTGCACTCCTTCTTGGCTGCTATATATATGAGCAGCAAATGTTGAAGAAATATACTCAACTCAACATACAATTCGCTCAACAAATTGGCTATACATTGCACTCCTTCCTCTCAGAACTTCCATACGTTTTTCTGAGTATATACTCCTTCGTTCTGCATTGTTTTTTAACTTCAAACAAAGCAACTGTAAGTGTGATTTGCTACCGAACTTTGTGTTCGCCGAAACACTGGGGTTTGAAGTACCGCTATACCAGTGTGTTATTCGTTCTATCCTGGGAGGAAATAATCCATTACCTTGGGTACTAGGAGGGGATTAAATTCCTTAAGGAAACACTGTGAATTCAGTGGGCTCGAATTTATTATTATTGTTTCATTACGTTAACTTATATTTTGCAGAATTAATATTTACAAATACAGCAATATTGACCGGGAATAACATTTACTAGACTTGCGCGTTTCTCAAGTTTGTAAATCTTATCGTGTGCAGCACGAAAAACTAGACCAGTAATATTTCTCTACTGGCGTTTGTTGAAGCTTTTAAATATGATCCTACTGTGTTACTTTATTCGAAGTCGTGGGATGGGAATTGGACTATATTAAAAGATGGAAGTTTCAGAATAGTCGATATCATTGTGTATAAGAGGAATTTTGTTGCTGTTGATCGATGTGGCAAGACTATAGAGTTTGATTCTTCCTCATTCAATGAGACCATAGTATCTCCCATATTACACGACAGGGATACAGGCATACAGCCCGTGGAATCAAACGGGCAGTTATTTTTGGTTGATATGGTTTTAGATTATAATAAGACGGAGAATGTTGAATTTAGAATATACCAGCTGGATCAAGAACTACATAAGTGGATTGCAGTGCATTCGTTGGGTGATGGAATTTTCTTTATTAGTTATGACTATTGCTTCTCAGTTTCTTCACAAGATTTTGGTCATCACTGCGCAGGAAATTGCATTTACTATGCAGACAGAGGTATATACATAGATGACGGCAGAGATAAAACTCATACATATATACAACAATAAAGGATTAGATGGCTTAAACACGAGTGTCTATACCATAGAAGAAGGTGAGCTTGGACCAGGTTTATCCTTCCTTGAATTTGAAGACCTTTTCTGGCCACTAGCATCTCGGCCTAGTAAGGAACCTCCTTCAGATGTTCAGTGAGTTTTTCAAATCTCATTGTCCTTTATTCTTCAAAATTTATATACCGTCTCCTTTTTTAGCTATGATATTTTTTGTTTTCCTTCTAATTAAGCCAACCAACCTGGATTTTACCTCCTATGATGTTAGGGGGTTTTTGGCGTGACCCATACCATGTCTGTTGCGACAAAAAAACAGCTTACATGGAGGGGGACACGGATCTAAGAGGACAACAACTATACATCCTATCGAAGGATTCAACTAATAAAAAAATCACTTTGCCGTACCGTCAAACTTTTCTATAACAACATCTATAAAAGTCACGTTTTATTTTCGGATCGATTTTATGTTATGTTATGATATATATCCTCTATAAAACCACTTCACTATAGCAACCAAAAAATATTAGAACAAACGAGGCTGTTATAGAGAGGTTTGACTGTATCTAATTTTAAGACTAGCTAGGCAGTTACTGTTGAGAAAAATAATAATCCCGTCCAAGAATAATATTCACGACAAATAATAATAGCACAAGAGGGTAACAACGACACCAACTCGTTTAATGAGGTAAAATACAATACACGAGCGGAGCAATATAACCACTATAATATTACAACTTAGTAGTGTCAAGAGATGTCACGACCAGAAATTCCCACCTTCGGGACCATGATGACGCCTAACATTTCACTTGCTAGGCAAACCAACGTTAGAATATAATTAGCCATTTTTAACAAAATTTTAAATTAATTAATAACAAGAAAACAAATGCGAAAATAAAGTCTGAAATAAAGTGAATATTCCATTATAATCGCGATATCTAAATACCATCCCAGAACTAGAGTCACAAGTGCACGAGCTTCTAGAATAATACAAATAAAGGTCTGAATAAAATTCAAGCTGTTTGAAATATAATACACAGCTGAGATAAGATAGAAGGGGACTTCAGAATTACGAACGCTGTGCAGTTATACCTCAAGTCTCCATTAGTAGTTGTATCCGGGAAAATCTATAGTATGCCGCTGGTACCAACTCCGAAATCTGTACAAGAAGTGCAGAGTGTAGTATCAGTACAACCGACCCCATGTACTGGTAAGTGCCGAGCCTAACCTCGACGAAGTAGTGGCGAGGCTACAACGGGGCTTACAACATTTACAACCTGCAACAGCTTATACTAAATAGAAAAGGAAATAGTAGTAAAGCCGGTAAATAATCTCAATAATTGAAGTCAATTCAGCAGTCACAATCCCTTAACTTGTTTCCATTGGGGCGTGCAACCCGTTCCAACAATATAAACTTTAAATAAATCTGTTACGGCGTGCAACCCGCTCCTCCAATATATTCATTTCAATCAATTCTGTTGCAGCGTGCAACCCGATCCCCCAATATAAACTTTAAATAAATCTGTTGCGGTATGCAACCCGATCCCCCAATATATTTATTTTCAATTCCGTTGCGGCATGCAACCCGATCCCCCCCCCCCCCATATATTTTAACAGCTTTTAAATGTATTAAAAATACTCTAATAAATACCACGTTCAATGAGAAACTATTAAGTATCAAGGTATACAATAATTATAATTTATTTATGACACAAACAATGACAAGTAACAATTAATTGTGGAAATCAGGGAGAAAATAGGCAGTCTAATATTTAATATGCTAAATGTTAAGTAGCAATTAAGACACATAAATCAAATAAGCATGTGACAGTTATAGCAGGAATTCAAGAATTAATATTTGACAAGGAATATGAGAGAAACAATTATTATAACAATTAATTCGTGTCTTAAAATAATTTAAGATGTTTAAATAATTAAGCAAACAATTAATTTGACAAAGTATATGCACTGGTCACCTTGCCTATACATCGTTACACATGAAATTCAGATAGCAAATAATTCAAGGGTTCTATTCCCTCAAGTCAAGGTTAACCACGACACTTACCTCGCTTTGCAACCAAGTTCAAGAATCCAATAAACCTTTGCCTCGCGAATTCGTGTCCGAAATCCTCAAATCTAGTCATAAATAATTCAATATACTCAATACAAATCGTAGGAATTAATTTCATATGAATTTACTAATTTTCCAGATTAAAATTCGAATTTCATCTCAAAATTTGATAGTGGGGCCCACGTTTCGAATCTCGAAAAAACTTACGAAATCTGTACACCCATTCCGATACGAGTCCGACCATACAAAAATTATCAAATTCCGATGTTAAATGCACCTTCAAATCTTAAATTTTCATTTTTTTGGAAAGATTTACAAAAATTCCAATTTCATCCATCTAAATCCAAAATAAATGATGAATATAGACCTGAATTTATGAAATATAATCAATTTTGATTATAGAACACTTACCCAATTTAAACTCCTGAAAATCGCTTTGGAATCACCTAAATCCGAGACTCAAAACTAAAAAATGAGTAAAAATGGCTAACTCCCGATTTTTATGTGTTCTGTCCAGCATTTCCACTTCTGCGGAAACTTGACCGCATCTGCGGTCTAAAATCCATAGGTGCGATTACCCTAGAAGGCCAAAATTTTAGATTTTTTCTTAAATCCAAATTTTGATCTGTTAACCATCCGGAATCCACTCGAGACCCCCAGGACCTCAACCAAATATACCAACAAGTTCTAAAATATCATACGAACTGTAACGACTCGACCGGTCATTTCGAGAGTTATAGCTCCGTTTTCCCCATTTCTACTTCTTTTTGTGTTATTCAGCTATATTATGTTATATCGTGTTAGTTGGTTCGGGCAACAGAGAGACCTTTGGCATTAGATGTTCAGGCCTTAGCGGGCCAGCTTGTCAGATTTGATATTTCGGAGCCTAGTCGGGTATTGGCTTGTGTGGTCTCCAGATCTTCTCTTTATGACCGTATCAGGGAGCATCAGTATGATGACCCCCACTTGCCCATTCTTCAAGATAGGGTTCGGAGAGGTGATGTTAGGGATGTGACTATTGGTGATGATGGCGTGCTGAGAATGCAGGGCCGGATATGTGTTCCTAATGTAGATGGGCTTCGAGAGTTGATTCTTGAGGAGGCCCACAACTCGCGATATTCCATCCATCCGGGTGTCGCAAAGATGTACCACGATTTGAGGCAGCACTATTGGTGGAGGCAGATGAAGAAGGATATAGTTGGGTTTGTGGCTCGGTGTCTCAACTGTCAGCAAGTTAAGTATGAGCATCAGAGACCGAGTGACTTGCTTCAGAGATTAGAGATCCCAGAGTGAAAGTGGGAGCAGATCACTATGGACTTTGTAGTTGGGCTCCCACAGACTTCGAGGAAGTTCGAAGCTATTTGGGTTATTGTGGATCGGCTGACCAAGTTCGCGCACTTCATTCCAGTTGGTACTACTTACTCCTCAGAGCGGTTGGCTGAGATTTACATCCAAGAGATCGTTCGCCTGCATGGTGTCCCAGTTTCCATAATTTCAGATAGGGGTACTCAGTTCACATCGCAGTTTTGGAGGGTCGTGCAGCGAGAGTTGGGCACTCAGGTTGAGTTGAGCACAACTTTTCACCCTCAAACGGAAGGGCAGTCCGATCGCACTATTCAGATAGTGGAGGACATGTTGCGTGCTTGTGTCATTGACTTTGGGGGTTCATGGGACCAGTTCCTGCCACTCGCGGAGTTTGCATATAACAACAGTTATCAGTCGAGTATTCAGATGGCTCCGTACGAGGATTTATATGGGAGGAGGTGTAGATCTCCAGTTTGATGGTTTGAGCCGGGTGAGGCTAGGATCTTAGGTACAGACTTGGTCCAGGATGCATTAGATAAGGTGAAATTGATTCAGGAGCGGCTTCGCACGGCGCAATCTAGGCAGAAGAGCTACGCGGATAGGAAGGTACGTGATGTGTCTTTTATGGTTGGGGAGAAGGTTTTGGTGAGGGTATCACCCATGAAGGGTGTTATGAGGTTTGGGAAGAGGGGCAAGTTGAGCCCCCGGTTTATTGGGTCTTTTGAGGTGCTTCAGAGGATAGGAGAGGTGGCTTATAAGTTTGCCTTGCCACCCACCTTGTCGAGTGTGCATCCAGTGTTTCATGTTTCCATGATCCGGAAGTATATTGGAGATCCGTTCCATATTTTGGATTTCAGCACGGTTCAGGTGGAGGGTGATATGACTTATGATGTGGAGCCGGTGACTATTTTAGATCGGCAGGTTCAAAGGTTGAGGTTAAAGGATATAGCTTCAGTGAAAGTGCAATAGAGAGGTCAGCCTGTGGAGGAGGCCACTTGGGAGACTGAGCAGGAGAGCAGAGCAGATATCCACGCCTATTCGAGACTCCAGGTATGTTTCTAGACCCGTTCGAGGACGAATATATGTTTAAGAGGGGGAGGATATAATGACCCGACCGGTCGTTTCGAGAGTTATAGCCCCGTTTTCCCTATTTCTACTTTTTTTTGTGTGTTATTCAGCTATATTATGTTATATCAGGTTAGTTGGTTCGGGACTGAAGTGGTTTCAGAGTGAATTGAGACACTTAGTCTCTTAAGTAGAAACTTAAGTTGGAAAAGTCAACCGGACATTGACCTATGTGTAAATGATCTCGGATTTGAATTCTGATGGTTCTGTTAGCTCTATTAGGTGATTTTGGACTTAGGAGTGCATCCAGAATGTGATTTGTTGGTCCGTGGTAGAATTAAGCTTGAATTGGCGAAATTGGAAATTTGGCGATTTCGGTCGGCAGTGAAAAATTTGATATCGGGGTCGGAATGGAATTCCGGAAGTTGGAGTAGGTTCGTAGTGTCATTTGTGATGTGTGTGCAAAATTTGAGGTCATTCACGTGGTTTGGTTGGTATCGGCATCGGTTGCCGAATTTGAAAATTTAGAAGTTTTTAGGCTTGAATCCGAGGGTAATTTGATGATTTGATGTTGTTTTGAGTGAATCGAAGGTTCGACTAAGTTGGTATGTTGATATATGATTTGTTGGTAATTTTGGTTGAGGTCCCGAGGGCCTCGGGGTGATTCCGGGTGGTTAACGGATTTGTCGAAGTTGGAAAATGCAGCTGAAGCTGCTGCAACTGCTATTTTCGCATCTGCGGAAGAAAGAGTCGCAGGTGCAAGGCCGCTGGTGCACATGGGGAGTGAACAGGTGCGGGCAATGCTGGGCTAGGCAGGTTGTGCAGGTGCGAGTTGGAGGTCGCATCTGCGAGCCCGCATGTGCGAAACATTGGGCGCAGATGCGGAAAGGGGGATGCTGGGCAGGCTTCGCAAAAGCAGAGGAAATGCGCAGGTGCGCCTTCGTAGGCGCGGGGTTTTGGGCCGCAGATGAGGAAGATGGGATCCTAAGTGAGTTCTGCACCTGCGATGGATTTTTTCGCAGGTGCGGTGGTGCAGAAGCGTGAAAGTTTCCGCAGGTGCGAAAAACTTAGGCAGAAACCATAAATAGAACCCTTCGCGAATTTGGTTAATTTCCACCATTTTCATGTCGGGTTTTGGAGCTTTTGGAGGGATTGTTGAAGGGTGATTCAAGGGATATCAGTGAGGTAAGTTGCTTGAGCCTAATACTTGTATATATGGTGATTTTCCATTGTTTAAGCATTGTAATTAGTAAAAATGAGGGGTTAGGGCTTGGAATTTTCGGATAGTAATTTAAGAATTTGAAGGACCAAACGATATCGGATTTTGATGAATTTGGTATGGTTAGGTTCGTGAGTGAATGAGCTTTATATTTTTGTGAATTTTGTCGGATTTCGAGACGTGGGCCCGGGGGCCGGGTTTGAGCCAATTTTAGGTTTTGGTCTAATTTTGTAGTTTTTCTTATGGAATTCATTCCATTAGCGCGTATTGATGGTATTGTACTGATTGTGAATAGATTCGGAGCATTTGGAGGCCGAGTCGAGAGGCAAGAGCATTGCGGGGTAGAGATTTGACTTGTTTGAGGTAAGTAACGATTGTAAATCTAGTCCTGAGGGTACGAAACCCCGAATTTTGTATCATTCTACTATTTTAAGTGACGCACATGCTAGGTGACGGGCGTGTGGGCGTGAACTGTTGGGGATTGTGACTTGGTACGTCCCGTAGAAACTGTAAAGTTGCATACTTTGTTGAAACTATATAATACTTATATGTTTTAGAAAGAGTTTCTGTAAATTGGGCTGAATGCCATTTTTGGGCCTTGCACCAGTGCTGTTTGGACCCTTATAGGCTTTTTCTTACTATCCTCTCATTGTTTTCGATTGAAAATCTATGCTCAGTCATGTTTATACTTGTTTACCGCATAACTCAGTTTTATGACTCTATTTTGATGTATATAAATGTTTTGGGCCGAATGCCCTGTTTTACTGAAATGCCCGAGTGGCTTGAGAGGTTTGTGACTGAGTGAGACCGAGGGCCTGATTTGTGAGGATATTTATGGGATCGGGCTGCACGCCGCAACATGTTGATATCGGTCGAGGGCCTAATTGTAAGGATGAGTGTGGATCGGGGCTGCCCGCCTGTAGCATACTTTATTATTATAGCACGTGAGTTGTCCATGCAGATTATAGCGCTTGGGCTGAAGGAGCCCCTCCAAAGTCTGTACACACCCCCAGTGAGCGCAGGTACCTACTGAGTGCGAGTGCCGAATGCTGAGTGATTGGGAGGCATGAGTGATTGTGAGGTATGCCCGAGTGGCACGAGTGACTGTGAGGTTTGCCCGAGGGGCTATTTATGATTTTATCATTTTTGCTCACCTTTACATTTTTTCTGTCTGAAAACTGTTGAAAAATATCTTTAAATGATTTTTACTGGAACTGGGTTAAACGAGATGTTTTGATTCAAACCCTGATTTTAAAAGCATGTGGTATTTTACTGATATCTCCCGATATGAATGTTATATGCTTTATTGCTCATCACTACTGCTCTGTCTTTATTTATTATTGTTACTTACTGAGTTGGCGTACTCACGTTACTCCATGCACCTTGTGTGCAGATTCAGGTGTAGCTGGACACGGTAGCGGTTATTGATTGTTTTGGTTGCAGATTTTCTTGGAGATAACAAGGTAGCTGTTTGGCGATCGCAACCCCTGCTTTTCTCCCTCTTATCTTCCTCTAGTTGTATTTAGCTATTTTTCAGGCTGAGTTAGCCTTGATATTATTAGACGGATTGTAGTAGATGCTCATGACTAGTGACACCCCGATGTCGGGCTTTTCCTTCCACACTTTTATTTTGATTGGAACTCCTTTACAAAGGTTTTTATGTTAAATAACATTGGAATTATCTTTAAAATGAAAATATCGGTTTGTTTTGGAAATGAGTCGGCTTTCTTAATTCTACGATAGGCGCCATCGCGACAGGGGTTAGTTTGGGTCGTGACACGAACGTATTCGAGACACCAAATCACATCAAACAATGCTAAAATTACAATTCACACCTCGATTCGAACTTTTGAGTTTCAAACTTTTCAATTTACAAATCTTGTGCCGAAACATGTTAAATGAATCCGGAATAACTTCAAATTTGGCACACAAGTCATAAATGACATAATTGAGCTATTCCAATTTCCAGAATCGGATTTCGGCCACGTTATCAAAAATTCAAATATGTGGTCATACTTTGGAAATCTTTAGCCTTTAAATTTCTAGTTTCCGTTAAATTGCCAGAACTTGAGCTAGGGACCTCCAAATTAAATTTCGGGCATACGCCCAAGTCCCAAATAACGAGACGAACCTACCAGAATTGTCAAAACATTGATTCGGGTCCGTTTACTAAAAATGTTGACCAAAGTCAACTTAATTGAGTTTTAAGGCTATATTTCACATTTTAATCAATTGTTCACATAAATATTTTTCGAAAAATTATACGGACTGCGCACGCAAGTCAAGGAATGATAAATAATACTTTTCGAGATACATAATTAATTATTAAATTTAAAGATGACCTTTTGGGTCATCACATTCTCAAAATTTATACGGGCTGCGCATGCAAGTCGAGGAATGATAAATAGTGCTTTTCAAGGTCTTAGAACACAAAATTATTATTAAATTTAAAGATGACATTTTGGGTCATCACATTCTCCACCTCTAAAACAAATATTCGTCCTCGAAAGGAATTAGAAAAGTACCTGAGCTGGTAAAAGGTGTGGATATTTATTCCACATGTCCGACGCGGACTCCCTGGTAGCTAATTCTATCGGTTGACTCCTCAATTGCACCCGAACTGAAGGATAACTCTTAGACCTTAACTTTCGGATATGCCGAGCTAGAATAGCTACCGGGTCCTCTTCAGAAGTCAAATATTTATCCAATTAGACTGAGCTGAAATCTAACACATGGTAACGGATCACCATGATATTTTCGGAGCATAGACACATGGAACACCAGATAAACCGTTGATAAACTAGGTGGTAATACAAGAATGTAGGCTACTTCGCCCACTCGAATTTCGAAGGGTCCTACATACCTAGGGTTCAACTTGCCCTTCTTTCCAAACCTCATTACACCTTTCATAGGTGAAACCCAGAGCAATACTCTTTCTCCAACCATGAATATAGTATCACGAACTTTACGGTCGACATAACTCTTTTGCCTAGACGGAGCTGTGCAAAGTGGATCCTGAATAACCTGACCTTATCCAAGGTATCATGTACCACATCGGTACCCAACAACCGAGCCTCTCCCGGTTCAAACCATCCAACTGGCGAACGACATCGCCTTCCGTATAATGCCTCATATGGAGCCATCTCAATGCTCGACTGGTAGCTATTATTATAAGCAAACTCCGCAAGTGGCAAGAACTGATCCCAAGAACCTCCAAAGTCTGTAACACAAGCGCAAAGCATATCTTCCAATATTTGAATGGTGCGCTCTGACTGCCCATCTCTCTGTGGATGAAATGTTGTACTCAACTCAACCTGCATGCCTAACTAATGTTGTACAACCCTCCAGAAGTGCGAGGTAAATTGCGTACCTCGATATGAAATAATAGACACGGGCACACCGTGAAGGCGGGCAATCTCACGAATGTAAATTTCAGCTAACCGCTTTGAAGAATAGATAACTGCCACTGGAATGAAATGTATTGACTTGGTCAACATGTCCACAATAACCCATGCTACGTCAAACTTCCTCTGAGTCAGTGGGAGTCCAACAACAAAATCCATAGTGATACGCTCCCACTTCCACTCAGGAATTTTTAACTTCTGAAGCAAACCACCAGGTCTCTGATGCTTGTACTTGACTTGTTGACAATTTAGACACCGAGCTACATGTGCAACTATATACTTCTTCATTTTTCTCCACCAATAATGTTGTCGTAAATCTTGATATATTTTGGCGGTACCTGGATGAATAGAATACCTGGAACTGTGTGCCTCTTCAATAATTACTTCACGAAGCCCGTCAACCTTAGGCACACAAATATGACCCTGTATTCGCAGAACTCCATCTCCCCCTACAACAACCTGTTTGGCATCACCGTGCCGCACCGTGTCCTTTAGGATAAGTAAATGAGGATCATCATACTGTCGCTCTCGAATACGCTCATATAAAGAAGACCGAGCAACTGTGCAAGTTAGAACCCGACTGGGTTCTGAAATATCTAACCTCACGGACTGATTATCCAAAGTCTGGACATCCGCATCTAATGGTCTCTCACCAATCGGAATATAAGCTAGGCTGCCCATACTCACAACCTTTCTACTCAAAGCATCGGTCGCCACATTGACCTTTCCAGGGTGATACAAAATGGTTATATCATAGTCTTTCAACAACTCCAACCATGTTCTCTGCCTCAAATTAAGATATTTTTATCTGAATAGATACCGTACACTACGATGATCTGTGAATACTTCACATGATACGCCGAAGAGGTAGTGTCTCTAAATCTTCAGCGCATGAACAATGGCTGCCAATTCTAAGTCATGAATATGATAATTCTTCTCATTGACTTTCAACTGTCGTGACGCATAAGCAATCACTCTGCCATTTTGTATTAATACTTCTCTAAGTCCAATTCGAGATGCATTACAATACACCGTGTAAGACCCCGAACCTTTAAGTAATACCAATACTAGGGTTGTAGTCAAAGCTGTCTTGAGCTTTTGAAAGCTCTCCTTACACTATTCGGTCTTCCTGAATGGAGCACCCTTCTGGATCAATCTGGTTTTAATAGTTGTTCATAATCAATTACAGAATCGTCAATTAATTTCATGTTAACAAAAATCTCATTTCAAACCTTCACAATACTGATAACGAGATGCGTGGCATGAAGACCTCATAATTATTTACCCAAATTAACGAGTCACATTTAACGCCATGTGGGCGGGCACCTACCTCGTAGGTTAAAACTCAATAATTACAATGCAAATTTGGCAAGTATGCACAGAGAATTTCATATAAGAATTTTCAAATAAGCATAACAGGCATGACTCCTTATTATTGCTATAGTACAAATTTAATTTCACAAGGGAGAACTTAAATACAAAACTTTTTCTCACAAGGATCTCGTTCTTATATAACTTCCACTACAGCTCGTAGCCCGGTTTAAACATATTAATTTATATTAAAATGCGAGGATCTCGTCCTTAGTTCTGAATCACAAGTAATATGCACATCGTGCCAATCAAAAATTTCCATTTTCTCCTTTTAAATGATTTCGGTTAAACAAAATCACAACACATAATGAACCCCACACTGGTAGGGCATATAATTCATAATTTGTAATTAATTATCCGTAAATTACATCAAAACGTACCGAAATGAGTAACAAAAAGCCACCTTTAGCCTCGCAGCTCTTATTAGTGACCAACATGGAATGATAAGTGTAGTTATCTCTATAGAATCTCCCAACAAGAGTAAAGACATAAGTAGCTTATAGAATTACGAAATTCACTCATAAGTGGAGCACAATAGGAGGACTCGTCTCGATACTCAGAACTGAATCAAGTTAAGGAAATTATTCCTTTATATTAAATCGAGGTCGTACCTTTAATGACACCATTTGATATAGCGACCTCTGCCATACCATAAAATAAATATATCAACGGCTGGGCCTCCATCTCTAGGACGCCTTCTACCCGCCCGTCCTCCACCCCTAACTGGTCGTGTGAGTGGTGTAGTAACTGCAATGGGGCATGTAACCTGAGTGCTTTGATGAAATATGTCTCTCCCAAGTATGGGACAATTTTCTCATGATGTGCCTAGTATCACCACATTCATAACAACCCGTTTGAGGGTTTGGCTGCTCATACTGAGTCTGTGCCAGATAACTGGAATAACCATTGTAGGAAACTCATGTCAGTGGTGCATTAAAAGGATTTACTGGAGCACCCCGAGTAATCCGATGTGCGAACTAGGCTGCCCGACTGCCCGAGCCCCCGCCATAGTGATTTATACTCGCAGAGTAGAACCCACTGAATCCCCCATAAACTTGAGACGTCTTGGTCTCCTTAGTTTCCTTTTTCCTTACCCCGAACATGTTCTAATATTTTGGCAATTTCTACCACTAGCGGAAATGAAGTATCAGTCTGTAGTTCCCGAGTCGTACAAAATTTTACGATCATAATTGAGTCCTTTAAAGAGTCTGTGGGCTCACTCTCTGTCTGTAGGAAGCAAAGTAGAAATATAATGGGCTAACCTATTGAACCTGATGGCATATTATGATACTGTCATAGTGACCTGACGCAACCGTTCAAACTCTATGCGCCACTCATTATGGAGAGTCCGGGAAACAAACTCTTTCAAAAGCGTTTCTGAGAACTGAGCCAAGTGGGCGATGTTGCATTGGCTGGTCTGCCCTCTTCATAGGCTTGTCACAAACACCTGTGGAGAATTATCTCTCCCAAGGCCAATTTCTTATTTTTTATGCTGATTCAACACTGTTGAGCTAACCCATTTCTTAACATACTCTTCGATTCTTCCTTGGGGTAGCCCTTACCCCTATTTATACACAACGATCACAAAAGTAGATCTCCATACAGACAAATCTTGGAACGAACCACATAGTCCAGAATTTCGTCAACCACTGTACTTCCTCCGAAGCACCCCAAAATCCGCAACCATGACGTCCACACTTAGTAGACCTTCTATAAATTTAAAGTTGTTTCTCTAACTCCTTTGGTACCGAAGTATAGGATTATTAAGTAGGCGGACATACCGCAAGTCCCAACCCTATCCTCTACAAAATCTCAGGTCTTAAACATGTGTAAATTTTTAGGGAACCTTTTAGTACCACAAATATACATTTCAGGCCAAAACTGATATAACACATGACCCCGTAATCCATCCATTGTTAGTGGACTCCCTCACTCGGCGCGAAGTCATAGTTCACCACGTCTGATGATCCACAATATTAACCTTCACAGCTCGTATAAATCAACCAGATGCCAAAGTCCATTGCACCCCCACATGATTCACGGGGTGATCTCTCAATACGTCTACATCTTCAGTCGGAACCACACGTTGAGGTTGTGTTTTAGCATCTCTGGCTCCCTCGTAGTCCATCTGCGGCATCACGAACCATCGACGCACAACTGATATCGAGTGCACAATATCATACACGAATGGATACAAAGGAATATGAGATATATGTTTCAAGATAAATCAATGTCGCACGATAAGGAATGAAAGAAGTGGAATTATTCCTAAACTCTGTAGCCTCTAGAAGATAAGTACAAACGTCTCCATAACGATCCTTCACACTCTACTAAGCTTGATCATGACTCGTGAGACCTATGTAACCTAGTGCTCTGATACCAACTGTCACGACCCGAAATTCCAACCTTCGGGACTGTGATGACGCCTAACATTTCACTTACTAGGCAAGCCAACATTAGAATATAATTAGCCATTTTAAACAAAATTTTAAATTAATTAATAACAAGAAAATAAATGCGGCAATAAAGTATGAAATAAAGTGAATATTCCATAATAATCGCGATATCTAAATACCATCCCAGAACTAGAGTCACAAGTGCACGAGCTTCTAGAATAATACAAATAAAGGTCTGAATAAAACTCAATCCTTTTGAAATATAATACATAATTGAGACAAGATAGAAGGGGACTTCAGAACTGCGAATGCTGTGCATTTATACCTCAAGTCGCCACTGGTAGCTGTATCCGGGAAAATCTACAGTACGCCGCTGGGACCAACTCTGAAATCTGCACAAGAAGTGCAGAGTGTAGTATCAGTACAACAAACCTCATGTACTGGTAAGTGCCAAACCTAACCTCGACAAAGTAGTGACGAGGCTAAGACAGTTCGCTTACATTAACCTGTACACAATAATAATAATAATAATAATAATAATAATAATAATAACAAGAATAATAGTAAAACCAGTAAATAATCTCAATAATGGAAGTCAATTCAGCAGTCACAATCCCTCAACTTGTTTCCATTACGGCGTGCAACCCGTTCCAACAATATAAACTTTAAATAAATCTGTTGCGGCGTGCAACCTGCTCCTCCAATATATTCATTTCAATCAATTCTGTTGCGGCGTGCAACCTAATCCTCCAATATAAACTTTAAATAAATCTGTTGCGGCGTGTAACTCGATCCCCCAATATAGTTATTTTCAATTCCGTTGCGGCGTGCAACCTGATCCCCCCATATATTTTAACAACTCTTAAATGTAATAAAAATACTCCAATAAATACCACGTTCAATGAGAAACTATTAAGCATCAAGGCATACACTAATTATAATTTATTTATGAAACAAACAATGACAAGTAGCAATTAATTGTGGAAATCAAGGTGAAAATAGGTAGTCTAATATTTAATATGCTAAATGTCAAGTAGAAATTAAGACACATAAATCAAATAAGCATGTGACAATTGTTGCAGGAATTCAAGAATTAATATTTGACAAGGAATAGGAGAGAAACAATTATTATAACAATTAATTTGTGTCTTAAAACAATTCAAGATGTTTAAATAATTAAGCAAACAATTAATTTGACAAAGTATAGGCACTCATCACCTTTCCTATATATTGTTACATATGAAATTCACATAGAAAATAATTCAAGGGTTCTATTCCCTCAAGTCAAGGTTAACCACAGCACTTACCTCGCTTTGAAACGTAGTTAAAGAATCCAATAAACCTTTGCATCGCGAATTTGTGTCCGAAATCCTCAAATCTAGTCATAAACAATTCAATATACTCAATACAAATCGTAGGAATTAATTCCATATGATTTTACTAATTTTCCGAATTAAAATCCTAAATTCATCTAAAAAATCGACAGAGGGGCCCATGTTTTGAATCTTGAAAAAACTTACGAAATTCGAACACTCATTCCGATACGAGTCCAACCATATAAAAAGTATCAAATTCCGGAATGATGTGATTAGAACTTGTTGGTCATGACGTTTTACGGAGGGAGTAGCGGGTTGTGACAAGTTGGTATCATAGCTCTAGGTTCATAAGTGCCATGAGTCATAAGCAAGTTTAGTAGAGTCTCGAAGATTGGTACAGAGACGTATGTATTTATCTTCGGGAGGCTATGGAACTGTTAGGAAAAATTTCACTTCTTTGATTCCTTTGTTATGCAAAATTGTTGACTTCAGAATTCTAAACTTATGTATTTTATTCTCACATATGGTGAGGGCACGTACAAGCGGATCTGATGACCAGGCACCCGTGCCCCCTGCATCTTAGCTTAGGCTGGATTGATTCCACTTGCTCCTGTCACATCTCAGGACGGGGGAGAAGCACAGACTCCCGCCGCCGGTACTCCAGAGCAGCGAGTTCAGGTAGACCAGGATCCAGAGATCATACCAGTGCAGCCGGTAGCTCCCGTTCAGCCCGAGGTTAGGGCAGCAGTTTCTTCGGCAGAGCAGCTCAGACTTGAGAGGTATAAGAAGTACCACCCTCCTACCTTCAGCGAATTGGCGTAAGAGGATGCCTAGAGTTTTCTGGAGGAGTGTCACTACATTCTTCGTACTATGGGTGTAGCGGAGTCGATTGGGGTTTCTTTTACTACATTCCAGCTTAGAGGAGCAACCTATCAGTGGTGGCGAGCTTATGAGTTGAGTAGTCTGGCTGAGGCAACTTCACTTACATGGACTTAGTTCTCGGACATGTTCTTAAGGGAGTATGTTCCCCAGAGTCTCAGAGACGCATGATGCGTGTAGTTTGAGCAGTTGTGCCAGAGTGTTATGAATGTGTCAGAGTATGCAGTTCGTTTTAGTGATTTGGACCGACATGCACCAGCCTTGGTTGCCACAGTTCGAGAGAGGGTTCGTCGGTTTATTGAGGTACTCCACCTTAGTATGAGGCTTAGCATGGCCCGAGAGTTGGAGATGGATAATTATTACCAGTAGGTTGTGAGTATTACTAGGAGATTAGAGGGTATGCTTGCTCGGGAGAGAGAGGAGAGGGAGGCCAAGAGGTCTCGAGAGTCTGGCACTTATAGTGGTACTCGTTCCCCAGCTGCAGTTCCTCATGGTAAGGGCTATGGGAGTCGTCCCGTTCATTCAGCTCTTCCAGTTATCAGTGGTATTCTGGTCCCTTCTTGACCCGAGGAGCCTTATTATGCACCACCAGTATCTAGTGCACCTCCTGCACGAGGTGCTTTTAGCGGTCAGTCTAGCAGACCTGGCCCGAGCCAGGCATATCATCCACGCTCTCCGAGAGCTTGTTTTGAGTGTGGAGACACTCTCCATATGGTGAGGGATTGACCTAGACTTAGGAGGGGTCCACCTCCACAGACTTCACAATCACCGCGTGCTCCAGCGGGTCCTCAGGTTATGATTCCAGCACCAGCTACTGCCCACCTGCTCAACCAGCTTGAGGTGGAGGTTGAAGGGGTCGAGGTCGCCCTAGAGGGGTAGGCCAGGCCATATATTATGCCATTCCTGCTCGTAGAGAGGCAGTTGCTTCCGACTCTATCATTACAGGTATTGTTCTGGTATGTCATAGAGATGCATCGATTTTATTTGATCTAAGCTCCACTTATTCCTATGTGTCCTCTTATTTTTCCCCGTATTTGGGCGTATCTCGGGATTCCTTGAGTTTCCCTGTTTATGTGTCTACTCATGTGGGAGATTCTCTTATTGTGGACCGCGTGTACCAGTCATGTTTGATTGCTCTTAGTGGTTTTGAGACAGAGCCGATTTATTATTGCTCAGTATGATAGAGGTTGATGTTATCTTGGGCATAGACTGGTTGTCGCCCCATTATGCTATTCTTGATTATCACGCTAAGACCGTGACGCTGGCTATGCCAGGATTACCACGATTAGAGTGGCGAGGTACCTTAGAGTATACTTCTAGCAGAGTTATTTCATTTCTTAAAGCTCAACTAATGGTTGAGAAGGGGTGTGACGCGTATCTAGATTATGTGAGAGATGTCAGTATTGATACCCCTACAGTTGAATCAGTCCTAGTAGTGAGGGATTTTCCAGATGTGTTTCCAGCTGATCTTCCGGGCATGCCGCCTGACAGAGATATTGATTTTGGCATTTATTGTCGGGCACTCAACCCATCTCTATTTCTCCATATCGTATGGCTCATCTTGAATTGAAAGAGTTGAAGGAGCAGTTACAAGAGTTGCTTGATAAGGGCTTCATTCGGCCCAGTAAGTCACCTTGGGGTGCTCATGTTTTGTTTGTGAAGAAAAAGGATGGTTCTATGCATATGTGCATTCATTATCGCCAGTTGAACAAAGTTACAATGAAGAACATGTATCCATTTCCACGTATTGATGACTTATTTGATCAGTTACAGGGTGCCATAGTATTTTCCAAGATTGACTTACGTTCAGGCTATCATCAGTTGAAGATTTGGGAGTCAGATATCTCGAAAACTGCTTTCGGGACTCGGTATGGTCACTACAAGTTCTTTGTGATGTCATTTGGGATGACCAATGCCCCAACAACATTTATGCACTTGATGCACAGTGTGTTCCGGCCCTATCTTGATTCATTCATCGTTGTGTTTAATGACGACATTCTGGTGTACTCCCGGACCCGGGAGGATCATGAGCAACACTTTATGACTATGCTTCAGCCCCTAAGAGAAAAGAAGTTATATGCAAAATTTTCAAAGTGAGAGTTTTGGCTAGACTCGGTGGCATTCTTAGGCCATGTAATATCGAGTGATGGGGTCCAGGTGGATCTAAAGAAGGTTGAAGCAGTGTAGAGTTGGCCTAGACCGTCCTCAGCTATGGAGATCTAAAGTTTTCTTGGTTTGGCAGGGTATTACCGTCGATTTGTAGAGGGTTTCTCGTCTATTGCAACACTTATGACCAGGCTCCAAAAGGGTGCTCCGTTCAGGTGGACAGAGGAGTGTGAGGAGAGCTTTCAGAAACACAAGACAACTTTGACTACAACCCCAGTATTGGTATTGCCTACAGGTTTGGGGTTTTATACTGTATATTGTGATGCATCGCGGATTGGTCTTGGCGCGGTGTTGATGTGATTGCCTACGCGTCCAGACAGCTGAAGGTGCATGAAAAGAACTATCATGTCCATGACCTTGAGTTAGCAGCTATTGTTCATGCCTTGAAGATTTGGCGGCACTACTTGTACGGTGTCCCTTGTGAGATTTACACCGATCATCGGAGTTTGCATCATCTGTTTAAACAGAAGGATCTTAACTTGCATCAGCGAAGGTGGTTGGACTTGCTTAAGGATTATGATATCACTATTTTGTTCCATCTCGGGAAGGCCAATGTGGTGGCCGATGCTTTGAGTCGTCGGGCAGAGAGTTTGGGGAGTTTAGCAAATCTACCAGCAGTAGAGAGGCCATTGGCGTTGGATGTTCAGGCCTTAGCCAGCCAGTTTGTGAGATTGGATATTTCTGAGCCGAGTCGAGTATTGGCTTGTGTGGTCTCTCGGTCTTCTCTTTATGATCGTATCAGGGAGCGTCAGTATGATGACCCACATCTGCTTGTCCTTAAGGGAACAATCCAACACGATGATGCTAAGGAGGTCACTATTGGAGATGATGGTGCATTGAGGATGTAGGGCGACTATGTGTGCCCAATGTAGATGGATTGCGTGAGTTGATTCTCCAGGAGGCTCACAGTTTGCGGTACTCTATTTATACAGTTGCCACTTGCAGAGTTTTCCTACAATAACAGTTATCAATCGAGCATTCAGATGGCACCATATGAGGCTCTGTATGGTAAGCAGTGTCGGTCTCCAGTGGGATGGTTTGAGCCGGGCGAGGCTAGATTATTGGGTATAGACTTGGTTTAGGATGCCTTGGATAAAATGAAGGTAATTCAAGATTGACTTCGCACAGCCCGGTCTAGACAAAAGAGTTATACGAATCGGAAGGTTTGCGATATTGCATTCATGGTTGGAGAGAGGGTCTTGCTCCGAGTTTCGCCTATGAAGGGCATTATGAGGTTCGGGAAGAAGGGCAAGCTGAGCTCAAGGTTCATTGGTCCCTTTGAGGTGTTGCGGCGTGTTGGGGAGATTGCCTATGAGCTTGACTTACCTCCCAGTCTAGCAGGAGTTCATCCGGTATTCTATGTTTCTATGCTCCGGAAGTATCACAGTCATCCATCTCACGTACTGGATTTCAGCTCAGTCCAGTTGGACAAGGATCTATCTTATGTTGAGGAGCCAGTGGCTATTTTGGATAGGCAGGTTCAAAAGGTGAGGTCAAAGAACATTGCTTCCGTGAAGGTTCAGTGAAAGGGATTAGTCGGTCGAGGAGGCGACTTGGGAGACCGAGCAGATATGCGTAGCCGTTATCCTCGTCTTTTCATCACTTCAGGTATATCTCTATGCTCGTTCGAGGACAAATGATTGTTTAAAGAGGGGGATGATGTAACGACCTGGCTGGTCATTTTGAGAGTAATAGCCCTGATCCCCTGTTTACAACTTCCCCCGTATTTTTTTCCGATTATGTGACTTGTCGGGAGGTTTTGTTTGTGGTTTCGGTGTGTTTTGGGACACTTAGTTCCTAAAATGGAAGATTAAGTTCTAGAATTTTGACCATAGTCAGAACTATGTGAAGACGACTCTGGAATGGAGTTTCGTTAGTTCCATTAGCTCCGATGGGTTATTTTGGACTTAGGAGCGTGTTCAGATTGTGAATTAGAGGTCTATAGCTGAATTAGGCTTGAAATGGAGAAAGTTGAATTTTTGGAAAGTTTGACAGATAGTGGACTCTTTGATATCGGGGTCGGATTCCGATTCTGGAAGTTGGAGTAGGACTTTTTGATATCGGGGTCTGTACAAAATTTGAGGTCAATCGAACATGGTTTGATAGGTTTCACCAACGGTTGTGGAAGTTTGCAATTTTGAAGTTTATTAGGCTTGAATTCATGTGTAATTCGTGTTTATAGCGTTGTTTGATGTGATTTAAAGGCCCGACTAAGTTTCTATGGTGTTATAGGACTGGTTGATATGTTTGGTTGAGGTCCCGCGGGCCTCAGGTGAGTTTCGGATGCTTAACGGATTGAAAATTTGGACTTGTGTAATTTCTTAGGCATTTAAGCTTCTGGTGTAATCGCACTTGCGGTGGGGTGGCTGCATGTGCGGACACGCACGTGCGAGAGGCCAAGCGCCGAAGCAAGATTGAGGAGATGGACAGGGGTCGCAGGTGTGAGGGAATTTCCGCATCTGCGAGCCCACAGATACGCGTGAAGTTCCGCAGATGCGGAGAGCGAGCTGGAAGGGGAGATCGCAGAAGCAGACCACTATCCGCAGGTGCGCACACGCATGTGCGACCACCTGATCACAGAAGCGGTCCCAGTTACCTTAAGCCATTTTCGCACCTGCGACGCCGCACCTGCGGATCGCAGGTGCGACTGGTGGTCCGCATGTGCGAGATCGCTGGGTAGAAAAGAGGAAATTTCGAGGGTTTGGTCTCATTTTCATTTTTGGAGTTTGAGAGCTCGGATTTGGGCGATAATTTGGGAGATTTTCAGAGGAAGCTTTGGGGTAATTATTCTTAACTCGTTTATGGTTATATTCCATTAATCTATAGTTGATTTCTTCATTTAATTTCGGATTTGGGTTGAAAATTTTGGGAGAATGGGAAGAAGTTCTTCAACTAAGATTGTTGAGTTTTGATTTAGATTTTGACATCGGATTTGGATAATTTTGGTACGAGTGAACTCATGAGTGAATGGGTGTTCATATTTTGTGACTTTTACCCGATTCCGAGATGTGGGCCCGAGGAGACTTTTTGCGGCGATTTTCTAATTTCTTGCTTTAGCTTTGATTTCATTAATTAGATTAATTTTTTTTAGTTGTATTTATGGTATGTAATTGATTTTGGCTAGATTTGGGCCATTCAGAGTCAGATATTCGTGGAAAATGCATTGATACCGATTGATTGAGCTTGGTTCGAGGTAAGTGACTTGCCTAACCTTGTGTGGGAAACATCCCCTTAGGATTTGTTGTTGTTGTGATACGTGAGCGATGTGTACGTGAGGGACGAGTATGTACACATGCTATTTATTGTAAAACCCGATTTATTTTACTGAGTAGCAACCTGTTTTTCCTTTGATTTGAGTTATAACGTTTAAATGAGTATTATTCTATTTTCATTCTTAATTGAGTTGTTCCAATATGTGTAGTTATCCTGTTTAGTCTAATATCGCATGTCTACGTGCTTTAACTGCTTATTTGAACTCTGTGAAGCATGCCTAGTTGATTTCCTGCTTTTCCTTGTTCTTTATCAGTATAAACTGTAGAAATTTTGTTGTTAACTGTTGTATTTATCAGTTTGAGCTGTGTGTTTACTTTTGAGACTAGAGGCAGTTCCTCAGGAGTTCTCCCTGCACATTTACTTTTGAGACTACGAGGCGGTTCCTCGGGAGTTCTCTCTACATATTTACTTTTTAGACTACGAGGCGTTACCTCGAGAGTTCTCCATGTATATTTACTTTTGGCACTATGAGACGGTATCTCGGGAGCGCCCCTGTTGTTATATCATTGTGCGGTGTTGTTATTGCTTTGTGAATACTTGCTGTTATCTTCTCCGTTTTACTTCATTTTTATCATAGCATCTGTCTTATTATCATATCCCAGAAGGGCCCGGACCTGACCTCATCACTACTCTATCGAGGTTAGGCTTGGCACTTACTGGGTACCGTTGTGGTGTACTCATGTTACTCTTCTGCACATGTTTTGTGTGCACATCTAGGTACTTCTTATCAGTCCCGCTACTAGCTGAGAGTGTTTGCTGCTGTACGGAGACTTCAAGGTATATTTGTCGCATCCGCAAACCTCGGAGTCCCCCTCTATTCTCTCCTCCGTGATCTACTTTCCGTATTTCTTTTATTAGACTCTGGTGTATAGAGATTCTAGTTTCCTTCTATAGCTTGTGACTTATGATGTTTCAGGTTTTGGGAAGACTGTGTATTTATAGAGTATTGGTTATTGTATATGCCGAGCGGCATTGTTACTAGTTACTCAGTTATCCACTGCTGTTAGTTTCCAAGTTTTGCTTTCGTTTTGTTATTTTTCGCAATTTGTTAGGCTTACCTAGTCGTAGAGACTAGGTGTCGTCACGATGTTATGCGGAGGGAGTAATGGGTCGTGATAGTGATTGATTAGCCTATACATTGATAAGGATACACTAAATGGAAGTGTATTAATGCTATTTGTGAGAAATGTTAGTGATTGTTTATCTTTAAATTAATAATTAAAGTAAGTAGAGGTTTATTAGTGGTATCGTTAAGTAATGTTAATAATTGATTAGCCTATATATTGACAATTACACTAAGTAGAAGTGTAATAATTATAATTACACTAAGTTGGAGTATACTAAGAATACATCCTTAAGTAATGTTAGTGATTCACTAGCCTATGCATTGATAATTATACACTAGGTAGAAGTTTATTAATGGTATAAGTGACAAATGTTGGTGATTGTTTAATTATCTTAAATTGACAACTAAAGTAAGTAAAAATATATTAGCAGTATCGTTAATTAATATTAACAATTTATTAGGAAATTCATTGATAATTACATTAAGTATAGAAGTGTAATAGTTACAATTTGCTTATAGATATTGATAATTACACTAAGTAGAAGCGTACATACTAAGGATATATCCTTAAGCAATGTTAGTGATTCACTAGCATGTACATTGTTAAGTAAAAGTTTATTAATGGTGTACGTGAAAAATCTTAGTGATTATTTAATTATCTTAAATTGATAAATAAAGTAAGTAGAAATATATTAGTGACATCGTTAATTAATAATAATAATTAATTAGCTAATTCATTGAAAATTACACGAAGTAAATTGTAAGCCTAAGATATGTTAGTGATATCATTAGCTTGTGATTTGTTCTAAATTTGAGAATTATATTAATGGATTTTTGTGAAGTGTATTAACGATATATCCTTAAGTAATTTAATGATTCATTAGCCTATACATTGATAATAACACTAAGTAGAAGTGTAAGTATCCTTGAGAAATGTTAGTGATTGTTTAGTTTATAAATTGATAATTACCTAAATTGAAATGCTTTAGTGGTATCCTTAAGTAATGTTAGGATCGATTATACTATAAATTGATAATTACATTACATAGAAGTGTATTAGTGATAATTAGCTTATACATTAATAATTACACTAAGTACAAGTGGATTAGCTGATGATTTATTGTAAATTGATAATCACACTACCTAGATGTGTATTTCATAGAAATATCCTTAAGATTATTTTGCAGTTTAGAATAATTATTGATATTTACACTAAGTGAAACTGTATTTGTAATAATTATACTAAATAATAATATAGTAGTGGTAATTAGCTTATAAATTGATAGTTGCCCTAAGTAGAAGTAGATTTTTGGTATCCTTAAGTAATGTTAGTTATTGATTATGCAACACCCCGGAAAATTTCGAAGTACTTGAGCGCTAGTAAGAAAGTTGTTGTGCGCTCATTATATTATTTTGTGTGCAGACAAGGACTATTAATATAATGGATATCAATTGGATATGATAATAAGTGTACAAGGCATATTATAAGTAATGTGGGGTCTAAGGAGAGCCCTAAGTCCAAGTCAAGTTGGAAATTTCATGATACACTAAAGTTTCGAATGTATAGGCACAAGACCAAACTTTGGACGAGCATAACTCTCATGATATGAAGGGTTATATGGTGTATTACCTATAAAAAGAAAGGTCTATGTGTCTAGTTTCTATGCTTCAAACCGTTCGTCATTTGGACACTCCTACAATGATTTCGAGGGTTAATTTTTCTATATTCATAACCAGACCCCATTTTGATAAATAGCCTTTGGGGCTTATTTTGGGGTATTTTTCTGAGGGTTTTAGAGAGAGGTAAGAGAATTTTAGATAGAGAATGAGGAAACCTAACATTCTAATCATCCAATCTTGCACCAATCTTCAAGAATCAAGGAAGCCAATCACAAGATCTTCATCTAACAGGTAAGATTCAAACCCCTAGTCTTCAATTTCGAGTTTGGGTAAAAGATGGGTGATTGGGAGTATGATTCTTGAGTGTAACAATGTTATTTATACATGCTTGTACTAATAAGATTTGTGGGAAGATTGTTGAGCTCAAATAAGTAAAGATTGGGTTGTGGAGTGAAGGAAATCTTGTAGAAGAACCCTGTAGCCAAATCTGCACACGTAGTGTTAGATAAAATGCTCAAATGAGCCGAAACCATGAATATCTTCCTAATTTGTGTTCAATTTTGTTATGTCTCAAAATAGATTGGATTTCTAGACTTTCCAGAACGTTGTAGTAATTTTAGGAAAGCTCAAAGTAAGGTATGTTGGCTAAACTTTCTCTCTTAGAATTGAATTCCATGATGTTACCGTAAGTTCCAAGTATGGTTGTCTCAACTTCCTTATTCTATGTTCCGAGTTGTTCCCAATAAATTTGATTGTCCCGAATAAGCAAAGTGTCGAGAATTGTGTAATCAAAACTTATTCCGAATGTTCCTATCACATTATGTTATCCTTTGGGAATGCATTCAAGAATGATATGTGTAATAAAATGCTATGTCTTTGAGTCGTGTTCCAAATGATGGTTATGATGCCATATTGTGTGAGAAATCAATATTATTAAGATTCTTAATTGCTCATATGTGTACCTAAAGCCTTGATTTAAAATGTCTTATTGTTGATAATCTATAAAGATGGTTGGAAATGAAATAAGTGAATTGGGGATATAGAGTGTGGCAAACGTGCCAAGAATTTAAGTTATGATTGTGGATAGTAGTGAAAATGATTTGAGAGGATGCGATAAATAATATGAAATGAGCCTCGACTCAATTGTTTAAAAAAATGATTTCGAAAATAGAATTGCCTAAAAGCTTTTGTACTCAATTCATGCCCATAAGTGGCTGCTTTAACTAATGCTTTGCTTTATAAATATATCTAGTGCGATTCGAGTTCTTACATACTCATATGTTGAAATTGTACATTGTCATTTCTGGGGAAGAGTATTGCAAGAATAAATGGTGTATTGATTTTTTATGATTTTGATGTGTGTTTCTATTGTTGGTTGGTATGCCCCATTCTTTGGGAAGAAATTATTTGTGTTTAAAGTTCCCATTACAAATGAATTTGAAGTATATGATTTCTGAAATATTTTATATGTTGATATTTGAAACTGAAAGAGGTGAAAGTATGTAATATGAAATTCGGTCATCGTGCCAGGAATAAAGAATCTTGTGAATAGCCAAATGAGCCAAGGAAATATTGTTGTTGTGAGTGACTGGAAATACTAATGAGGATTTATATAAAGTGAAAGAGGTTGAGGTGAGTACAACTGTATTTATGTTACCTTTGTGTGCAAATCAAATCAAAAAATATTTTTGGGAGCCATCATTAGCAAAAACGAGGAAGGGTGGGTCATAAAGCCCACACCTGAAACTACACGTGCCGGTGTAGGGGTGGATTGTGATTATTCCCCTTATTTGGGATGAAATTAAAATATATGTGAAATTGTGATATTATTCCCCTTAATTGGGATGAAACTGGTAAAAATTGTGGATTGGAAAAGTCAACCCACGCGGCATATGTGGGAAGGCGGCCTAGCTGATGAGGTGGAGATCGGACGCCATGTTGCGCACATAGTGTTACTACTCTTGGTAACAACTTTCTTGCGCATCACATGTCAAACCACATTGTTCGTGGGGAGATGGCCTAGCTGATCGGGCGCGATCAGACTCCGTGCTAACAAAGATGGTGGTATATCGGTGCTAATGATCTCCCAACCAAATTTTGTATATGAAGTTCGTATTTTGAAAATTATTATATTTTAACTGGACATTTGGATATTGTTGATTATGACTTGTTGTTTCTATGTGTTACTTTTTCTTATATGGGCATTCTATTTTGAAAGAGGACTTTTAGCTATCCATACTAGTGCTATTCGACGGTACTAACATCCCTTTTGCGGGAGGCGCTGCATCTTTAATAGATGCAAGTAGTTCTACAGCAGGCGACATTGAGCAGTGATAACAGTACACTCTCTTCAGTTGACTTGGTGGGCCCCACTTCATTTCGGGGTCATGTATCTTTCGTTTCTCATATACTGTGTTTTGAGGTATAGCCGGGGCCTTATTGCCGACATCTCCATATTACTCTTCTGTTGTACTTAGAGGCTCCGTAGACAGGTTGTGGGTGGTATTTGATATGGGTAATTGAACTAGAAATGTTGGTATTTAGCAAACATGTTTTTCATTATATATATAATGTCACGACCCAAAAACCTAACCTGTCGTGATGGCGCCTATCGTGGTACTAGGCAAGCCGACTCATTCCAAAACAAACCGGGAGTTCAAATCAAAACAAAAGTGCGGAAAAGAAAAGCCCGGCATTAGGGTGTCACTAGTCATGATCATCTACTACAATCTGTCTAACAATATCAAGGCTAACTCAGCCTGAAAAGTAGCTAAATACAACTAAAGGAAGATAAGAGAGAGAAGTGCAGGGCGGCGATCGCCAGCCAGCTACCTTGCTATCCCAGGGAAAATCTGCAACCAGAATAATCAACAACCACTATCGTGTCCAGCTACACCTGGATCTGCACACAAGGTGCAGGGAGTAGCGTGAGTACGCCAACTCAGTAAGTAACAACAGTAAATAAAGGCTGAGTAGTAGTGACGAGCAATAAATCATATAACGTTTATATCAGGAAATCTCAGTAAAATACCACATGCTTTTAAAATCAGGATTTGAATCAAAACATCTCGTTTAAACCCAGTTCCAGTAAAAATAATTTAATATATTTTTCAATAATTTTTCAAACAAAGGCTCAATGCAAAGGTGAGCAAAAATGATGAAATCATAAATAGCCCCTCGGGAAAACCTCACAGTCACTCGTGCCACTCGAGCATACCTCACAATCACTATTGTCACTCGGGCATACCTCACCATCACTCTTGCCACTCGGGTATACCTCACAACCACTCATGCCCCATAGTCACTCAGCACTCGACACTCGCACTCAGTAGGTACCTGCGCTCACTGGGGGTGTGTACAGACTCCGGAGGGGCTCTTTCAGCCCAAGCGCTATATCAAGCCAAATCATGGCATAAATCACTCAGGCCCTCGGCCTATATCAAAGATGCTGTGGCGTGCAGCCCGATCCCATAAATATCCTCATAAATCAGGCCCTCGGCCTCACTCAGTCATAAACCTCTCAAGCCACTTGGGCATTTCAGTAAAAAATAAAACAGGGCATTCAGCCCAAAACAACATTTATATGCATCAAAATAGAGTCATAAAACTGAGTTATGCAGTAAACAAGTATAACCACGACTGAGTATAGATTTTTCAATCGAAAACAATGAGAAGATAGTAAGAAAAGGCCCCTAAGGGTCCAAACAACACTGGCATAAGGCCCAAACATGGCATCCAACCTAATTTACAAAAACTCTTTCTAAAACATATAAGTATCATATAATTTCCACAAAAAATGCAACTTTACAATTTCAACGGTACGGACCAACTCACAATCCCCAATCGTGCACGCCCACACGCCTGTCACATATCATGTGCGTCACCTCAAAATAGTAGAATGATACAAAAATTCAGAGTTTCATTCACTCAGGACTAGATTTACAATCGTTACTTACCTCAAACTGGTCAAATCTCTACCTCGCAATGCTCTTGCCTCTGGACTCGGCCTCCAAATGCTCTGAATCTATTCACAATCAGTACAATACCATCCATACGCGCTAATGGATTGAATTCCACAAGAAAAGCTGCAAAATTAGAGCAAAACCCGAAATTGGCTCAAACCCGCCCCCCGATCCCACGTCTCGAAATTCAACAAAATTTACAAAACTAGAAAGCTCATTCACTCACGAGTTTAACCATACCAAATTCATCATCGTTTGGTCCTTCAAATCCTTAAATTACTTCTCCAAAAATCCCAAGCCCTAGCCCCTCATTTTCGATAATTACATGATTAAACAACGGAAAATCACCATATATACGAGTATTAGGACTCAAGTAACTTACCTCAATGAAAACCCTCTTGATTCCCTCTTCAAATCTCTCCCAAAAGCTCCAAAACGGAATAGAAATGGTGAAGAGTGCACCAAAATTCGCGAAGTGTGCAATATGTACCTTCTGCCTAGGCTTTTCGCACCCGCGTGACTGTACCTGCGGTCCCATCAACCACACCTGCACAAGTCACTTAAACGTCCAGGTTCCGCATCTGCGGCCAACCTGTCGCACCTGCGCATGACGCGTCGCATCTGCGAAGCCAGCCTTTTTCCTTCCTTCCGCATCTGAGCCTCAGGTCTCGCACATGCGGGCTCGCAGATGCGATAGCCTTCTCGCACCTGCGCATCTTGCCTAGCCCAGCATTTCCTGCACCTGCGAACCCCCATGCGCACCAGCGGCCCCGCACCTACGATTCTTCCTTCCGCATGTGTGTAAATAACAGAAGCAGCAGCTTCAGTTGCATCTTCCTACTTCGACAAATCCGTTAATCATCCAGAATCACTCCGAGGCCCTCGGGACCTCAACAAAAAATACCAAGTTATATATCAACATACAAACTTAGTCGAACCTTTGAATCACTCAAAACAACATCCAAACACCAAGTTACCCTCGGATTCAAGCCAAAGAACTTCTAAATTTCCAAATTCGACAACTGATGCCAAAACCAACCAAACCACGTCCGAATGACCTCAAAATTTGCACACACTTCAAAAATGACACTACGAACCTACTACAACTTCCGAAATTCCATTCCGACCCATATATCAAATTTTTCACTGCCGACCGAAATTGCCAAATTTCCAATTTCGCCAATTCAAGCCTAATTCTACCAAGGACCTCCAAATCACATTCCGGACGCAATCCTAAGTCCAAAATCACCTAACGGAGCTAACAGAACCATCAGAATTCAAATCCGAGATCGTTTACACATAGGTCAATATCCGGTTGACTTTTCCAACTTAAGGTTCTAAACAAGAGACTAAGTATCTCATTCCACTCCGAAACCACTCCGGACCCGAACCAACTAACCCGGTATATCATAATATAGCTTAAGAGCATAAAGGAAATAAAAATGGGGAAAATGGGGTAATAACTCCAGAAATGACCGGTCGGGTCGTTACATTCTCCCCCTCTTAAACAACCGTTCATCCTCGAACGGGTCTAGAAACACACCTGGAGTCTCTAATAGGCATGGATATCTGCTCCACATATACCGCTCGGTCTCCCAGGTGGCTTCCTCTATAGGCTGACCTCTCCACTTCACCTTTACTGAAGCTATATCCTTTGACCTCAACCTTCGAACCTGCCGATCCAAAATAGCCA
The DNA here is from genome assembly GCF_000715075.1 of Nicotiana tabacum. Taxonomy (NCBI): domain Eukaryota; kingdom Viridiplantae; phylum Streptophyta; class Magnoliopsida; order Solanales; family Solanaceae; genus Nicotiana; species Nicotiana tabacum. The sequence continues at coordinate 7,402,169 of NC_134102.1, read as the reverse complement.
CTGGCTCCATATCATAAGTCATATCACCCTCCAATTGAACCGAGCTGAAGTCCAAAACATGGGACGAATCTCCAATATACTTTCGGAGCATGGAAACATGAAACACTGGGTGCACACTCGATAAGCTGGGTGGCAAGGCAAGCTTATAAGCCACCTCCCCAATCCTGTGAAGCACCTCAAAAGGCCCAATGAACCGGGGGCTCAACTTGCCCCTCTTCCCAAACCTCATAACACCCTTCATGGGTGATACCTTCAGCAAAACCTTCTCCCCAACCATGAAAGATACATCACGAACCTTCCTGTCCGCATAGCTCTACTGCCTATACTGCGCCATGTGAAGCCGCTCCTGAATCAATTTCACCATATCTAATGCATCCTGGACCAGGTATGTACCCAAGAGCCTAGACTCACCCGGCTCAAACCATCAAGCCAGAGATCTATACCTCCTCCCATATAATGCCTCGTACGGAGCCATCTGAATACTTGACTGATAATTGTTATTATATGAAAACTCTGCGAGTGGTAGAAAATGGTCCCATGAACCCCCAAAGTCAATAACACTAGTGCGCAACATTTCTTCCAATATCTGAATAGTGCGCTCAGACTACCTGTCTGTCTGAGGGTGAAAAGTTGTGCTCAACTCAACCTGAGTACCCAACTCTCGTTGCACTGCCCTCCAAAACTGCGATTTAAACTGAGTGCCCCTAGCCGAAATGATGGAAACTGGGACACTATGCAGGCGAACAATCTCTCAGATGTAAATCTCATTCAACCGCTCTAAAGAGTAAGTAGTACCAACTGGAATGAAGTGCGCAGACTTGGTTAGTCAATCCACAATAACCTAAATAGCATGCTTGTACTTCCTTGAAGTCCGTGGGAGCCTACTACAAAGTCCATGGTGATCCGCTCCCACTTCCACTACAGAATGTCTAATCTCTGAAGCAAACCACCCGGTCTCTGATACTCATACTTAACCTGCTGACAGTTGAGACACCGAGTTACAAACCCAACTTTATCCTTCTTTATCTGCCTCCACCAATAGTGTTGTCTCAAATCCTGGTACATCTTCGCGGCACCCGGATGGATGGAATACCACGAGCATGGGCCTCCTCAAGAATCAACTTTCGAAGCCCATCTACATTAGGCACACATATCCGGCCCTGCATCCTCAACACGTCGTCATCACCAATAGTCACAGCCCTAGCATCACCTCTCTGAACCCTGTCCTGAAGAACGATCAAGTGGGGGTCATCATACTAACGCTCCCTGATACGGTCATAAAGAGAAGACCTGGAGACCACACAAGCCAATACCCTACTAGGCTCCGAAATATCCATTCTCATAAGCTGGCCCGCTAAGGCCTGAACATCCAATGCCAAAGGTCTCTCTGCTACTGGAAGGTATGCTAAGCTCCCCAAACTCTCTGCCCAACAACTCAAAGCATCTGCCACCACATTGGCCTTCCCCGGGTGGTACAAAATAGTGATATCATAGTCCTTAAGAATCTCCAACCATCTCCGCTGACGCAAATTAATATCCTTCTGCTTGAACAGATGTTGCAGACTCCGGTGATCAGTATAGATCTCACAATGAATCCCATACAAATAATGACTCCAAATATTTAAGGCATGAACAATGGCTGCCAACTCAAGGTCATGGACATGATAGTTCTTCTCATGGGTCTTCAACTGGTGCGAGGCGTAGACGATCACCCTACCCTCCTGCATCAAAACACAACCAATGCCTATCTTCGAGACATCACAATACACGGTGTACGAACCTGAAGCTGATGGTAGAACAAACACTGGAGTTGTGGTCAAAGCAGTCTTGAGCTTCTGAAAGCTCTCCTCACATTCATCCGACCACCTGAATGGAGCACCCTTGTGGGTCAATTTGGTCAAAGGCGATGCAATAGATGAAAATGTCTCCACAACTCTGCACCGCCTCTACCTTCTTCGGATCTACCTGAATACCCTCACTGGACACCACGTGTCCCAAGAATGCTACTGAACTAAGCCAAAACTCACACTTGGAGAACTTTACATAAAGCTTCTCCTCCCTTAATCTCTGTAATACAATCCTCAAATGCTGAGCGTGCTCCTCCTAGCTACGAGAGTACACCAGGATGTCATCAATGAATACAACAATGAATGAGTCTAAATAGGGCTGGAATACACTATTCATCAAATGCATGAACGTTGTTGGGGCATTAGTCAGCCCAAAAGACATCACCAAGAACTCATAATGGCCATATCGGGTCCTGAAAGTTGTCTTAAGAATATCTGAATCCCGAATCTTCAGCTGGTGATAACCGGACCTCAAATTAATCTTAGAGAACACCCCCGCTCCCTGAAGCTGGTCAAATAAATCATCAATATGAGGCAAAGGATACTTGTTCTTAACTGTGACCTTGTTCAATTTCCTATAATCAATACACATTTTTATGGAACCGTCCTTCTTCTTCACAAATTGAACCGGTGCACCCCAAGGTGACACACTAGGCATAATAAACCCCTTATCAAGGAGTTCCTGAAGCTGTTCTTTCAATTCCTTTAACTACGCCGGTGCCATACGATACGGTGGAATAGAAATAACTGGTGGTGAAGTTGGAGGCTGACTCCTCTGCTGAGATAGACCTCCATGACGACGAGGATAATGCCTCCACATATGCCCAAACTCCCTCACACTCAAAACAACTCCCTGGTGCTGGTGGCGGGAACTAAAGGGAACACCTAGCACCGGGATAACTGGTAGAAGAACCTGGCATGGAAGAGCCCTGAACAGGTGGAGCACGGGACAAAATCTGAGCTGGAAGGGAACTAAGTGACGAGTGGCCCTGATGAGAACTGTAAGAACCATGGCTAGATGATGCACCACGGTGAAATGGCCGAGCTGACTGGGCCTGTCTGAAATGATGACCTCTACCGTGCTGGAATTGACCCCCAAAAGGAGCACCGCTGAATCCACCCTGACCACGAGGCCTCTTGGCCTCCCTCTCAACCCTCTCCTGACTGAGAACCATCTCAATCTTCCGAGCAATGTCGACAACCTCATCAAAAGTAGCACCCAAAACCCTCTCTCTGGTCATGAGCAACTCCAGCTAATAATTGAGACAATCAATAAACCTCATGATCCTATCCCTGTCTGTGGGAACCAACCAGATAGCATAACGGGCCAACTCCGAGAATCGCATCTCATACTGCGTCACAGACATATCACCCTATCGAAGTTGCTCAAACTATCTGCGTACCTCCTTTCTGCGGGATCGAGGCACGAACTTCTCCAAAAAGACCACGGAGAACTACTGCCAAGTAAGGGGTGCTGCGATAACAGGCCTACGCCTCTCGTAGGCCTCCCACCATCTGAGTGCAGCACTAGAAAACTGAAAATTTGTGAATGAGACCCCGCAAGTCACCAGAATACCAGCAATACGGAGTATCCTCTGACAAATTTCAAAAATGTCCTGAGCATCCTCTCTCTCTTTGCCACTGAAAGGTGGCGGCTAGAATCTCCCAAACCTCTCCAACCTACGCTGATCATCCTCAGGCATAGCAAGAACCACATAATCATGAGCAACTACAACCGGCTGGGTTGGTGGTGCCTCCGGTGTCTGAAGTCCCTGAACAACCTGCTCGGGTGTGCGAGCGACGGGAGTCTGAGTGCCTCCCCTGGCCTGAGAAGTGGTTGCGACCGTCAAAATAGAGACCGCCTAAGCAAGGCCAGTACACGCTGTCAGAATCTGAGCTAGGGCCTCCTGAAGGCCTGGAATCACAATAGGCATAGGTGGTGCCTGAGCTGGTGCATCAACAACTGGAACCTGGTCCTGACCTGGGACAACTGGTGGATCTGCAGGTACTACCCCGACTGTTGTACGGGCTGCACCTCTACCCCTACTACGGCCTCTACCACGGCCTCGGCCTCTCGCGGCCCTGCCTGGTGGTACAGGTGGCTGGCCATCCTGACCGGTAGTACGAGTCCTCACCATCTGTGAGAGAATGAAACAGCAGCTACAATATGTCTAACAATATCAAGGCTCACTCAGCCTGGAAAGTAGCTAAATACAACTAAAGGAAGATAAGAGGGAGAAGAGCAGGGCTGCGATCGCCAGACAACTACTTTGCTATCCCCGAGAAAATTTGCAACCAAAATAATCAACAACTGCTACCGTGTCTAGCTACACCTGGATCTGCACACAAGGTGCAGGGAGTAACGTGAGTACGCCAACTCAGTAAGTAACAACAATAAATAAAGACTGAGCAGTAGTGACAAACAATAAAGCATATAACGTTCATATCAGAAAATCTCAGTAAAATACCACATGCTTTTAAAATCAGGATTTGAATCAAAAAATCTCGTTTAAACCCAATTCCAGTAAAAATCATTTAAAGATATTTTTCAACAGTTTTTCAAACAAAAGGTGAGCAAAAAATGATGAAATCATAAACAGCCCCTCGGGCAAACCTCATAGTCACTCGTGCCACTCGGGCATACCTCACAATCACTCTTGCCTCACAGTCACTCATCACTCAGCATTTACACTCAGTAGGTACCTGCGCTCACTGGGGGTGTGTACAGACTCCGGAGGGGCTCCTTTAGCCCAAGCGCTATATCAAGCCAAATCATGGCATAAATCACTCAGGCCCTCGACCTATATCAAACATGCTGCGGCGTACTGTCCGATCCCATAAATATCCTCACAAATCAGGCCCTCGGCCTCACTCAGTCATAAACCTCTCAAGCCACTCGGGCATTTCAGTAAAAATAAAAAACAAGGCATTCAGCCCAAAACAACATTTATATGCATCAAAATAGAGTCATAAAACTGCGTTATGCAGTAAACAAGTATAACCATGACTGAGTATAGATTTTTCAATCGAAAATAGTGAGAGGATAATAAGAAAAGGCCCCTAAGGGTCCAAACAACAGTGGCACAAGGCCCAAACATGGCATCCAGCCCAATTTACAAAAACTCTTTCTAAAACATATAAGTATCATATAATTTCCACAAAATATGCAACTTTACAGTTGCTACGGGATGGACCAAGTCACAATCCCCAACAGTGCACGCCCACACGCCCGTCATCTAAGCATGTGCGTCACCTCAAAATAGTAGAATGATACAAAAATCTGGGATTTCATACCTTTAGGACTAGATTTAAAATCGTTACTTACCTCAAATCGGTCAAATCTCTACCCCGCAATGCTCTTGACTCTAGACTCGGCCTCCAAATGCTCTGAATCTATTCAGTATCAGTACAATACCATCAATACGCGCCAATGGAATAAATTCCACAAGAAAAACTACAAATTAGAGAAAAACCCGAAATTAGCTCAAACCCGCCCCCCGAACCCACATCTCGAAATCCGACAAAATATACAAAACTAGAAAGCCCATTCACTCACGAGTCTAAGCATACCAAATTCATCAAAATCCGACATCGTTTGGTCCTTCAAATCCTTAAATTACTTCTCCACAAATCCCAAGCCCTAACCCCTCATTTTCACTAATTACATGATTAAACAACGGGAAATCACCATAAATACGAGTATTAGGGCTCAAATAACTTACCTCAATGAAAACCCCTTTGATTCCCTCTTCAAATCTCTCCAAAAAGCTCCAAAACCGAATAGAAATGGTGAAGAATGCGCCAAAATTCGCGAAGTGTGCAATATGTACCTTCTGCCCAGGCTTCTCGCACATGCAGCCTTTTATTCGCACCCGCGCGACTGTACATGCAGTCCCATCAACCGCACTTGCGCAAGTCACTTAAATGCAAAGGTTCTGCATCTGCGGCCAACCTGTCGCACCTGCGCGTGGCGCACCGCATCTGCGAAACCAACCTTCTTCCTTCCTTCCGCATCTGCGCCCCAGGTCTCGCACCTGCGCATCCTGCTTAGCCCAGAATTGCCCACACCGGTGAATCCCCATGCGCACCAGCGGCCCCGCACCTGCTATTCTTCCTTCCACAGGTGCGAAAATAGCAGAAGCAGCAGCTTCAGCTGCATTTTCCAGCTTCGACAAATCCGTTAACCACCCGGAATCACCCCGAGGCCCTCGGGACCTCAACCAAAATTACCAACAAGTTATATATCAACATAAAAACTTAGTCGAATCTTCGAATCACTCAAAACAACATTCAAACACCAAATTATCCTCGGATTCAAGCCTAAGAACTTCTAAATTTTCAAATTCGGCAACCGATGTCGAAACCAACCAAACCACGTTCGAATGACATCAAATTCTGCACACACGTCACAAATGACACTACGGACCTACTCCAACTTCCAAAATTCCATTCCGACCCCGATATCAAATTTTCCACTACCGACGAAATCGCCAAATTTCTAATTTCGCCAACTCAAGCCTAATTCTACCACGGACCTCCAAATCACATTTCGGACGCACTCCTAAGTCCAAAATCACCTAACGGAGCTAATGGAACCATCCGAATTCAAATCCAAGATCGTTTACACATAGGTCAACATCTGGTTGACATTTCTAACTTAAGGTTCTAAATAAGAGACTAAGTGTCTCATTCCACTCTGAAACCACTTCGGACCCAAACCAACTAACCCGGTATATCATAATATAGCTTAAGAGAATATAGGAAATAGAAATGGGGAAAACGGAGCTATAACTCCTGAAACGACCGGCCGGGTCGTTACATATAAATTTATAATATTTTGAAAATTATGAATGGAGCTACTAATGGGAATAAAATGGAAGTTGTTAATGAAATATTTTTTAGTGTTTGATTAATGGAGTACATCTCCTCTTATTTCATGAATGAGTTTGGGTAGAAGGAATATCTGACAAGCTTGCTCAGTCGGGTTCACTCGGTTGAGCGTCGGTCGCGCTCCTTGATTTCGGGGCGTGACAGATTAGCCTATTCATTAATAATTACACTCTAATATAAGTGTATTAATACTATCGACAAGAAATATTAGTGATTTTTTATCTTATAAGTTGTTAATTACATTAAATAGAAGTGTAGTGGTGGTATGCTTAACTGATGTTAACAATTGATTAGCCTATATATTGAAAATACACTAAGTAGAAGTGTATTATTTGTAATTAGTAAGTTTATTAGTTGTAATTAGCTTATATATTGACATTAAGGTATGGGTCATTAATTTTGGTTTATATAATTACGTGTTAGATTCTAAATAATTATAAGTTTGATATTGATTCATGGTAATTTGTTAGATAGAATTTTATTAATTGTGAATTGTGATTTCTGTTATACAATATAATATTTATAAGTGAGAATTATTTTAGAATTTAATCATTAAGTTTCACAATTATTTTAAATAATAAGTTTCCTTAGGTAATGTTATGTCAGGCAAAAGCCCTAACTTAGTGTAATGACCCGGCGGGTCGTTTTGAGTATTACAGCCACGTTCCCCTATTTATTGATCAATTTATGCTTTATAATTGTTTAATGACTTACCGGGTTAGTGGGTTCGGGTCCGGAAGGAATTCAGAGTAAAATAAGACACTTGGTCTCATAATTGAAAATTTTACGTTAGAAAAGTGAACGGATATGGACTTATGTGTAAACGACCTCGAATTTGAATTTTGATAATTCCAATAGCTCTGTATGGTAATTTTGGACTTAGGAGCATATTTGGAAAATTATTTGGAGATCCGTGGTGGAATTAGGCTTGAAATGCCGAAAGTTAAAATTTTAGGAAGTTTGATCGGGGGGTTGAATTTTTGATATCGGGATCGGAATCCGATTCTGAAAATTTGAATACCTTAGTTATGACATTTATGATTTTTGTGCACAATTTGAGGTCAATCGGATGTGATTTGATAGGTTCCGGAGTCGTTTGTAGAAACTGGAAATTTTAAAGTTCATTAGGCTTGAATTGGGGTATGATTCGTGGCTTTCGCGTTGTTTGAGGTGATTTGAGGGGTCGACTAAGTTCGTATAATATTTTAGGACTTGATGGTATGTTTGGTTGAGGTCCCGGGGGAGCTCGGGTGAGTTCCGGGGGGTTAACGGATTATTTTTTGCCTTGGTGAGATTGCTGATATCTACTGTTGCAATTTTTTTTATTTTCTCTTTCGTGTTCGCGAGTGGGCCCTTGCGTTCGCGAAGAGTGTTTTCTGAGTGTGAGGTTTTATTCTTCGTGTTCGTGAAAGGGAGGACGCGAACACGAAGGTATGGTCTATGTGTGCATCGCGGATGCGTGAGTGGTGTCACGTTCGCGAAGAGGAGTGAGGCTATTGGGGACCCCATGTCCTTGTTCTACGCGTTTGCGAGGTGGTGGTCGCGTTCGCGAAGGTCTGAGCTGGTAAAGCTTCGCGTTCGCGAAGCAGTGGTCGCATTCACGAAGGGTAAGATTTGTAAAGCTTCGCGTTCACGAAGCCACGGTCGCATTCGCGAAGGGTTAAATCTGTGGGCAATCGAGTTGTGCTTCGCGAACGCGAGGGACCTGTCGCGTTCGCGAAGAAGAGAGGTCTGGACAGAAAGTTTAACTTCAGAAAATGGGACGAATTTCCATTTTAACGATTTGGAGCACGGATTGAGGCGATATTTGGAAACGTTTCAGAGAAAACAACGGGGTAAGTGTTTTTAACTCAATATTAGTTAAATTACCCGAATCCATGATTATTTTTATCATTTAATTGGTGAATTAATTTGGAAAAGTTTGAAAACCCTCTTGGATAAATTTGAGAATTTGAGGGCCGAATTGTTATCGGAATTTAGAAATTTTGGTGTGGTTAGACTTGTGGTGGAATGGGGGTTCATATTTTGTATTGTTTGTCGAGTTCCGAGACGTGGGCCCCACGAGCGATTTTTGAGCTAAAATTCAGATTTTTATGGAAAATTAGCATTTTCTTATGGAGTTAATTCCAATAAATTTTATTGACTGAATCAAATTATTTGTGGTTAGATTCGAGGCGTTTGGAGGCCAATTCACGTGGAAAAGACATTTCAGAATAAAGAATTACATAGCTTGAGGTAAGTAACACTTCTAAACTTGGTTCTGAGGGTATGAATCCCCGAATTTTGGTATGATAAAAATTGTTTGGAGGTGACACTCATGATAGGTGACGAGCATGTGGACGTGCACCATATAAATTGCGTCTTGAATAAATCCTGTGTAGTTGTAAGATTAATGAATCATGTTATTATCTGAATATTCTCCACGTGTTAGGGAAATTGAGTTGAGGCTCCTATTAAAGATCATGTAAAGGCTACGTGCCAATATTATGGGACCGCTGGGGTCGTGTTGCTGTTGAATTAATTTTTCAAAAATATACATTTCACACTTTGTAATATTTGTCCATTGTGAGGATATTTATGGGATTGAGCTGCGCGACGCAATAGGCCATAATGGCTTTATACATTATTATTATATGGATCGAGGTTGCCTGCCTGCAGCATGCCTTATAGGCTTTACTATTTTGTGGATCGGGGTTGCCCGCCTGCAGCATGCCTTATTGGCTTTATTATATAATGGATCGGGGTTGCTCGCCTGTAGCAATCCATATTGGCTTTATTATTATACGGATCGGGACTGCCCGCCTGTAGTAGGCCATAAAGGCTTTATATCACGCTTGGGCTGAAGGAGCCCCTCCGAGAGTCTGCACAAACCCCAGTGAGCGCAGTCGACTAATAGCGTTTGGGCTGAAGGAGCCCCTCTGGAGTCTGTACACCCCCAGTGAGCGTAGATGATTATATATATTCGGGATGGACTTCCCAGGGCTTGGACTTGCCTTACTTACGATGATTATATATATATTCGGGATGGATTTTCCAAGGCATGGACTTGCCTTACTTATTTATATTGTAATGAATTTACCTGGACATGGATCTTGTCCGTATTATTTGCATTCGGGGATAAATTACCCCAGGGATGGATTGGCCTTATACGGTACTGAATGACTGATTGTCAGTTGATGTGTATATATATACGTGTTGGAACACCCCGGGGCTGGACTAGCCATAAACTGTACCGAGTGACCGAATAATTGATGACCAGTATCTACAGGAGGTCTTGCTACTGAGATGTCATATTCCTCATATGCAGTATTGATCTATTTCACTTGTACTGAGTTTAACTGTCATGCCTACATTTCTGTACCATTATTTTTACTGGACTGTACCTGCGGAGCTCATCATTTCTCTCAGCCTAGAGGTTAGTCTTGTTACTTATTGAGTTAGTTGTACTCATACTACACTCTGCACCTCGTGTGCAGATCCAGGTGCTTTCGGATACGAAGATTGTTAGATTTTAGAGTACTATTAGTTGGAGACTATCAAGGTAGCTGCTTGGCGTCCGCTGACCTTGTCTCTCTTTCCTTCAGTTATTGTAATGCTCTATACTTTCAGGCAGTGGTTTTTATTAGTCGAATACCGTATTCACATTAGATGCTCATGTACTCAGTGACACCGGATTTTAGGAGTGTTATATTTGAAATTGTGATATTTCTTCCGCTGAATTTAATTATTTTGTTTTCAAATTTAAAAGAAATGGTGGTTTATTAGGATTTTTGGCTTGGCTAGTATTGAGATAGGCGCCATCACGACATGTGATATTTTGGGTCGTGACAAGTTAGTATCAGAGCCAGGTTACATAGGTCTCATGAGTCATGAGCAGGTTTAGTATAGTCTTACGGATCGGTATGGAGACGTCTATACTTATCTTCGAGAGGCTGCCGGACCCTTAGAAGAAATTTCACTTTCTTGTATCCTATCATGCGAACTTGTTGATTACGGAAAACTAAGATTCTGTTATTCTATTCTCTCACAGATGGTAAGAAAACGTACTACCGGATCGGACGGTCAGCCACCAGTGCCACCAGGTAGGGCCGCGAGATGCCGGAGCCGTGGTAGAGATTGTGGCAGAGGCCGGGGCTGAGGTAGAGGTCGAGGTGTAGCTCGTACCACAGTTGGACCAACACCTGTAATACCACCAGTTGCTACAGCTCAGGAGCAGATTCCAGATATAGCTGAGCCGACAGAACCAGCACAGGCACCAGCTGTGCCTATTGAGATTCCATGCCTGCAGGAGACTTTGGCCCTATTGACAATTTGCACTAGTATTGCTTAGGTGGTTTCGGCTCAGGCCGCACCTGCCACTTCTCAGGCCGGGGGAGGTACTCATTCCTCTGTTGTCCGTACTTCAGACCAGGTAGTACAAGGACTTCATATACCGAGAGCACTACCAGCCCAGCCGGTTGCAGTTGCTCAAGCCCTGGTAGCTCCTGTCATAGTAGATGATGAGAAAAGGAGACTTGAGAGATTTGAGAGGCTTCGACCTCCACCATTTGGCGGTACTGAGTCAGAGGATGCTCATGGTTTTCTGGAGAGGTGTCAACGGATGCTTCAGACAACGGGTATTCTGGAGACTAGTGGAGTCTCGTTCACTATTTTTCAATTTTTTGGGGCTGCCTTCAAACGGTGGGAAGCCTATGAGAGGCGTAGGCCAGTTGGTGCAGTACCACTTACATGGAAGGAGTTCTCCGTTCTCTTTTAGGAGAAGTTTATGCCACAGGCTCGCAGAGAGGAGCTACGCAGACAGTTTCAGCAGTTACGTCAGGATGGCATGTCCACAACGCAGTACGAGTTGATATTTTCTGAGTTGGCTCATCATGCAATTTGGTTGGTTCCCACTGATAGGGAGAGGATTAAGAGGTTCATTGATGGCCTCACATATCAGTTGCGGTTGCTTATGACTAGGGAGAGGGTATATGGTGCCACTTTTAACGAGGTAGTTGACATTGCTCGACAGATAGAGGTGGTCCGTAGCCATGAGCGTAGTGACAGGGAGGCTAAGAGGCCCCTAGGTTCGGGCAGTGTTGGTGGGGTACCTTCTGGAGGGCAGTTCTACCACAACAAGGGTCGTCCAGTTCACTATGGTGCATCATCTAGCCATGGTTCATACAGTTCTCATCAGAGTCAGTCATCTCTCAGTACACTTCCAGCCCCGAGTACGCTCTGTGCACCACCAGTTCTAGGATCATATGTACCAGGTCCTTCTGGTAGTTATTCTAGTTCCTGAGGTCTGCCTTAGAACTCGCCACCATTCTTCGAGATGGAGTGCTATGAGTATGGAGAGCTGGTCCATGTGAGGAAATATGGTCCCCTCCGTACGTGAGGTACAGTTCAGTAGAGGAGTCAGGCTACCATTTCTGCACCAGTTGCTCCACCACCCGCTTAGCCAGCTCAGGGTGGAGCTCAGTCAGCTAGGGGTCGCCCAAGAGGGAGAGGTCAATCCGGTGGCGGTCATGCCCGATTCTATGCTTTTCCTGACAGGTCAGATGTTATTGCCTCAGATGCAGTAATCACAGGTATTGTTTCAGTGTGCCATGGGAAAACTTCTATATTACTTGACCCTAGTTTCACTTATTCATATGTATCATCGTATTTTGCTGATTATCTGGATATGCCCTGTGAGTCCTTAGTTTCACCTGTTCATGTATCTACACCGATGGGAGATACTATAATTGTGTACCAGGTGTTTCGGTCGTGTGTGGGAATTATTGGGGGACGAGACCAGAGTTGGTCTTTTATTGCTTAGTTTGGTCAATTTAGATATTATCTGGGTATGGTGAGATATCATATGTTTTGTTATATGGCCTTGGGCTAAGTGGGGGAGTCCGCTATCTACGATTTGATTTCTCTTTATGAGTATATGAAATTGTGGGATGAGTGAGTTGTTAATTATGAATGATGTAGTCACACGGAGTATAAATTTGATAGGTGGTATTAAAGTAGAGTTATTTCTTTGAGTGTTGATGTGCTAATGGGGCAAGTGTCTTTTGGCTCATTTGGGCGGTGTAATGTGGATTTGAACAAAGAGGGTGACTCTCGAGAAAGTTCTAATAGATTCAAGATTAATATGTAATAATTGAGAATTATTTTTTTGGTGAAGTTATTTATGGATAAAATCTGAGATTTAAGTCGGATGGTGTCGAGACTTGTGGCATTTTGCATATCAGTATGGATTTTTATTTCGGTATCAGGAAGGTGAATGAAACGGCCTTAGACTCAAATAAGGTATGTAATTTGCTGGTGACTCAGAGTTGATAATGGGATTCTTGTGCTTGTCACATGATGGCATAATAGGTGTGGTGTATTGTGCGGGATTAGGATTTACATGTACAAGGTGACAGTTCGGTCTTGAAGAGAAGGTAACGAATGTGGGACAGCATGGTCAGTTTCAGATATTTTGATGGATGTTATAACTGCTCGATAATCCCTGAGAAGGGTACGCATTTCGAAGGGCGCATTGTGTTCTGACTTTCGGATGCCAGCGGTATTGCGATACTCACCTAGTTAATAGACTACTGATATACGAGTTATTGATATGCGGCACGGAGGAATTAAGGGAATATTCCTAGTGGGATGATCGTGCATGAAGAATGTGATAGACATGCGAGTACTGGAGTTGTGATCAGTTACGATGGTTCATGTGTACTTATTTGATTACTCTTGTATGCTATGCTTGAATTAAAGGCATGTGACCATGTCATGCAGATTATGTTATTGGCACGTGAGTTGTCCGTGCGGGTCCATATATTGATACTATAGCATGTGAGTTGTCCGTGCAAGTGATGTTAATATGAGCTCTAGAAGAGTTGGTTACTGTTATTAAATTTGTGTGTCTTGGTTCTACTATATAAAATAAGTTTATAGCATTACAGTTGTAGTGGTGCTTGTTGAACTTGCAATACAACTCTCTACTTTGAGACATCTTCAGTTTTGGGTACAAGGTTGCGCAGTTGTGGATTAAGTTGTATTGGTGTAGTATGTAATGTGAGTATATCTAGGGTTATGGCTATGGCTTGATACAGATTGTTCAGACTTCTACAATGTGTGAGATTTAAATCTTGAAAAGAATTCTGGATGTTAGAAATTTGGCTCCAAGGTTTTTGGGCTAGGGTTAAATTAATGATTTTCAGTTAGGTTGTGTGGTCAGGCCTATATAGAATAGGGTGACGTGATATTAACCTCGGGTACGTGCGTGGTAAGATAGAATAGTGATATGGTGCCTTGGAAACAACTCCTGGCATATTCGAGGACGAACATATATTTAAGTGGGGGAGAATGTAACGACCCGGCCAGTCATTTTGAGTATTACAACCCCGTTCCCCCATTTACTGCTCAATTTATTCTTTACAGTTGTTTTATGACTTGTCGGGGTAGTTGGTTCGGGTCCAGAAGGAATTTGGAGTGAAATGAGACACTTAGTCTCATAATTGAAAATTTTAAGTTAGAAAAGTGACCGGATGTGGACTTATGTGTAAACGACCTCGGATTTGAATTTTGATGATTTCAATAGCTCTGTTTGGTGATTTTGTACTTAGGAGCATGTCCAGAAAATTATTTGGAGGTCCGAGGTGGAATTAGGCTTGGAATGCCTAAAGTTGAAATTTTGGGAAGTTTGACCGTGGGTTGACTTTTTGATATCGGGGTCGGAATCCAATTCTAAAAATTTGAATACCTCTGTTATGTCATTTATGACTTGTGTGCAAAATTTGAGGTCAATCGGACGTAATTTGATAGGTTCCGGAGTCATTTGTAGAAACTAAAAATTTCAAAGTTCATTAGGCTTGAATTAGGGTATGATTCGTGGTTTTAGCATTGTTTAAGGTGATTTGAGGGTTCATCTAAGTTCGTATGATATTTTAGGACTTGATGGTATGTTTGGTTGAGGTCCCGGGGGGCTCGGGTGTGTTCCGGGGGGTTAACAGATCATTTTTGGCCTTGGTGAGATTGCTGATATCTGCTGCTGCATATTTTCTGATTTTCTCTTTCGCGTTCGCGAGTGGGCCCTCGCATTCACGAAGAGTGTTTTCTGAGTGTGAGGTTTTGTTCTTCGCTTTCGTGAAGGGGAGCATGCGAAGGTATGGTTTATGTGTGCATCGCGAATGCATGAACGGTGTCGCGTTCACGAAGAGGAGTGGGGCTATTGGGGACCCCAGGTCCTTGTTCTACGCGTTCGCGAGGTGGTGGTCGCGTTCGCGAAGGTCTGAGCTGGTAAAGCTTCGCGTTCGCGAAGCCATGGTCGTGTTCGCGAAGCCATGGTCGCGTTCGAGAAGCCACGGTCGTATTCGCGAAGGGTTAAATTTGTGGGCAATCGAGTTGTGCTTCGCGAACGCGAGGGACCTGTCGCGTTCGCGAAGAAGAGAGGTCTGGACAGAAAGTTTAAATTTAGAAAATGGGAATTTTTAACGATTTGGAGCTCGGATTGAGGCGATTTTTGGGATATTTTCAGAGGAAACAACGGAGTAAGTGTTCTTAACTCAATATTGGTTAAATTACCCGAATTCATGGTTGTTTTTATCATTTAATTGGTGAATTAAGTTGGAAAAGCCTGAAAACCCTCTTGGATAAATTTGAGGATTTGAGGGCCGAATTGTTATTAAAATTTAATAATTTTGGTATGGTTAGACTCGTGGTAGAATGGGGGTTCATATTTTGTAACTTTTGTCGAGTTCCGAGACGTGGGCCCCACGGGCGATATTTGAGCTAAAATTCGGATTTTTATGGAAAATTAGCATTTTCTTATGGAGTTAATTCCAATAAATTTTATTGACTTAACCGAATTATTTGTGGCTAGATTCGAGGCGTTTGGAGGCCAATTCACGTGGAAAAGACATTTCAGAATAAAGAATTACACGGCTTGAGGTAAGTAACACTTCTAAACTTGGTTCTGAGGGTTTGAATCCACGATTTTTGGTATGATATAAATTGTTTGGAGGTGACACTCACGATAGGTGGCGAGCATGTGGACGTGCACCATAGAAATTATGTCTTGAATAAATCCTTTGCAGTTGTAAGATTAATGAATCATGTTATTATCTGAACATTCTCCACGTGTTAGAGAAATTGAGTTGAGGCTCCTATTAAAGATCATGTTTAGGCTACGTGCCAATATTTTGGGACCCATCGGGTCGTGTTGCTGTTGAATTAATTGTTCAAAAATATACATTTCACACTCAGTAATATTTGTCCATTGTGAGGATATTTATGGGATTGAGTTGCGCGACGCAACAGACCATAATGGCTTTATACATTATTATTATATGGATCGGGGTTGCCCACCTGTAGCATGCCTTATAGGCTTTACTATTTTATGGATCGGGGCTGCCCGCCTGTAGCAGGCCTTATTGGCTTTATTATATACGGATCGGGACCTCCCGCCTGCAGTAGGCCATAAGGGCTTTATATAACGCTTGGGTTGAAGGAGCCCCTACGAGAGTCTGCACACACACCCAGTGAGCGCAGTCGACTTATAGCGCTTGGGCTGAAGGAGCTCCTCCGAAGTGTGTACACCCCGCGTGAGCGTAGATGATTATATATATTAGGGATGGACTTCCGAGGGTATGGACTTGCCTTACTTATGATGATTATATATATATTCGGGATGGATTTCCCAGGGCATGGACTTGCGTTGCTTATTTATATTGTAATGAATTTATGTGGACATGGATCTTATCCGTATTATTTGCATTTGGAGATAAATTACACCAGGGCTGGATTGGCCTTATAAGGTACTGAATGACTGACTATCAGTCGATGTGTATATATATACGAGTTGGAACACCCCGGGGCTGGACTAGCCATAAAATGTACCGAGTGACCGAATAATTGGTGACCAGTATCTACTGGAGGTCTTGCTACAGAGATGTCATATTCCTCATATCATGCAGTATTGATCTATTTTACTTGTACTAAGTTTAGTTGTTGAACTTGAAAGCATGCCTACATTTATGTACCATTATTTTTACTGGACTGTACCTGCGAAGCTCATCATTTCTTTCAGCCCAGAGGTTAGTCTTGTTACTTATTGAGTTAGTTGTACTCATACTACACTCTACACCTCGTGTGCAGATCCAAGTGCTTTCGGATACGGAGATTGTTAGATTTCAGAGTACTATCAGTCGGAGACTATCAATGTAGCTGCTTGGCGTCTGTTGACTTTGTCTCTCTTTCCTTTAGTTATTGTACTGTTCTATACTTTCAGGCGGTAGTTTTTATCAGTCAAATATTGTATTCACATTAGATGCTCATGTACTCAGTGACACGGATTTTGGGAGTGTTATATTTGAAATTGTGAGATGTTTTCGCTGAATTTAATTATTTTGTTTTCAAATTTAAAAGAAATGGTGGTTTATTGGGATTTTTGGCTTGCTTAGTATTGAGATAGGCATCATCACGACATGTGAGATTTTGGGTCGTGACACTTAGCCATTTTCCTCTTTTCTCTTTTTCCGCCTCACTGCTTCTACGGCAAATCCTCAGGCTTCACCAGCATCGTCGGCACTCAATCCAAGCGGGCATCGTCGGTGACGGCGGCGACAATCCAAGCGGGCATCGTCAGCACTCAGGCTGCTCTCTATCTCTAGTAAGTTTTATTTTTCTTCCATCTCTCTAACTGATTTTAGAGATGCATTTTCCATGGTTGACTTTGGATTGTTAGCCGAGTTTCTGGGGCTGTTTTGGGGCTATTTCAGTCTACTTTTGTTGGTGGTTTGGGGTTGTTTTAAGGTGGAAGAGTGTAACGACCCGACCGGTCGTTTCGAGAGTTATAGCCTTGTTTTCCCATTTCTACTTCTTTTTGTGTTATTCAGCTATGTTATGTTATATCGAGTTAGTTGGTTCAGGACCAGAGTGGTTTCAGAGTGCATTGAGATACTTAGTCTCTTAAGTAGAAACTTCAGTTGGAAAAGTCAACCGGATATTGACCTATGTGTAAACGATCTCGAATTTTAATTCTGATGGTTCCGTTAGCTCCGTTAGGTGATTTTGGACTAAGGAGTACGTCCGGAATGTGATTTGGAGGTCAGTGGTAGAATTAGGCTTGAATTGGCAAAATTGAAAATTTGGCGATTTTGATCGACAGTGAAAATTTTGATATCGGGGTCGGAATAGAATTATAGAAGTTGGAGTAGGTTCGTAGTGTCATTTGTGATGTGTGTGCAAAATTTAAGGTCATTCGGAATGGTTTGGTTGGTTTCGGCATCGGTTGCCGAATTTAAAAATTTAGAAGTTCTTAGGCTTGAATCCGAGGGTAATTTGATGATTTGATGTTGTTTTGAGTGATTCAAAGGTTCGACTAAGTTGGTATGTTGATAAATGACTTGTTGGCATTTTTGGTTGAGGTCCCGAGGTCCTCGGGGTGATTCCGGTGGTAAACGAATTTGTTGAAGTTGGAAAATGCAGCTGAAGCTGCTGCTACTGCTATTTTCGCACCTGCGGAAGAAAGCCTCACAGGTGCAAGGCCGTTGGTGCGCGTGTGGAGTGCGCATGTGTGAGCAACGCTGGTCTAGGCAGATTGCGCAGGTGCGAGTTGGAAGTCGCATCTGCGAGCCCGCAGGTGCAAAACCTGGGACGCAGATGCGGAAATGGGATGCTGGGCAGGCTTCGCAGAAGCGGAGGAAACGCGCAGATGCGCCTTCGCAGGTGCGACGATGTTGCCACAGATGCGAAGCCTGGGCGCGTAAGTGAGTTGAGCAGGTGAGGCTCCTTGGACCGCAGGTGCAGTCGCGCGGGTGCGAGAAAATGGCCGCAGGTGCGGAAAACCTGGGCAGAAACCATAAATAGAACCCTTCGCGATTTTGGTGCATTCTTTACCATTTTTATACGGGTTTTGGAGCTTTTGGGAGAGATTTGAAGAGGGGATCAAGGGGATTTCATGGGGGTAAGTTACTTGAGCCCTAATACTTGTATATATGGTGAATTTCCGTTGTTTAATCATGGTAATTAGTAAAAATGAGGGGTTAGGGCTTGGAATTTTTGGACAGTAATTTAAGGATTTGAAGGACCAAACAATGTCGGATTTTGATGAATTTGGTATGGTTAGACTCGTGAGTGAATGCGCTTTCTACTTTTGTAAATTTTGTCAGATTTCGAGATGTGGGCCCGGGGGCCGGGTTTGAGCCAATTTCGAGTTTTGGTCTAATTTTGTAGCTTTTCTTGTGGAATTCATTCCATTAGCGCGTATTGATGGTATTGTACTGATTATGAATAGATTCAGAGCATTTGGAGGCTAGGTCCAGAGGCAAGAGCATTGCCGGTTAGAGATTTGATTGGTTTGAGGTAAGCAACAATTGTAAATCTAGTCCCGAGGGTACGAAACCCCAGATTTTGTATCATTCTACTATTTTTAGTGATGCACATATTAGGTGACGGGCGTGTGGGCATGCACTGTTGGGAATTTGTGACTTGGTCCGTCCCGTAGCAACTGTAAAGTTGTATACTTTGTTGAAACCATATGATACTTATATGTTTTAGAAAGAATTTCTGTAAATTGGGTTGAATGCCATATTTGGGCCTTGCGCCAATGCTCTTTGGACCCTTAGGGGCTGTTTCTTACCATCCTTATTGTTTTCAATTGAAAATCTATACTCAGTCATGTTTATATTTGTTTACCGCATAACTCAGTTTTATGACTCTGTTTTGATGCATATAAATGTTTTGGGTTGAATGCCCTGTTTTACTGAAATGCCCTAGTGGCTTGAGAGGTTTATGACTGAGTGAGGCCGAGGGCCTGATTTGTGAGGATGAGTGTGGATAGGGGCTACCCGCATGCAGCATACTTTATTATTATAGCACGTGAGTTGTCCGTGCAGATTATAGCGCTTGGGCTGAAGGAGCCCCTCCGGAGTCTATACACACCCCCAGTGAGCGGAGGTACCTACTAAGTGCGAATGCCGAGTGCCGAGTGCTGAGTGACTGGGAGGAATGAGTGATTGTGAGGTATGCCCGAGTGGCAAGAGTAATTATGAGGTATGCCCAAGTGGCACGAGTTACTGTGAGGTTTGCCCGAGAGGCTGTATATGAGTAATGTTTTGCCCGAGGGGCTGTTTATGATTTCATCATTTTTGCTCACCTTTGCATTGAGCCTTTATTTGAAAACTGTTGGAAAAATATCTTTAAATGCTTTTTACTAGAACTGGGTCTAAACGAGATGATTTGATTCAAACACTGATTTTTAAAGCATGTTGTACTTTACTGAGATTTCATGATATGAACGTTATATGCTTTATTGCTCGTCACTACTGCTGAGTCTTTATTTATTATTGTTACTTACTGAGTTGGCGTAGTCACGTTACTCCTTGCACCGTGTGTAGATTCAAGTGTAGCTGGACACGGTAGCGATTATTGAGTGTTCTGGTTGCAGAGTTTTTTGGAGATAGCAAGGTAGCTGTTTGGCGATCGCAACCCCTGCTCTTCTCTCTCCTATCTTCCTCTAGTTGTATTTAGCTATTTTCCAGGCTGAGTTAGCCTTGATATTGTTAGACAGATTGTAGTAGATGCTCATGACTAGTGACACCCCGATGTCGGACTTTTCTTTTCCGCACTTCTGTTTTCTTTTATTTGAACTCCTTAAATGAAGGTTTTATATTAAATAGTATTAAAATTATCTTTGAAATGAAAATATTGGTTTGTTTGGAAATGAGTTGGCTTGCCTAGTTCTACAATAGGCGCCATCACGACAGATTAGATTTTTGGATAGTGACAAAGAGAGCTTGTTTGGGGGGTGGTTTGAGGTCACTTTTGGGTGTTTTGAAGTTGTTTTTTCAGCTGTGTTTTGGGCATTTTTTTACTAATTTTTTTTATTTCTAACAGTAGTCTTAAAAGTTGATGCTTCCGTATTAGAGAAAAATGGAACCCTAGTTAGGCCTTTTATGGAGCCTCTGTTTAAAAGTTGATCTCTTTGTTGAGATTAGGCATATGTATGCACATATACGTGCTTTCTTGGCATGCTACTTTATGAGGGATAATTGTTAAAAAGGGATAACTGTTGTGATAATGTAGTAGGCAAAAAAGAAGGGTGGTCTTGCTCCAGAATTTCGTCTATTATGACAATGAAACAACTGCAAACTTTTCACTTTACATCAACTTTCTTGTCTCAATTATTTATTCTCCAAGCTCCTCATATCCTTTTTCCCTTTACTTTACAACCATGACATGATAAATCCCATCAACAGTCTTCTATTTAGCTTAGAATAACTATGTTTTTTCTGTGGTTCAATGTCTATGGAGACTGCTAAGAGGAGATTGGTAATTGTTTAAATATCGCAATCTTGATTTTTTCTAACATTACTTGAATTTATTAACTCTTTTTGTTTCATTTTCAAGAAGCTGCTCTTAAGTGACCCACAAGATTTGGAAGAAGACCCACACAAAAAGCAAAGTCGGGGAAGAAGCTTGGGTTGAGCCACAGGCTGAGGAGACTTATGTAAGATCAAGATTAACTTAAAATTTCTTTTATAATGATTGTTTATATACTAAATTTCACTTTTAATGTAGAATCGGTATAAACAAGCATTGGAAGAGCTTGCTAGGAGTCAGCCGACCAAGGAGCAAGGCCAGCCAATCATGCCATCAGAGGAAGAAACTCTCCCATTTTGGTTGAACATGGTTAGAGGCGTGTATAAGGGTAGAGCATACAGCCTTTCCTCCGAGCGCAACTATCACCGCCTTGAGTGTGGACTGCAAGGTATATACTTTTTATGTTAATAAGCTCTTCTTTTTGTTAGCTGTGTTCCGGGGGATGTTTTTAGGGTCGCTTCATGCTACTTTTGTTGGTGGTTTGGGGTTATTTTAAGGTGGAAGAGAGCTGATTTCTGACTTCTGATTTGGCGACGTACTGATACGATTTTTGTCCTGAAAATAATATTCTATCAAGTGATTTTCTTCATAGTGATTCCATTTTCAAGTTTGCTATAATCAAATTTGAATTCTGGCATCTTTGTGTTGGAGCATCAATATAACTGTGTATTGTTTGGTAGTAGAAAAATCAAAATGTGCAATGTCAATAATAGTCTGCAAACTCTGTTTTGAATTGAAACCTACTTTTGATTGCTGAAAAGATTTTGATATGTTAGTTGTCCGCAGTATACCCCTCCTTGAACCTAGGTCCTAGATTTTACTCGCTAAGCATAGGAATTTAAGTCCCCTGATGTATTATATGAGAGATTTTAACTTTAATCAATGAGCTTGAAAAATAATGATTGCTAATAGACTCGAAATCTCCTGAATTTCAAAAGGAAATTAATCAGGTTTAGATATCATATGCTACCTTGGTCAGTGAATTTGCCATAGTCCGTTTTAGCTCTTTGCTAATATATAATATATACTAACCTTGGTAAGTGAATTTTTAATAATGTACATGTTCACAGTAGTCAGAAGTATTTGGAGTTCAAAATGATGTGGAAGAGCTTTTTAAATTAAAACCAGCTTTTGATTGCTGAAAAGATTTTGATATGTTAGTTGTCCGCAGTATACCCATCCTTGTACCTAGGTCCTAGCTTTTACTCGCTAAGCATAGGATAAGTCCCCTGATGTATTATATGAGAGATTTTAACTTTAATCAATGAGCCTGATAAAGAATGATTTCTAATAGACTCGAAATCTCCTGAATTTCAAAAGGAAATTAATCAGGTTTACATATCATATGCTACCTTGGCCAGTGAATTTTCCATATTCCATTTTAGCTCTTTGCTAATATTTAATATATACTAACCTTGGTAAGTGAATTTGCAATAATGTAAATGTTCACAGTAGTCAGAAGTATTTGGAGTTCAAAATGATGTGGAAGAGCTTCATAATCAAAAACTTTAGGATTTCAAAAGGAAATGATTCAGCTATATAAGTCATCACCTATTATTTCCAAGAATCGTAAGCGTGTCAAAGGTAGTTTAAGTCATCACCTATTGTTGCCAAGAATTCTTATGATTTGCAAAAGCAGTATTTGCTTGGCCTAGTCTCATTTAAGAAAGGAAATTTTATTCGAAATTGGGATCGACGAGGTAGTACATCTTATGATACAATTATTTGGTAAGTATTCTTTTTCTCTAGGGTTGCATTCTGTGTCTGGTTCAAGAGGTAAAATCTTTTAGCTCATTTCTAGACTTTCTAGGAAGGTAGCTAAGATATTATATCGTTGGAACTTGTGATTTATTTTCGAAAAAAATTCAAAATTTTATTCTAATGGTGCACTTCTTTTGGTGGTAGAGGCAAATTATGCAAGCAGAACAGATGATAAAAGAAAAGTGCAAAAGCTTAAAGAGTTTATTTGTTGGAGAACTTTTTCTGGTTACTTTTTATGCAGTTAGGTGCTGAATTATTCCATTCTAACTCTTCGTGTATTTTTTTCACTTCTCTTTTGTGGATTATAAGGTATTGGAACATCCGCCACCGTGCAAAGTGAGGACCTTGAGGAGATGCGGCGAACGATTCAACAACTTTCTAGGAACTATGCAGATGAACGAGAAAAAAGAAAGTATGAAAAGAAGATTAGGACCGCACTTAGGAATGACATCGAGTCCCTCAAGGCTCAAGTGAACCACTTAATCGGTATGCCCCGCTCTCCGCCAAAAATCCACATTTGTGAAAAGGATGAAAGTGATGGAAATAATATAAATGATGAAGAAGATGAGGGGGAATCTGAAGATGAGTGATTTTATGTTTGGTGGGATTGTTGTTTAGTTGGATGTTGACTCTGAATATTACATTTTGAAGTTTGGTTGGATAGTTTTGATATTTGATGGGATAATTTGGATGTTTGGTATGTTTGGATAGTTTATAAAGTTTTATTATTGTTAATTCGTATTTTATTATGGTTGCATTTCTGTTTTTATTATAATATTCCAGTTGGTAGGTGGTGCAACAAAAAATAAGCATTGTATGCCAAAAGTATACCAGATTTACCGAGGAACTTACCGACAGAGTCTATTGGGAAAAATATTTATTTGTTAATCCAGAATTTTTATAGTTACCGAGGGAGTTCGTCGGTATACTTAAGACAAATTTTCAAATTTTGTTGAATATATTGATGGATATCCATTGGAATATGAATTTATTCATTTTTTTATTTTTTAAATTACTAAATTAAAATTTTAAATATACCGATGGTATCCGTCGGTAATATTAAATTATTATTTTTAATTTACCGACGGATATCCGTCGGTATTGATATTATCGATATTATATTATTTTATAATATATCGACGGATATCCGTCGCTAAGTAAATTATTTTGACCAAATAGTGTTAGAAATGTACTGATGGCTTTCTGATGGGGTCCATCGGTAATTATCGACGAATTTTGCCGGTCGCTTTTATCGAGAAAAGATTTACCTACGTACCACTTACCAACGGACTTCCTTCGGGAAAGCCTTGTTACCGAGGGACGTGCGTTGGTAAACAGATAATTTTTAGTAGTGTTTGAGCTTGACTTACTTCTTGGCAATGCACTCTTTGATGAAGTGATATCTTGTATCTATATGCTTGCTTCGATCATGATACACCGGATTCTTGGCGAGTACCTGTGCATATGTTTTATCAATACAAATCTCTGTAGCTTCAATTTGTGGCAAATTGAGCTCCTTCAATAATCTTCTTAGCCAAATAGAATGACAGGTACATGATGTTGCTGTTATATATTTGGCTTCACAAGTCGAGAGAGTAACTATGGACTGTTTCTTTGAACTCCAAGAAATAACAGAATCACAAAATGTGCTTTTTCTATCATCAATATCTCTCGCATAATCACTATCATAAAATCCCATAAGGTTGAAATCATTAGAAGAAGAATAAAATAACCCAAAGTCGATCGTACCTTTTAGGTAACGAAGAATTCTTCTAGTGACCTTCAAGTGAGTAGAGATAGGACCATCTATGAAGCGACTTACTACTCCAACCGCAAAGAGTATATCTGGCCTGGTACAAGTCAAGTACCTCAAACTTCGCACAAGACTTTTGAAAAATGTGGGATCCACTTTTTCTCCTTCATCAAACTTGAACAATTTTGTCCCTCTCCATCGGTGTGTTCACCGAGTTGCAATCGAGTATGTTGAACTTCTTAAATATTCCTTTTGTATAGCTTTTTTGAGAGACAAAAATTCCATCCTCCATCTGGCTCACTTCTAGGCCCAAGTAGTATGACATGAGCCCTACGTCTGTTATCTCGAACTCACGAGACATATCTTTCTTAAAAGCTTCAAACAAACTTGGATTATTACGCGTGAAAATAAGACCATCAAAATAAAGACAAACAAGTAAGATATCTCCATTAGTATGAACTTTAAGGTAAAGAGCATATTCACGGAGATAACGAGTAAACCCATTGTCTTGAAAATACTTGTCGATGCAACTATTCCATGCTCATGGAGCTTACTTTAATCCATATAAAGCTTTCTTCAACTGCAACACTTTATCTTCATGATTTTTTACCACAAAACCCAATGGTTATTCAACATAGACTTTTTCTTCAAGATAGTCTCAAAAAAGCTGACTTGACATCTAGTTGATGGATCTTCCACTTCATTTGCGCCGCCAAAGAGATCAGGAAACGAATCATCTCCATGCGGGCAACAGGTGCATAGACTTCTTCATAGTCAATGCATTGCCTTTGCTTGTAGCCTTTAGCCGCAAGCCGTGCCTTGTATCTCTCCATATCTCCACCAGCATTTTTCTTTGCCTTGTATACCCATTTAACTCCAATTGCTCGATGAACCTTGGGAAGTGTTGTTAACTCCCAAGTGTTGTTATTCTCTATTTACTCGATCCCCTCATGCATGGCTTGTCTCCGCCTTTTGTATTCAACAGCAGGGACGGATGTAGTATACTAGCTACGGGTTCAACTGAACCCATAACTTTTGACGCGGAGTAAAAATTTGTATGTAAAAATTTATTAAAATTACAAAAATAGTAGATATGAACCCATAACTTTAAAAATATAATAGGTTCAATATTAAAAATCTTAAAATTGAACCCATAGGATTTAAATCCTGGATCTGCCTCTGTTCAACAGCTTCATAAAAGTTCATTGGTTCACTATCACCAAAGAGACTATAAAAAATCCAAATTAGTAACTTCTTTTGTGTCCTCATAGAGCTCTTAAATACTCCTTGTACTTTGCGGTTGTTCATTTGAAATTTCTTGAGAATAGGGAGATGCAGAATTTGTTGGATAAGGAGGTGGAGTTGTGTCATGCACAGGTTCCACGATCCCTGGTTATTCTTCATCACCAAAGTATAGAAGAAAATCATATGAAATTTCTTCCTGGGCTTCCCAGTTCCATGCCAATTCTTCATCAAATTCAATATCGCGACTTACCATCACCTTACCGCTGCTTGGGTTGTATAACTTGTAGCTTTTTGAACTCGTATCATAGCCAACAAACATATGCTTAACACATCGAACGTCAAGATTCGCTCTCCCTTGATGTGGCACATGAGCATAGTCTATGCTCCCAAAGATTCTCAAGTGCTTGACACTTAGCTTTCTTCCACTTCATGCTTCTTGAGGGGTTTGATCTCTAACATTCTTTGTTGGAGACCTGTTTGTTTAAATAAATTGCAGAAGATACAGCTTCTGCCCAAAATTCCTTGGGCATATTTTTAGCTTTTAACATACATCTAGCCATATTAAGAATCGTTCGATTCTTTCTCTCTACAGCTCTATTTTATTGGGGTGAATAAGGTATCGTTAGAGGGAGATGAATTCCATGAGATTGACAAAAGTCATTAAATTCTTTTGAAGTGAATTCGCCTCCTCTATCAGACCTTAAAGCTTTTATTTCATAGCCACTTTCTTTTTCTACAAGTACTTTAAAATTTTTAAAAGCATCAAAAAATTCAGATTTTTGGTTCAAGAAATAAACCCAAGTCTTTCTAATAAAGTCAACAATGAAGAGTAGAAAATATTTACTTTTACCAAAGAAAGGTGGATTGATTGGCCCACACACATCAGTGTGAACAAGCTGTAGCGATTTGGTTGATCTTGACATGAACTCCTTTGGAAAACTCCTCCTTGCATGTTTTCCAAGAAGACAAGATTCACACAATTGATTGGTATGGTTGATTGATGGTATCCCATGCACCGTGTTCTTTTCTCCCGTTGATTTGAGCGCTTCAAAATTCAAGTGCCCAAATCGCATGTGCCTACACCATGATTCATCTTGCACATTAGCCTTCAAACACTTTGCATAAATTGTCTTAAGATTTAGATAAAATAATCTATTATTTGCCATATGCGCTTTAGCAATTAGAATTCCACTTGAATCTCTAAGCCAAAGATGCATATTTTTCATGTGGATGTCATATTCCTTTTTAAGAAGTTGGCCCAAACTCAAAATATTACTTTTTAATTTTGGCACATAATAAACATCTTGAATTAGCTTGTGACTACCATCTTTACAGGAGATCAGAATCGTACCTATCCCCTCGATTTAAATCTTTGAGGTATCTCCAAAGGACACATTACCTCTCACCGTTTTATTGATCTGCACAAACTTCTCTTAGCATCCACACATATGATTGCTTGCTCCATTGTCCAAATACCACGAGCTGCAATCATCCATGTCTTCTTCCTTGAGTGCCATCAATAATGTTGACTCATATTTTTCTTTCTTTTCGTCAACAAGGTTAGCTTTTTCTTCAATATTGCTACGACATTCCCAAGAGTAATGACCAAATTTATGATAATTATAACACTCAATTTTTGATTTGTCATACCTTTGTCCATTATTTTCTTGGTAGTAGCCACATCTTCTTCCTCTTCCTCATCTTTATCCACGACCACGACCTCTGAATGTATGGTGGATTTTAACTTCATTGTTGAAGTTGTCACCGTTACTTCTTCCTCTTCCATGACCGCCACGGCCTCGTCCCCGTCCATTCCCTTGATAGCTCTTTTCACCTCCATAATCCTTGAAGGATGCATGAGTTTTAAGAAGTTACTCCAATGGCACTTCTTTTCTCCTTTTGATTTTTTCTTCATGGGCATGCAAAGAGCCCTCCAATTGCTCTATCATCATAGAGTCTAATTCTTTAGACTCCTCAATAGCACACACCACAAAATCAAATTTAGGTGTTAAAGTACGAATGATCTTTTCCACCATACGGACATCTTTTATTTTCTCACTGTATCTTCTTAGTTGATTTACAACAGCCTTCACTTTTGAACAATAATCTGAAATGCATTCGGATTCTTTCATTTTTAAAATTTTAAAATCAGCCCTTAGAGTTTGAAGTTTTATCTTCCTCACCTTGTCTACTCCTTGAAGAGAATTTTGTAAAATCCCCCAAGCTTCCTTTGAGGTGGTAGCATCTGCCACCTTCTCAAATATGGCATCATCCAAACATTGGTGGATGAGCGTGAGGGCTTGTTGATCCTTCTTCCTCGTCTTTGCCAAGACCTCTTTTTCATTTTGAGGCAGAGCTTCCTCATTATCGGATTTTGCGTATCCTCTGTCTACGATTTCCCATACATATTGAGAGCCAAGAATGACTTTGATACGTAGACATCATTTCTCATAATTATCTTTTGTGAGACGGGGGTACTGAAAAGATAGCGCACCATTATTCTCCATGACTCTGATACCACGTTGTTGGAAAAAATAATAATCTCGCCCAGGAATAATATCCACGACAAATAATAATAACACAAGAGAATAACAACGATACCAACTCTTTTAATGGGGTAAAATACAATACCCGAGTTGAGCAATATTACCACTATAATATTACAACTTAGTAGTGTCAAGAGACTACTACAATTTTGAAAGAAATAGCACTTTTTATTTAAAAATACCTCACTACAATATTACTCACTATTTATCTCACAGACTACAATCTGTGGATTACTCTCTCTAACTTCTATTGCTTCTCTATTATTTTGGTGTAATTGAAATGAAGAATGGAGCCTTCTATTTATAGTAAAAGATGCTATCCAACAACTACAAAGAAGATGGCTTGTTGTTGATTTAGTCCTATAATCTTTCAACAAAGTTAGGCACTTCACATTCCATTTTTCTTCAATAAAGTTAGGCACCTCCCATCACATTTTTCTTCTTTTCATTTTATTTTCTTCAATATGAGCCTCACAGTTACAATTTATCTAGTTGAAAGGGGCGCTTTTACATTTCCTGCGAGTTGCTGGTAAGTGTAACAATAGGAGCTATTGCCAGAAGTAGCTGCATTTTTTGCCGGTATATCTATCACTTGGTTGGCTTCTCTGTAGCAATGAGCTATATTGACCTCTGCTTGATTCATCAACTGTATAATGTCATCAATAATGAATAATTTTTGAAAGATTGCTTTTTAAAGGATGCATAACATTTTAGAAGTGTTTGGCCCACATATTAAGTTATCAACATGCAACTCTTCTCAATTTCCAATTGATGCCAATGGCTTTTTCTTCTATTTCAGTCCCGGCTTTAATTCTTGATCAAGTTTCTGAGCATGGAAGAGTATTAAAATTAGTGTGTTGCTTTACAGGAAATTGCTGAGTCGTGATTATCTATAAACGAGGAGAATACTATTCGGCAATCTTTATTAATCGAGAACACGGTTTGAAATTCAACGAATAATAAGCTAGTTCCTCTACTTTATTGCACTTAAAATTGTTTGACTTCTTCTCATTCAGAGCTTGTTGCACCGGTAATGCCTAGTGGATTTGCATCTCATGTGTGATTTGCGAGCTATTACACAGTGAGTGAATTACCCAGTGCACACGCCAAGGGTAGCGGCAGCGAATTTCTAATTTTCCGAAAAAGAAAATTATATTTAAACTCGTAACGTGTACCTAACCTACACTATTTTTGCTAATGACCGGAAGATTTAGGAACTTTATCTCCGAGTTTCTAATATTCATACAATCTTTTATTAGTTTGCACTAAAATTACAATTTGTTCTTTCAATTTGTGTTCATAAAATTAAATTACTCGTGCTGTCGAACTAGCTTAACTTTTAGTATAAAAGTAAAAATACTCTTGGAAAAGTTGCACCATATATGAAAATATAACTTACATCTTTTAAGGGTTGGTAAAATGATTAGTGATAGAGATTAGGAGGTTGGTGTTTGTGATAGTTATCGATTATCAAAGAGTGAAAATAAATATTATGTGTTGATTAAACAAAAAAAATAAAACAAGAGTAAATAAATTGTAGTGACAAATGACCACGTTTTTGTGAGAATATAATTAAGTTGAGTTCTCTCATTAGGCAGAGAAAATATATAGCAACTGATTTCATTTTTAGGAATACATTTATTATGTGAGGAAAGTCAGTCCGAACCAAATTATTTTTTAAATACTAAATTACTTTTTTTAATTAAAAACAGATACCATTTGCAACTCTTCTAGAATAAGAAATTAAAATATTCGAAGTTCTCTAATTATTTTTTTACACCACACGAAATGTTCGAGAAGTTGTGCGAATTTATTAATTATAAAAAGGAAATTAAAAGCTCAAAAAGATGAAAATGACAGAGGCATATATCGATTGTGACCTCTTTATCATCAACAAGAAGCCTTTTTGTCATATTCCCTTCTACAATCTCATAAAGTCATAATAATAATAATAATAATAATAATAAAAGCGCAGTATATTTTTCTTAGTTTCCTCCTCATTTCCACTTTTGTGGCATAATGAAGTTTAAAAAATAAAAAATGTAAAAATTATCATCTTAAATATGGCATAAAATTAATATAGCTTAAAAGAATATCATTAAAATTTAACTAAAAATATTAAAATTAAATTATTTTTAAATATAAAAAAATATTATTCCTTTTGTAATATAATCTTACATAAAATTAAATGAAAGGAGTATAATTTATGAAGAGTAAAAAGGCGAGAAAAAGGGAAAAGAGTCAATTTTGCATCTCTTGATCTTTAATACCGTCTCCGCTTTAGTATTCGTCTAACCTATCATTTATCTCTCTTAAACGTTTCATTTGATTAACATATTCCACCTATTGGAACCAGATCCAGTAATTATGAATTTGAGTATTTTAAACAATTAGTTTTTCAAAAAGATAAATGTTTAGGACTGAAAATAATATTAGTAAATTTTTTATGCAACAGTTTTTTAAATTTAAAAATAATTTAACTTGAACTTCTAATTTATCTCTAGTGACATATTTTTATATTCATACAGATATTATGACGTATTTAAAATTATAAATTTTATAATTGTATAAATATTATGACATATTTCGAATTATAAATTTTAAGAATATTTTTTTTTTAATTTTTAGTCTATTTAAATTACGTCACATAATTTGAAACAAAGGAGTAATTAATAAATATATAAGAATAACTTTAACTTTAAGAAACATAAAGATTTCCACCTTCTAGGTCCTTCAAGAACTCTACTCTTTAAATTATCAGAATCCAAAAGCATAAATTTATATAAATACAAGAATCCAACAAGCTAAATACAGAAAACTCAGAGAAGAAGAAACAAGAGGAAGAAGAAAATGGCAAAAGCACGTTCAATAGGAATAGGTATAGATTATTCAGCAACAAGCAAAATAGCACTGAAATGGGCAATTGATAATTTAATAGAAGAAGGTGATAAAATCATAATTATTCATGTTGTTTCTTCTAAAGTTGACACTACTAATAAGCAGCTTTTTGAAGACACTGGATCTCGTAAGTTTTTTCTTTTATTTTTTTATTTAAAGAAGTTTTAATTTGTTTATTTCATTGTAATTAAACACATATGTTGCTAATTATTTTATATATTTTGCAGCTTTAATACCTTTGGATGAATTTAGAGAGATTAATGTGTCTAAGTATTATGGACTTAACCCTGATAGAGAGGTTCTTGATATGCTTGACACTGTTTCCAAGCTTAAAAAGGTAAGTTTAATTCTTTCTCTTTCTTCTTCTCCTCTTCCTCTTTTTCAGGTTGCGATAACTTAACCAATGACGTGTCCTTAAGGACCATTAAAGAAATTGAGTTCTATGAAAACATTTTCGAAAAAAATTATATTGTACAAATAGAGTTAAATAAATTTTTTGGTGTATATTTAAATTTTTAAATCCCCTTAATGTAAGTAAAGTTTTAAATGTAATGGTAAAGGGAGTTCAAAAATTACTTTAGTTCATAATTAAGTTTGAATCCTAGTTAAGTGTATTATCTTTTCTTTCTTTTTTTTGAATTAACTTGTTAGAATTTCTGATTTTGCCATAGTTAAAATCTTTTTCTTATTTTGGAAGAGCTTTGTGTTAAGAAAATTAAGGATTGTTTAATTATTAGTTTGTGAAATTAAATTGTTGGGAAATTGAAAATTACAGGTAATAGTTATGGCAAAGGTGTATTGGGGAGATGCAAGGGAGAAGCTTTGTGATGCTGCAGAACATCTCAAGCTTGATTCACTTGTAGTTGGAAGCAGAGGTTTAGGTGTCCTTAAAAGGTAAATTACACATCCCAAAAAAAAAAAAGCAAAAAAAATTCTTTAACCTTAACCATTAAAATTCTCATTTTTCCTCAAGATAACTTAACAATCTATGTCTGTTGAGAAAATATTCGAAGAATTATTTTAAATAAAGTATACTGATGGTATAAAAAAATTGATTACATTATTGATGTATAAAAGAGGATGATAAATATTCTGCGTTCACACAAATAAAAAAAATAATTAAATGTTGTTCTGATCTTTTATCAGAATAAATAAGGCATCAGTTTAATTATCAATATGGGTTAATTTGCAACTAGTTATATATTTGCAGGGTGTTACTTGGAAGTGTGAGCAACCACGTGGTGCAAAATGCAACGTGTCCTGTCACAGTTGTGAAGGCCAGCCCATCAAAGTAAAAATCCTATAAAGTTTGTTTTATTGTAAAAAGAAAAAAGAAAAAAAAGCCCTTTTGCTTATTTTGGATAACTTTACTTGTGTCCATTTTGTACTTTTACTTATGTTTTTTTCTGTACATATATTTTTGGATTTACTTATCAGGTTCATTAGTATGAGTTGGCTTTTGTTTGAGAGTGTTTTGTACGAGATACAATTGTGGGGTTCTATTATTTCGAGTTTATCATCTTATATGATTTTTGTTGATTTCTTGTTTGTCGTTATGAACACTTGTCTTTGTTGAATGCTGAATGTTTCACTTGTGAGCTGGAAAAAAAAATTGTGAAGTTCCTTGAGATAAGTGAACACTGTGAAAACATGAAGGGTCGATGTTAACAAAAAGCAAAACCTTGCATCAAGTTTAGCCAAGAATTATTTTTTTATAACCGTGATGTCCTGATCAATTTGTTCGTATTTCGACTAATTTTATGAAGTACCTGTCGTTCAAGTACTTGTACTGAATGATCTTTTTCACCAATGTTGGATAAATAAAAAGGTTTCGTTTGGTATTTTTTATTTTTATTAGAATTTAAACTTGATCACTAGATCACACCCTTGGATCCTTAAAGTTAATATCTTGATGAACTTTTGCTCAAAGGAGTGAAATGCCAATGCTTGCACTACATTGCAATACATAAAATTTCGTAACTTTTTTCTAAGAAAGAGTCTTTTTCTTTCTTGCTTCCATTTTCTTTTGATCTAGTGCGGTTACAAGTTCTTCGATATTTTTCTCCATTTAAACATTCACGTTGGAGACATATATACTTTTTGTTCTTCAGGCAGATAGGAAGATGCAAAAAAATAAATAAAGAATGAATGAATTGGTTAAACATGATTTATCTAATCTATGTGGAACAAATTGGTCAACTTTGGGATAAATCCTGTAAATATTTGTCATTTTGATTTTGAGATTACCACTCAGATTAGACACGTTAGCATCATCATTTATTCTACTCATCCAAACCATACTGTTTCCTAAAATATTCTTCAGCAACAATTGTCGCAAATATATCATATAGAGTGCAGGGGTAACTGTTAGTTTTCTAGAATTACGACAATTTTAGTATCCACAAGTTTTTTTCACTTTAAAACTTTGACATGTATACTTAGTAAAATGTCATATTTCAGGATAGTAAGCCACTCAAAAGTCAAAGCAAATGAAATTGGTTTGGATTTTGATGATAACATAGGGCATTTTTTTTATTTTATGAAGGTGGTGTTTGGTCCAGCTTGCATGAACCTCGAGTATTCCAACGGATACCTATAACCTCCCACCAGTACAAGTACTAGACATGTTTATCTAAGAAAGCCTGAGCCAAATTGCTGAAACTTGTATTAACTGCAGCTGCATAACTTTTGATGGCATCAATTACTTCTGGCTTTAAAATCTCTTCCTTGTTTGATGCATTGCAAAGATAATACAGAGCTCCTAGAGCATAATTTACCTGCCAGTTTGAAGTTCATTTGTTAAAACCATTGGTGAAATGCATGCACATACATCCATATACATATGTTACTGTTGCTCTCTATGTGCATATGCAAACAATAACCATTTTTGATTGTTATAGATAAATACGCTGTGTAACAATTCGTATACTGTAACTGCTCAGAAGAGGATGTCGATGAGAGACTGACATAGACTTTGAGAAGTAAAACTGACCACTACGCATAAGCCTGTTGATGATCTGAAAAAGAAGATTCAGTTTCTGAAATTCCAAATGACATGTTCCTCCTTCAGAAAGCTAGAATGAGTGAAGTCTCCTTTAGGTTTAGCCAAAGAGATTGAAGCAAAATCATATGCCTCTAACTCAGTTCATTCCCTATATGGTAAAGGTAGGTATGCCTGTACCCTTTTTTGATTCAACCAAGGTAGGCTCGTGCTGGGGTTCACTCGTGAAAGGAAGGTCCTAGCGGTAAAGTAAAGATAATCTTGGAGACAGGAACAAAAATACTACTAAATTTAAGAGCTTTTTTTATAAAGGCAAACATCTTTTATTCTGGATGCCGCCCAAAGTAGCAGAAATTCATACGACACCAACTGTTAAAACGACTACATTCAATAAGATGTGATAACACTGATGCCAGGTAAATTCTTATCAGAGTAATCGACAAGATTGACAGATCAATGGTACTCGGCAGCCCAAGTAACGACTGTTAGTTTGGAGTGCTTCTCACTATGTTTATGTGCAAATTTTAACGAGTGAACAGCAAAGCACTCAATAATCAAGAAGACCACAAACTGTTTGTTTATGTCCTTACCGTGTTCCTAACAGGACTTGACAAACACTGGATGACGAGAGGGATACCATCATTTTGAGTGATAAGAGCAGCATTTGCTGGATCTGCAAGTCACAAATGCACACGAGTTAATTTTCTGGAGCAGCTTACAGTAAGTCTACTGCGATTCAGAGCATACCAACAAAAAAAGTTCCAAATCATGGAATCAACATAAATTCCAAAAGCTTTAGTCTTACCAGCACAAGCATTGCAGATTCCTCCAATCCCAAACTCCACAAGCCTCTCACTAGGCTCAGTTAAACAGTCAAGAAAAAGTTCTATAACATTAAGCTGTTTAATATTACAAGACAAGTTGAGGCAAACAGAACAGGAAAAGATGATTCAATAACAAGATTAAACTACTCATCAGAAGATTCTTAACCTGGCGCAAAAAGGTATAGTTGTAAGGATCATATGCAAAGTTCGCCAAATTAGCAACAATCTTCTCTTTCGTCTCTGTAGTAACAAGAATGTATCAAACCATATAGAGCTGAAACGAGAAGTGAAAAACAAAAGCACATTATAGTTACTTGCTTCTATATTGGCTTAATCTTTGGCAAACATGAAATTAACTTCCCACTTAATAGCAACCCAAAATATCAGACTGACAGGCTCTATCAGTTAGCACTATTGATTGTGCTCGGAGTGTTAGCCTGATGCTAAGGAGAGGACAGACATCTAAGCAATTAGGCAGTTATCCCTTTGATTCTTTTTCTCTTTTTCGGACAGATGTAGTCGTGTTGCCACAGCTAACAGATATCTTCTGGTCAGTGCAAACAGTTGCTCTTTCACTCAACATCTCGCATGAAAAACTCAACTCCACAATAAGTTGCCCTACAAATATGAACACAGCTTTCTTGTGACTTGAAAGTATTAATGCTTGTTTACCATGTTCTTATCTTAATATTAACATTATTGTAATCTGGAAAACACCTACGAACTCCCTGATCAAATAATTGCAATTGACTCAACAAAGAGGTCAATATGATATTCTGATAAAACATTTTGTCTCATTACAGTATAATCCAAGATTGTAGACACAGAACGAAGCAGTTGAATAAAACTCTAAGCATACCTTCAGAAGATGCATTCTGAAACTGAGTTACCAATTCCTGAAACAAGAATGAAGGAATTGATTAGTGAAATATGCAAACAAGTTTTCTGCATATCCAGGAATTTCATGTACAAGTAATGTTTTCTTAATATCAGCATATGAAGTTCTGCAGTTGAGCAGTTCCAGTCTTCTTCCTTACATAATGTCAGACGATCAAATATATCGAGTAAGGAGGCCTAACCTGAAGGTATTCCACCCTCGGAGTTCCATATTTTCCAGTGCGTTCGTCTTGCCTTTGGCTATTCGTGAACATGTGACTGCAACTATGGAAGAGGAAGAGATCAGACTTCAGCAACAATGTAAACAGGATGCGCACTAAATATAAGCTTCAAACTTACAGTTGTATTTTCCTAGTAATAAAGCAATTAATATTAGTAAAAGCAACTTAGATCTAGCAGAAACGGAGAACAGAAAAAGCAACTAGTATCCCTTAGATTCTGATCATTCCCCTTTTCTTCCCCAACACTTGTCATAACCTTAAACCCCACTGCTACACCCTTGTGCCATCTATCCAGCTCAATAACCTTTCCTCCACCTCCATATCCTGCCCTTGCTAAGTGGCCGTCACCTTCTCGTCGGCAATCACCGTCGCCAAGAATGGCATAGTCGCAAAGCTTCATTACACAAGCATATGATGTTTAAATGTGACCCCCCCCCCCCTCTCCGGTCCTTTAGACGACAACAACAACAACAACAAAAAACTCAGTGTAATCCCACAAATAGGGGTCTGGGGAGGGTAGTATGTACCCACCCTTACTCCTACCTTAGGTAGAGAGGTTATTTTATGATTACTGTAAACTAGTCCATGGACAAACTCTCAATGAACCATTAATTATCAATCAACTATCCCTCAATCTCATATTAGTTCAAAGACCAAATAATCCATCTTAAGCAGAAACTTAGGTTGCCTAAATCTCACACTTTTCCTGCTGAAGATAATTACTTTGACCCCAAATAGTTGGTACAATATTTTTCATTTGTTTCCATTGTGTTCTATATTTAGTTCTTTTTTTTTATGACCTAGACATCCATCTGGGGTGAACCCTTATGACCAACCACAGCCTTCAAAACTCGGGGATAATGGGTCTGCCGCTCTACCATTCTCCACTTAAATACCCATTGTGTTCAATTCTTAACCGGTTACGACAAGTTAATAAAGCTTTTCATTGTAGCAAGACATCCAATGATAACTAAAGGCCAAAAAAGGAAGCAACAAAGTTGATTACTTTGCAGATAATTCAAGATCAACCAAATGGTCTAATAATTAAAATTCCTCAAAGACCTGAAACACATTGAAACCAAATGCTAAAAGAGGATTTTCAACCAAAAAAATGAGAATCTAAAAAAACAATAGTAGCACTTAATTCAACTCAAGCTGCTAAAGGGGATTTTCAATCAATCAAATGCAACATTAGAAACTACCAAAGTGTGAAAAAGGAGCAAAAAATAGAGCTGTAAACAGATTAAATTTATACTTTTGAGCAAAATGAGGGAAAGCTCCGACAAGAGGAGATAGTGGTTTCTTCCGTTTTCCGGCAAAGATGACGGGAGAGCAATTGGGCTTCAGGCCGTTGGGCTAGAATACAGTAGATAGGTACAAATGACATCATGTATCCACTTTTTAAATGGTTCTATTTAAAACCTAGCCGAATCTTATAATGGATTTAACGTTTAGCCACATTGTTGAACAGCCAAGTTCAAATAGTTCGAATTATCACAACTCAAACTTCACGACACTGGCCTATCCGCCTGAAGTTCTTCATTCTATAGCTAACTTCATGACACTAGCCTGAAGTTCATTATATTATTGTTGAAGATGTTCAATAAAATTTTAATCTGTTTGTATAGGGTAAAATCGGTTCGAATTAAATACTCGAATAATAGAGCGACACGTGGAACCGAAGACAGACAAAAAGCGAAGCAAGTAGAAACCAAGACCGGGGACAGCAGTCTCGGTTGGCACCGGGAAGACCCTGAAGGGAATATTGCTAATGAAGACAAATGAACGTTTGTCACCCGATGACATTCAATAAAAAATATATTTTTCAGTATCAAATACACAATCTGTTATAGAGAATTTTGGAATTCATAGCCTGCTGTTATACATTCATCAATGGCCCCCATGATTATCATTTAAGAGGAGCTTGATCCTAGGACCTTGTTCCCTAGGTGCAGCTATAAATAGTGACTTTAACAACTATTGTAGGGGACACGAATTTTCTGACAAACTTATGCTACACATTATTCTAAAGCTCAATAATATTTTATTTCTAGTCTATTGATAGTCTTATTACTGCCTTCAGAAGTTCTGCTCCCGGAACCAAGTTATTTGCGGATCCTCCTCGTCTAACGATCAACATAATTTCGGGGGGAACGAGATTAATGGTGTAACCTTTTCAGTAGCAAAAAAGACAAAGGTATCAGTGACCCATAGCAAGAGACTCCGGGAAGTCACCGAGGATGATATCACCTTCACGGAGGAGGACGCAAATGTACTCCTACTACCGCACAACGATCCCCTGTTAATTTTGTTTAACGTTTTAGATTTTAAAATTAAACGTGTTTTGGTGGATCTAACCGGAAGCATCATTCCGTCCATAAAGCTCCTCGTCGGGTTCAACCTAGTAAGTGTGACAACCCGAGGGGAGATCCTGCTGCCCACAAACACCAAAGGGGTCATGAAGACGATCCTGTTTGAAGTAGTACACGGCGACATGGGCTACAACATTATTCTTGGAAGACCATGGCTGTACGAGATGAAGGTTATGCCATAACATATCATCAACTTCTGAAATTCCCAACTCCAGAAGGAATTAAACAAATAAGAGGTGATCTACCGGCGGCAAGGGAGATGAACACGATCTCGGTTTTCAGTAGGGGTAGCAAATATGATTCCCAACTGATAGTAAATCAGGTATACGGGATCTGAAAATCAGGTATACGGGATCTTCGACACCAAAGAGGAACGCATGCAACAATATGTAGTGAAAGTACTGCTCGCACGGTTCAGGGAATGGTTGTCGCACCTCCTTTTTTCGAAGATAAGGAGTTTTTTCAATTAAAGTGACATTATTTGAAATGAGATTGTTTTATTTTTATTTTTAGAGTCGCCACTTGAAATAATTATTTACGGTGTTCCAAGTCACCAAATTTGGAATCTCAATTCAAGAAAGTTTGACTCTATTTATGATCTGCGAACACAGAAGACCGGGTAAAAAATTCTGTTAACCCGGGAGAAAGTGTGTGGCACTCCCGAATTCTATGGTTTTAGCACGATCGCTCAACAAATAAACTTGGCTTAAATATCTGATGATTACACGTTTTAGACCTATGTGTGTTTGACCATTTTACCGCTTTTAATTGCAATATTTTAAGTAATTATGGAGTTTATTTTGAACGGGGCACGATGTTGTGCACTCGTTGTTTCACACACATTGCAAATCACGCCACGCGAAACGTACCCGCGATTTAACCATATTTATTATTATTATTTGAAATTGAGGTATCAAGTCACATAAATGCACACTTGAATTTTGGAGTTAGATATCACAGTTGGGCCTAACCCACAACTGTGACAATCATTTTATTAATTGCGCCTAAAGCAACTAGCGCCTATAAATCTTCTTTCAATTTGGAATTATATTTGGCGAATCAATTATTAAAGGACAAAAGGGTCAATTAGCATGTTCATGCCATAATGACTGGATTTCTCTTTTCAAGTGTCAAACAAACTCCACATTCCATTAACAGTATCCATCCTTACTTTATTAAGCGAAGACCAACCAGAAGAATAAATCAACGAAAACCTAACTTAAAACAAAGGAATACAACACTACTAGATGATTCAACCCCTTTAGATTTTGTGCTCACGCCTCTGGGACCAATTTAGATCCAAACTATTTGCTCAATTCTAATATAATGTCGATAGCTAAGACAAAAGTTTACCTCAAAATCCATATGGCTTAATATTCATCAATGTTGAAATAAGGAAACAAATCATATTAAATGATCCAAAAAATCAATGAAAACAAACTGGAATGTCATGCCATCTATTCATTCGTGCAAGCAAGTAACAACACATATGGATAAATAACCAGGGAAGAGATGAAAGAACGGACCTTTTATTGGTGAAATTTTAGAGCGGATACAATGAAAATAGAAACTCTAGAACAGTAATCCTCAAGCGAGCTACAAACTAGAAACCCGGACCGAAATCGGCGTTCCCGAACGGACTCATCTCTGCTGGGTCTGGATGGTGGTTTCAAGCTGACTTTCGCACAGTTGAAGTTTGGGCTGTTTTGGATCTGGATTTTGGAGTGCTTTTGGACTGAATTTTATGGAGCTTTTGCTGCATTTTTATGGTGTTTGAAGGCTGAGATCTAGATAAAAAGGATGGGGTGTTTGGTTGTCCGAAAATGGAGGTTAAAGGTCAGTTTTGTGACTGTTTTGGGGTGAGTTTTCGGACTGTTTTGGGACTCTAATGGAGGTTTGACAGCTCGGGGAAGAAGAAGAAGAAAGAAAAAATTGTTACTGCTTTAGCTCTCTCTGCTTTCTCCGTCCCTATCCGTCTCCTCCTTTCGTGTCGAGGGCCTTGATCAAGGAATTCTTTTCCAAATTATGCATATGTGTGGGGAAAAATGTGTTAAAAAGACATCTCAACTATTACGTAAGTATTTGGGACACCTTTTTATTAACAAAAGTCTTACTAAGAGCCACGTTGGATGGGCTTGTTTTAACTATAAGCCAAAAGTCATAACTTAGGAATTCTAACTTTTTGCTTTTGGCTTATTTTTATCATTTTAGTTTAAAAATAAGTACTTAAAAGAATTTTTTTACTTTATCCAAATACTACAAAATAACTTAAAAGCTATTTTGGCTTAAAATAACTTAAAATAAGCCAATACAAACGGGTTCTAATTAAGAAGGATGTAATTAGAAATAAAAAAACTTTGGGATAAAATCTTAAAACACAAAAAAAAAAAAAAAAAAATCTTTTAATGAGATGATTTTCCAACTTTTCTATCTTTTTTCTTTCTTCTCTTTTCAAAATTACACACGATTTTCCCCCATGCTTTTCTAATTTTTCTCTCAAATTCAATCTCCAAACTCAATACTACTATAGGGCTTCAAAAATCGGCTCCATTCCTTTCAAATTTACTTTGAAGTTGAAATTTCATCATTAAGGCAAGTTTTTTTCTTCTTTTTTTTTAAATCATATTGATAAACCTCGAACTTGTTATTTTAACCCTAAATTTATTTTTTGGGGGTGTTTTTGTATCTTCTCGTTGTTGTGTAGTTTTTGTGCCTAAATTCTAGAGTTATTGTGTAGTTGATATTTTTGATCAAAAATTTGATATTTTTATGTTGTTTAATTGTAGCCATTGATGTGGTTGTTCCGCGTGCCTATAAAATTAGTTGTTGTGATATTGAAACAGTTATATTGCTCTATTTTGGGTTTGTGAAATTCTTTTTTGCTCAAATGTTTCAAACATGTTAGTTGAGTGTTTGAAACATCTTAAGATACTGTTAAATATTCGTGTTGTTATTGTTGTATGCTATGAAGTTATTGCAATGCTTATCTGGGTTTGGTTAATAATATTTTGAGCTGAGTGTTTGAAATATCTCATTAAGATGTTTGAAGCTTCATACAAAATGTTTGAAACATCTGTAATGTCATGGGCTGCTTTCCATCATCAACCCATGACCCCTTGGACGCGCCCCGTGGCGTCCCGGCAAGCCTCCCAACGCCTAGCGCCACGGTCGGCCCCGTGGCCTCGGCAGCGCCAAGTGACAAGCGAGCATGCGCCTCTGTCGCCC
This sequence comes from Nicotiana tabacum, assembly GCF_000715075.1. Classification (NCBI taxonomy): domain Eukaryota; kingdom Viridiplantae; phylum Streptophyta; class Magnoliopsida; order Solanales; family Solanaceae; genus Nicotiana; species Nicotiana tabacum. Next base: position 7,360,343 of record NC_134102.1, on the reverse strand, counting down.
CACCGATAATCAATGCCAGCGCCCAGCGGCTGGCCAATGCCATCAGTGTCGCGTGCACCGACAATGCCACGAGCACAAATCATCATGTTGCCAACAGCGCCGCACACCCAGACAGTACCCCGCGCGCAGACCCAATGCCAAGCACTAGCGCCCAGCCGCTGGCAGATCCAAATAGTGCTGCGTGCGCCCATAGCAATGCGCGCAGACCCTGCTGCTCAAGACAAAGTTGCTACCATCGGACTTGCTTCCATAGAAGACTAAGTCCTTTTCATTATAATTATAAAGCAGTTTTACTTCATTCATTTTCAGTGTGCTTCTACAGTTTTCTTAGGTCAACTCATGTAACTTTGGTTTATTTTTTTTAAGCATTATTATGGGGGACCAAAGCATTCAAACATTCAAGCATTCAAACAATTCTCTATACTGGTGTCTCTCCCCCCCGACACCGCATTGCATCTTGTAATAGCTTTTATCATCATCAATACAATCATCATCTTTCATCATCAATTGCTCATTTTTCGTTGCTCAATTGCTCACGACATTGGTTTTCCCGTACGGCACTGACAATCTAGTCTAGCGTACGGCGAGGACCTCAGTAGGCGCATAGCCACCGCACTGACATCGGTTGCTTAGCCTTACGTCGCCCTTCCAAGGAACTTCAGGAAGGTGCCGCGTAATAGTTGGTATCACAGCCTAGGCTCGACATCGGACGAGGGAACTCATTGGCATCATCATCACCATTTCTGACCATGGTGAATTACGGGGATCGCATCACGACCCTAGAAGAGACGGTTGACGCATTACGGCCCATCGTGGATACGTTGCCTGATCTAAAAACCAGCCTAGTGCAAAGGTTGGATGACCTGGACCGCAGAATGCGGCAGGCAGAAATTGACATTGCAAACATCAGTCAAGACTCTGAGAAAGACCGGGAAACGGCTGCCGTCGAGGCAACCAAAATTCATGGCCAATTCGAGGACCTCCAACAGGAGCGTGTCGAGGATTTAGCCCATCGGGAACTAGAGGCAGACAGACTGACCGTCATGCAGTAAACCATAGACAACTTGACAGGCCAGTTCAATGTTGTCAATGCTGCCCTTCAAAGCCTGCTCAAAGGAGGCGAAAACCACATCAGGGTTGCCATGAACATTGCCCCCATGCCACAAAAGCTGAAAATTCCGGAGCCCAAGCCATACAACGGAGCCCGGGATGCTAAAGAAGTAGAAAACTTCATCTTCGACATCGAACAATACTTCGATGCCGTTGGACAGTTGGAGGAATCCAAGAAGGTAGCAATTGCTGCCATGTATCTTCAAGGCGATGCAAAACTCTGGTGGCGAGTCAAATACGAAGCCATCAGGGCCGGTGAAGATACTCTCCAGACATGGGCAGAACTGAAGGCCGCCATACGCCTACAGTTCTTCCCCGAAAATGTGGAATACAATGCACGAAGAAAGTTGCGTGAACTCCGTCACACCAGGTCGGTGCAGGACTACGTGCGTGAATTTTTCGCACTCATGCTAAACATACGGGATATGGGGGGACAAAGAAAAACTGTTCGCATTCATAGAAGGTTTGAAACCTCATGCTCGTATGGAACTGCAAAGACAACGGGTAGATACCCTACCCAAGGCCATTCAAGCTGCTGAGTGCCTTGGGGATTATCAGTTAGAAACTCAGAAGGATAGGCCCCAGCCGCCTGTCCGAGGGGGATACAACGGGAGCCAACCTAGCAATGGTGGCCCCAATAGAAATGGAGGAGATCGAGGTGTATCCAAATCTAAGACTCCTTCCTCAAGCAGCAACACTGCTGCATCAGTCAACAATAATCAGGGGAGAAAGCCCCTATCAGAATGCTGTCATTGCGGCGGGGAACATTGGAACAATCAATGCCCCAATACACAAATCAATGCTCAACAAACTGTTGATGATGACAAGTCAGATACCGACGACTCAGACGGCACCGATCCAATAGGTGCCTTCAACGCATTTATCGGCTCCATTCATGATACCTTGGCGGGAACCAGTGCTAGCAACCCCAAGAAGAAGGCATTCCCAATCGACAAGAAAGGGAAAGGAAAGGCGGACGTGAGGCCTCCCACATCACAAAAGAGGACCTTAATGTTCGTTGGCATGAAAGTAAACGGCAGACCTATTCGGGCATTGATAGACACGGGTGCCAGCCACAACTACCTGGCCTCAACTCAGGTACAACGCCTCGGTCTAGCAGTGCAAAAATGCAAAGGTCGTGTCAAGGCTATCAACTCTCCATCTTAGCAAGTGAGTGGAATAGCCAAAGAAGCGCCAATCCAGCTTGGCCCATACAAGGGAATATTCGACCTATGCATAGCTATCATCGATGACTTCGAACTGATAGTGGGATTGGAATTCCTCAGGCAGACCAACACCATCCCGGTACCATATGCCAACATGCTCCTAATGATGGGAGACAACGGGGCCAAACCCCACACCATACCGTGCATATCCAAGAAGATGGTCGCTGGAAACATCACGGCCATACAGTTTAAGGAAGGAACCAATAGACCTGAACCCACGGTTCCGGCTGCCCTCAACATCATCAAACAGACATCACATCATCGGGGTCCAACAGCTCATGGTGCCCCTCATTGTGTGAAGACTTGTCAAGCATTCCCAAAGGACAAGTCGGATCACTCAGCACAAGCGGGACTCTTGGAGTCGCTACCTGTCCCACAGAGACCTTGGGAAAGCATTTCCCTGAATTTCATCACAGGATTACCCAAGGTCGGAAATCATGCAACCATCATGGTGGTAGTAGACCAGTTTTCCAAGTATGCTACCTTCATCGCAGCCCCACAGAACATATCAGCAGAAGATACAGCTCGACTCTTCTTCTCTCATGTTGTCAAACATTGGGGTATGCCCAGCAACATCATTAGTGACTGCGACCCACGCTTCACTAGCAAGTTTTGGACCCAACTCTTCAGTTGCCTCGGATCCAAATTGAGTTACAACTCAAGCCATCATCATCAGCAAACATATGATCAAACAGACCGATTCAATGACATGCTGGAGGAATATCTCCGCCAATTTGCAACCGGGTCACAAACACATTGGGTGAAGCTTCTAGATGCTGCTCAGCTGTGTTTCAATTCACAAAAGTGCGCCCATACAAATAAAAGCACTTTTGAAATTATTACCGGACAGCAACCGCTACTCCCACAAAATGTGAATGCACCAAACATGCCATCATCTCACCGAGCTGCTAGTTTTTCTATAGAATGGGAACAAACTTTGAAGATAGTGCGGAGCTATCTTGTCAATGCCCAAGACAGGGCAACGAGGCATGCCGAACAAAACCGTCGCTTTGCCCAACATAAAGCAGGGGACAAAGTGAGGGTAAGAACCCCGAGGCAGAACTTGTTTGCAAAGAGGACCCAAGATCCTCGCCTATTGCCAAGCTACATCGGGCCTTTTTCCATTGAAAGGCGCATCGGGAAATCCACATACCAGCTGAACACACCAGCCTGGTGGAAAATCCATCCAGTCTTCCATGTCAGCCGCCTCAGGCCATTTCAGAAATGCATAGAAGATCATTCAGAAAGACATCTCACAGCACCGAGGGGAACAGACCTCCCAGCCATCAAGAGCCTGACCAATCATAATCATCCGGCATGTAAGGCTCCGAGGACGTCGCCAACTCAGGTGGGGGAGAATGTCATGGGCTGCTTTCCATCATCGACCCATGACCCCTTGGACGCGCCCCGTGGCATCCCGGCAAGCCTCCCAACGCCTAGCACCACGGTCAGCCCCGTGGTCTCGGCAGCGCCAAGTGACAAGCGAGCATGCGCCTCTGTCGCCCCACCGATAATCAATGCCAGCGCCCAGTGGCTGGCCAATACCACCAGTGACGCGTGCACCGACAATGCCGCGAGCACAAATCATCATGTTACCAACAGCGCCGCACACCCAGACAGTGCCCCGCGCGCAGACCCAATGCCAAGCACTAGCACCCAGCCGCTGGCAGATCCAAATAGTGTCGCGCGCGCCCACAGCAATGCGCGCGCAGACCCTGCTGCTCAAGACAAAGTTGCTGCCATCGGACTTGCTTCCATAGAAGACTAAGTCCTTTTCATTGTAATTATAAAGTAGTTTTACTTCATTCATTTTCAGTGTGCTTCTACAGCTTTCTTAGGTCAACTCATGTAACTTTGGTTTATTTTTTTTAAGCATTATTAAGGGGGACCAAAGCATTCAAACATTCAAGCATTCAAACAATTCTCTGTACTGGTGTCTCTCCCCCCCCGACACCGCATAGCATCTTGTAATAGCTTTCATCATCATCAATACGATCATTAGCTTTCATCATCAATTGCTCATTTTCCGCTGCTCAATTTCTCATGACATTGGTTTTCCCGTACGGCACTGACAATCTAGTCTAGCGTACGGCGAGGACCTCAGTAGGCGCATAGCAACTGCACTGACATCGTTTGCTTAGTCTTACGTCGCCCTTCCAAGGAACTTCAGGAAGGCGCCGCATAACAGTAAGGATGTTTAACAATCCATGAGATATTTCACCAAAAGATACTTGATTATCACAATGAGATGGCTGATTATTTTAGCGATTAAAAAAAATCATTGATATAGATGTATAGATAAAGAAGTTTGGAGAACTATAATATGAACATTGCTAGTTTGCTTTCAAACCCCATCTAACTAGCTAGAAACTTGTGATGACCCAAAATATCATCTTTAAATTTAATAAGTAATCATGTGTTCTAAGACCTCAAAAATCACCATTTTTTATTCCTCAACTTGCGTGCGCAGTCCGAAAAAGTTTCCGGAAAGTTTTCATGTGAAAAATGGATTAAAATGTGAAATAGAGCTTTAAAACTCAAGTGAGTTAACTTTGGTCAATATTTTTAGCAAATGGACCCGGATTAGTATTTTAATAGTTTCGGTAGCTCCATATCATGATTTGGGACATAGGCGTATACCCGGAATTTAATTTGGAGGTCCCTAGCTCAAGTTATGACCATTTAACGGAACTAGCAATTTAAAGGCTAAAGATTCCAAGTTTGACCACAGGGTTGACTTTTTGATATCGGACCCAAAATCTAATTCTGGAAATCTTAACAGCTCTGTTATGTCATTTATGACTTGTGTACCAAATTTGAAGTCATTCCAGATTCATTTAATATGTTTTGGTACGACATTTGCAAATTGAAAAGTTTAAAACTCATAGTTCGAATCGGGTGTGAATTGTAATTCCAGTGTTATTTGACGTGATGCGAGACCCTGAGTAAGTCTGTATTATGTTATTGGACTTGTTGGTATATTCGTGCGGGATTCCGAGAACCCCGAGAGTGATACAGATTAAATCAAATCAAGAATTGGACTTAAGCAAAATCTGATTTTTTTTCCTTCTATTGTAATCGCACCTGCGAATTTTTGCCCACAGGTGCAAGCTCGCAGAAGCGAGCCTTCGATCGCAGATGCGCCCGGGCGTGGCTGGGCAAAAGTCCGCAGGTACGGAAACCTGCACGCACCCGCATGTCCGTAGAAGCAAAGGCAGCACAGGTGCGCATTTTTCCTCCGCAGGTATGAGGCATCGCCTGGCAGCCCCATTTCGCAGATGCGTGATTTTTCTTGCAGATGCGAGCTCGCATGTGCAAGCCCAGGCACCGCAGGTGCAGAAATGCCTGGGCAGTGTATATATCGAAGAGTCCGATATTTTACTCATTTTGGTTATTTTGAGCTCGGTTAAGGCGAATATTTGGGCGATTTTCACGGAAAATATTGGGGTAAGTGTTCTTTATCCTATATTGATTATATTTTATGATTCCATACTCGTTTATATCATGAATCCGTGAATTTATGGAAGAAAAATCAGATTTTTCTAAAATCTTCCAAAAACGAGAAATTTAGATTTGAAGGTCCATTTGATATCGGAATTGGACAATTTTTGTATGGTTGAACTCGTATCGGAACGGGTGTTCGTATTTCGCGAGTTCTTCCGGGATTTAAGACGTGGGTCCCACTGTCGAATATTCCAAACTTCTTTGTTCTTTCTAAGTCTTCTTAAATGAACTTCGGATTTTTATCCGAAAAATTTATAAATTCATATGGAATTAATTCCTATGATTAGTATTGAATATATCGAATTGTTTGTGAATAGATTTGAAACTTTCTAAGACAAATTTAAAAGGAAAAGCTGTGGTTGAGTAATTGATTGGAATTTTCAAAGCGAGGTAAGTGTTGTGGTTAACTTTGACTTGAGGGAATAGAACCCTTAAATTATTTTGTTATGTGAATTGCATGTGAACGACGTATAGACGAGGTGACGAGTGTCTATACGTCGTCAAATTAATTGTTTGCCTGCTTACTTGAAATATCATAAATTATTTTAAATCATGAATTAATTATTATAATAATTATTTCTCTCCTATTCTTTGTCAAATATTAATTCTTGAATTCCTACAATAATTGTTACATGTTATTTGAATTATGTGCCTTAATTGTTATTTGACATTTAGCATATTAAATATTAAATTGTATATTTTCTCTCTGATATCCATAATAATTTGCTATTTGTCATTGTTTATTTCATAATTAAATCATAATTATTGTATGCTTGTTGTCTTATAAATTTTATATCAATTATTGCATTTATTTGGGAAATTTCTTCTATAAGAATTGGTAAATGAATATGTTGGAGAAGCGTGTTGCACGCCACACCAGAATTGATTATAATGAACATATTAGAGGATTGGGTTGCACGCCGCAACAGACTTATTAAAAAGTCCATATTGGAGGATCGGGTTGCACGCCGCAACAGACTTATTAAAAAGTCCATATTGGAGGATCGGGTTGCACGCTGCAACAGACTTATTAAAGTCAATATTGGGGGATCGGATTGCACGCCGCAACAAACTTATTAAAGAGTCTATATATATATAATTGATTGAAATAAATATATGACAAACTTAATTAAAATGAATATATTGGAGGAGCGAGTTGCACGCCGCAACAAAACTGAATGTGAATATATTGTGAGAGCGGGTTGCACGCTGCAACAGAATTGAATGTGAATATATTGTAAGAGCGGGTTGCACGCTGCAACAGAATTGATGGAAATGGTAATTGGTTATGACTGTTGAGTTGGCTTCAATTATTATGAATGAGTTACTTTGAACTATTTCTATTATTGTTGTTGTTATTAATATTGCGTAAAGGTTAATGTAAGTGACCCGCATTAGCCTCGTCACTACTTCGTCGAGGTTAGGCTCAGCACTTACCAGTACATGGGGTCTGTTGTACTGATACTACACTCTGCACTTCTTGTGCAAATTTCGGAGTTGGTCCCAGTGGTGCACCATAGACTTGCTCGGATTTCAGCTACTAGAGGAGACTTGAGGTATAACTGCATAGCGTTCGTAGTTCTGGAGTCCCCGTCTATTTAAATTTAGCTGTATGTTTATTTCCAGATAGCTTATTTTATTCAGACCTTTATTTGTATAATTCTAGAAGGTCGTGCACATGTGACACCAATTCTGAGATGGTATTTAGGCACCGTTGTTTTTATGAATTATTCACTATATTTCAAACTTTGCTTCCGCATTTGTTTCTTTGATTATTAATGATTTAAAAAATTGTTTAAAAATTGGTTAATATTATTCTAACATTGGCTTGCCTAGCAAGTGAAATATTAGGCACCATCACGGTCCGAATGTGGGAATTTTGGGTCGTGACAGTTGGTATCAGGGCACTAGGTTACATAGATCTCACGAGTCACGAGCAAGCTTAGTAGAGTCTGAAGTATCGGTACGGAGACGTCTGGACTTATCTCTCAGAGGCTATGAAGTTTAGGAACAATATCACTTCTTTCTTATTCTGTCGTGAGATTTTATTCTATTATCGATGATTGAACAATTCTACTCTTATTCTCTCGTAGATGGTGAGAACACGTAATACCTCTACCGATGGACATGGACCAAAACCCCCGATGACAACTATGGCCAGGGGTAGAGGTCGAGGTCGAGGTCGTGCTAGTGGCCGAGGTAGAGGCTGAGGTAGAGCTCAGTCCGGAGCTCGAGCAGCTGCACCTGTTGTAGAACCTCAGGTGGACCTTCAGGAGGAGGTTCCAGTTCAGAATGTACCAGTTGGACCAGTTCAGGTCCTGGAAGGATTCATAGCCACTTCAGTACTTCAGGACGCTCTAGTCCGTTTGGTAAGTCTTATGGAGGGTGTGGCCCATAATGGTACATTTCCAGTGGCACCAGCCATCTCACAGGCTGGGGGAGGAGCACAAACTCCCACTACTCCCCCTCCGGAGCATATGGCTCCCCAGAATCAGGCTCCAGCAGCTCCGCCAATTGGGGTAGTTCAGCCAGTTGTTGCGGCACAGATCGGTGATAGGCCCGCCATGTCTTTTGAGGCCTTATTGAGACTCGATAAGTTCACTAAACTCTTTCCAGTTCACTTCAGCGGTACATCTTCTGAGGACCCACAAGATTATCTTGAACGCTGCCATGAGGTGCTGCGGAACATGGATATAGTTGAGACCAATGGGGTTGATTTTGCTGTGTTTCAGATGACGGGTTCCGCCAATAGGTGGTGGAGAGATTATACATTGATCCGACCAGTCGGATCGCCTGCACTTACCTAGGAGCAGTTCTCTCGGCTATTTCTGGAGAAGTTCCTCCCTATCACACTGAGAGAGGAATTCCGCAAGGAATTTGAGCATCTACAATAGGGCAATATGATTGTTACTCAGTATGAGTCCCGTTTTTAGATTTGGCCTGTCATGCTCTCCTTTTACAACCTACGGAGGGAGAGATAGTGAGGAGGTTTATTGAGGGACTCACCCACCCTATCAGGCTTCAGATGGCCAAGGAGACCAGAAGTGAGATTTCTTTTCAGGCGGCTGCTAATGTCGCAAGGAGGATCGAGATGGTTCTTGCACATGAGAGAGGGAAGAGGTCCGATAAGAGGCCTCGTCAGTTCGGTGTCAGACGTGCCTTATCTGGAGGAAGAGGTAATTTTGGTAGGGGTCATTCTCTCATACCATTTCATTCAGCACTTCATGTATCTCCCGGTGCTTCAGGGAGTCACGGTCCCATTATGCCTTACTCTGGGTAGCCAGTATTCAGTGCACATTCAGCTCCTATCAGTGTATCACCACTCTAGAGTTACTACATCGGTTATCCGACCCATCTGGGTCAGCTTCAGCTTCAGTAACCACAGCATCATGATGGGTGTTATGAGTGTGGAAACATTGGTCACATCAGGAGGTATTGCCCTAGATTGGCGAGCAACAGATCTCGGCAAGATTCTCATGCCATCATATCGGCACCGGTTTCTTCACCGCCTGCTCAGCCAGCTAGAGGTAGGGGTCAGGAAGCAAGAGGTGGAGGTCAGGCCATTAGAGGTGGAGGTCAGATCGTTAGAGGTGGAGGTCAGTCAGTTAGAGGTCGTCCCAAGGATGCAATTTAGAGTGGTGGGGCCCAGCCCTAATTTTATGCTTTACCAGCTAGGCCTGAGGCCGAGTCATCTAATGATGTGATCACATGTATTATTCCAGTTTGCCATAGAGATGTTTCAGTTCTATTTGATCTAGGATCTATTTATTCCTATGTTTCCTCCTATTTTGCTTCATATTTGGTTGTGCCTTGTGATTCTCTGAGTGCTTCTGTGTGTGTATCTACACCGGTGGGAGACTCTGTTATGGTAGAGAAAGGATGTCTAGCCTATCAGGCTTATATTCGCGATCCCAGTGCGGATGTCCCTTCTATGGACTCAGTACCAGTTGTTTGTGAATTTCCAGAAGTATTTCCTACAGATTTGCCGGGGATACCACCCGACAGAGATATTGACTTCTGTATTGATTTGGCTTTGGGCACTCAGCCCATTTCTATTCCACCATACCGTATGGCCCTGCCAGAGTTGAAAGAATTGAAAGAGCAGTTACAAGACTTGCTTGATCAGGGATTCATTAGACCCAGTGTCTCGCCTTAGGGTGCACCAATATTATTTGTAAAGAAGAAAGATGGCTCTATGCGGATGTGTGTAGACTATCGGCAGTTGAACAAGGCTTCTATCAAAAACAAATATCCGCTGCAAGAATTGATGACTTATTTGATCAGCTTCAGGGTGCCAAGGTATTTTCGAAGATCGATTTGAGGTCTGGTTACCATCAGTTGAAGATTAGGACATCTTATGTCCCTAAAATAGCTTTTCGAACTCGGTATGGGCATTACGAATTCCTAGTGATGTCATTTGGGTTGACAAATGCCCCAGCAACATTTATGGATTTGATGAATCGAGTGTTCAAGCTTTATTTGGATTCTTTTGTGGTTGTATTCATTGATGATATCTTGATTTACTCCAGTAGTCGAGAGGAACATGAGCATCATCTTCGAAGTATGCTTCACACCTTGAAGAATAATCAGTTATATGCCAAATTTTCAAAATGTGAGTTTTGATTAGACTCGGTTGTCTTTTTGGGGCATGTTGCATCAGCAGAAGGCATAAAGGTGGATCCTAAGAAGATTGAGGCTGTTCAGAATTGGCCTAGACCTACTTCAGTTACAGAGATCCCGAGTTTCTTGGGTTTAGAAGGTTATTATCGTCGGTTCGTGGAAGGTTTTTCATCTATAGCAAGCCTATTGACCAGATTGACCCAGAAAGGTGTCCCATTCAGATGGTCAGACGAGTGTGAATTGAGCTTTCAGAAGCTCAAGACCACTTTGACTACGACGTTAGTGTTGGTATTACCCATAGGTTCAGGATCATATACGGTATATTGTGACGCATCTCACATTGGGCTTGGTGCAGTATTAATGCAAGATGACAAGGTAATTGCATATGTGTCACGGCAGTTGAAAGTTCACGAAAAGAATTATCTTGTTCATTACTTAGAATTGGAAGCCATTGTTCATGCGCTGAAGATTTGGAGGCATTACCTCTACGGTGTCTCGTGTGAGGTATTTACTAATCATCGTAGCCTTAAGTATCTGTTCAAACAAAAGGATCTTAATTTTAGGCAGAGAAGATGGTTGGAGTTGTTGAAAGACTATGATATTACCATTTTGTATCACCCCGGAAAGGCCAATGTGGTGGCCGATGCTTTGAGTAGAAAGGCTGTGAGTATGGGCAGTCTTGCGTATATTCCGGTTGGTGAGAGGCCATTAGCTGCAGATGTTCAGAATTTGCCTAATCAGTTCGTGAGGTTAGATATTTCAGAACCCAGTCGGGTTCTAGCCTGCACAGTCGCTCGATCTTCTTTATATGAGTGCATTAGAGAGAGGCAATATGATAATCCTCATTTACTTGTCCTTAAGGACACGGTGCGGCACAGTGATGCCAAATATGTTGTTGTGGGGGAAGATGGGGTTCTGCGAATGCAAGGTCGTATTTGTGTGCCTAATGCGGATGGGCTTCATGAATTAATTCTTGAAGAAGCACATAGTTCCAGGTATTCTATTCATCCAAGTACCGCCAAAATGTATCAAGATTTGCGGCAACATTATTGGTGGAGGAGAATGAAAAAGGATATAGTTGCATATGTAACTCGGTGTCTGAATTGTCAGCAAGTTAAGTACGAGCATCAGAGACCTGGTGGTTTGCTTCAAAAGTTAGAAATTCCTATGTGGAAATGGGAGCATATCACTATGGATTTTGTTATTAGGCTCCCACGAACTCAGAGGAAATTTGATGCTGTTTGGGTCATTATGGACAGGTTGACCAAGTTAGCACATTTCATTCCAGTGACAGTTACCTATTCTTCAGAGAGGTTAGCTGAAATTTATGTTCGTGAGATTGTCCACCTTCACGGTGTACCCGTGTCTATTATTTCAGATCGAGGTACGCAATTTACCTCACATTTCTGGAGGGCTGTACAACGTGAGTTAGGCACGTGGGTGGGGTTGAGTATAATATTTCATCCACAGATAGACGGACAGTCAGAGTGCACTATTCATATATTGGAAGATATGCTCCGCGCTTGTGTTATAGACTTTGGAGGTTCTTGGGATCATTTCTTGCCACTTGCGGAGTTTTCTTATAATAATAGCTACCAGTTGAGCATTCAGATGGCTCCATATGAGGCATTATAAGGAAGGCGATGCCGATAGCCAGTTGGTTGGTTTGAACCGGGAGAGGCTCGGTTGTTGGGTACTGACTTGGTACATGATGCCTTGGATAAGGTCAAGATTATTCAGGATCGACTTCGCACAACTCAGTCTAGGCAAAAGAGTTATGTCGACCGTAAAGTTCGTGATATTGCATTCATGGTTGGAGAAAGAATATTGCCCCGGGTTTCACCTATGAAAGGTGTAATGAGGTTCGGAAAGAAGGGCAAGTTGAGCCCTAGGTATATCGGACCCTTTGAAATTCTTGAAAGGGTGGGTGAAGTAGCCTACAGGCTTGCATTACCACCTAGTTTATCAGCGGTTCATCCGGTGTTCCATATGTCTATACTCCGAAAATATCATGGTGATTCGTCCCATGTGTTAGATTTCAGCTCAGTCCAATTGGACAAAGATTTGACTTACGAGGAGGAGCCGATGACTATTCTAGCCCGGCAGGTCCGACAGTTGAGGTCTAAGAGTTATTGTTTAGTTCGGGTGCAATGGAGAGGTCAGTCGGTAGAGGCATCTACCTGGGAATCTGAGTCGGACATGCGGAGTAAATATCCACACCTTTTCTCCAGCTCAGGTATTTGTTTTCTAACTCCGTTCAAGGATGAATGTTTGTTTTAGAGGTGGAGAATGTGATGACCCAAAATATCATCTTTAAATTTAATATAAGTAATCATGTATTTTAAGACCTCGAAACGCACCATTTTTTATTTCTCGACTTGCGTGCGCATTCAGAAAAATTTTCCAAAAAGTTTCATGTGAAAAGTGGATTAAAATATAAAATAGAGTTTTAAAACTCAAGTGAGTTGACCTTGGTCAACACTTTTGGCAAATGGACCCGGATCAGTGTTTAGACAGTTCTGGTAGCTCCGTATCATGATTTGGGACTTAGGCGTATGCCCAAAATTTAATTTGGAGGTCCCTAGCTCAAGTTATGACCATTTAACGGAATTAGCAATTTAAAGGCTAAAGATTCCAAGTTTGACCACGGGGTTGATTTTTTTATATCGGACCCAAAATCTGATTCTGGAAATTTGAACCACTCTGTTATGTTATTTATGACTTGTGTGCCAAATTTGAAGTCATTCCGGATTCATTTAATTTGTTTTGGCACGAGATTTACAAATTGAAAAGTTTAAAACTCAAAGTTTGAATCGGAGTGTGAATTGTAATTTCAGCATTGTTTTACGTGATATGAGACCCCAAGTAAGTCTGTATTATGTTCTTGGACTTATTAGTATATTCATACAGGGTCCCGAGTACCCCGAGAGTAATACAGATTGAAATCGGATCAAGAATTGGACTTAAGCAAAATCTGATTTTTTTTTCCTTCTATTGTAATCGCACTTGCGGATTTTTGCCCGTAGGTGCGAGCTCGCAGAAGCGAGCCTTCGATCGCAGATGTGCCCGGGCGTGGCTGGGCAAAATTCCGCAGGTGCGGAAACCTGCACGCACCCACTGGTCCGCAAAAGCAGACCAAATGATCACAGAAGCGAATGCATCGCAAGTGTGCATTTTTCCTCAGCAGGTGCGAGGCCTCGCCTGGCAGCCCCATTTCGCAGATGCGAGATTTTTCTCGCAGATGCGAGCTCCCATGTGCGAGCCCAGGTACCGCAGGTGCGGAAATTCCTGGGCAATGTATATATCGAAGAGTTCGACATTTTTACTCATTTTGGTCATTTTGAGCTCGGTTAAGGTGAATATTTGGGCGATTTTCACGGGAAACATTGGGATAAGTGTTCCTTATCCTATATTGATTATATTTCATGATTCCATACTCGTTTATATCATGAATCCGTGAATTTATGGAAGAAAAATCAGAATTTTCTAAAATCTTCCAAAAAATGAGAAATTTAGATTTGAAGGTCCATTTGATATCGGAATTGGACAATTTTTGTATGGTTGAACTCGCATCGAAACGGGTGTTCGAATTTCGTGAGTTTTTTCGAGATTTGAGATGTGAGTCCCACTGTCGAATATTTAAATGAATTTTGGATTTTTATCCGGAAAATTTGTAAATTCATATAGAATTAATTCCTATGATTAGTATTGAATATATCGAATTGTTTGTGAATAGATTTGAAGCTTTCAGAGATAAATTTAAAAGGAAAAGTTGTGGTTGAGTAATTGATTGGAATTTGCAAAGCGAGGTAAGTGTCGTGGTTAACCTTGACTTGAGGGAATAGGACCCTTAAATTATTTTGTTATGTGAATTGCATGTGAACGACGTATAGGCGAGGTGACGAGTGTCTATACGTCGTCAAATTAATTGTTTGCCTGCTTACTTGAAACATCATAAATTATTTTAAATCATGAATTAATTATTATAATAATTATTTCTCTCATATTCTTTGTCAAATATTAATTCTTGAATTCCCGCAATAATTGTTACATGCTATTTTAATTATGTGCCTTAATTATTATTTGACATTTAGCATATTAAATATTAACTGCATATTTTCTCTCTGATATCCATAATAATTTGCTATTTGTCATTGTTTGTTTCATAATTAAATCATAATTATTGTATGCTTGTTGTCTTATAAATTTTATATCAATTGTTGGATTTATTTGGGAAATTTCTTCTATAAGAATTGGTAAATGAATATGTTGGAGGAGCGGGTTGCACGCCGCAACAGAATTGATTATAATGAACATATTAGAGGATCGGGTTGCACGCCGCAACAGACTTATTAAAAATTCCATATTGGAGGATCGGGTTGCACGCTGCAACAGACTTATTAAAGTCAATATTAGGGGATCGGATTGCACGCTGCAACAGATTTATTAAAGAGTCTATATATATAATTGATTGAAATAAATGTATGACATACTTGATTAAAATGAATATATTAGAGGAGCGGGTTGCACGCCGCAACAGAACTGAATGTGAATATATTGTGAGAGCAAGTTGCACGCTGCAACAGAATTAAATTTGAATATATTGTGAGAGCGAGTTGCACGCTGCAACAGAATTGATGGAAATGATAATTGGTTATGATTCCTGAGTTGGATTCAATTATTATGAATGAGTTACCTGAACTATTTCTATTATTGTTGTTGTTACTAATATTGTGTACAGGTTAATGTAAGTGACTCGCCTTAGCCTCGTCAATACTTCATCGAGGTTAGGCTTAACACTTACCAGTACATGGGGTCGGTTGTACTGATACTACACTCTGCACTTCTTGTGCAGATTTCGGAGTTGGTCCCAGCGACGCACCATAGACTTGCTCGGATTTCATCTACCAGAGGAGACTTGAGGTATAATTACATGGCGTTCGCAGTTCTGGAGTCCCCGTTTATTTAAATTTAGCTGTGTGTTTATTTCCAGACATCTTATTTTATTCAGACCTTTATTTGTATAATTCTAGAAGCTCGTGCACTTGTGACACCAATTCTGGGATGGTATTTAGACACCGGTATTTTTATGGATTATTCACTATATTTCAAACTTTGCTTCCGCATTTATTTCTTTGATTATTAATAATTTTAAAAAATTATTTAAAAATTGGTTAATATTATTCTAACGTAGGCTTGCCTAGCAAGTGAAATGTTAAGCATCATCACGGTCCGATGGTGGGAATTTCGGGTCGTGACAAAACTTAAATTACTATATCTTACTTAGCATTTGTAGATGGCAGATTTATCTCTTACGCTCAATCTTGTATGACCATTCAATGCAGCACCTTTAGAGATGTTTCAAACATCTCAACAAGATGTTTCAAACATCTCATTAAGAAGTTTGAACGAGATGTTTGAAACATCTTATATGAGGCTTCAAACATCACACTGAGATATTTCACCAAAGAATACTTAAATATTTATAGTTTTATTTTTTTATGTGTTAGGAACAAATTATTTATTTATTTTATTGATGGTTGTTACTTGTTTATGTGTGCACATTAAAAGGCAAAGGGATGTGTATCAAAGATAGGTGGAAGGGGAAGAGATAAATCTCCTTCTAAAAGATCTAGCAAAAGAATTAAAACATCTCAGGAGGATGAGCTACAAAAATCAATTGTAGCTGAAGTGACTGAAGTGGAAGCCAAACCTCTTCAGGTAGAAGGAGGAAATGCAAGAGAAGAAGAAAAAGAGAATGAAAATGAAGAGAAAATTGAGAAATAAAATAAAGAGGAAACACAGAATATACTAGCAGGGAATGCTAGAGAAGCTGAAACAAAGAAAGAAAAAGAAGAGGATACAGAAAAAGAAGAAGTAGAGGAAACAAGGAAAATAAGAGAAGAAAAGACAAATGTTGATAAAGAAGAATCAAAAGAGAAGACAGAAATTGATGAAAGAGAAGATGAGACAGATATTGATGATGAAGCATCAGTAGCAAATATTAAAAAGAAGAAGAGGCAGAAGCAGAAAGAAGAAAAAAGAGAAAGAATGATAATGCACCTTCTCAATCTGTTGAGATAAGCTTCATATGTTTCAAACATCTCTGTGGATGTTTGAAACATCTCTCTGAATGTTTAAAGTTTATGTCGAGATGTTTGAAATATTTCCTAGGATGTTTCACTAAACATGACTGTAAAAAAATCTTTTTAATTATTAAATTAATTATTCTTGTGCCTTTGATTAATCAACACCTTTAAATCATGTACAAGATGAGATGCCTGAGGATGAGTCTGACAGTTGCGAGGTTGAAATCTTAAAGCTTCGATCAGAACTTTCACCCTTAAAGTACAAGACTTTTTTAGATGATAATGAGCCCTTCAACAAGAAGATCACGGTGAGATTCTCATTAGGATTAGCATGTATGGGTGAGTTCCGAAAGTTGTTGCGGGATGAGGGCCTTGAAAACAAGTTTAGGAATAGTCATTTCGGGCACTTTTTGGATTTGCATGAGAGGCCACTATTTCAAGCATCTATAGTGCATGGCCTTCTACTCCGTAGAGTATTGTGTGAGAAGACCCAAGAGTTATGGTTTGATTATAAAAGATTACCAGTTCACTTCGGACTTCGTGAGTTTGCCATAATGACTGGACTAAACTGTGGACATTCTTACCCGAATTCGAAGCTTCAAAAGTACCTTTTTGATGGTAAAGAGTTGTGGAAACTCATTGCCAAAGGAAAAAGGTCTATGACTAGTAAAATAGTGCTTGAGTTGATCAAATCTGAATCCAAAAAATAAAAAAAATACAAGTATGCATTATGCTTGATTTGGTTTGTCCACTGTATTTTATTGGCAAAGGATTCGAACTATGGTATATCTGAAACTACAGTTAGATTGGCCTCCACAAAAGAGGCTTTCTACAATTATCCATGGGACCGAAATAGTTTCCAATTGACTTTTGATTATATGAAAGAGCGTCAACAATCTAAGGGTGACTCGTATAACCTCTACGAATTTCTTTGGGCTTTTATGGTAATTAAATAAATCTTGTCCATTACTTCTATTTTAGTGTTATTTATATAATTTTCTATTTACTTTTTTATCACACAATATAGGCTTGGGAACTTGAAGTCATACCTCAATTGCGGCCAAAAGACTATCCAAAAGGGAGGACATTGCTGAGGATGAAGATGTGGATATTTGAAAAAGTAGAAAGTATTTTAAACGTCAAGCATGCCTCTAATATTTTTTGCTTATAATTCTTTTGTTATCTACCCATGTGGTACACCCTTTTCTTTACCCTACAATGGCTGAAAAGATGGAGTCTTACATCCAAAATCTTGTTATCTTATCTGATAAAGACGACATGATGATAGATAACCTAAGTAAAGAGTTGGATGGAGTGACAGTCTTAAAGCATTTGGGTGGTGCCCTTAAGATAAAGAAGGGTAGTTTGCTAACCCCACAAGTTGGAGATAGCCATGCGGTTGGAGGATACGATGATAGAACAAAAAAATCTATTGGTGGAGATGGTAAAATGGGAGAAGAAGTTGTTGATGACGATGATGGTGATGGTGGAATGCACTTTAATGATGATAATGGCAGGGGGGGTTCTAATTATGATGATGGCAGAAGAGTTGTTTCTATGGAAAAAACAAGCGATGAAATAAAAAGATCGTGTTGTTACGGGTGCATCTAGTATCCATTGTCCTTGCATATGCCCTAATTGTCAGGAAAAATGATCAAATAAAGTGGAGGGATGACATGCAGCGTTAGCCGAACCTTATGAATGATTAGTTGAACTCTATGCACAAGACAATATATGACTTGGTTCAAAAGCTATCAAATAGACATGTGGTTCTTCCCCAAGCTATTCAGGATCCTTACACTGAAGAAAAAAAAGGAACAAAAAGAGGAAGAAAACTGGAAAAGAAGAAACCTCTGTATCAGTCAGTGAGGAGAGGCTGAAAGTTGATATTTATAAACCGATTGATCGGTAGAGGAGAAATTCCCTCATGTCATTTTTCAAAAATAGGGGGCTTCAGATACAATTCACATGGGGGATGTTCAATTATGAAGACATTAAGAACATTCAAGATTCTCAATTCTGGTTGGAGCATAAGGTACATATTCATAACCCTTTCATGTTGATTTGATTTTTACTTTCCAGTTTGAAACATCATCTAGGATTAATTGTGTATGGTTTGCTGAATTGTTTGATCCACAATAAGATTAGTCTTTGCAAGTTCAATGTTCAAAATTTTATGTATCTCTATTAGAAAGTTATAGGCAGAAGTGTTGCATATCTATAGTATCATGAAACAAGAACCAAATACATTTCCCTTGAATTAAACTAATATTTCATTATTTCACTTACTCCAGTGTAAGATGTTTGAAACATCCTGTAAGATGTTTGTAACACCATGTAAGATGTTTGAAATATCCTAATGGATATGTGACTAATGTTTATGTATGTTTGATATTTAATACTAGTATGTTAATTAGTAATTTAGTTATTTTAATTTCTGCAGCACATGGAGGATTTCTTGGCTCTTATGCGTATTAGACACAGAAGGTACCCCAAACACTATGATCAAGCAGATATCATTCTGGATTGTAATTTTCTTTATATCTTAAAGGAAATGCTATAGTACTCTGTGTGATGGGGTGGACAAGGTGAATGTTGCTCCATCTCTTCCCATGATCTTGAATGAGTACCAATTTCATAAGGATGATCTAAAGTATGCTCGATGAGATATGCCTTTCTGTGGTGGCCGACCTTGGAATGGTGCAAAGAGGATCTTCTGTGTATAAAACATCGAGGGGAACCATTATGTCACAATTGTATTTCTTGTTAAATAGTCAAAGATGCTTATCTATGACTGCAATACCTCTGTGTACACTGATGAAAAGTTGGGTGAATTTTGGTATCCCATTGGCATAATGTTCCCAAGATACCTCCGATCATGTGGCCTTTTCATGCACTTGCCTAAAGAATCCTTAAACAATGATTGGATACCTGAAAGGGTCTTTGATCTTTCACGAGATGACACATATAGTAGTTGTGGAGCATGGTCATTAATGTTCATTAGGCACCTCATCACCAAGACTCTGATGGACAAGATGAATGGCAACATTGTTAGCGAGTTCAGTGAGAAAATGGTTGTGGATATCTTTCACAAAAATATGGAACCATGATATGATTTGTAATTGATGTATTTTTTAATATTATTTCTGGATGGTATAAATGGATGCTTTACCAGTTTTATTGTTTAAGTTTATTTTTACGAATATTATTTGATTTTTTTGAATGGTTTTAATATATATTTAGAACATATCGTTATGGATGTTTGGCCCTAACATAGAACATATCTCAAAAGATTTTTTAAACATCTATCACAAAATTAATCTATCACGAAATTCAAACATCCGATGTTTAAAACATCTAATTCATATGTTTCAAACATCTATCAAGATGTTTGAAGAAATTTAGATGGTATGTAATGACCCGACCGGTCATTTTGAGTTCTAGCATATCGTCCAGTGGTTTGAGGCAGTGAGTAGCTTCACTTCAGGTATTATGACTTGTACGCGTGGTCGGAATTGAATTTCGGGAAGTTCGGGGTTGATTTGAAAAGAAAATTCTAATTCAGAAGCTTTAAGTTGGAAGATTTGATTAAGGTTTGACTTTTGAGAAAAAGACATCGGACGGGATTTGAAGGTTCTAATAGGTTCGTATGATAATTTCGGACTTGTGAGTATGTTCGGGTTAAGTATCGAACCACCTGGGAGCATTTCAGCACTTATTGTGGAAGTTGGCATTTTGAAGGTTTTAAGATTTTCTTAACTTTGAATTGAAGTGAACTTTGGTGTTATCGAAGCTCGTTTGGGATTCCGAGCCCTGGAATAGGTTCGTATTGTGATTTATGCCTTGTGTGCAAAGTTTGGCGTCATTCCGGAAAGCTTAAAGGTGATTCAGACGTGTTTGTCGAAGTTTAAAAGTTTAAAGGAAGGTTTCGATCGTCGATTCACAATTTTGATGTTGTTTGGTGTGATTTGAGACCCCGAGTAGGTTCGTGTTATGTGTTGGTACGAGTTGGTTCATTTGGTTGGGGACCTAGGCGCCCCGGGTTTGAAACGGATTGAAAATAGATTGAACTTGGAAGTTGAGGACCTGTTGATGTTGCTGAAATATGGTGCCTTCGCACCTGCGGAAGGAATGGACTTAGGTGCGATCACGTAGGTGCGAAGATTCAATCGCAGGTGCAATTATCGTGGGGGAAGTCTGGGAGCATAGGTGCGAGGATGTGTCCGCACTTGCGAAGTCGCAGATGCGGAGAAGAAGCGCTAAAGCGGAGGTTGGCCAAAAGGCCTGGGCCGCAGAAACGGACATAGACACGCAGAAGCGCTTGAGGCCCGCAGAAGCGGAAACGCAGATGCGCTACTTGGGGCGCAAAAGCGAGGACTATTGGGTTGAGTTGGAGCTGCACCTGCGATGGATTTTCTGCAGGTGCGGAGCCGTAGAAGCGGGACAGTGAGGTGTTTTTAATCCGATACTTAGCCCATTTCTCTCACATTTTCATTTGGTTGGGCGATTTTTGGAGCTCTTGGAGGGAAGATTTTCATCATCTATGTCAAGGTAAGTAATTACCACATATTGTGAGTTAAATACATAGATTCTATAAGGATTTAAACATGAAAACTAGTAGAAATTGTAGGGTTTTGGTAGAAAGCTTAGAAATTTGTATTTTTGGAGTTTTACCACGAAATTGGTCATGTAATTGGAAATAAATCCTATATTTGGGTTCGTAATATTATGGGACCGAGGGTCGACTTTATTGACTTCAAGATCAGAATTGGGGATTGTTATAAATTGATTAATTATGAGTAATAGAGTATATATTTATGGATTTGCACATTTATTTGACTAGTTTTGGAGAGACGGGCATTGGTTTGAGGTGTTTGAGAGGTGTTGGAGCCGGTTATAGAACTTTGGGGCTGTTACACCCCATGTTTTTGTATATGAAAGTACGTCGTAAGTCAATTAATGTAAGCTTGAAAATGAGATCCTCTTTGAAAGTATATAAAATAATTTAATGATGTTATGTCCCATTTTCACAAGCCTTTAAGAGTTATCTTTCGGGGACAAATATTTCTAAGGGGATATGTTGTTACACCCCATACTTCAGATGTCACTGTCATTATAGGATTATCTAATGTAAGCTTAAAAAGGACGAAATCCTTCTACAATGATAAGAAAGGCTTACCAAAGTCTTAAGTAAGTTGGGATGAATATGATACTTGTTAATCATGATTTAAATAGGTTTATAGTCATGATATGACTATATATGATGTTTGGATATGAAATATAAAGTTTGAGAAAAATCGGATTAAAGTTGCGAAAAAACCGACTAAGGATTTGTCTTGTAACAAAGATTTTTGAACAATAAATTTTGTGTGCTATATGGGGTATTTTGGGACATATTATATACCAAATTTAAGGTCTTGGAATTTAGTTTCCAATTCTCTTAACCGTTCGTTCATAGGACGTCCGGATAAAAAGATATAAGCATCTGAAGAAGGGCAAATGCGAGGGTGCCAAGTAGCACCTTTTTAACTTTTTAAAAAAATGGGATATTTAGATCCCTTAGCTCGTCTATTTCTCCATTTTTCGAGAGATCACGACCAAATAACACCCCTAACCTTACCCTTAAGCTCTCTACAAGTGCTTCAAACAAGATTATCATCCCGGGCACGAAATTAAGAAGCGATAATATTAAAACAATCCCTACGACGTAAGTATCGCTATATCGCCTCTCTTTTTCTCTGTAGTTTGAGTTTTGGAATGTATTTAATAGTTTATAATATTCCAAATTTATGTATTTAAGTTTTTAAATATCAATAAAGGTTGATAAATTCATTTCCTAATAGTTAGAACTCACGGGACGGTGATCGGAAGCCGTGAGTTTGAGTTATTTGACTTGTAGTGGACTGTTTTGTGGGCTGTTTCGTGTTGCTTTTGGGCTATCTATTTTGCTACTGTTTAATAGAGTTTTGGAGGAGAAATGGTGTGGATAATCACCACATAATGGCGAAATGGTGGATTACTCGTTCTTTGCAACATTTTCGAGGTGTTTGACGCTACTATAGTTGTCGTTTTGGGTATGAAGTGATTGGGGTGTGTTGGGCTGTTATAAGCTATATATAACATGGATATCGACTTTAATACACTGTAGGAGTTAATTATATTGTGTTCTTTCATGTGCTTAAGGTTATCTTGATGTTGATTAAGTTAGATGGATGGACTAGATATGAACTAGTGAATAAAGTTGCTAATTGAGGATAGTTGGAGTTGTGGATTATTTTTTTTTTATAAATATATGGTATAAGGCTGTAATAATTGATGAATGACTTCATTATATTGTTAATGATATTAGTAAGTTAAAGTAAGAAGTCTATAAGGGGTGATATGGGGTATACGGATTCCAATTGGGCTTGTAGCTCGTCGTGAAGTAGTTGTGACTTGTTGTTATTATATGGTGTCTTGTTATTGATAATTATGTATTGCTGGATTTATTTGGTAATTGTTGTTGGTATATGGTATTGGAGGAGGCTCTTGTTACAGGGGAGATGTTGCCTAAATTTACATAAACGAGCTACTAGTTTAAGTTGCGGACTTAGCCTTTACTCAACACTGATTTTGAATCTCCTTATGCTATAGTAGATTGAGTTGAGTTGTTTGAAGAATTGCTTAGAAGGTATTAAGGAATTAATGGAGTTAAGGTATGTTAAGGCTATCCATTCTTTCCTTTTGGCATGATCTATACGATACAAACGAAACGAGCAAACGAGCAACTTTCATAAATGCCTCTATTCATAGAAGCACTAGGAGTGCCATGTTATTGATTCCTGTATTATTATTATTATATATTCTGTTCATGGGTCTCAAAAAAATATGTAAGTTTATAAAGTTTATCTGATGGATCTTATTGACTTACTTCATTATGCATTGCATTCATTTATACATGTACATTGACCCATAACCAGATAATGTTATATACACGTATATTATAGGTATATGGGATATTGGAAAAGGTTATGGCATTATATACGCACCACCGCCTGATCAGCTAGTATACATTGATGATTTCGCCCACAGTAGCTGAGATGATATGATGGGATGCCCTTAGAGGCTTAATGATGTTATGTACGTATATACCTATGCATGGTATGGCATTTACACGCACATGCATGACATTATAAAATTTTCATGATTCATAGAGCTATTCAGAATTACAGGTTGAGTTCTTTACTCCGTGTTTCTTTTATGTCTTTTATATACTACTGTCATGCCTTACATACTCAGTACTTTATTTGTACTGACGTCCCTTTTGCCTGGGGACGCTGCGTTTCATGCATGCAGGCCCCGATAGACAGGTTGAGAGTCCTCCTAGTAGGCTATCAGCTTAGCGGAAGGTTTTGGTGCACTCCACTTGCTCCGAAGTTGCCTATCTGGTCAGTATGATTTGGACATGTATTGATTGGTATGGCGGGGCCATATCTAGAACTTTATGACATTTATGTACTCGTAGAGGCTTCTAGACATATGTCTTGTATATGGATACTTGTATGGCCTTGTCGGCCTATGTTTTGAAAATACAAATGATCATGTCGGCCTTATAGGCCCGTATGTCACATGTATAAGTTTCTACATCATGTTGGGTCATCCTATATTTAGTATTCCTTTAAGTTTTATTCTATTTATCTCATGATGGACCTTCTAGACTATTTACCCATGATGGTATGATAAGAAAGATACGTTACATTGGTGCTCGGTTAGGTAAGGCACCGGGTGCCCATCAGTTTGGGTCGTGATATGAGCGAAGTAAGTCTCCCATCTAACCTTGTGAGGGGGAAACTACCCGTAGGTGATATTTATTATTATGTGCAACTAATTGAGGGTGTTACATATGCACGAGATGACGAGAGTCTGTATGTAGTTAAAGCATGATTATGTCCGAGCAGATTTAGGATTTTTAGCATATAATATTTAAATTGTTTGGACTCATTTTGCTAGTTTAAATAAATTGAAATTTTAACTGAGATAGATTTAGAAATATATAAACATGTTAGACTGAGCTTTATCACCTTGAATTTTTATTTTATTTTATTAAAACTCACCTTGACGGTGGGGGTTTAGGCATATCCCCAAACATGTATATTAGCATCCAAAATGAGAACACATGAAGAAGGGGGACATAAAATCTTACCTCTCCATCTACATCAAGTAAGTTAGGCATGCCTAACTTTATACATGTTTTTAATGACAAAATTATGCATGTTATGTCCACATCATGTACTGTAACATCTCCAAGAACAAAGAGAGATCATAGTGCAAAGAAAACTAGGTTAAAGAAGTTAAATTTCCAAAAGAATTGGGAGACTTACAAGAAATTCCCTTTCCTTTGTCTCTTGATCCTAAAATTAGGCATCTAGATTTGATCCATCCTTGAGCAACCTCTAGCATACCTTGGAAGGTCTTTCCAGTTATATAAAAAAATAGCATCTCGATTTTGCATGTTATTTGCAGCTTTAGCGATAACATCTGCTACAGAGTTTGCTTCTCTGTAGCAATATTGGATTTTGTATTGGTGAATTTGCAAACTATCCTTAATATCCCCACCCATTGAGACAATTCCCAAGGAATTCCATTCTTGTTAGTTATCATATTTACCATAAGCAGTGAGTCTAACTCCAAAATGATATTATAATAACCTTGTTGATTGCACTAGTTAACCGCAAATAAAGCAGCCTAAATCTCTGCTTGATTATTAGTGCAGAAATGGAGCTTTTTAGAAAAAGCCATAATTAAGTCTCCATTTCTATCCCTTGCAATGCCTCTTATACCTGTTGTTTGATTTTCTGAACTATTGCTCCCATCTGTATTAACTTTAATCCATCTACTTGGAGGTTTCTCCCATGTGACTGGTTTAATAGTTAAAGAAAGTCTTCTACTGTCCAGTTCCTTGCAAAGAGTATACTAGTTCCATTTCAAATCAGTTTGTGCTCCAACTTTCTTCAAGTGTATCTTTAGATGGAAGAGAATTTCACTACATATTCTCTCCATATTTGGATATCCTCTGCCATATCTTGCTCCACATCTAGCTTTCCAGATTTCCCAGCAGATGTAAACTGGTGCTATGTGATACAAAGTCCTGATATAAAAATTTGAGGTTGTCTGATTCTTCCATGTGAGCTTATATAGAGGCTTTGGGTATTTGAATAAAAACCTAAATCTTTGGAGAAGAAAGTCCATACTACTCTAGCTTTGGGACTAGTATTGAAAACATGTTCAATAGTCTCTTCTTGTGGCTGTCTGCAACAAGAACACTTAGAATCCAGACGTTGCCCAAATCTGAAGATAATTTCATCAACTAGAATTTTTTTCTTCCAGATCCTCCACATTGAGAGTGAGATTTTGAAAGGTATGTGTTTAATCCAAGTGTCCTTCCACATTTGATGATGTCCACCTCTTTGTCTTAGAAGATCAAAGGCGGTTGAGCAAGAGAAAAAACCATTAGTAGACAGTCTCCATATTGCTCTATCCTGTCCTTGAGTATCACCTTGAGTTGTTGCCAAGATATTTTGATAAATGTAGAAGGGTATATTTATTATTGTGCTCATGTACTGTATTGTAAACATGTGTCTCGTAATTCGGTAACTTCCTTCCTTTATTGTGGAGCGGGCCGAACACCTTGGTAGTATAATAGATGCATTTATGGTTCGTACCACTCAACCCTCGGTAGTGTACATATTATTCTGGATCGGGCCGAACGACCTTGGCAGAATCGTGCGTTATATCGATGGTAGTCCGAATATTCACGAGATAATCTTTCCACTGATGCCCGGCATTTTATATGGTATTTCTTATTTAATTGATATTGGCACTTGACATTTTCTGAGTTGTTGAGGTAGAATATGAGATTGAGAAATTCGTACTTTAAAAGAAATATTTGGAAGATTATGTAACTTACAGATTTACCCCATTATTGTTGTGTGCTTCATATCTGCCTATGATTTATTATATTGCTTCATTGGACCTATAGTAAGTATCGATGTTAACCCCTCGTCACTACTTCTCCGGGTTTAGGCTAGATACTTTATGGGTACGCGTTGATTTATGTACTCATGCTGCACTTCTGCACTAAATGGGTAGGATCTGATAAGTTCATTTGGCGATCATCTTGGTGCGTAAGATCACATGTTGAGAGGAGTTTATGTGAGGTGCATTCCAGGCTATGCATCGGAGTCCACTGAGTCTCCATCATACTATTTATTTTATCCTGTCTTATTTATATTCTGGACAAATATTTTATTATTTTTGTACTCCTTAGAAAAATTGTTCATGCACCTGTGACACCGGGTTTGGGGTTATACAAGTTGATGCTTACGGTTTCGTATATTAGTATCGCCTTTCATTTCTTTTACAAATTATAAATGTTGTGCGTTCACGTGGATTTGGAAGTGCAAATCTCCTTCCTAATAAAATTTATGATTTCGAAAAATAATATAATGAGTAATTAAATTGATAACTCATTGTTGGCTTGACTGACGGCGGCGTTAGGCGCCATCACGACCTATAATGAATTTTGGGTCGTGACAGCTTGGTATTAGAGTGTTAGGTTCACTTAGGTCTCACGAGTCATGAGCAAGTCTTGTAGAGTCTTGCGGATCGGTACAGAGACATCTGTACTTATCTTCGAGAGGCTACAGGACTGTTTGGAGCACTTCTTTTCTTGATTCCTCATCGTGCGAATTGATTCTTTTGAGGCTTATGCTTTTATTTCCTTCCTACTCAATCTTATACGACGTGAAGCGCTTCTTATCACTTGAGCATCGAGGAGTTGTAGTGGTACTGCAGACGTGGTGCCGGATGTTTTTCCTCCGTATTCGGGCAAGCTATTATTGTCTCCTTGTGGAAGGATGTTCTATTGTTTCAACTCAGTATCTATATTTCTGATGGTTTGAGGCTATGCACATATTGCTATGATGTTCATGCGTTGTTATCACACGGTGTTGGTGTAATGGTAGGGTGTTTGTCTATGTGTTGAGCTAGTGAATGACTCGAAAGGAGGATTTCTCGGTGCATGATTTAGGAGTTCGACATTTAATTCCGGCGGAGGAAAGGCAATCGGACTATGTATGTTCAAGCCTTGGTTGATGAAGTAATGAGACTTGATAATTTTGAGCATGGTGGAATTTTCATTTGAGATGCGGTGTCGTCGTCCTTGTTTGAACGCATTAAGATTCGTCAGTGTTATGGCCTTCTTTGATTTGCCTTCGGGGCAGGGTGTGGTGAAATAGTGTATAAGAAGCGGTTGTTAGAGATTGCGGTGTGTAGAGGTTTCAGAATCGAATCGGTGTTTCGAATGTTGATGGATCGAGAGAGACGATCTTCGAGGAGGCTTAGAGTTGGCATCAATTTATTAATCCAGGTGCTACATAGATGAATTTTGATTTAATGCAACCCTTGGGTAGAGAAGGATGAGGAAGGACATGGTATAAGGTGTCTCGCGGTGATTGAATTGCTAGCAGGATAAGTATGAAAAACAGAGGTCGGGGTGTTTCTAAAAGGAGATGATTTAACCGAAGTGGGAGTGGCAGAGTAGCATATAGATTCTGTGGTAGGATAGCCACATGCCTTGGGAGGAGTTTAGAGCAATTTGGGAATTATGGTGGACAGTTACTAGGCCTACAGATTTTATTTGGAATGGTGATACTATGTTGAGGAAGATTAAGTATGGAAAATAGGAGTTGGCTTAAAATGAATATGGGTGTTAAAACTTGATTACCGTTTTTGGATGCAACATGGATTCGAGTTTGGAATGTATTGTCGGACTTCCACTTGAGGTCAATGGGGAATGAACAGACTTGTACAGCTGGTGGATGAGCACGGTCTTAGGAGGGTTTACTAACTTCGTAATAGTAGTACCAATGTAGTGTTGTTGGAAGATGTCGGCATGGAATTCCACAGTTGGGTTATCTCTTGTGAATAGGTTAGCGGTTGCGTGATTTTTGATGAGGTTCTACGAAGAGTTCTACTTACTACCCAACAGAGGGTCATAGTAATCGAGAAAGAGGAATCGTTATGGGCTCTACATTATGTGATAGTAGCTTAAAGCTAAGTGGGGGAGCCCACCGTCTACGATTGGATCGCGTGGTTGTCTGCTTGTGCGATTTTCTGGTTGTCGGTGCATTGGTGGATTATTTATGACTAAAAAAAGGAAATACGAGGGGTAATTCAGCAAAGGATTTGATGAATGTGTGTTATATTTCGCCTTACCGATTCATGCGCAGATTTTGGGGAGGCTCAAAGTTTATGCTTCTTGTAGATGTGATGTACAAGGAAAATAATTCATCTGGTTGCTTCTTTGGGAGTGTTCATGTGCTAACAACGCACTAGAGTTTGGCTTATATTCGGGACCAAGTCAGAGTGGGTGACTCTAAACAGTGGTTCTAAGGGATTCGTTATATGGTTGGAGACCAGGATTTTGCAGTAGAGTGTGAAGAATACATGTGGAATTTTCTATGTTATCATCGGGTCTGCATGGCAGTTTCGAAAAAAATGGGAGAAATAGTTTCGGATTCACGGAAGGTCTTTCAGAACAAGTATACCAGTTAGAGATGCTATTGTGCACATGAGAAAGGTATGAGAGGGTTCATGGGTATTGAGACGATGTGGTCTCATGAAGTGGGTCACTTGGGAGGAGTGTTGTGAGTTTCATTATGATTCTTAAATGGAGCTACTATTATTTCTAAGGCAAGTCAAGAGTGAATTGGAAGAAGTTGGTTCGGTTGGTAATGGTTGAATCAACATGATTGTTGCAATGATCAGTTCCTTCAGCGTGTGAAGTTATATGTCACAACCCAAAATCCATAAAGGTCGTGATAGCGC
The DNA here is from genome assembly GCF_000715075.1 of Nicotiana tabacum. Taxonomy (NCBI): domain Eukaryota; kingdom Viridiplantae; phylum Streptophyta; class Magnoliopsida; order Solanales; family Solanaceae; genus Nicotiana; species Nicotiana tabacum. The sequence continues at coordinate 7,330,927 of NC_134102.1, read as the reverse complement.
CGGACTCTACCGTCAGGCAAGCCAACAATAAATACTTAATTAGGTTCTCATTTTGTTACTTTTGAAATCATATTTTCCTTCAATTAAATAGAAAAAGATGGAGTTTACAAAGTAAATAATAATATTTTCAACAATTTCAATACAAAGACAACCCATAATCACCCCAAAACCCGGTGTCACAAGTGCATGATCATCAACTAGGAAGATAAAATAAAATACAACACCTGTCCATAATACAAATTAGACAGGAAAATACATGAGTAACTTTGAAGGGGACTCTGCTGGCTGCAGATCGTAGATGGGACTACAACTCACCTAAGTCTCCGCATTTAACCACACCTCTGCACCCGCCAGGATGCTAGTCATATATGCATTTGCACAAAAATATGCAGCAAGTGTAGTATGAGTATGTAAATCAAAGTGTATCCAGTAAGTATCCCGCCTAACCCCGAAGAAGTAGTGACGAGGGGTCGACTTCGACACTTACTAGTGGTCTAATAATATCAGGTACAGTAAAGAAGTAAATGAATATGAGACAGAGTAAATATATGAAACAAACAAGTATAAAATACGTAGTACAATTTTCCTCTTTACAATTTACTCAAGCTCTCAACTAGCAAGTTCCCTCCGTAACCGGAGAATATATATAGATATAATGGATTTCATCAAAGAGGTTGTCATAATTCAAATCAGGGAAAATCCACATCAGGGAAAAACCCTCAGATACACTGGCTTCTTGCCAGACGTTACGCACGATTCCATGAGGATAATATATATATATGGAAAATGTCGAGGCGTACGACCCGATCCAACATAAAAGTAAATTGTGCATTGCCGAGGGTCGAACAGCACGAACCATAGATGCATCTATTAACCTGCCGAGGCGAACGGCCCACTCCCATGAGAGTGTGGTACATAAATCCTGCCGAGGCGAACGGCCCACTCCCATGAGAGTGTGGTACATAAATCCTGTCGAGGCGAACGGCCCGATCCCATAAGAGTGGTAGAAGGAAATACCCCGCTCGCGAATCATACGTGCGACGTGATCAAATATAAATTTAAGGAATCTCCCCGCCCGCGGATCATACTTGCGACGCGGTCAAATATAAATTTAACATTAAGATGATATCTCTTTCTTGATTCTTTTCAAAATAAGGAAAATTCAGTTGTAGCCTTTTAAAGAAATTACCATGCTCGCGAAACATACATGTGGCGCAGTTACACATAGATTTCTTAAGCTATTATAGCATTACTCAATCCTTTTCGAAATTACGAAGTTCAAATGAAACCTTTTAAATCTTAAGTTCTTCAATTTCAACTCCTTTCAAACATTTAATAATCAAACTCAATCTCGCTCCCTCTCGAGGCAAACAGTTAAACATAAATCAATAACAATATCAACAAGGCATGATGTGAGCCTAAAACTACCCGGACATAGGCATAGCTAGTATCTACGTACGGACTCTCACCACCTCGTGCGTACGTATCCCCCACAAATAGAAGCACACAATAAATTTAGTTCACCTATGGGGTTAATTCCCTCTTACAAGATTAGAAAGGAGACTTACCTTACTCCGAAATTCCATAACCGGCTCCGAGGCCGCTCCGACAATTCAAACTGATGTCCGTCGCTCCAAAACTAGTCAAATATGATGCAATCGAATCAAAATATACTCTAATACTCATAATTAATCATTTATAACAATTTCCAACTCCGTTCGAAAAGTTGATAAAATCACCCTCGGGCCCACGTACCCGGATTTCGAAAATTTTCAAAGATAAACTTTATCCATAACCCCACGAACTTACCGTGTTTGGCATCACCGTGTCGCACCGTATCCTTAAGGACAAATAAATGAGGATTATCATACAGCCTCTCTCTGATGCGCTATATAAAGAAGACCGAGCGACTGTCCAAGCTAGAACCCGATTAGGTTCTGAAATATCTAACCTCACAAACTAATTATCCAAAGTCTGAACATCTGCAGCTAACTTCCTCTCACCAATCAGAATATACGCAAGGCTGCCCATACTCACAGCCTTTCTACTCAAAGCATCGGCGACCACATTGGCCTTTACGGGGTGATACAAAATGGTGATATCATAGTCTTTCAAAAATTCTAACCATCTTCTCTACCTCAAATTAAGATCTTTTTGTTTGAATAGATTTCGAAGGCTACGATGATCAGTAAATACCTCACACGAGACACCGTAGTGGTAATGCCTCCAAATCTCCAGTGCATGAACAATGGCTGCCAATTCTAAGTCATGAACAGGATAATTCTTCTCGTGAACTTTCAACTGCCACGACGCATATGCAATTACCTTGCCATCTTGCATTAATATTGCACCAAGCCTAATGTGAGATGCGTCATAATATACTGTATACGATCCTGAACCTGTGGCTTATACCAACATTGGCGTCGTAGTCAAAGCAGTCTTGAGCTTCTGAAAGCTCAACTCACACTCGTCTTACCATCTAAATGGGACACCTTTTTGGGTTAGTTTGGTCAATGGGCTTGCTATAGATGAAAACCCTTCCACGAACCGACGATAGTAACCTGCCAAACCCAGGAAACTCTGGATCTCTGTAACTGAAGTAGGTATAGGCCAATTCTGAACAACCTCTAACTTCTTAGGATCCACCTTTATGCCTTTTGCCGATACAACATGCCCCAAAAAGGCAACTGAGTCCAACCAAAACTCACATTTTGAAAATTTGGCGTATAACTAATTATTCCTCATAGTATGAAGCACACTCCAAAGATGTTGCTCATGCTCCTCTCGACTGTTGGAGTAAATCAAGATATCATCAATGAATACAACCACAAAAGAATCCAAATAGGTTTTGAACACCTGATTTATCAAATCCATAAATGTTGTTGTAGCATTTGTCAACCCAAATGACATCACTAGGAATTCGTAATGCCCATACCGAGTCCGGAAAGTTTTCTTAGAGACATCAAATGCCTTAATCTTCAACTGATGGCAACCATACCTCAAATCAATCTTCGAAAATACCTTGGCACCCTGAAGTTGATCAAACAAGTCATCAATTCTTGGAAGCGGATATTTGTTTTTGATAGTGGCCTTATTCAATTGTTGATATATATACTAGGTCTAATGAATCCCTAATCAAGCAAGCCATGTAATTGCTCCTTCAATTCTTTCAACTCTGGCGGGGCCATACGGTATGGTGGAATAAAAATGGACTGAGTGACTGGAGCCAAATCAATACAGAAGTCAATATCTCTGTCGGGTGGCATCCCCAGTAAATCTGCAGGAAATACTTCTGGAAATTCACGAACAACTGGTACTGAGTCCATAGAAGGAACATCTGCACTAGGATCACGAATATAAGCCAAATAGGCTAGATACCCTTTCTCTACCATACGCCAAGCTTTCATATAAGAAATAATCCTGCTGGCAGAATGACCAGGAGTTCCTTTCCACTCTAACCGAGGTAACCTTGGCATGGCTAGGGTCACTGTCTTGGCATGACAATCCAATATAGCATGATAAGGTGACAGCCAATCCATACCCAAGATGACATCAAAATCCACCATATCAAGAAGTAGAAGATCCACACTAGTCTCAAGTCTACCAATAGTAACCACACACGAACGATAGACATGATCTACTATGACAGAGTCTCCCACCAGTGTAAATACACACATAAAAGTATTTAGAGAATCACAAGGCACAACCAAATATGAAGAAAAATAGGAGGACACATAAGAATAAGTAGATCCTTGATCAAATAGAACTGAAGCATCTCTATGGCAATCTGGAATAATACCTATGATCACAGCATCATATGACTCGACCTTATGCCTAGCTGGAAAAGCATAAAATTGGGGTTGAGCCCCACCACTCTGAACTGCATCTCTGGGACGGCCTCTAACTGGCTGGCCTCCACCTCTAATGGCCTGACCTCCACCTCTAATGGCATGACCTCTACCTCTAGCTGCCTGACCCCTACCTCTAGCTGGCTGAGAAGGCGGGGAAGCAACCGGTGCCGGTATGATGAAACGAGAATCCTGCTGAGATCTGTTACTCGCCAACCTAGGGCAATACCTCATGATGTGACCAATGTTCCTACACTCATAACACCCATCCTGATGTCGTGGCTGCTGAAGCTGAAGCTGACCCAAATAGGCAAGATAATCGTTGTAGTAACTCTGGAGTGGTGGTGCACTGATAGGAGCTGAATGTGCACTGAATGCTGGCTGACCATAATAAGGCATAATAGAACAGTGACTCCCTGAAGCACCGTGAGATACATGAAGTGCTGAATAAAACGGTTTGGAAGGATGACCCCTACCAAAATAACCTCTTCCCCCAGACGAGGCACCATTGAAACCACCAAACTAACAAGGCCTCTTATCAGACCTCTGCCCTCTCTCCTATGCAAAAACCATCTCGATCATCTTCGCGACATTAGCAGCCGCCTGAAAAGAAATCTCACTTCCGGTCTCCTTGGCCATTTGAAGCCTGATAAGGTGAGTGAGTCCCTCAATAAACCTCCTTACAATCTCTCCCTCAGTAGGTAGTAAAAAGAGAGCATGACGGGATAAATTTACAAAACGGGACTCATACTGAGTAACAGCCATACTACCCTGCTGTAAATGCTCAAATTGCTTGCGGAAATACTCTCTCAACGTGATAGGAAGGAACTTCTACAGAAATAGCTGAGAGAACTGCTCCTAAGTAAGTGCAGGCGATCCAACTAGTCTGGCCAATATATAATCTCTCCACCACCTCTTGGCGGAACCCGTCATCTGAAATACAGCAAAATCAACCACATTGGTCTCAACTATACCCATGTTCCGCAACACCTCATGGCAGCGTTCAAGATAATCATGTGGGTCCTATGAAGGTGTGCCACTGAAGTGAATTGGAAAGAGCTTAGTAAACTTATCCAGCCTCAATAAAGCATCAAAAGGCATGGCAAGCCTATCACCGGTCTGTGCCGCAACAACTGGCTAAACTACCCCAACTGGCGGGGCTGCTGGAGCCTGATTCTGGGGAGCCATCTGCTCCGGAGCGGGAGTAGTGGGAGTTTGTGCTCCTCCCCCAGCCTGTGAGACGGCTGGTGCCACTGGAAATGTACCATTCTGGGCCACGCCCTCCATAAGACTTACCAAACGGACTAGAGCGTCCTAAAGTACTGGAGTGGCTATGAATCCTTCCAGGACCTGAACTGGTCCAACTGGTACATTCTAAACTAGAACTTCCTCCTGAGGATCCACCTGAGGTTCTATAATAAAACAATATTTTCATTTCAAAAATAATTTCAAGGTTATTTAACATAAAAACCTCCATTTAAAGAGTTCAAATCAAAGAAAAACAGAAGTGTGGAAAAGAAAAGCCCGACATCGGGGTGTCACTAGTCATGAGCATCTACTATAATCTGTCTAACAATATCAAGGTTGACTCAGCTTGGAAAAATAGCTAAATACTACTAGAGGAAGATAAGAGTGAGAAGAGCAGGGGATGCGATCGCCAAACAGCTACCTTGCTATCTCCAAGAAAATCTGCAGCCAGAACACTCAATAACCGCTACCGTGTCCAGCCACACCTAGATCTGCACACAAGGTGCATGGAGTAACGTGAGTACGCCAACTCAGTAAGTAACAACAATAAATAAAGACTGAGCAGTAGTGACGAGCAATGAAGCATATAACGTTCATATCAGAAAATCTCAGTAAAATACCACATGCTCTTAAAAATAAAGATTTGAATCAAACATCTCGTTTAAACCCAGTTCCAATAAAAATCATTTTTATTTTCCAATAGTTTTTCAAACAAAGGCTCAATACAAAGGTGAGAAAAAATGATGAAATCATAAACAACCACTCGAGCAGACCTCACAGCCACTCGTGCCACTCGGGCATACCTCACAATTACTCTTTCCACCCGGGCATACCTCACAATCACACTTGCCACTCGGGCATACCTCACAATCACTCTTGCCTCCCAGTCACTCAGCAGTCGGCACTCGGCACTCGCACTCAGTAGGTACCTGCACTTACTGGGGGTGTGTACAGACTCCGGAGGGGCTCCTTCAGCCCAAGCGCTATAATCTGCACGGACAACTCACGTGCGATAATAATAAAGTATGCCGCAGGCGGGCAGCCTCGATCCACACTCATCCTCACCAATCAGGCCCTCGGCCTCACTTAGTCACAAGTATGTTGCAGGCGGGCAGCCCCGATCCACACTCATCCTCACAAATCAAGCCACTCGGGCATTTCAGTAAAACAGGGCATTCGGCCCAAAACATTTATATGCATCAAAATAGAGTCATAAAACTGAGTTATGCAGTAAACAAGTATAATCATGACTGAGTATAGATTTTTCAATCGAAAACAGTGAGAGGATGATACGAAACAGCCCCTAAGGGTCCAAACAGCATTGGCGCAAAGCCCAAACATGGCATTCAGCCCAATTTACATAAAATCTTTCTAAATCATATAAGTATCAATGGTTTCAATAAAGTATGCAACTTTACAGTTGCTACGGGGCGGACCAAGTCACAAATCCCCAACAGTGCATGCCCACACGCCCGTCACCTAGCATGTGTGTCACTAAAAATAGTAGAATAATACAAAATCCGGGGTTTCATACCCTCAGGACTAGATTTACAATCGTTACTTACCTCAAACCGGTCAAATCTCTACCCCGCAATGCTTTTGCCTCTAGACTCGGCCTCCAAATGCTCCAAATCTATTCACAATCAGTATAATACCATCAATATACGCTAATGGAATGAATTCCACAAGAAAAGCTTCAAAATTAGACCAAAATCCGAAATTGGCTAAAAATTCGCCTGTGGGGCCCACGTCTCAGAACCCGACAAAAAAGCCCATTCAACCACGAGTCTACCCATACCAATTTTACCAAAATCCAACCTCAACTCGACCCTCAAATCTACAAATCTAATTTCCAAATTTTTAAGTTTCAATCTCTGATTTACGCCTCAAAATCATGTAATCTAGTCGGATTACTCGATGCTAATTCAATATTATGGAGTAGAAATGATCACAAGGGACTTACCTCAAGTTTTCCTTGAAAATATATCAAAAATCGCCTCTCCCCAAGCTCCAATTTGTCAAAAATGGCAAATAGGATGAAGTCCCTGTTTTTATAATTCTGCCTAGACATCCTCGGTTCTGCCTCGATCTTGGCCTTCGATCGAGGTCCTCGATCCTGGTCCTTGGTCCTGCCCCTCGATCTTGGTTCTCGATCCAGAGCTCGATCGTGCCATCGATCGTGGCCCTCGACTCTATGCTCGATCATGGCTTCGATCGTGGCCCTTGACCTTGAGCTCGATCTGGTCTTCGATCGTGGCCCTCGACCCTGAGCTCGATTTGGGCTTCGATCGTGGCCCTCGACCCTGAGCTCGATCTAGGCTCGATTTCTGGGCAGAAGCAATTTCCAACAGAAGGAAATTGCAGCAGCTGTTCTAGTTCAATTTTTGATCCGTTGACCATTTGAAACTCACCCGAGGCCCTCGGGATCTCAACCAAATATACCAACAAGTCCTAAAATATCATACGAACTTAGTCGAATCCTCAAATCACCTAAAACAACGCTAAAACCATGAATTACACCCCAATTCAAGCCTAATGAACTTTGAAATTTCTAATTTCTACAAACAACTCCGGAACCTATCAAATCACGTCCGATTGACCTCAAATTTTGCACACAAGTCCTAAATGACATAACAGAGGTATTCCAATTTTTAGAATCAGATTCCGACCCCGATATCAAAAAGTCAACCCCCCGGTCAAACTTCTCAAAAATAAAACTTTCGTCATTTCAAGCCTAATTCCTCTATGGACTTCCAAATAATATTTCGGATACGCTCCTAAGCTCAAAATCACCATACGGAGCTATTGGAATCATCAAAATTCAAATTCGAGGTCGTTTACATATAGGTCCATATCCGGTCCACTTTTCTAACTTAAAATTTTAATTATGAGACTAAGTGTCTCATTTCACCCCGAGTTCCTTCCGGACTCGAACCAACTAACCCGATATAACATAATATAGCTGAATAACACAAAAAGAAGTAGGAATGGGGAAAATAGGGTTATAACTCTCGAAATGACCGGCCGGATCGTTACATCTTCCCCCTCTTAAATATTCGTTCGTCCTCGAACGGGTCTAGAAACATACCTGGAGTCTCGAATAGGCGTGGATATCTACTCCGCATCTCCCGCTCGGTCTCCCAAGTGGCTTCCTCCACAGGCTAACCTCTCCATTACACCTTCACTGAAGCTATATCCTTTGACCTCAACCTTCGAACTTGCCGATCCAAAATAGCCACCGGCTCCACATTATAAGTCATATCACCCTCTAACTGAACCGTGCTGAAATCCAAAACATGGGACGGATCTCCAATATACTTCCAGAGCATGAAAACATGAAATACTGGATGCATACTCGACAAGCTGGGTGGCAAGGCAAGCTTATAAGCCACCTCCCCTATCCTCTGAAGCACCTCAAAAGGCCCAATGAATCGGGGGCTCAACTTGCCCCTCTTCCCAAACCTCATAACACCCTTCATGGGTGATACCTTCAGCAAAACCTTCTCCCCAACCATAAAAGACATATCACGGACCTTCCTATCCGCATAGCTCTTCTGCCTAGACTGCGCCGTGCGAAGTCGCTCCAGAATCAATTTCACCTTATCTAATGCGTCCTGGACCAAGTCTGTACCTAAGAGCCTAGCCTCACCCGGCTCAAACCATCCAACTAGAGATCTACACCTCCTCCTATACAAAGCCTCGTACGGAGCCATCTGAATACTCGACTGATAACTGTTGTTATATGCAAACTCTGCGAGTGGTAGAAAATGGTCCCATGAACCCCCAAAATCAATGACACAAGCACGCAACATGTCCTCCAATATCTGAATAGTGCGCTCGGACTGCCCGTCCGTCTGAGGATGAAAAGATGTGCTTAACTCAACCTGAGTACCCAACTCTCGCTGCACGGCCCTCCAAAACTGCGATGTGAACTGAGTACCCCTATCTGAAATGATAGAAACTGGGACACCGTGCAAGCGAACAATCTCTCGGATGTAAATTTCATCCAACCGCTCTGAAGAGTAAGTAGTACCAATTGGATTAAAGTGCGCGGACTTGGTCAGCCGATCCACAATAACCCAAATAGCGTCGAACTTCCTCGAAGTCCGTGGAAGCCCAACTACAAAGTCCAGAGTGATCCGCTCTCACTTCCACTCTGGGATCTCTAACCTCTGAAGCAAGCCACCTGGTCTCTGATGCTCATACTTAACCTGCTGACAGTTTAGACATCGAGCCACAAACCTAACTATATCCTTCTTCATCCGCCTCCACCAATAGTGCTGCCTCAAATCTTGGTACATCTTCGTGGCACTCAGATGGATGGAATACCGCGAGCTATGGGCCTCTTTAAGAATCAGCTCTCGAAGCCCATCTACATTAGGCACACATATCCGGCCCTGTATTCTCAGCACCCTGTCATCACCAATAGTCACATCCCTAGCATCACCTCTTCGAACCCTATCCTGAAGAACGAGCAAGTGAGGGTCATCATACTGACGCTCCCTTATACGTTCATAAAGAAAAGACCTGGAGACCACACAAGCCAATACCCGACTAGGCTCCGAAATATCCAAACTTACAAGCTGGCCTGCCAAGGTCTGAACATCTAATGCCAAAGGTCTCTCTGCTTCTAGAAGATAGGCTAAACTCCCCAAACTCTCTGCCCGGCGACTCAAAGCATCGGCCACCACACATTGGCCTTCCCCGAATGGTACAAGATAGTGATATCATAGTCCTTAAGAAGCTCCAACCATCTCCGCTGACGCAAATTAAGATCCTTCTGCTTTAACAGATACTGCAGACTCCGGTGATCAGTATAGATCTCACAATGAACACCATACAAATAATTACGCCAAATCTTCAAGGCGTGAACAATGGTTGCTAACTCAAGATCATGGATAGGATAGTTCTTCTCATGGGTCTTCAACTGGCGCGAGGCATAGGCAATCACCCTACCCTCCTGCATCAAAACACAACCAATGCCTATCATCGAGGCATCATAATATACGGTGTAAGAACCTGAAACTGATGGCAAAACTAACACTGGAGTTGTGGTCAAAGCAGTCTTGAGCTTCTGAAAGCTCTCCTCACATTCATCCGACCACCTGAATGGAGCACCCTTTTGGGTCAATTTGGTCAAGGGCGATGCAATAGATGAAAATCCTTCCACAAAGCGACGGTAGTAAGCCGCCAAACCAAGAAAGCTCCTAATCTCCGTGGCTGAGGACGGTCTGGGCCAACTCTGCACCGCCTCTATCTTCTTCGGATCCACCTGAATACCCTTATTGGACACCATGTTCCCCAAGAATGCTACTGAACTGAGCCAAAACTCAATTTAGAGAACTTTGCATAAAGCTTATCCTCCTTCAATCTTTGCAATACAGCCCTCAAATGCTGAGAGTGCTCTTCCTGGCTATGAGAGTACACCAGGATGTCATCAATGAATACAACGATGAATGAGTCCAAATAGGGCTGGAATACACTGTTCATCAGATGCATGAACGCTGCTGGGGCATTGGTCAGCCCAAAAGAATCACCATAAACTCATAATGGCCATATCGGGTTCTAAAAGCTGTCTTGAGAATATCTGAATCCCGAATCTTCAGCTGGTGATAACCGGACCTCAAATCAATCTTGGAGAACACCCTCGCTCCCTGAAGCTGGTCGAATAAATCATCAATACGAGGCAAAGGATACTTGTTCTTGACTGTGACCTTGTTCAACTGCCTGTAATCAATACACATTCTCATGGAACCATCCTTCTTTTTCTCAAATAGAACCGGTGCACCCCAAGGTGACACACTAGGCCGAATAAACCCCTTATCAAGGAGTTCCTGAAGCTGTTCTTTCAATTCCTTCAATTCCGCCGGTGCCATACGATACGGTAGAATAGAAATGGGCTGAGTGCCCGGCACCAAATCAATACCAAAGTCAATATCCCTGTCAGGCGGCATGCCCGATAGGTCTGCAGGAAACACATCCGAAAAATCACGTACCACCGGAACAGAATAAATGACAGGCGTCTCTGCACTAACATCCCTCACAAAAGCCAAATAAGATAGGCAACCCTTCTCAACCATGCGCTGAGCCTTCAAATATAAAATCACCCTACTTGGTACATAATCTATAGAACCGCTCCACTCAACCCTCGGAATTCCCGGCATAGCCAACGTCACCGTCTTAGCGTGACAATCTAGAACAGCATGACATGGAGATAACCAATCCATACCCAATATCACATCAAAGTCAACCATACTAAGCAATAATAGATCTACTCGGGTCTCCAGACCCCCAATAATCACCACACATGACTGATATACGCGGTCCACAATAATAGTATCGCCCACAGGAGTAGATACATATACAGATGAAACTAAGGACTCACAGGGCATATCCAGAAAATAGGCAAAATACGAGGAAACATATGAATACGTGGAACCAGGGTCAAATAAAACTGAGGTATCTCTGTGGCATACTAAGACAATACCTGTAATCATATCATCTGAAGCAATAGCATCTGGTCTAGCAGGGAGAGCATAGAAACGGGCCTGACCACCCCCTGATCTGCCTCCCCTCTAGGGCGACCCCTAGCTGACTGACCTCTACCCCGAGCTGACTGGGCGGATGGTGAGGTAGTTGGGGCTGTAGTCGGAGGCTGACTCCTCTGCTGAGATAGACCTCCATGACGACGAGGACACTGCCTCCATATATACCCAAGCTCCCTACACTCAAAATAACTCCCTGGTGCTGGCGGCGGAAACTGAAGGGAACCCCTAGCACCGGGATGACTGGTAGAAGAACCTGGCATGGAAGAGCCCTGAACAGGTGGAGCACGGGACAAACTCTGAACTGGAAGGGCACTAAGTGATGAGTGGCCCTGATGAGAACTGTGAGAACCATGGCCAGATGATGCACCCCGATGAAATGGCCAGATGATGCACCCCGATGAAATGACGACCCCTACCGTGCTGGAATTGACCCCCAAAAGTGAGCACCGCTGAATCCACCCTGACCACGAGGCCTCTTGGCCTCCCTCTCAACCCTCTCCTGACCGCGAACCATCTCAATCTGCCGAGCAATGTCGACAACCTCATCAAAGGTAGCACCCGAACTCGCTCCCTGGTCATGAGCAACTATAGCTGATAAGTGAGGCCATCAATAAACCTCATGATCCTCTCTCTGTCCGTGGGAACCAACTAGATAGCATGACGGGCCAACTCGGAGAACCGCATCTCATACTGCGGCACAGACATATCACCCTGGCATAGCCGCTCAAACTATCTACGCAACTCCTCTCTACGGGATCGAGGCACGAACTTCTCCAAAACTACCACGGAGAACTGCTGCCAAGTAAGGGGTGTTGCGCCAACAGGCCTACGCCTCTCGTAAGTATCCCACCATCTGAGTGCAGGCCCAGAAAACTAAAAGGTAGTGAACGAGACCCCACAAGTCTCCAAAATACAAGCAGTATGGAGTATCCTCTGACACCTGTCCAAAAAGTCCTGAGCGTCTTCTCTCTCTGTGCCACTAAAAGGTGGTGGCTGAAGTCTCCCAAACCTCTCCAACCTACGCTGATCATCCTCAAGCATAGCAGGAAACATATAATCCTAAGCAACAGCAATCGGATGAGCTGGTGGTGCCTCTGGTGTCTGAAGTCCCTGAATAACCTGCTCGGGTGTGCAAGCGATGGGAGTCTGAGTGCCTCCCCTGGCCTGAGAAGTGGTTGCGGCCGTCGAAATAGAGACCGCCTGAGCAAGGCCAGTACACGCTGTCAGAATCTGAGCTAAGGCCTCCTGAAGGTCTGGAATCACAATAGGCGCATGTGGTGCCTGAGCTGGTGCATCAACAACTGGAACTTGGTCCTGATCTAGGACAATCGGTGGATCTGTAGGTACTGCACTAACTGTTGTACGGGCTGCACCTCTGCCCCTACCACGGCCTCTACCGCGGCCTCGGCCTCTCGCGGCCCTGGCTGGTGGTACTGGTAGCTGGCCCTCCTGACCGGTAGCACGAGTCCTTGCCATCTGTGAGAGAATGAAACAACAGATGTTTAGTTACTAGAATCAACAGATTCGCACGACAAGAATTCAAGAATATGGAGTTTTCTAAAGGTTCTGCAGCCTCTTGAGGATAAGTACAGACGTCTCCGTAACGATCCGCAAGACTCTACTAAACCCGCTCACGACTCGTGAGACCTATGTAACATAGGCTCTGATACCAATCTGTCACGACCCAAAACTAACCCCTTGTCGTGATGGCGCCTATCGTGGAACTAGGCAAGCCGACTCATTTCCAAAACAAAATGATATTTTCATTTCAAAGATAATTTCAAGGTTATTTAACATAAAAACCTCCATTTAAAGAGTTCAAATCAAAGAAAAATAGAAGTGCGAAAAAGAAAAGCCCGACATCGGGGTGTCACTAGTCATGAGCATCTACTATAATCTGTCTAACAATATCAAGGCTAACTCAGCCTGGAAAAATAGCTAAATACTACTAGAGGAAGATAAGAGGGAGAATAGCAGGGGCTGCGATCGCCAAATAGCTACCTTACTATCTCCAAAAGAATCTGCAACCAGAACACTCAATAACTGCTACCGTGTCCAGCTACACCTAATCTGCACACAAGGTGCAGGAAGTAACGTGAGTACGCCAACTCAGTAAGTAACAACAATAAATAAAGACTGAGCAGTAGTGACGAGCAATGAAGCATATAACGTTCATATCAGGAAATCTCAGTAAAATACCACATGCTCTTAAAAATCAGGATTTGAATCAAATATCTCGTTTAAAACCAGTTCCAATAAAAATCATTTTTATTTTCCAATAGTTTTTCAAACAAAGGCTCAATGCAAAAGTGAGCAAAAATGATAAAATCATAAACAACCACTCGGGCAGACCTCACAGTCACTCGTGCCACTCGGGCATACCTTACAATTACTCTTTCCACTCGGGCATACCTCACAATCACTCTTGCCAATCGGGCATACCTCACAATCACTCTTGCCTCCCAGCCACTCAGCACTCAGCACTCGGCACTCGCACTCAGTAGGTACCTACACTCACTGGGGGTGTGTACAGACTCCGGAGGGGCTCCTTCAGCCCAAGCGCTATAATCTGCACGGACAACTCACGTGCGATAATAATAAAGTATGCTGCAGGCGGGCAGCCCCGATCCACACTCATCCTCACCAATCAGGCCCTCGGCCTCACTCAGTCACAAGTATGCTGCAGGCGGGCAGCCCCAATCCACACTCATCCTCACAAATCAAGCCACTCGGGCATTTCAGTAAAATAGGGCATTCGGCCCAAAACATTTATATGCATCAAAACAAAGTCATAAAAATGAGTTATGCAGTAAACAAGTATAAACATAACTGAGTATAGATTTTTCAATCGAAAACAGTGAGAGGATGATACAAAACAGCCCCTAAGGGTCCAAACAGCATTAACGCAAAGCCCAAACATGACATTCAGCCCAATTTACATAAAATCTTTCTAAATCATATAAGTATCAATGGTTTCAATAAAGTATGCAACTTTACAGTTGCTACGGGGCGGACCAAGTCACAAATCCCCAACAGTGCATGCCCACACGCCCGTCACCTAGCATGTGCGTCACTAAAAATAGTAGAATGATACAAAATCCGAGGTTCCATACCCTCATGACTAGATTTACAATCGTTACTAACCTCAAACCGGTCAAATCTCTACCCCGCAAGGCTCTTGCCTCTGGACTAGGCCTCCAAATGCTCCAAATATATTCACAATCAGTATAATACCATCAATATACGCTAATGGAATGAATTCCACAAGAAAAGCTTCAAAATTAGACCAAAACCCAAAATTAGCTAAAAATTTGCTTGTGGGGCCCACTTCTCGGAACCCGACAAAAGTTATAAAATCCGAAAGCTCATTCAACCACGAGTCTACCCATACCAATTTTACCAAAATCCGACCTCAACTCGACCCTCAAATCTACAAATCTAATTTCCAAATTTCTAAGTTTCAATCTCTGATTTACGCCTCAAAATCATGTAATCTAGTCGGATTACTCGATGATAATTCAATATTATGGAGTAGACATGATCACAAGGGACTTACCTCAAGTTTTCCTTGAAAATATATAAAAAATCACCTCTCCCCAAGCTCTAATTTGTCAAAAATGGCAAATGGGACGAAGTCCATGTTTTATAATTCTGCCCAGACATCCTCGGTTCTGCCTCGATCTTGGCCTTCGATCGAGGTCCTCGATCCTGGTCCGAGGTCCTGCCCCTTGATCCTATTCTCGATCCAGAGCTCGATCATGCCTTCGATTGTGGCCCTCGACTCTGTGCTCGATCTGGGCTTCGATCGTGGCCCTCGACTCTGTGCTCGATCATGCCTTCGACCTTGAGCTCGATCTGGGCTTTGATCGTGGCCCTCGATCTTGGCCCTCGACTCTGTGCTCGATCATGGATTCGATCGTGGCCCTCGACCTTGAGCTCGATCTGGGCTTCGATCGTGGCCCTCGACCTTGAGCTTGATCTGGGCTTCGATCGTGGCCCTCGACCCTGAGTTCGATCTGGGCTCGATTTCTGGGCAGAAGCAATTTCCAACAGAAGGAAATTGCAGCAGCTGTTCTAGTTCAATTTTTGATCTGTTAACCATCCGAAACTCACCCGAGGCCCTCGGGACCTCAACCAAATATACCAACAAGTCCTAAAACATCATACGAACTTAGTCGAATCCTCAAATCACCTCAAACAACGCTAAAACCATGAATTACACCCCAATTCAAGCCTAATGAACTTTGAAATTTCTAATTTCTACAAACAACTCCGGAACCTATCAAATCATGTCCGATTGACCTCAAATTTTGCACACAAGTCCTAAATGACATAACAGAGGTATTCCAATTTTTAGAATCAGATTCCGACCCCGATATCAAAAAGTCAACCCCCCGATCAAACTTCTCAAAAATAAAATTTTCGGCATTTCAAGCCTAATTCCTCTACGGACTTCCAAATAATATTCCGGCCACGCTCCTAAGCCCAAAATCACCATACGGGGCTATTAGAATCATCAAAATTCAAATCCAAGGTCGTTTACATATAGGTCCATATCCGGTCCACTTTTCTAACTTAAAATTTCAATTATGAGACTAAGTGTCTCATTTCACCCCGAGTTCCTTCCGGACTCAAACCAACTAACCCGATATAACATAATATTGCTGAATAACACAAAAAGAAGTAGGAATGGGAAAAATAGGGTTATTACTCTCGAAACGACCGGTCGGGTCGTTACATGAACTGGTCCAACTGGTACATTCTGAACTGGAACCTCCTCCTGAAGGTCCACCTAAGGTTCTACAACAGGTGCAGCTGCTCGAGCTCTGGACTGAGCTCTACCTCGACCTCTGCCTTGGCCTCTAGCATGACCTTGGCCTCGACCTCTACCCCTGGCCATAGTTGCCACTGGGAGCTCTGGTCCCTGTCTATCGGTAGATGTATTACGTGTTCTCACCATCTGCGAGAGAAATAAGAGTAGAATGGTTCAATCATTGATGATAGAATAAATTTGCACGACAGAATAAGAAAGAAGTGATATTGTTCCTAAACTTCATAGCTTCTGAGAGATAAGTACAGACGTCTCCGTACCGATCCTTTAGACCCTACTAATCTTGCTCGTGACTCGTGAGACCTATGTAACCTATGGCTATGATACCAACTGTCACGGCCCAAAATTCCCACCTTCGGTCCGTGATGGCGCCTAACATTTCACTTGCTAGGCAAGCCAAT
The DNA here is from genome assembly GCF_000715075.1 of Nicotiana tabacum. Taxonomy (NCBI): domain Eukaryota; kingdom Viridiplantae; phylum Streptophyta; class Magnoliopsida; order Solanales; family Solanaceae; genus Nicotiana; species Nicotiana tabacum. The sequence continues at coordinate 7,314,051 of NC_134102.1, read as the reverse complement.
GTTAGAATATTATTATCCATTTTAAAAATAATTTTTAAATTTGTTAATAACAAAGAAACAAATGCGGAAGTAAAGTCTGAAATGTAGTGAATAATCCATACAAAAAACGGTGTCTAAATACCATCCCAGAATTGGTGTCACAAGTGCACGAGCTTCTAGAATAATACAAATAAAGGTCTAAATACAATAAAGTTGTCTAGAAACAAACACACAGCTAAAGTAAAATAGAGGGGAACTTCAGAACTGCGGACGCCGTGCAGTTATACCTCAAGTCTCCTCTGGGTAGCTGAAATCCGAGCAAGTCTACGGTACGCCGCTGGGACCAACTCCGAAATCTGTACAAGAAGTGCAGAGTCTAGTATCAATACAACCGACCCCATGTACTGGTAAGTGTTGAGCCTAACCTCGACGAAGTAGTGACGAGGCTAAGGCGGGTCACTTACATTAATCTGTACGCAATACTAACAATAACAAATAATAGAAATAAATCGGTTAACTCATTTATAATAATTGAAGCCAACTAAGCAGTCATAACCCATTATTATTTCAACCAATTCCCATTGCAGCGTACAAACCGCTCCCACAATATATTCATTTTCAATCTTCTCATATATTTATTTTAATCAAGTATGTATAGACTTTTAAATAAGTCTATTGCGGCGTGCAATCTGATCCCCCAATATTGACTTTAAATAAGTCTATTACGGCGTGCAATCTGATCCCCCAATATTGACTTTTAAATAAGTCTATTGCAGCGTGCAATTCGATCCCCCAATATTGACTTTTAAATAAGTTTATTGCGATGTGCAATCCGATCCCCCAATATATATATATTTGCTCTCATTTCCGTTGCGGCGTGCAACCCGATCCCCCAATATATAATTCAATCAATTCTATTGCAGCGTGCAACCCGCTCCTCCAATATATACATTTACCAATTCTTATAGAAGAAATTGCCCCAATAAATGCAATAATTAATACAAAATTTTAAGACAACAAGCATACAATAATTATGATTTAAATATGAAACAAACAATAACAAAAAGTAATTTATTAAGGAAATCAGGGAGAAGATAGGCAGTTTAATATTTAATATGCTAAATGTCAAGTAGCAATTAATACACATAAATCAAATAGTATGTAACAATTATTGCACGAATTCAAGAATTAATATTTGTCAAAGAATAGGAAAGAAATAATTATTAAAACAATTAATTCGTGCCTTAGAACAATTTATGATTTTCAAATAATTATGCAAACAATTAATTTGACAACGTATAGACACTCGTCACTTCGCCTATTCGTCGTTCACATGCATTTCACATAATAAATAGTTTAAGGATTCTATTCCCTCAAGTCAAGGTTAACCACAACACTTACCTCGCTTTGCAAATTTCAATAAATTATTCGACCACAACTTTTCCTTTCGAATTTGTCTTCAAAAGCATTAAATATATTCACAAACAATTCTATATACTCAATACGGATCATAGGAATTAATTCCATATGAATTTTATAATTTTTTGGATAAAATTCGAAATTCATTAAAATATTTGATTGTGGGACCCACGTCTCAAATATCGAAAAAACTTACGAAATCCGAACACTCATTTCGAGACGAGTCCAATCATACAAAAATTTATCCAATTCCGATGTCAAATGGACCTTCAAATCTTAAATTTTTATTTTTGAAAGATTTTATAAAAATCTGATTTTTCTTCCATAAATTCATGGATTCATGATGTAAATAAGTATGAAATCATGAAATATAATTAATATCGGATAAGGAACACTTACCCCAATATTTTCCCGTAAAAATCAACTAAGAATCGCCTTACCCGAGCTCAAAAATGGAAAAGAGTTGAAAATGGGACGAATCCCATTTTCCAGAACTTAAGTTTTGTTTCTAGGATTTTTACCCTTCGCGAACGCAGTCAGTGCCTCACGTTTGCGAAGCACAATTTTGTGCTGCCCAAATTTTACCCTACGAATGCGAAGGCAACCTCGGAACGCGATTCATTGCCTTACTTGGCCTTCGCGAACGCGAAGGCAAAAATCCTCTCCATCCATTTCCCCTTCGCGAATGCGAGGCTTCGATCGCGAATGCGAAGCTTTGCATCTCGACCCTTCGCGAACACGTTCCCTTAGTCGCGAACGCGAAGCACAAATTGTGCCAGTCCAAATTTCTTCTTCGCGAATGCGAGACTCCTCTCGCGAACGCGAAGAAGGAAACCAGAAGCAAGTTTCTGCAATTTCCTCAAGTCCAAAAATCATCTGTTATCACCCGAAACCAACCCGAGCCCTCGGGGCTCCAAACCAAACATGCACCCAAGTCCTAAAACATCATACGAACTTGCTCGCGCAATCAAATCGCCAAAATAACACCAAGAACTATGAATCGGACACCAAACCAAAGGAAATTTTCAAGAAAACTATAAAACTTATATTTTTACGACCAAACGTCTGAATCACGTCAAATCAACTCTAATTCTCACCAAATTTGGCAGACAAGTTATAAATATTATAATGGACCTACATCGGGATCCGAAACCAAAATACGGACCCGGTTTCAATAAATCCAACATCAGTAACTTCTTAAAAATCATTAAGCTTTCAAACTTTTAATTTTTCATCAAAATTTCATATCTCGGGCTAGGGACTTCGGAATTCTATTCCGGGCATACGCCCAAGTCCCAAATCATGATACGGACCTACAAAAATTATCAAAACATTGATCCAAGTCCGTTTGCTCAAAATGTTGACCAAAGTCAACTCAACTGAGTTTTAAATCTCTATTTCACATTTTAATCCTTTATTCATATAAAAACTTTTCGAAAAATTTTACAGACTGCACATGCAAGTCGGGGAGTGATAAATAGTATTTTTTGAGGTTTTAGAGCACATAATTACTTATTAAATTTAAAGATGATACTTTGGGTCATCACAGTATGTGGATTAGTAATTTAGTTATTTTGATTCTGCAGCACATGGAGGATTTCTTGGCTCTTATGCATATTCGACAAAGAAAGTACCCCAAACACTATGATCAAGCAGATATCATCATGGATTGTAATTTTCTTTATATCTTAAAGGAACGCTATAGTACTGTGTGTGATGGGGTGGACAAGGTGAATGTTGCTCCATCTCTTCCCATGATCTTGAATGAGTACCAATTTCATAAGGATGATCTAAAGTATGCTCGAGGAGAGATGCCTTTATGTGGTGGCCGACCTTGGAATGGCGCGAAGAGGATCTTCTATGTATACAACTAAGGGTGGCATGTGGACCGGGCCCGGTCCTAAGTGGGCTTCGCGGGCCCGGTCCTAAGTGGGCCAATCCTACGGGTGCCGGTCCTAAGCGGTCCCGGGCTTCGCGGGCTTCTTGTTGGAACCGGTCCGGGACCACGAACTAACGGTCCCGTATTAAGTGGCCCGGGTCCAAACGGTCCTAAGCGGGCCCAACGGAAACTTTCTATTTTTTAAATTATTTTTATACAAGTTAGAGAAAAAAAATGGTAATAAAAATATCTAAGGCAATTCCTAGTAAATTATAATATAGAATTGTCACCTAAATTTTTTAATTCAAATTTAAAGACAAAAATATTGTAAAGAGATACATACTCTTATTGAGCCCATGTATCTAGCAGTTCTAACCGTGAAAGAAGATGCCCTTTTCAACTCATTTAACGGGCTAAGGTTCACGGCTGGCTAGACGGAGCCACTAAGGCAAAAGCCAATAAGAGTAGTGTTATCTCATGACAGACCCCTTGCTCGAGTAAAAGGTTGGACCTTCCATACAGTCATCAAACTATATATGAATTCTTATATATTTCAATTCTTATATCCTTATTGGCCGTGCGGATTACCGCCAGCCTTTAAAATTAAGGATACTAAACAACTAGATTGGGATGGCCGTGCGAAATACTGTCTAAAATCTTTAACTGGTGGAAACCTTAACAGACATATAAATGTCAGATGAGGTACGAAACAAGTCCAGTTCCTGCTCACGCAGTGACCTTAGTAGTATAACCACTCGCCTGATAGATCTTGTAAAATGGTATCAGAGCTTAGGGCTTTCATGGTATATATGAGATATATCTGAAGTATTCGACATAGATATGTTTTTCTTGATATGAATTTAGGAGAAACTAGTATGAAAAATACTAGGCTTGAAGAGGTAGATATACCTCAAAACCTTGATTTGTTAAACAAATGGACAATTCCTAAAGTCCCTATTAAAACAATCTATGATTATGGATGGTTTGATAAACTGTCTTCAAAGCAACTTGTTAAAACTACTGAGCAATCTTTAGCTTTAAACTCGTTTGAACAGACTATTCGTTTGTTAAACAAGCATGATGTAAACTTATATAAAAATCAGTATAATTATTTGCATATTGGTATGGTCCAAATTGCTTTTAAGCCATTAACCCTTAAAGGGTTACCAGAGACGTTTTTGGCTACTCTCAGAGATGCCAAAAATCTGAATTTTAGACAATCTCTAATGGGTTCTATTGAATCTACTGTTGCCTATGGTCTAGTATATTTTAATACTCAACCCAATCTTCAATTATCTCTATGTGATGTTAATATACTTGATGCTTTGACATTAAATGTGAAAACGCATGGTTATAATTATGCGCCTGGATCTAAACTTATATGTTTATCATATAGAATTTATTTTAAATTACTATCTACGTTAAACTCTAGATGTAAACTTTATGATACATCCGATCAGACTATATTGGTGGAAACCAATTTTTCAAAGTCTAAGGTCACCATGAGGAGACCTATTAAGTGGGAAGAAACTAATTTCCCAACTACTTGGACTTTGGATTCGGTTATATCCCCTAGTCAGATCACAGATGTTGTCAGTAATACTGAATATTCTCATATTACTCAGAATTCGGATGATAGGATTTGTATTCAATTTGATGATAACAGTTCCACTTATAATAGGCAGCCATTTTCTAATAATAGACTTTTGCCTACTATTAATCCTAGTTATAATAGGCATTCTTTTACTAATCGTAAATTGTTGCCTGATATTCAACATATTTCTCCTGTTGAACCTATCTATGGACCAGCTAGAAATCGCGCTGCATCTTTGCATATAATTTCTATTAAAGTTAGTGATAAGCCTGTTGAAAAGGTTAAGATTAACCCTCAAACAAATATTGTTCAGGAAAATGATAATATTTCTGATAAGGATATTCTTTCTGCATCCGAAATGGATTTTAACCCCAATGATATTTAATGATTCCACACCAAATTGATTTTAGTCCAGGGTCACAAGCGAGAAAATATATTCAAAAAGATTTTTTCAGTGATAAATGGAGCCGGTTTAAAACTTGGTTTTTTGATACTTATAGTAAAGATGATTTAAATAATATTTCTCAAGAGTTTTACGAAACTTGTGCTTTGCATAATCAAATTATCTATTTTGTTCCTTGGTTTAAAACCACTTATTTACCGCTTTATATAAAGGTTTTAGAAAGATCTTATAAAGACGGGAGTAGCAATATTACTAAAGCCACATACCCTCCTCAAGCACCTTTTGTTTTACCTAATAATACTGGTATTACTTTTACTGCATTTCAAAAATTTATTGATGAAGATGTTGCTGCAGTCAGCATCGTAGAAATAAATAAATTGATTTCTCAAAATAATTATTTAAGTTTATATGTTAAAGTTTTGGGTGAACACATCAGTTTTCTTGACAAAAAACTTGATGAATTAACTGTTTTGATAAAAGAAATGAGTACTAGCAAGAAGGTAATTGATATTGCCTCTACGCCAGGAAGCAAATCAGAAGCTCAAATTGTTCTTACTCATGTTCAAAGACCCCCTGAGATTCAGGATTTCAAATTTAAATTGTTAAATGATTTAGAAGAACTTCTTGATAAAAAATTATCCGGTTTAAATATTAAACCTATTGATTTATCAAAAACTTTTGCTGATAAATTAGATACTACTTCCGACTATAAATATGAAGTTTGGTCAGAGTTTAATAAACTCAGAGGTTATCCCAAAAAGAATAGTAAGTATGCTGATAAACCCAGAATGCAAACTTATTATTACAATCGTCCTACACCTCAAGATGTCTTGATAGAATAACGTGATTGGAATCAGACTAATACTTCTTATAGTGGTTCCGAAATTTATGAATGGAATCTTGATGGTTTAACTGATAGACAATTGACTATTCTTGTGCATAGAATGCTTATGTATGCAACTATCTGTAAAAGTGTAAAAAATACAGATAGAACTATTTGCAAAATGATTGTCGCAAGTTTTACTGGCCAACTTCGTGGCTGGTGGGATAATTATTTGACTACTGATGAAAAGTCAATGGTTATTAATGCAATCGCCACTGATGAAGGAGTTGATAATTTAGGCATGGCTCTAGTGAAAAAAAGAGAAGATGTTGTTTACACCCTTGTTCTTACCATACTAGAACATTTCAATGGTAGATTTACCAATCAGAACGAGACTGTCCGTACTCTGCTAAATGTCTTAGATGTAGGACCTTAAGTGAGTTTAGATGGTATAAAGATACTTTTATGAGTAGAGTTATGGAATTACCCGAAAATAAATATGAACACTGTAAAGCTAAGTTTATAGATGGCCTTCCCTCCTTATTTGCTGAAAGAGTAAGAAAAACTCTAAGGGGTAGTTACAGAGAAATTCCGTATAAGGATTATACCTATGGAAAATTGATAGGAGTTTGTACACAAGAAGGACTAAACTTGTGCAATGAGTTAAGATTGTCCAGACAACTTGAGATAGATAAGCTTATGGAAAGATCACAATTAGGAGACTTTTGCACCCAGTTCGGTTTACCCGAGACTTCTACTCATAGCAAAAAGAAAAAACATAAGTATCATAGGTACCCTAACTCAGACAGTCCTTATAGGAGAAAGAGATCTAGATATAGAGCCAAAGAAGAGCGTGATTCTAAGAAAGCCCATCGCAAGTCTACTAGATTTACGAAAAATAGATCTAAGTGAGATCTTGCTGACATTAAGTGTTATAAATGTGAAAAATTTGGACATATAGCTCCCAATTGTAAGCTTGAAAATCTGAAAACCTTAGAACTAGACGTTGAGTTATGTGATAAGGTTTATGGTTTATTATACACTTCTGGATCAGAATCGGATTATAATTCTGAGTCAGAATCTGAAACTGAAGTAGACTTACTTGATTTTTCTGATAGTGATAAAAATGTTGATAATACTTGTACAGCTTGCAAAGGTAATACATGTACTTGTGATGATGAATTTTATAAATTGCAATCTCAATTTCAAGATTTGAACGTGAAAACTATTACATCTGATAATGTAATAGAACTTTTAAAAGAAGTTACTGATGATAAACTTCGTGAAAAAATTATAAATTTGGTTGCAAGTTCAAGTTCCAGTTCTTCAAAACCTTTTGATAAACAAAAGAACGAATTTGAATATTCTGCACCTTATTCTTTGTCAGAGGTTAATAACCGAATTAATAATAAAGCTACATCAAGTAGAGATGCTTCTTTTGATGATTTAAAGGTCAAAATTGAAAGTTTGAAAAGGGAGATTAAATCTCTTAAACAAAATCAAATGATTTGTGATCATAGGATTACTCAGATAGAGAAAACCAATTCTCCAGCTAAGAAATCTAATGATAAAAATAAAGGTATTTCTGAAAATGATATTGAGAAAGAACCTATTAAACTTGATTCTAAACATGATATGTTTTTGGGAATGATGCAAATTGTTACTGCTCACAAATGGTATATTAAATGTACTATTTTAATTGATAATAGTTTTTCTATAACTGATATTGCAATGATTGATAGTGGAGCTGTTGTTAGCTACATTCAGGAAGGTTTAATACTTACTAAATACTTTCAAAAAACTACTCATGTGGTTAAATCTGCATCAGGACATGCTTTAGATATAAAATATAAATTAACTAATACGAGTATTTGTCAGAATAAAGTCTGCATTCCTCACTTCTTTTTCTTGGTTAAAGATCAGTTATACCCTTCAATTATACTTGGAACACCTTTTATCAAAGCTATTTATCCTTTTACTAGCATAGATTCGAAAGGTTTTACAGCTACCTATAAGGATAGAAAGATAAGTTACACTTTTGTTACAGATCCCGTAACTAGAGATATAAATGCTTTAATTGATATGAAGCAAAGACATGTTGATTCATTATAATTAGAATTATTTAGTATTAATACTATAAATTCTACTAAAGTGCAGGAAAAGATTAAATTGATTTTAGAATAAATTGCTATTGATATTTGTGCTGAGCATCCTAGTGCTTTTTGGAAGAGAAAAAAGCATATTGTCAGCCTTCCATATGAAGATAATTTCTCTGAGGATGATATTCCTACTAAATCTCGACCTTGTCAGATGAATGCTGAATTAGTGGAATTCTGTAAAAAGGAGATTGATAATTTATTACAGAAGGGTTTGATAAAACCTTCAAAATCTCCTTGGTCTTGCACAACTTTTTATGTTAATAATGTTGCTGAGAAAGAACGTGGTATTCCCAGATTAGTCATTAATTATAAATCTTTAAATAAATATTTAAAGTGGATAAGGTATCCAATCCCAAATAAAAGAGATTTATTATCGAGATTATATGATGCCAATATATTTTCAAAGTTTGATTTAAAAATTTTTTATTGGTAGATTCAAATATTTAAAGAGCATACTTATAGAACTACTTTTAATGTTCCATTTGGGCAATATGAATGGAATGTTATGCCTTTTGGTTTAAAGAATGCCCTTTCTGAATTTTAAAAAATCATGAATGATATTTTTAACCCATAACTGGATTTTATCATTATTTATATTGATGACATTTTGGTATTCTCTAAAACCTTTGAAATGCATATTAAGAATTTAGATATTTTTAAGAAAATTGTTATACAAAATGGTTTGGTTATTTCAAAACAAAAAATGAGTTTATTCCAAACTAATATTAGATTTTTAGGACATTATATTTGTCAAGGAAAAATAACTCTGATTCAAAGATCTATTGATTTTGCTTCAAAATTTTCCAATATTATTACTGATAGAACTCAGTTACAAAGATTCTTGGGAAGTTTAAATTATATATCACCTTTTTATAAAAAAAAATTGTCTCGTGATTTAGCCCCCTTATATGATAGGCTAAAAAAGGGTCATAAATCTCCTTGGACTGATATTCATACTATTTTGGTTTAAAATATTAAACAACGAGTAAAGACTTTACCTTATTTAACACTTGCTAATCCTACATAGCAAAAGATTATCGAGACAGATGCGTCTAATATTGGTTACGGAGGGATATTGAAACAAATAAACCCAAATGATAATTGTGAATACTTGATTAGATTTCACTCTGGAAAATGGTCTGAAGCCTAGAAAAAATATGCTATGGTGGCTCATGAAATGCTAACGATTGTTAAATGTGTTTTAAAATTCCAAGATGATTTATACAATTAAAAGTTTTTAAAAAAAAACTAACGCTCAATCTGTTAAATATATGTTTAACAAAGACTTTAAACATGATGCCTCAAAATTGATATTTGCTAGATGGCAGGCTCATTTATCCCCTTTTGACTTTGAAATACAATATAAAAAGGGAATTGATAACTCTTTGCCAGATTTTTTATCTCGTGAATATCTACAGGTTGGAACCCCCATGGGGTAGAGGTAGAGGAAGAGGAAGGGGAAAATCATCCCCACATTTCCAAGGAAGGACATCCCCTTCATGATTGTCATACGGATCCACATCAAGCTCCCCAGTTATACAAATGGGAAGAAGCCTGACTAATGAAAAGATACCTCCCAGAGGAGAAGCCTCAATAGGACCATCGGTTCACCTGGAAGATATTCCAGAAGATAGTCCGTTATACGCATACTTGCAGGCATACTTGACTGCTCAAAAGCAAAGTGATACTTTTGCTTCAATCACAAAAGAGGACAATGATGATATCAAGTCCTATGAGAAATTGCCTAAAAAAGAAATGATATTTCTTTTAGAAAATACTGATATTCAGAGGAAAGAAGTACCATGGAAGATATTCCAAAGGTATTTGATAAATGGATTATATTATCCGGGTGAGTCATACAAAATCCGTTCTTATTATGAAACTATTCTTACAAGTACAGGTAGTGCAGAATTTCAGCACTTTTCTGGTTATAGCACTGACGAGAATGTTTATAACTTCTCAAAAATCATAATCAAACAGATTATATCTGTCGACGATTGGGGAATATCTACAATGAAAGAAAGGCAGATAAGCCTTAGCAAATCCCGCATGAATTTTATTTATTGGGATTATATCCAAGCCTTTGATAAAGTACTTTATTACAATAATGATAGACACAAGCATACTTGGTTCACAAAGGTATGTGCAAAGATATTTGCAAATCGCATTCCTAATTGGTTTCTAAACTAGTGGTCATACCACGGTCCGACAGTCAAAATATTACCAAATCTATTTCTTATGTTATACAAAGAATGGATGAAAATTTCACCAATTATAAACGATTTATACTACACAGATCATATCTGTTACTTAGAAAAGATTGATCAGATATACTTCTTTCTTGAATTCTCTATTCCTTTGATTCACAAATGGACTCCAGAAGTAGGATTCACTGAGGAACATACTCCCTATTTATACAGAATATTTTATAATAATTTCTGGGACAAGTTGATGAAACAAGATCCTAGAACAAAGACATTATACGGTCAAGAACTCTTGGATTCCATTAAAATAAAAATCCAAGAATATTCCAGCAACCATCAGAAAGAAAAGGTTGATGATAGCTCAGTTCGGCATATTGCCATAAAGATCTCTTTTCAAGAAGGAGACAAAGAAGAAATGATTATTGACTGTTTGGAAGAAGTAAAAAGAAATTTGCTTCGTTCCATCAATCAATATGAGAAATTAGACACTTCAATACAAAGCGAAGCTAGCAACAATGATATCACAGAAGATTCTCAACCCATTGAGTCAGAAAAGATTTTATCTGACAGTGCTTTAGAAAATGTGGAAGATTTCCTCCGCAAAATGAAAGAGTCAGAAAAACGACCAACACAGTGAAGTCTTCAGACCCCACAGAACAGTGAAGTCACCGGAGACCCCATTCAACAGTAGAAACACTGTTTACACAGTAGATACACTGTTTACACAGTAAATTCATTGTATAAGGGACCCACATAAGGGACCCATTTTTACTGTGCATAGATTCTTTTTCTTTTTTATTTATAGGACGCATTCTTTCATAGAGAAGGCATTAGACAAACTCTCTCTCTCTCTCATAGATTCTCTCTCTCTCTCTCTCTCTCTCTCTCTCTCTCTCTCTCTCTCTCTCTCTCTTGTAAGTACTATTTTTTAATCGAAGATCAAAGTAAATAAAATCTCAAGTTCTTCGCACACAAGCCTAGGATTGGCCTCACAAGGTACATATATTCAAACTTATAGTATTTCTTATAGTCTCTCCTCTCTGGCCGTGACTATGTTCGGCTAAGAGATATCATATCTATGTTGAATATCTAACTTTTCTCCTATATAAATCATGAAAGGTCAGGCCTCTATTAAAATATAAAGGAACTTTATATATAGTTTCTTGACTTGGTTTTGAGATAGTGGTACAGTCTGGGATAACACTACTCTTATTGGCTTTGCCTTAGTGGCTCCGTCTAGCCAGCCGTGAACCTTAGTCCGTTAATGGAGTTGAAAAGGGCGTCTTCTTTTACGGTTAGAACTGCTAGACACATGGGCTCAATGAGAGTATGTATTATATTATGGCAGACCCCTTGCTCGAGTAAAAGGTTGGACCTTCCATACAGTCATCAAACTATATATGAATTCTTATATATTTCAATTCTTATATCCTTATTGGCCGTGCGGATTACCGCCAGCCTTTAAAATTAAGGATACTAAACAGCTAGATTAGGATGGCCGTGCGGAATACTTTCTAAGATCTTTAATTGGTGGAAACCTCAACAGACATATAAATGTCAGATGAGGTACGAAACAAGTCCAGTTCCTGCTCACGTAGTGATCTTAGTAGTATAACCACTCGCCTGATAGATCTTGTAAAATGGTATGTGTGTGTGTGTGTGTGTGTGTGTGTGTGTATATATATATATTTATATATATACATCTTAAGATTTATACATTAATATTCGATGTATATACTATATTATACTATATGTATAGCTTAAGATATATAAAAAGACAAAAATATTTTAAAGAGATATTCAAAGCAATGCGTTATATTTTTATTATAGCATTAAAAAATCATGGCAATATCTTTCTTAGTCTTCCTCCCCCCTATGGAATGAGCCCCCCGGGAATGAGCACAACAAGGTGCTAATACCACCATTGAGAAGATAAAGAAACTAATCAAGAAGTACCAAAATACAAGTTACATATTAATTTACATGGTATCTCTTACAAATTTTATAAATCCTTCAAGGTCCGGAGGAATTTCCGTTGGTGGTGGCAGAAATGAAGCTTGGTCATCACCGCTTCGAGGTGAAGCATCATCCTCCGCAAGTTCAGCTAGCATTTCTTCCTAAGCTCCGTCTATCTCTGATTGTGATTCAGCAAGTCCAAAATTTCTTCTTTCTGAACGGATCCAATCTCTGAAAAGTACTGATTTTTCCAAGCTCTCCCTCATAGACGATCTATAATCACCGAGTTGAAATCTTGCTTAACTGAAAGCGCTCTCTGATGCCACTGTTGAAGCTTGAATAGTTAAAATATCTCGGGCCATCCTTGAAAGAATCGAAAAGTGTTTTTCTTTGTCCTTCCACCATTCCAAAATATTAAAAGAGCCGTTGGGATTCACTTCCTCAATTCCCTGTGACAAATAAACTTCAAGCTCATTTAGTTGTGAAAAATCACTAGTACTAGAACCTTGAGAACCCCTGAACCCTGTCCAAGCACTAAGTGCTCTTACTCCCGCAGTTCTTTTAGATGATTGAGAACTAGAAGAAGAAGGAGTTGGAACATTTGGTATAGCATGATCTAATGCAACTTGATAAACATTATAAATAGTTTGAACATTTATTTTAATTAAGGCTATTGCGTCCGGAAGTTTAGACAACTCCTCATCTTCAAGTGCTAAACCATTATAAACAGTTTCATACCAAAATTGAGGACCTCCTAATTTCATAGTAAGATTTAACAATGCAGCAACACCATAAATAGGGGAAATAGGGAAAAATATTTTTAAAACTTTTTTCTCATGGAATCAATAGCAAGTTGATAAATTTCTCCATCCTCTGAAAAATGATCAAACAAATTTGCAAGTTCTTCAATATAAACTAAACAATTAGAAATAGTAGGATAATGTTTCCCAGAAAATTCATTTGTAGCAATATGAAATTTTTCTAAAAAATCTACAAGCATTTTAACATTAGCTCAATCCGTATTTGTAAGGTGCTCATCATCATCACTTACATGAGCATTAAACGTTGAGTTTATGGGGTTTCTATATTCGTATGCAATAACTAAACTTTCATACATGTAATTCCATCTAGTTGGACAAGGTTTAGGAACCTTTCTTTCTCTTAGGCCAAATTCTTCGCATCTTTTAAAATATTCTCTAAGTCTACTTCTACGGTTTGAATAAAAAAGCCAATTAAGAGCCATTTTAGCCTTTTCAATTTCAACATTTAAAATTCGCATACCATCACCCATAATTAAATGGTAAATATGACAAATACATCTAACATGAAAAATGTTACTAAATGCAGGACTTAGTGTAGTGGTAAGCAAGGCTACAACATTTGTGTTACTAGTAGCATTATCCATTGAAACTGACATTATTTTATCACTAATGCAAAAATATCTACAAATATCCGTAATCGTGCTAGAAATAAACTGCCATGTGTGACATGAATTAATTATTCTATAAGCAATAATGCACTTTTGCATTATCCAATCCTCATCAATCCAATGACTGGTAACAGTAAGGTAATCACAGTCATTACCACTTCTACCAATATCAGTTGTAATAGCAACATGACAATTTATATGAGTAAATAAATAGCGCAAATATTGTTCATATTCATGTTTATATTTATAAATATCACTCTTTACGGTTGTGCGAGGAAAACCTTTATAAGTAGGATTATAAAATTTTCTAATATAATGCACAAAGTGAGGGTTAGAAGGAAAACTATAGGGTAAGCACATAACAGTAACCATTTTTGCCAATTCTTCCCAATTTTTTTGGATCATAATATAAAATACCACCGGTAACAGTGTTAATTCCCGGTTGAAATTGATTTGACCCGGTACTAAGGTCAGCCTGACTAGGTGCAGTTGTCCCCTCGGCCAAAGCTTTCATACGATAATATCTAGCTTTATCTTGAGGGTGTAGCAATATGTATCTAGTCAAACTTCCCTCCCCCCTCCCCGCCCCGACTTTCAACATATTTAAAAACTAACTCTTTGCCACAAGTTTTACACTCAGCCCTATTTTTTTCTCTTAGTTGAGTAAAAAATGGCCAAACAATAGATGTTTCTGCCCGTTTAGAAGGTTGTCTAGAAAAAGTAGGGGCAGTAACAGGAGGGTCAGACGGGGGACCATTTGGATTATTATTAGTTGGGCTAACTTCAGGAGCAGGACTAGTGGTGTCACGACCCAAAACTAACCCCCTGTCGTGATGGCGCCTATCGTGGAACTAGGCAAGCCGACTCATTTCCAAAACAAAACGATATTTTCATTTCAAAGATAATTTCAAGGTTATTTAACATAAAAACCTCCATTTAAAGAGTTCAAATCAAAGAAAAACAGAAGTGCGGAAAAGAAAAGCCCTACATCGGGGTGTCACTAGTCATGAGCATCTACTATAATCTGTCTAATAATATCAAGACTAACTCAGCCTGGAAAAATAGCTAAATACTACTAGAGGAAGATAAGAGGGAGAAGAGCAGGGGCTGCGACCGCCAAACAGCTACCTTGCTATCTCCAAAAAAATCTGCAACCAGAACACTCAATAACCGCTACCGTGTCCAGCCACACCTGGATCTGCACACAAGGTGCAGAGAGTAACGTGAGTACGCCAACTCAGTAAGTAACAACAATAAATAAAGACTGAGCAGTAGTGACAAGCAATAAAGCATATAACGTTCATATCAGGAAATCTCAGTAAAATACCACATGCTCTTAAAAATCAGGATTTGAATCAAACATCTCGTTTAAACCCAGTTCCAATAAAAATCATTTTAAAGACATTTTTATTTTCCAATAGTTTTTCAAACAAAGGCTCAATGCAAAGGTGAGCAAAAATGATGAAATCATAAACAACCACTCGGGCAGACCTCACAGTCACTCGTGCCACTCGGGCATACCTCACAATCACTCTTGCCACTCGGGCATACCTCACAATCACTCTTGCCTCCCAGTCACTCAGCACTCGGCACTCGCACTCAGTAGGTACCTGCGCTCACTGGGGGTGTGTACAGACTCCGGAGGGGCTCCTTCAGCCCAAGCGCTATAATCTGCACAGACAACTCACGTGCTATAATAATAAAGTATGCTGCAGGCGGGCAGCCCCGATCCACACTCATCCTCACCAATCAGGCCCTCGGCCTCACTCAGTCATAAGTATGCTGCAGGCGGGCAGCCCCGATCCACACTCATCCTCACAAATCAGGCCCTCGGCCTCACTCAGTCATAAGTAACTCAAGCCTCTCGGGCATTTCAGTAAAACAGGGCATTCGGCCCAAAACATTTATATACATCAAAATAGAGTCATAAAACTGAGTTATGCGGTAAACAAGTATAAACATGACTGAGTATAGATTTTCAATCGAAAACAATGAGAGGATGGTAAGAAACAGCCCCTAAGGGTCCGAACAGCATTGGCACAAGGCCCAAACATGGCATTCAGCCCAATTTACATAAAAATCTTTCTAAATCATATAAGTATCAATGGTTTCAACAAAGTATGCAACTTTACAGTTGCTACGGGGCGGACCAAGTCACAAATCTCCAACAGTGCACGCCCACAAGCCCGTCACCTAGCATGTGCGTCACCTCAAAATAATAGAATGATACGAAATCTGGGGTTTCATACCCTCAAGACTAGATTTACAATCGTTACTTACCTCAAACTGGTCAAATCTCTATCCCGAAATGCTCTTGCCTCTGGACTCGGACTCCAAATGCTCCAAATCTATTCACAATCAGTATAATACCATCAATATACGCTAATGGAATGAATTCCACAAGAAAAGCTTCAAAATTAGACCAAAACCCGAAATTGGCTCAAAATTTGCCCGTGGGACCCACATCTCGGAACCCAACAAAAGTTACAAAATCCGAAAGCTCATTCAACCACGAGTCTACCCATACCAATTTTACCAAAATCCGACCTCAACTCGACCCTCAAATCTACAAATCTAATTTCCAAATTTCTAAGTTTCAATCTCTGATTTACGCCTCAAAATCATGTAATCTAGTCGGATTACTCGATGATAATTCAATATTATGGAGTAGACATGATCACAAGGGACTTACCTCAAGTTTTCCTTGAAAATATATAAAAAATCACCTCTCCCCAAGCTCCAATTTGTCAAAAATGGCAAATAGGACGAAGTCCATGTTTTATAATTCTGCCCAGACATCCTCGGTTCTGCCTCGATCTTGGCCTTCGATCGAGGTCCTCGATCCTGGTCCGAGGTCCTGCCCCTTGATCCTATTCTCGATCCAGAGCTCGATCGTGCCTTCGATTGTGTCCCTCGACTCTGTGCTCGATCTGGGCTTCGATCGTGGCCCTCGACTTTGTGCTCGATCATGCCTTCGACCTTGAGCTCGATCTGGGCTTTGATCGTGGCCCTCGATCTTGGCCCTCGATCATGCCTTCGACCGTGACCCTCGATATGGGCTTCGATCGTGGCCATCGACCCTGAGCTCGATCTGGGCTCGATTCTGGGCAGAAGCAATTTCCAACAGAAGGAAATTGCAGCAGCTGTTCTAGTTCAATTTTTGATCCGTTAACCATCCGAAACTCACCCGAGGCCCTCGGGACCTCAACCAAATATACCAACAAGTCCTAAAACATCATACGAACTTAGTCGAATCCTCAAATCACCTCAAACAATGCTAAAACCATGAATTATACCCCAATTCAAGCCTAATGAACTTTGAAAATTCTAATTTCTACAAACAACTCCGGAATCTATCAAATCACGTACGATTGACCTCAAATTTTGCACACAAGTCCTAAATGACATAACAAAGGTATTCCAATTTTTAGAATCGGATTCCGACCCCGATATCAAAAAGTCAACCCCCGGTCAAACTTCTCCAAAAATAAAACTTTCGGTATTTCAAGCCTAATTCCTCTACGGACTCCCAAATAATATTCCGGATACGCTCCTAACCCCAACATCATCATACAGAGCTATTGGAATCATCAAAATTCAAATCCGAGGTCGTTTACATATAGGTCCATTTCCAGTCCACTTTTCTAACTTAAAATTTTCAATTATGAGACTAAGTGTCTCATTTCACCCCGAGTCCCTTCCGAACTCAAACCAACTAACCCGATATAACATAATATAGCTGAATAACATAAAAAGAAGTAGGAATGGGGAAAATAGGGTTACAACTCTCGAAGCGACCGGCCGGGTCGTTACATCCTTCCCCTCTTAAACATTCGTTCATCCTCGAACGGGTCTAGAAACATACCTGGAGTCTCGAATAGGCGTGGATATCTGCTCCGCATCTCCCGCTCGGTCTCCCAAGTGGCCTACTCCACAGGCTGACCTCTCCATTGCACCTTCACTGAAGCTATATCCTTTGACCTCAACCTTCGAACCTGCCGATCCAAAATAGCCACCGGCTCCACATCATAAGTCATATCACCCTCTAACTGAACAGTGCTGAAATCCAAAACATGGGACGGATCTCTAATATACTTCCGGAGCATGGAAACATGAAACACTGAATGCACACTCGATAAGCTGGGTGGCAAGGCAAGCTTATAAGCCACCTCTCCTTTCCTCTGAAGCACCTCAAAAGGCCCAATGAACCGGGGGCTCAACTTTCCCCTTTTCCCAAACCTCATAACACCCTTCATGGGTGATACCTTCAGCAAAATCTTCTCCCTAACCATAAAAGACACATCACGGACCTTCCTATCCGCGTAGCACTTCTGCCTAGACTGCGCTATGCGAAGCCGCTCCTGAATCAGTTTCACCTTATCTAATGCGTCCTGGACCAAGTCTGTACCTAAGATCCTAGCCTCACCCGGCTCAAACCATCCAACCGGAGATCTACACCTCCTCCCATACAAAGCCTCGTATGGAGCCATCTGAATACTCGACTGATAACTGTTGTTATATGCAAAATTCGCGAGTGGCAGAAACTGGTTCCATGAACCCCCAAAATCAATGACACAAGCACGCAACATGTCCTCCAATATCTGAATAGTGCGCTCGGACTGCCCGTTCGTCTGAGGGTGAAAAGTTATGCTTAACTCAACCTGACTACCCAACTCTCGCTGCACGGCCCTCCAAAACTGCGATGTGAACCGAGTACCCCTATCTGAAATGATGGAAACTGGGACACCATGCAGGCGAACGATCTCTCGAATGTAAATTTCAGCCAACTGCTCTGAAGAGTAAGTAGTACCAATTGGAAAGAAGTGCGCGGACTTGGTCAGCCGATCCACAATAACCCAAATAGCGCCGAACTTCCTCGAAGTCCGTGGGAGCCCAACTACAAAGTCCATAGTGATCCGCTCCCACTTCCACTCTGGGATCTCTAATCTCTGAAACAAGCCACCTGGTCTCTGATGCTCATACTTAACCTGCTGACAGTTTAGACATCGAGCCACAAACCCAACTATATCCTTCTTCATCCGCCTCCACCAATAGTGCTGCCTCAAATCCTGGTACATCTTCGCGGCACCCGGATGGATGGAATACCGCGAGCTGTGGGCCTCTTCAAGAATCAGCTCTCGAAGCCCATCTACATTAGGCACACATATCTGGCCCTGCATTCTCAGCACCCCGTCATCACCAATAGTCTCATCCCTAGCATCACCTCTCCGAACCCTGTCCTGAAGAACGAGCAAGTTAGGGTCATCATATTGACGCTCCCTGATATGGTCATAAAGAGAAGACCTGGAGACCACACAAGCCAATACCCGACTAGGCTCCGAAATATCCAATCTGACAAGCTGGCCTGCCAAGGTCTGAACATCTAATGCCAAAGGTCTCTCTGCTGCTGGAAGATAGGCTAAACTCCCCAAACTCTCTGCCCGGCGACTCAAAGTATCGGCCACCACATTGGCCTTCCCAGTATGGTACAAGATAGTGATATCATAGTCCTTAAGAAGCTCCAACCATCTCCACTGACGCAAATTAAGATCCTTCTGCTTTAACAGACACTGCATACTCCGATGATCAGTATAGATCTCACAATGAACCCTATACAAATAATGACGCCAAATCTTCAAGGCGTGAACAATGGCTGCTAACTCAAGATCATGGATAGGATAGTTCTTCTCATGGGTCTTCAACTGGCGCGAGGCATAGGCAATCACCCTACACTCCTGCATTAAAACACAAACAATGCCTATCTTTGAGGCATCACAATACACGGTGTAAGAACCTGAAGCTGATGGCAACACTAACACTGGAGCTGTGGTCAAAGCAGTCTTGAGCTTCTGAAAGCTCTCCTCACATTCATTCGACCACCTGAATGGAGCACCCTTTTGGGTCAATTTGGTCAAGGGCGATGCAATAGATGAAAATCCCTCCACAAAGCGACGGTAGTAACCCGCCAAACCAAGAAAGCTCCTAATCTCCGTGGATGAGGACGGTCTGGGCCAACTCTGCACCGCCTCTATCTTCTTCGGATCCACCTGAATACCCTCACTGGACACCACGTGCCCCAAGAATGCTACTGAACTGAGCCAAAACTCAAATTTAGAGAACTTTGCATAAAGCTTCTCCTCCTTCAATCTCTGCAATACAGCCCTCAAATGCTGAGAGTGCTCTTCCTGGCTACGAGAGTACACCAAGATGTCGTCAATGAATACAACGACGAATGAGTCCAAATAGGGCTGGAATACACTGTTCATCAGATGCATGAACGCTGCTGGGGAATTGGTCAGCCCAAAGAACATTTGGCCATATCGGGTTCTGAAAGCTGTCTTGAGAATATCTGAATCCCTAATCTTCAGCTGGTGATAACCGGACCTCAAATCAATCTTGGAGAACACCCTCGCTCCCTGAAGCTGGTCGAATAAATCATCAATACGAGGAAAAGGATACTTGTTCTTGACTGTGACCTTGTTCAACTGCCTGTAATCAATACACATTCTCATGGAACCATCCTTCTTTTTCACAAATAGAACCGGTGCACCCCAAGGTGACATACTAGGCCGAATAAACCCCTTATCAAGGAGTTCCTGAAGCTGTTCTTTCAATTCCTTCAACTCCGCCGGTGCCATACGATACGGTGGAATAGAAATGGGCTGAGTGCCCAGCACCAAATCAATACCAAAGTCAATATCCCTGTCAGGCGGCATGCCCGGTAGGTCTGCAGGAAACACATCCGGAAAATCACGTACCACCGAAACAGAATAAATGACAGGAGTCTCTACACTAACATCCCTCACAAAGCCAAATAAGATAGGCAACCTTTCTCAACCATGCGCTGAGCCTTCAAATATGAAATCACCCTACTTGGTACATAATCTATAGAACCGCTCCACTCAATCCTCGAAATTCCCGGCATAGCCAAAGTCACCATCTTAACGTGACAATCTAGAACAGCATGACATGGAGATAACCAATCCATGCCCAATATCACATCAAAGTCAACCATACTGAGCAACAATAGATCTACTCGGCTCTCCAGACCCCCAATAGTCACCATACATGACCGATATATGCGGTCCACAATAATAGTATCGCCCACAGGAGTAGATACAAGTACAGATATAACTAAGGACTTACGGGGCATATCCAGAAAATAGGTGAAATATGAGGAAACATATGAATACATAGAACTAGGGTCAAATAAAACTGAGGCATCTTTGTGGCAAACTGAGACAATACCTGTAATCATAACATCTGAAGTAATAGCATCTGGTATGGCAGGGAGAGCATAGAAACGGGCCTGACCACCCCTGATCTACCTCCCCCTCTAGGGCGACCCCTAGCTCACTGACCTCTACCCCGAGCTGATTGGGCGGGTGGTAAGGTAGCTGGTGCTGTAGTCGGAGGCTGACTCCTTTGCTGAGATAGACCTCCATGACGATGAGGACACTGCCTCCACATATGCCCAAGCTCCCCACACTCAAAACAACTCCCTGGTGCTGGCAGCGGAAACTGAAGGGAACCCCTAGACCCGAGATGACTGGTAGAAGAGCCTGGCATAGAAGAGCCTTGAATAGGTGGAGCACGGGACGAACTCTGAACTGGAAGGGCACTAAGTGATGAGTGGCCCTGATGAGAACTATGAGAACCATGGCCAGATGATGTACCCCTATGAAATGGCCGAGCTGATTGAGCCTGTCTGAAATGACGACCTCTACCGTGCTGGAATTGACCCCCAAAAGGAGCACCGCTGAATCCACCCTGACCACGAGGCCTCTTGGCCTCCCGCTCAACCCTCTCCTGACCGCGAACCATCTCAATCTGCCGAGCAATGTCGACAACCTCATCAAAGGTAGCACCCGAAACTCGCTCCCTGGTCATGAGCAATTGTAGCTGATAAGTGAGGCCATCAATAAACCTCATGATCCTCTCTCTGTCCGTGGGAACCAACCAAATAGCATGACGGGCCAACTCGGAGAATCGCATCTCATACTGCGTCACAGACGTATCACCCTAGCGTAGCCGCTCAAACTGCCTACGCAGCTCCTCTCTGCGGGATCGAGGCACGAACTTCTCCAAAAAGACCACGGAGAACTGCTGCCAAGTAAGGAGTGCTGCGCCAACAGGCCTACGCCTCTCGTAAGTCTCCCACCATCTAAGTGCAACCCCAGAAAACTGAAAGGTAGTGAACGAGACCCCACAAGTCTCCAAAATACCAGCAGTACGGAGTATCCTCTGACACCTGTCCAAAAAGTCCTGAGCGTCCTCTCTCTCTGTGCCACTGAAAGGTGGTGGCTGAAGTCTCCCAAACCTCTCCAACCTACGCTGATCATCCTCAGGCATAGCAGGAAACACATAATCCTGAGCAACAGCAACCGGATGGGCTGGTGGTGCCTCTGGTGTCTGAAGTCCCTGAATAACCTGCACGGGTGTGCGAGCGATGGGAGTCTGAGTGCCTCCCCTGGCCTGAGAAGTGGTTGCGGCCGTCGAAATAGAGACCGCCTGAGCAAGGCCAATACACGCTGTCAGAATCTGAGCTAAGGCCTCCTGAAGGCCCGGAATCATAATAGGCACATGTGGTTCCTAAGCCGGTGTATTAACATCTGGAACTTGGTCCTGATCTGGGACAACCGGTGGATCTGTAGGTACTACCCCAACTACTGTACGGGGTGCACTTTTGCCCCTACCACGGCCTCTACCATGGCCTCGGCCTCTCACGGTCCTGGCTGGTGGTACTGGTAGCTGGCCCTCCTGACCGGTGGCACGGGTCCTCACCATCTATGAGAGAATGAAACAACAGATGTTTAGTTACTAGAATCAATAGATTCGCATGACAAGAATTCAAGAATATGGAGTTTCCTAAAGGTTCTGCAGCCTCCTGAAGATAAATACAGACGTCCTCGTACCGATCCGCAAGACTCTACTAAACCCGCTCATGACTTGTGAGACCTATGTAACCTAGGCTCTGATACCAATCTGTCACGACCCAAAACTAATCCCCTGTCGTGATGGCGCCTATCGTGGAACTAGGTAAGCCGACTCATTTCCAAAACAAAACGATATTTTCATTTCAAAGATAATTTCAAGGTTATTTAACATAAAAAAACCTCCATTTAAAGAGTTCAAATCAAAGAAAAACAGAAGTGCAGAAAAGAAAAGGCCGACATCGGGGTGTCACTAATCATGAGCATCTACTATAATCTGTCTAACAATATCAAGACTAACTCAACCTGAAAAAATAGCTAAATACTACTAGAGGAAGATAAGAGGGAGAAGAGCAGGGGCTGCGATCGCCAAACAGCTACCTTGCTATCTCCAAGAAAATCTGCAACCAGAACACTCAATAACCGCTACCGTGTCCAGCCACACCTGGATCTGCACACAAGGTGCAGAGAGTAACGTGAGAAGAGCAGGGGCTGCGATCGCCAAACAGCTACCATTCTTGTTCTTTTTTTACCAATCTTTCTCAATAAAGAACAAAAACCTCAAATACGAAGATCTGTGAAAAATTAATGCCACGATTAAAGAAAGAAGAAGAAGAGATTGAACACAACAGAAGAAAGAAGAAGAACAACAACAAGAGGAAAATTGTAGGTTTTGGTGAATTGGGAATGAGGAATGAGGGATGAGGGATGGAAGCGGGAATGGGAGTTGGGGAGGGTTTTCATTTTTGTAGAGAGGGTGGGGCCTATTTGGGGCAATTGTGGACAATTGTAAAAGTTTTTTTTAAATCTAGTTATAAATATTAAACACTAACAATGAAAGTGTCCTTTTTACACCAATCTTAACACCTTTGTCTTATAAATTGCTTTAAGTGTTCAAAAGTCCTATAAATTTAATTCCCCCTATAAAATGACTAATTGTTCAAAAACATGATCTTCCATCCTCATGTGCAGGTGAATTTGTTACAAGAGAATCTTTGCTAGGTTGCATCATTTGATTGGTTCTCTTCTTAATTATTTTTTTGTTCTCTTTTTTTGTTTAAACAAAAGATGAATAAAAATACTAAAATAAAATATTACTCCTACTAAATAAATAAAAGCAAGGTAAAATTACTACATACTTAATGTATTTTTTGAAAGTCTCTAAACTTAAAAATTGCACTAAACTAAAGAAAAACTATATCTGTTTTTGGAAATTTTTACTTTCTTTGCAAATGAAGATAAAACTTATACTAAAGATGTGACTATTTTTTATCATTTTCAATTTTCTTAAATAAAACCTATAAAAGGTCAAACAAAAGCTAAGATATGTAGATTAAACTCGAAAAATATTTACATACTAAAACGTGGTAAAAAATTCAAGCATGGTAAAAATTTAGGTGCTCACAATGGTCAATCACCCACATCTCGAGAGAAGAAAATGCGGAAACAGACGCACTGACCAATCTGGGCTCTTCCATGGGAATGAAGGGATCAGACTTTGGTACGGTCGTGCAACTCATGCATTCAGTATTGGATGTGGACGGTTATTATGAAGTAAATGCGACCAATTTGTTCTGGGACTGGAGAAATGAGATCATCGACTATCTTGAACACGACAAACTCCCCCAAAATCCCAAGGCATCCCGGGCACTCCGCACTAAAGTAGCTCGTTACAACTTCTGGGGAGGCAAGTTGTATAGAAAGTCTTTCCAAGGTCCGTTGGCTCGATGTTTAGGAGCCTCCGAGGCTAATTATGTGTTGAGAGAAGTTCATGAAGGAATCGATGGAAATCACTTAGGTGCGAACTCGTTAGTACTAAAGATAATTAGGACATAATACTACTGGCCCCAGATGGAACAAGATGCTAAGGCATTCATTCAGAAATGTGACACATGTCAACACCACACACCGTTAGTGCATTAATCGGTAGAACTATTGCATTCGGTATTGTCACCTTGGTCATTCAAATAGGGGAAGGACATAGTCGGTCCACTGTCGCCGACTCCCGATAAGGTAAAAATTGTTTTGATTTTAACTTATTACTCCTCTAAGTGAGTTGAAGCAGGTCCTTACCAAAACATCGCTGAGCGCGAAGGGGTCGATTTCCTATAGGATAACAAAATTTGCAGGTTCAGAATACCAAAATAAATAGCATGCGACAATGTGCCATAATTTATAGGCGGCAAAGGTCACAAAATTCCTTGAAGACTTGAAAATCAAAAGAATCACATCTTCATCATACCACCCGAGCGCAAATGGCTAAGCAGAATCGACAAATAAGGTGATTTTTCAAAATCTCAAAAAGAGATTGGAAGAGGCTAAAGGCAAATGGCTCGAAGAGTTACCGGGAGTGCTATGGACATACCGACGGCCAAGTCAAGCACATGAAAGACATCTTTCTCTCTCGTATACGGAGCAGGAGTCCTGGTCCTGGTGAAAGTGGGAGAACCTACCATGAGATACTTCTGGGCGGACGAAAAAGCAAATATCGAAGTATTGCCGATTAGATTGGAGTTGCTCGACGAACGTAGGGACTTGACATATATAAGGATGGTCGCCCAGAAACAAAGAATGGAAAGATACTATAATCGAAGAGCCAATCTCCGTTATTTCAAAGTGGGAGACTTTATTTGTAGGAAAGTGACTCAAAACACCCGAGAGCTCAACGTAGG
The DNA here is from genome assembly GCF_000715075.1 of Nicotiana tabacum. Classification (NCBI taxonomy): domain Eukaryota; kingdom Viridiplantae; phylum Streptophyta; class Magnoliopsida; order Solanales; family Solanaceae; genus Nicotiana; species Nicotiana tabacum. The sequence goes on along the minus strand of NC_134102.1, from coordinate 7,288,601 downwards.
GAAGCTGAGTCAGACGTGGGAAGGCCCCTATTGGGTTTCAACTATCCCCGAAAAAGGATCATATGAACTGGAAAAATAAAACGGTGTAAAATTGCCAAGCAACTAAAATGTGGCACACCTCAAAAGGTATTGTTGCTTATGGGCATCGCACATACTGAAAGTATGTGCTGCACTCTTTTTTCGTTCGTCTAGTTTTTGTCTCAATTGGGGTTTTCTGGCAAGGTTTTTAGCGAGGCAGCAACAGAAAGCTTACTACAAAAGAAATGCCTTCAGTAGAAATAAGACCTTTAAACGACAAGGCATGGAAACAACAAACCACCACGGGATGGTTAGATGGTTTTTGGCTCGTTAGCAAGATTCCTAACGGGAAACAAAGCTTGCTATCAGACCAAAAACTACCTAATTGTTCAAGAGTGCCCCTTCACCACAAGCCACTAGGGGTGGTTAGATAATCTTTGACTCGGTAGCAAAGTTCCTAATGGGAAATGAAGATTACTATTGGACCAAGGATTATCCAACCATTCACTAGTGGAATATTCAAAGGAGCAAGACTTCCGGTGTTCCACATCACATTCTTCGCATTCGAACACTAGGGGGAATGATATGAGAATACGGCAACCTGATTGCCACAGAAACCGGGAGTACGAAATTTGGGAATAAGAATATATCATCGGGACCAGGGATTGGGCGACCAGCCTCGTAGAAACAAGTTGTACAAACAGGCCACAAGTAATGGCAATTTCTTTTCAGCACAACGAAAGCTTATGTACTTTTTGAAAATGGGAGGAATAAAGTAAAGTCGTTTTATTTTTATCTTGTTTCTTGTACAAATAATGAATTAATTTTATCATTTGAAAGTAATCAAGTACTTCAAATGCTAGTGCCGGAATGAGCAGGAGACGTCCTCTTCAAGAGCATCGTAAACATAAGAGGGCCCTCTCTTATGAAACCCTCACAGTAAAGGGTTGGTTACAGAAGAATTGAGGCCCTGAACCCAAATGCTACCGGGGAAAAATAAACTTAAAACATTGCATGATTCGATGCAAAAAGTAAAATTTGCGCAATGATTAAATGAATAAACACTTTTATATAACAAACGTGCCAAGCAGCACAAGTACAAAAGTATGAAAAGAAAAATAAAGGGAAAAGAAAGCAAAAAACTAAACTAATGCATCCCCAAAACTTAGGGGAAGAGAAGCATCCTCGCCCCCCATGAGATATAGGCGAATCTGCCGCCGGCTGAGAATATTGGCCTTCGTCATCATCCCCTTTAAGTTCCTCCTCAGTTCTCGAGAACTAGGAAACGGAACCAAGAGAGTCAACTGCATCGGGTCGAACCAGGTGGCACCTTTGGGCAGTTGACTCCAGCTCACGGACCTTGGCAATCTCGGCATCAAAATCAATGATGCCTGATTTAGCCTTTTCCAAAGTTTTTCTCCTCATGTTATACATATAATGTGTTTTCTCAAAAATGAGGGAATCTGCTTGGTGCTGAAGCTCTAATTTAAGCTGGTCAACCTCGGTCGAAAAGCTACCCCACTTCGACTTTGTGGCCTTAAGGCTGAGATCAAGGTCACAAATAGTAAAGATATGAACCTTAGTGTGTTCCATGACCTTCTTATACATCTCCTCCATCTGTGAACGCTTCTCCTCGGCAGTAGCAGTATCTTCATCTTTAGAGTTCAAGGCTGCCTCCAAATTATTCAATCTCTCAACAGAGGTAGCCTCGTACTCGGCAACAACAACAATATTTTGGACCTCAAACCATTTATCCTTGGCCTCTTGAAATTGTACATTTAACTGGGCGGCTTCTTAGCTAAGGACCATCACCTCCTGCTCGTTTTGCCGCAATTGAGCCTCCAACTCACCGTCTTCGGTAATTTGTGCTTCTAGTGCCGGGAGGTGAGCAACAATTTGGTCACGTTGGCTCAACAGTTGATCCCGCTTGGACGTGAGAATTTCTTTATCGAGGATCAACTTTTGAAGGCCCTAGGAAGCAAGGAAGTTAGCCTGCAAAGCAAAAACTCAAATCAGAAATCCCGCCATAACAAGACAAGAAGAAATAGTAAAAGGAGCAAATATCATATCGTTGATGTGTTGTGCATGGCATTGTTTATCATACACTCCCCGAAATATAGTGTATTTTCTTCTTATCTTTCTCTGAAGCCAGCGGCTTCAGGTAATGGGCGATTTTCACTGGCCGGGACATCAGATGGCACTCGGTAGAAACCGAGAGGGAGATACCCCTCTTCCTCTAGGGATCTGTAGAGGGGCCCATGGTCTTGGGATTGTGGAGGAGAGACATCCACCTCTCGGGTGTCTGCGGTCGGTGGGGGTGATGTAGCAGTTGTTGGTGATGAAGGTATGATTGGTGTAAAAGGAGATTATAATGACCCAACCGGTCATTTTGACTTTTAGAACCCAGATTCCTAAAATAAAACTTCCCGTATGTGCTTTTAGTGATTTATGACTTGTGGGGATGGTTGGTTCGGGATTTGAAAGTGTTTGGGTTGAAATCGGAATACTTGGTTCCTTAAGTTGGCTTTAAAAGGCCAAGTTTGACTTCGGTCAACATATTGAGAAAACGACACCGGAATAGAATTTTAACAATTCCAACAGCTCTGTATGGTGATTTTGGACTTAGGAGTGTCTTCGGAATTTTATTTGGAAGTTCGTAGTTAAATTAGGCTTGAAATGGCTAAAATAGGAACTTAAGTTTGGAAGTTTGACCGGGGAGTTGACTTTTTGTTATCGGAGTCGGAATCCAGTATCGAAAATTTTCATAGCTCTGTTATGTCATTTATGACTTGTGTGCAAAATAGGTCAATCGGACTTGATTTGATAGGTTTCAAGATCGAATGTAGAAGTTGAAAATTTTAAGTTTCATTAAGCTTGAATTGGAGCATAATTCGTGGTTTTAACATCGTTTTATGTGATTTGAGGTTTCAAATAAGTTTGTATGATGTTTTAGGACTTGTTGGTATATTTGGTTGAGGTCCCGAGGGCCTCGGGTGAGTTTCAAATGGTTAACGGATTAAAAGTTGGAGTTAAAAGTGCTGCTGCAAATTCTAGGCTGTGATCGAGCCCAAGATCGAGGGTCATGATCGAAGGCAGGGCTCAAGGGTCATGATCGAAGGCCCATTCTCAAGAGCCATGATCGAAGACAAAGGCTCGAGGGCCATGATCGAAGCCATGATCGAGGCCGAGGATCGAGGCCATGATCGAGGCCAGGGATCGAGGTCATGATCGAAGACCCAGGATCGAGGGACATGATCGAAGACCCAGGAATGAGGGCCATGATCAAACCACGATCGAGGCCGAGGATCGAGGTCATGATCGAGGGCTGCCTCGGCAGAATTATAAAGGAGGGCATTCTTCCTATTCGCCATTTTTAACAAATTGGAGTTTGAGCAGAGGCGATTTTTTTATAGATTTTCAAGGAAACGACATTGGGGTAAGTTATTCTAACTCGGATTTTTTCAATATACACGAATATATCATTGTTTTCACCATTTAATTAGAGTTTTAAGATTGAAATTTGGGGAATTTTTAGAAATCTCATAGAAACGAATTTTTGAGATTTCGGTATCGATTCGGAGTCGGATTTGAGTGAAACTCGTATGGTTGGACTCGTAATTGAATGGGTTATCGGATTTCGTAACTTTTGCCGGATTCTAAGATGTGGGCTCCACAGATGAATTTTTAATTAATTTCGGAATTTTATTGAAAATGTAGTATTTTCTTATGAAATTGATTCTATAATTTTTGGTGACTTTATCAAATTATTTTTGGTTAGATTCGAGCCATTCAGAGTTGGATAATCAAGGAAAGGGTCTACTAGTAGATTAAATTGGAGCAAGACAAGGTAAGTTTCTTGTCTAATCTTGTGAGGGGAAAATTACCCCATAGGTAATTAAAGTAATAATTATTGCTAATTTTGGGGGCTACGTACGCACGAGGTGACGAGAGTCCGTGCGTAGCTACTATTAATGCTAAAGTCCGGGTAGTTTAGGACTCAAAGCATGAATTACTTGTGTAAATTGTATTCTTTGTTTAATTAATATTATTTGATATATATATATATATATTGTGAATTGTTAGATAAAAATATTAAAGGATGGAAATCTCATATACTTGATTTTCTGTTTAAATTAATTAATTGTTAAGAGAAATTGTCCTTCTCCCGAATTATCTTATAATAAATATACTCTCCTTCGGAGGTACGTAAGAAAATGTCCTCCTTTCTTGTGGAGTGGGCCGAATGTTTCGGCAGGGTAGATGCATCTATGGATCGCGCTGCACGTTCCTCGGCAGTGTACACGACACTCTGGATCGGGCCGTACGACATCAGCATAAATCATGCCTAATAATAATAATTACACGATGCTTTGATAGTTTATTGCAACTTGTAAAGCTAATTGATAAGTTGAAAATTTATTGGAATTGAAGAAATTTAATTAATATATTGAGAATTGTTACATTTGAAAGAATTTAATTATTTCTGCTGGTTAAAGACAAATCATTGTAAATTCTATAAATCATGTTGATCTAGATATTGCTATTTTTATTTTATTTATTATTATTGACTCTTAGTGAGTGTCAAGACGGCCATCTCGTCTCTACCACTTCGAGATTAGGCTTGATACTTATTGGGTACACGTTGTTTACGTACTCATACTATACGTGCTGCATTGTTTGTACAGGTACTAGTGGAGGACCTATTATCGCACATCCACGTTATCTAGAGGCGTGTTGGTGAACTGCCTTTCTGAGCCGTTCTGTAGCTATCAGTGCCTCTTCTTGCATTTTTATTCTGTCTATTTTTATTTCAGACAATATTTGAAGTTTTGTATAATTTACTAGATATTCATACACTTGTGACACTAGGTCTTGGTACACACATTGGTAGAATTTGGAATTGTATTATTTTCTTGGATTTAAGTTAATCGGTATCTTTTCTAATTTCTTAATATTTCTAGTAAAATAATAAAATTTCTTAGAAAATTATTCTGAAAATAATTGATATATATTTAATTTATTTGTTGGCTTGCCTAGCTGTAGTATTGGGCGCCATCACGACCTATAGGTGAAATTGGGTCGTGACAACATGGTATCAGAGCACTAGATTCACGTAGGTCTCACAAGTTATGAGCAGGCCTAATAGAGTCTTGCGGATCGGTACGGAGACGTCTGTACTTATCTTCGAGAGGCTATAGGGTGTTAGGAAACTACCTTTTTTCATATTCCATCGTGCAATTGATGTAGAACTAAATATCTTTCTCTTACTCTCTCACAGATGGTGAGAACGCACTTTAATGAGGCTCCAGACGAGGGAAGAGCTACTCCCCCAGTTGCTAGAGGCCGAGGGAGGGCTCTAGCCCGTGGTAGGGGACGAGGACGTCCTGGGACTATTCCAGTTATGCTGCCAGTGGGTCTAGCAGAGAATCCCATTACTGCGGAACATGGTGAAGTGCTTGTGGCAGAGCCAGTTCCGGTGGATTTCACATCTGCACCGGGATTCCAGGATGTCATGGGTCATATGTTGCGGTTCATGGGCACTATGACTTAGGCCGGTTTATTTCCGGTAGACCCAACCATATCTCAGGCGGGTTGGGGAGCACATACCCCTACCGCGCAGGCTCATGGACATGCAACTATTATATATCAGACCCAGGGTGCACTACCTGTGGGTGGAGCCCAGCCAGTGGCAGCAGCTACACCTGAGTCCAGGCCAGCTGCAATCGCTGATCCTTAGAAACTATTGGACAGATGGACTAGACTACATCCTCCTGTCTTTGGAGATGAGCGACATGAGGATCCCTAGGATTTCATTGATCGGTGCAAGGATAAACTATACAACATGAGGATATTGGAGTCTCATAGGTAGACTTTGCTACTTTTCAGCTAGAGGGTAGAGCCCGTAGATGGTGGCAGTCTTATGTTCTTGGCAGACCAGCAGATTCTCCTCCCATGACTTGGGACAGGTTCACTCGTATCTTCCTGGATAGGTATATTCCACCCTCCCAGAGGGAAGACTTGAGGTTTCAGTTTGAGCAGCTCCAGTAGGGTCAGATGTTAGTGACCGATTATGAGGCTAGGTTTTCTGAGTTATCTCGCATGCACTTATGATACTCCCTACTGAGGCAGAGAGAGTGCAAAGGTTTGTTGCGGGTTTATATACTGGTATTCAGGCCACTATGGCTCAAGAGGTTGAGATGGGTACTTCTTATGAGCTAGTCATGGAGATAGCCCGTAGGATTAAGGGTGTACGTCAACGGAGCTGAGAGTAGGCTATGAGAGATAAACAGTTCAAGGATTCTGGAGAGTTTAGAGGTGCGTTGTCTGGGGGCAAAGGTCAGTTCGTGAGATGGCAGTCCAGCAGCCCCCCATATCTAGCACTACCGCCTCCTCGGGGCCCTCTAGTGCGACCTTATTTCAGTGCTATACCAGAGAGTTCTTATCGCCCACCAGCTATTCAGGGTTCTTCCAGTGGGTATTCAGGTCACCAGGGCCAAATTCTTAGTCAGCAACCCATTGTACCGAAGAGTTGTTATGAGAGTGGGGATCCTAGTCACATACGGATATTTTGCCCCGTGCTTCGGGGTAAACTAGTGCAACATGGTCAGCAGTATATGATTACCGGACCAGTTGCTCCACCAGTTGTCCGACCACTAAGAGGTGGAGGGAAGGTGGGTGGGGGTCATCCTAGAGGTGGAGGTCAGCCAGGTGGAGGCTAGCCAGTTAGTGCTGCAGCTCGGTTATATGCTTTTCCGGCCAGACCAGATGCAGAGGCCTTAGATGCCGTGATTACATATATTATTTCTGTTTGCGGAAAAAGATGCCTCCATATTATTTGATCCAGGATCTACATATTCATATGTGTCTTCTCTATTTGCTCAATATTTGGGTGTTTCTCATGAGTCCTTGAGTACTCATGTTTATGTGTCCACTCCAGGTGGGCGATTCTGCTATTGTGAATCGGATCTACCGGTCCTGTATTATTACATTATGTGGTTATAAAACTATAGCAGATCTCCTATTGCTTGAGATGACCGATTTTGAAATTATTCTGGTCATGGACTGGTTATCTCCATATCATGCTATTCTAGATTGTCATGCCAAGACTGTTACCTTAGCTATTCCAGCATTTCCTAAGCTGGAGTGGAAGGGTTCGTCTATTAGTTTATTTAATCGAGTTATTTCTTTTATAAAGGCTCAACACATGGTTGAGAAGGGTTGTTTGGCTTATTTAGCCTATGTTCGGGATACTATTGCAGAGACTCCGACTATTAATTCAGTTCCTGTAGTTCGAGAGTTCTCTGATGTATTTTCTTCAGATCTTCCAGACATGGTACCTGATCGTGATATTGATTTCTGTATTGACTTGGCTCTAGATACCCAGCCTATATCTATCCTATCGTACCGTATGGCTCCGAAAGAATTGAAAGAACAACTTGAGGAGTTACTAGCCAAAGGTTTCGTCAGACCGAGTGTATCACCTTGGGGTGCACCGGTATTATTTGTGAAGAAGAAGGATGGAATGATGCGAATGTGCATTGATTATCGTCAATTGAACAAAGTCACTATTAAGAACAAGTACCCGTTGTTGCGTATTGATGACCTATTTGATTAGTTGTAGGGTGCTAGGGTGTTCTCTAAGATCGACTTGAGGTCGGGGTACCATCAGTTGAAGATTCAGATGTTCCAAAGACTACTTTCCGGACTAGATATGGTCATTATGAGTTTCTGGTGATGTTTTTTGGTTTAACTAATGCCCCGGTAACGTTTATGGATTTGATAAACATGGTATTCAGGCCATATATTGATTAGTTTGTCATTGTCTTCATTGATGACATCTTGATTTACTCGCGTAGTAAGGAGGAGCACGAGCAACATATGAGACTGGTGCTTCGGACACTGCAGGAACAAAAGTTATATGCTAAGTACTCTAAATGTGAGTTCTGGCTTGAGTCTATATCATTTTTGGGGCATATTGTATCGCGGCGGGGGTATTAAGGTTGATCCCAAAAAGATTGAGGCAGTTCAGAACTAGCATCGTCCCACTTCGGCGACTAAGATTAGGAGTTTTCTGGGTTTAGCAGGTTATTATCGTCAGTTCGTGGAAGGTTTTTCATCTATTGCAGCACCTTTGACCAAATTAATCCAGAAGGGTGCTCCATTCCGATGGTCCGATGATTGTGAGGCGAGCTTTCAGAAGCTCAAGACAGTATTGACTACAATACCAGTGTTAGTGTTGCCTTCCGGTTCGGGGATGTATACAGTGTATTGTGACGCTTCACGCGTTGGCTTGAGTTGTGTATTGATGCAGGAAGGGCGAGTTATTACATATGTTTCACGTCAGCTGAAGCCCCAAGAGAAGAATTATTCAGTACATGATTTGGAGTTAGCTGCGATTGTTCACGCTCTTAAGATTTTGAGGCATTATCTTTATGGGGTATCTTGTGAAGTTTACACTGATCATCGCAGTTTGCAATATTTGTTCAAGCAGATGGACCTAAATTTGAGGCAGCGCAGATGGCTGGAATTGCTAAAAATTATGATATTACTATCCTATATCATCCGGGCAAAGCAAATGTGATTGCAGATGCCTTGAGTAGAAAGGCGGGGAGTATGGGTAGTTTGGCTTTCATTTCAGCAGAGGAGAGGCCATTAGCTTTGGATATTCAGTCCTTGGCCAACAGACTTGTGCAACTGGATATTTCAGAGCCCAGCCGAGTTCTTGCATATGTTGTAGCTCAGTCTTCACTATTTGAGCAAATCAAGGCTCGACAGTATAATGATCCACACAATGATTCTTCGAGAAACAATACTACGGGGTGGTGCCAAGGAAGTTACTATTGGAGCGGATGTTGTTTTGCGACTCCAGGATCGTTTATGTGTTCATAATGTGGATGGACTGAGGAAAAAGATCCTAGAGGAAGCACACAGTTCTTGGTATTCTATTCATCCAGGTGCTACGAAGATGTATCGTGACCTGAGGCAGCATTATTGGTGGTGACGAATGAAAAAGGACATAGTTGAGTATGTAGCCAGGTGTCTAAATTGCCAGCAAGTTAAATATGAGCACCAGAGGCCAGGTGACCTACTTCAGCAGATGACTATACCAGAGTGGAAATGGGAACGCATCACTATAGACTTTGTAGTTGGGTTGCCGTGGACCTTGCAAAAGTTTGATGCAGTTTGGGTCATTATTGACAGGTCGACCAAGTCGGCACATTTTATTCATGTTGTGACTACGTATACTTCAGAGAGGTTGGCCCAGGTTTATATTCAGGAGATAGTTCGGTTGCACTGTGTGCCAATTTCTATCATATCAGATAGAGACCCTCAGTTTACTTCACATTTCTGGAGAGCAGTACAGAGTGAATTGGGGAGCTGTGTAGAGCTCAGCACAACCTTTCATCCACAGACCGACAGGTGATCAGAATGGACAGTTCAGATTTTGGAGGATATGCTTAGGGCATGTGTGGTTGACTTTGGAGGTCAGTGGGATCGTTTCTTGTCTTTGGCCGAGTTTGCTTATAATAACAGTTACCAATCCAGCATCGAGATGGCTCCATTTGAGGCTTTGTATGGTCGGCGATGTCGTTCGCCCATCGGATGGTTTGAGCCCGGTGAGTCTAAGTTATATGGTACTGATTTGGTGAAGGATGCCTAGGAAAAGGTAAAGTTGATTCAGAAGTGACTTCGTACAGCACAGTCCAGACAAAAGAGTTACGCGGATTAGAAAGCGCATGATTTATCATTTATGGTAGGTGAAAAAGTTCTTTTGAAAGTTTCGCCGATGAAGGGAATCATGAGATTTGGGGAAAAGAGGAAATTGAGCCCAGGGTTTATAGGCCCATTTGAGGCATTGAAACGAGTTGGGGAGGTTGCTTATAAGCTTGCATTGCCTCCCAGTCTATCAAGAGTTCATCCGGTTTTTCATGTATCTATGCTCCGGAAGTATCATGTCGACCTATCACATGTGCTAGACTTTAGCACAGTTCAACTAGATAATAGTTTGGGCTATGAAAAAGAACCAGTTGCCATTGTTGATAAACAGGTTCGCCAGTTGAGGGGCCAACCAGTCGAGGAAGCGACTTGGGAGGCCAAGGAAAACATGCGGAGCAGATATCCCTTATTCAGCACTTCAGGTACAATTCTAAACCCGTTTGAGGACGAACGTTTGTTTAAGAGGTGGAGAATGTAATGATCCAACCGGTAATTCTGACTTTTAGAACTCCGTTCCCTAAAATAAAACTTCTCGTATATGCTTTTAATAATTTATGACTTGCGGAGATAGTTGGTTCGGGATTTGAAAGTGTTTGGGTTGAAATCGGAACACTTGGTTCCTTAAGTTGGCTTTAAAATACTACGTTTGACTTCGGTCAACATTTTGGAAAAATGACCCCGGAATAGAATTTTGACGATTCCAACAGCTCCGTATGGTGATTTTAGACTTAGGAGCGTGTTCAGAATTTTATTTGGAAGACCGTAGTTAAATTAGGCTTGAAATGGCTAAAATAAGAATTTAAGTTTGGAATTTTGAGCGAGGAGTTGACTTTTTGATATCGGAGTCAGAATCCAGTTCCGAAAATTTTCATGGCTCTGTTATGTCATTTATGACTTGTGTGCAAAATTTTAGGTCAATTGGACTTGATTTGATAGGTTTCGACTTTCGCCATCGAATGTAGATGTTGGAAATTTTAAGTTTCATTTAGCTTGAATGGGAGCATAATTTGTGGTTTTAATGTCGTTTTATGTGATTTGAGGTTTCCAATAAGTTCGTATGATGTTTTAGGACTTGTTGGTATATTTGGTTGAGGTCTCGAGGGCTTCGGGTGAGTTTCGGATAGTTAACGGATCAAAAATTAGACTTAAAACAGCTGCTGCAATTTTTCCTTTCTGCTGGAAATTCTGGGTTGTGATCCAGGCCAAGATCGAGGCCCAAGATCGAGCCCAAGATCGAGGTTCATGATCGAAGGCAGGGCTCGAGGGTCATGATCGAAGGCCCATGCTCGAGAGCCATGATCGAAGACAAAGGCTCGAGGGCCATGATCGAAGCCACACTCGAGGCCGAGGATAGAGGTCATGATCGAAGACCCAAGCTCGAGGGCCATCATCAAACCACGATCGAGGCCGAGGATCGAGGATCGAGGTCATGATCGAGGGCTGCCTGGGCAGAATTATAAAGGAGGGCATTCGTCCCATTCACCATTTTTAACAAATTTGAGTTTGAGCAGAGGCGATTTTTGATAGATTTTCAAGGAAAAAATATTGGGGTAAGTGATTCTAACTCGGATTTGGTCAATATACATGAATATATCATTGTTTTCACCATTTAATTAGTGTTTTGAGATTAAAATTTGGGAAATTTTTAGAAATCTCATAGAAACGAATTTTGAGATTTCGGTATCGATTCGGAGTCGAATTTGAGTAAAACTTGTATGGTTGGACTCGTAATTGAATGAATTGTCGGATTTCATAACTTTCACTGTATTCTGAGATGCGGGTCCCACAAATAAATTTTTAATTAATTTCGGAATTTTTATTTAAAATGTAGTATTTTCTTATGAAATTGATTCTATAATTTTTGGTCACTCTATCGAATTATTTTTGGTTATATTCGAGCCATTCAGAGTTGGATAATTGAGGAAAGGGTCTACTAGTAGATTAAATTGGAGCAAGACGAGGTAAGTCTCTTGTCTAATTTTGTGAGGAAAAAATTACCCCATAGGTATTTAAAGTAATAATTGTTGCTAATTGTGGGGGCTACATACGCACGAGATGACGAGAGTCCGTGCGTAGCTACTATTAATACTAAAGTACGGATAGTTTAGGACTCAAAGTATGAATTACTTGTGTTTATATATATATATATATATATATATATATATATATATATATATATATATATATATATATATATATATATATATATGTGTGTGTGTGTGTGTGTGTGTGTGTGTGTGTGTGTGTGTGTGTGTGTGTGTGTGTGTGTGTGTGTGTGTGTGTGTGTGTGATTTTCTGTTTAAATTAATTAATTGTTAAGATAAATTATTCTTCCTCCCTAATTTATCTTATAATAAGTACACTCTCCTTCTGGAGGTACATAAGAAAATATCCAACTTTCTTGTGGAGCGGGCTGAACGCTTCGGCAGGATAGATGCATCTATGGATCGCGCCGTACGTCCCTCGACAGTGTACACGACACTCTAAATCGGGTCGTACGACCTCGACATAAATCGTGCCTAATAATAATAATTACACGATACTTTGATAGTTTATTGCAGCTTGTAAAGCTAATTGATAAATTAAAAATTTATTGGAATTAAAGGAATTCAATTAATATATTGAGAATTGTTGCATTTGAAGGAATTTAATTATTTCTGCTGGTTAAAGAAAAATTATTGTAAATTCTATAAATCATGTTGATCTAGATATTGGTATTTTTATTTTATTTATTATTATTGACTCTTAGTGAGTGTCAAGTCGCCCATCTCGTCTCTACCACTTCGAGATTAGGCTTGATACTTACTGGGTACACGTTGTTTACGTACTCATGCTACACTTGCTGCACTGTTTGTGCAAGATCTGAGGCAGGTACTAGTGGAGGACCTATCATCGCACATTCACGTTATTTAGAGGCGTAGTGGTGAGTTGCTTTTCTGAGCCGTTCTGCAGCTACCAATGCCTCTTCTTGCATTTTTATTCTGTCTATTTTTATTTCAGACAGTATTTGAAGTTTTGTATAATCTACTAGATACTCATACACTTGTGGCACCAGGTCTTGGCACACACATTAGTAGAATTTGGAATTGTATTATTTTCTTGGATTTAAGTTAATTGGTATCTTTTCTAATTTCTTAATATTGCTAGTAAAATAATAAAACTTTTTAGAAAATTATTGTGAAAATAATTGATATATGTTTAATTTATTTGCTGGCTTACATAGCTGTAGTGTTGGGCACCATCACGACCTATTGGTAAAATTGGGTCGTGACTGAGATGAAGATGATGGCATTGTGGGTTGAGAAACTACTACGGCAAAAGTTATGCTGGTTGTTGGTTGCTCATCAACCGAAGATGGAAGAGGCCCGGTACTCAGCCTCACAGTACCAGGAGCACTGATTGGAACTTGAAACCGAGAATTGGCATTCTCCACTAAGCCATGCTCTCCTCAGAGCGCTTGGACTTCATACACGGTTGGTATTAAAAGCTCTTCAGATTGAGCGTTTTCTTGAGCTGATAAAGATCATTGTCTCATTTGTAGGGAAGCCTCTTCATTACTGGCTTCCCCATCATCATTAATCACCACAGTTGATGTGGCTGGCTCGGGCGCGACTTTCTTAACCTTTTATTTTTGTCCTCAGCCGAAGAGGAACGCCACCTCTTTGGTTGCTTGTTCTCTGGCCAGTTACTCCGAGAGGAAGCACCTGTACCAGAAGCGGGTCCGATGGTGCATGTTTGGGTGAAGGCCCCCTTCAGCAACCTCGCAGCCTCTGCAGGATCATCCAAAATGTCCTCATCGGGGATAATAAAAAAGCCCTGCGGAAGACCTAAATTCGACGTACAAAGAAATTAACCAATTTTCCTATATGCAAAAATGAGATGAAAACAAGATTAGTTTCGCGAATCAACTTACTATGATTTTTGGCCTTCCACCCATATTTGAGGACCAATTTTTTCCACCGGGGGAGGGGGGGGGGAGGGGAGGGGGTTCATTACTTAGGTTGAGTAGAATATTCTAAACCACCGATCCAAGCCTTCAAGCCTTGGTGGTGTCCACCGAGTTGCTGAAATAATGAAACGAGAAGGATCAGTAACAATATGAACCAACCTTTTATCATAGAAAAGATAGATGTTGAACTTACATGTACGAATCCATGACTCATAGAAAGATGGAGTTGTGGACGGGATGATATCCATAGTGGCAACAACAACGAACCGCTCCATCCATCTATGATCATTGTCATCATCCATGCTGGTGAACAAAGCATGGTGGCAATTTTTGCTAAAGTTTATCACTCCCCCACGGAAAATCATGGGGGAGTAGAGGTTCATCATGCGAGCCAAGAAGAGCTCTTCCCTCATCTCCTGGAATAACCGCCGTAGACAGGCTACCGTCCACCATATATAGGGACTAACTTGTACTAAGCAGACTTGATACTGGTGGCAGAACTCCATGATTACGGGATCAAGTCCCTTGCTCAATAAGAATGGGCCCAAAGTGAAGGATACGTGTAAATGTACGTAAAACCCTTCTTAGGGAAAGTTACTCGCTCCACCAGATTGGGAGCGATGATGTTCAGATCATAATAACCACAATCCTCCTTCACACTAGGAATGCTAGAAGGACGGATGAAAGAATGGTACACGCCAACAACCTGTGTACGAGAGTTTGCAGAAGGAAAATTCTCTTCAAAATCCTTTGGCTGTACTGAGCCTCCTGAGAATGATGGTGCTCACTGTAGGAGGGGAAGCATCATCAGTGCTTTCTTTGTTTTTTAGAGAACTTGAGTTCTTGGAGGAGGAGGCCATAGTTAGCAGAAGGTAATGAAAGTTCTTTGAAGAAGAAGATTAAAGATGAGTGAAAGCAAGGGAAAGTTGAGTGCGAAGAAGTTGAGAGAGTTTGAAAGACTGTGAAGTGTAAAAGAAGAAGAATGAGGCGTATAAGTAAAGGAATAGGCGGCTAAAATCGTGGCCATGATTACCTCGAGAACTGGCGAAAGTATTGCTAAATTGTGGAGTGACGCATATTCGGGGCATTAAATACGGAGAGACGTGTGTCTAATCAAGCGTCAGAAACTTTTCAGAAGTGATCAGAAAATTTTCTGCCAGGAAAGGTATCTTCACCAACTTCCCGATGACATAAAGATGTGCAACCGGAAAGCAATGGGGCTATCTGTATAGGGTAAAATCAGTTCATATTAAATACTCAAATAATAGAGCGACACGTGGAACCTGAGACATACGGAAATCGAGGTAAGTAGAAACCAAGACCGGGGACAGCAGCCTCGGTTGGCACCAGGAAGACTCCGAAGGGAATATTGCTAATGAAGACAAATGAATGTTTGCCACCCGATGACATTCAATGAAGAATATTCTTCAATACTAAATACACAATCCGTTATAGAGAATTTGGCATTCATAGCCTGCCGTTACACATCAATGACCCCCATAATTATCATTTAGAGGAGCTTGATCCTAAGACCTTATTCCCTAGGTGCATCTATAAATAATGACTTCAACAACTATTGTAGGGGACACGAATTTCCTGACAAATTTATGCTACACATTATTCTAAAGCTCAATAATATTTTATTTCTAGTCTATTGATAGTCTTATTAATGCATTCAAAAGTTCTGCTCCCGGAACCAAGTTATTTGATACCTTATTTCGATTTCAACGCTAAGCCTTGCATTTTACTTAATTTATTTATCATTTTGGGATCAAATTGATTCACTTGTCTATAAACCACGTTACAAATTCAATTGTACCGTTTTACAGGTAAACACTTTTGTGGGAGTACGTGAGAATCTATTTCTTGTTAGAAAATTTAAAAACAATCTAATAATGAAATAGTAGTACGAATTCATTTACCTAGTGTGTTTTGCTCCCCTTGCATAAGCTTACAACCTATTGTACTAATTAATAATTCTTATGTAGACAATATTCTTTGATGATTCGAACGATGAAGCAAGCATTAACATGCAGAATATTACAGAGAATCCTCTAGAAGAAGGTTGAAGTTACTAAAAAGGGAAAATAGGGAGGAGAAGAAGAAGAAGAATAGTCATGTGCCGTTGTTACGACTAAAATTTAAATACTTCAAATATTGGTTACATTTTAAATAGTATTGCTGCACTTAATCCTAGCTGATTGATAGAAACAGGCTGAAGCCCACGAAATCAGACTGTAAATACAATTCTGAAGAGTTTTCTAGGGTTTGGCATCTCTATAAATTGCCTAATTGCTTTCCCCATACTCACACTTCTGTGGAGCAGATCTATCTAACAAATGGTGCTAACTCCATCGCAGCTGTGTGCTATAGACTTTATAGAAATGCTATTTTTACCTATTGGTTTTATTATTTGAAACAATATCTGTGTTTTTACGCCTCCTTCTGATCGAATGATGAACAAGCATTTTTGGTGTGTTTCATCATTTATATACAAATTTACAAGAGGCAAAGTAATATCGGCGAGATATCGTTTCGGTCGTCATATATTAAGATTGACGATTCGATTGTTGCTCGTCTACATCTTGATATTTTTCCCTTTTTCCTTCCTCGATTTTTCAATTTTAGTTGTTGTTTTTTTCTCTTATTTTTATTTACTTTTTAGTTAATTCTGAGTTAACGAAAAATATTTTAAATGTGAAAATGAAATGTGAAACATATTTTGTTAACTTTCAACCTATTGGATTGACTACTACTTCTATTTCTGAGGTGAGGAAATGTCACATACCGATGCACTTTCAAGATGAAGATTTTATGTTTTTTAGACATTCCAATAAAGTTTGAAGAAACAATCTTTGTCTCTGAACTGCTGCACTTGAACTTCAGACTGGTACCATAAACATGATGCTGGCTGCAATAAAAGTACACTAAGTACCGTATAATCAAACACCCTTTGAGCTACATCCCCATCCCCATCAATCAAATTGGTTTAAAAGGAACAACAAAGATAAAAAACCAAGCTTTATTAGTTACCCTAATAATCCGGTCACACATATACAATGGAGAATTGGTGCAGGGGCATGGTACCTCTATTCCTTCATAAGAAGTCCCTTCGTCATTCTTTTATCTTTTAATCGTTCCACTTTTACTCATCAAGCAGTAAGAACAAGCACTTGTACGATCCCTTGACTATTTGCTGTTAAAATGGTTCGGCTCTCGCGCTTCCAACAAACAGAACTGATGAAATGTGATCCCATGTCCTCATCTGGATCATTCTGGTCAGAATCAAATTTGTGGCTTGCTGCTGGCTTAGAAATCGCCTGTGCATAAATCCAACATAAGATCAAAGAGAATGATTGAATCCTATTATCTACTATATTAGAAATAACCAGGTTTTCTAATTTCTACTATAGTATTAGAAATACCTTGTGATAGACAAACACTTCATTTGTTTCACTGCCACAGGCAATGTATTGGCTGTTTACTACAAGACCCACAAAGTTCTTCTCATTTGTATGTCCTCTAAAAGTTCGCAGCTGAAAGGAAAAAAAAAAACGTAAAAAAAAAAATGGCAAGTTAAAGTTTAGACAATTTTGCGGATTTACAATACAAATTCCTTAAAGTATATGCATGAACCAGCATATGGCACTTTGTGGAAGTAGCTATTCCTTTTGAACAAAGAAACAGCTTACATACACACATGCAGCATGCACATTTAAAAAGAACACCGAGATTTAGCAAACTATCCCCCCTCTCCCTCCCTCCCTCCTTTTCTCTCTTCTAATTTTAATGTTAATCCCTGACTGGTGATTGGTTTTCAATTGGATTTTTCCTAGTTTGCTTGGTTTTCAGGAATTAATTTTAAAACAGTGGAATATGTAATTAACATCTCAAGTATTCACATTGAGGAACACACATAGTGAAACAAAACTAACGAATCAGTGTGATAACTTACTGGAATGTTCTCCTTGACATCCCACAAACGCAATGTACCATCCGTTGATGCAGACGCCAGCACATTGTTGGATACAAATTTCACATATGAAACAGTTTTATGGTGTCCACTGAAAATATGCAGCGGCTGCTTAATATTTCTCAAGTCATAATAATGGATATGATTATCAGCAGAACCCACCTGCAAGAAACAAGCTCATGCCTTGGTGTAAAAGTTCAACAACGTACGAGATTTAGCATAATTTGATGCATTGATTCAAGAGGAAGTGTGGCTTACAGCTATATGAAAGCTGGATTGAGGATTGTATTTCACAGAGCAAATGTTTGCTTTCATGTCAATGCTAATAACACTTGCCTCCTGCTTCATGCACCAAACTTTGACCTGTTGAGAAATTAGAGTTAGCTTGCTATGATATTTCACACATTTGAAATCCTTTTAAACAATGTTTTGTTTGTTGCAGTTAGTGAGTACATTTTGCTCTCTGTCGTTGAACCATACATGGGGCGTGATTCACATAACATACAGAAGCGGCCTCACACTTACCAGTTCATACATAACCAGCATATGATTTTGCAAATATATATTTTTAGACTCTGGGACTAATCAGACCAGAAAAGTAAACCATCAATGAGGATAGTTATTATCAACCCAATCTGAGGAACTACCTCTCAAACTTGAAAGTAGTAATATGGCCATTAATTTGGCTTATTTTCAAGTGGGGGCCAAGTTTTCATGATATTTGCCATGACATAATATCTACTATAGCACAATTTGTGGACCAAGTTTTCATGACATTTGCTATTACATAACATCCACTATTAGGTTAAGGATTTCTTGCTATAAATAGAGGAGCTTCTCCTCATTTGAAAACACACCAATTCAAGAGTTTTTCACTCTTGTCTTTCTTTCTCCTCCTTTATTTCATTATAGAGTATTTTGTAAGAGAGTGAGTGTTGAGAAACACTTGTGTGAACCCTTTCTTTGGAGTGATCTTGTGAGGTTATTCTCTTGGGGTATTTGGGACTAATTAGAGTATTTACTCTAATTTTGTACTCTCTTTTGTACTCTTGTTGGAATAGTAAAATTGCTCCTCTCCGCTTGTGGACGTAGGTCACCTTGACCGAACCACGTTAAATTTGTGTCTTCTTTATCTTCTTTAATTGTCGTTATTATCAACTTGAATTGTCTTTGTTATTGTCATTATAACGTTGCTTGACTAAATTCCGCACTACCCGATTTTCCGATTCTAACAAAAGTGAATATAGTTGTTATCAATCCAATAGGAGAAACTGAAAGAATCTCTCAAACTTTTATTCCTACTTCTGAACCAGAACTTTAGCAAATTCCTAAAATACGAAAAAGAATTCAAAGGAATGAAAAATCCAAAATAAGACGAATTATGGCCCTTGTTGCCTGCTGCATCTCACTCTTCTGATTTGTTGATGGTAAACCCAACTGCATAAGGTGTAACAAAATGATGTTTGTAGCTCAAAAAGGTTTGCATAATTAAGACAAGCGTTTGCAAAATAATCTATTAGCAACTTCCAGGAATTTGATATCCATAAAGCTGAATGACATACTCCCCTATTTGCTCTATTTGTCAATTTCGTCAACTTTACGTACGCTCTTACAGTAGTCAATCTAGCGATATATTAGAGAAGACCATGAAAAGCAAAAAGAGAAATGATGAAGTTCTTTTTACCTTGCAATCATCACTGCCAGACACAAGCATAGAAGGATCAGTATGAGAGAAATCAACACTCCATGCTCGTTTTTCATGCTCCTCATACTCCACCACACTCTGAGCAAGAAAATATATAATAATGTTATTAGAGATTTGAAACATGCCCCATGATCAAAGATAAAACTCCTGAAAACAGATACTACCTGGCGACTGCTCACATCCCAAATGGTTACTATGCCTTCATAGTCACTGCTCGCAATGTGGTTCTTTGCGTACTTGTTCCAGCTCAGACAACTAAGTTTGGATCGTGAAGACATTTCAACAACAGGACGTTGTGCATCAGCTGGTTCATTTACCACCTGAAAATGAGAACATATCATATTCGATTTATACATAGTAGAGAAATAGAAGTACAAGAAAATGCTCTCAGAATACTAAGTATTTAAATCATCTCAAACTGTTGAGGTAAAAGAGCGGTATCATACTGACTTTTATCAGAATGACACTATTCTATTTAAACATCTTACTATTTTTTGAGAAGTTAAATTCTCTTTTGAGAAAGTTTATTTAAACATCTCATTAAGCCAACGTTTTCAAAAAAAATAAAAACCAACGTGGGAAAGGGACATGAAGCTGTAATCCAGCTTTACTTGACGGCACTTGAGAATATTCCAACATTGTCGAATAAAATGGAAAAATAATCTACCAAATGTGAAGTAGTAAATCAGCCACAGCAGATTCAAAAAGAAAAACTACCAGCTAGAAATTTCCATTAACAATGGGAGGATTTTTTAAGATCACGAAAGGTATACTTACTGATGAAAAGTCAAAGACCTTGATTCTTCTCGACACGCCAGCTGTAGCAAAAAATTCATCATCTCGATCAAATTCAATACTGAAAAATGAGGCAATTGGAGGTGTTAAGAACTCAGAGAGAGAGAGAGAGAGAGAGAGAGAGAGAGATCATGTACAAAGATTGAAGAGATAGTAGAGTCCATTCACTAGTTACCAAAATAAGACCTCCCAAGAGGAGAAGATTCAACCTCTTGCTGCCGCAGGCATGGGTTGAAAAACAGAGTAGAATTACCATTATATTTCTAACAATGATAATGACCTTTCTGACCCATTTTTGGGATCAGGAGTGATCGGATGATGAAAATCTCTCAACATCCACCAAGTCAATCATATATAGTGATATCGCCAAAAGCCAAACAAAGAAAATTCAGCAAGCTGTAGACTAGTGGTAACACATCAACAGGTTGGCATCATCATTTAAATTTTATAACTTTAAAAACTGGCCTCTTGGAGGGAGCTACATTCTTGCCTTCAGTACTTATTAGAACTCCTCTAGCTCATGGAATCTTTCTACATGCAATAAGCTCTTTACCTTGAGACAATATTAGCTGAGTGGAAAAGATCGACAGGCCTAAGTTCAGCAACAACCCGCAACCGACTGTTTGAACCAAAAAAAAAAGTAGACAAAAGTTTTAAGCTCAAATATATAGGAGGCTTTGCAGTCAATGCAAAACGTATTGACCAAAAAACACGGACCTGTATTGTGTAAAGGTAGATAGAACAGATTGAAAATCCTCAAGTCCGGCACAATAACCTTCTCTGTTTATGACGTTTGCTACCGTTTCTTCCTGTCTATGTGACTGTTTTGTGCAGTGTCGCCGTTTTTGCAAATAATAACCTTGTATATCATCGAGCTGTTGCAATATGCGTATTAAAGAGGGGATATAAACAACGAAATATTCTTCCAGCATAGGCCAAACCCCAAATTTACAACAACCTCCAATAAGCTAATTTACAAAATACTGACCTGTGCGTAGATACTTCTCTTTCTTGCTGTCGCAAGTCCAGATTGATCAGAATTCTGTGAGTCGGAATCTGTCCTGTGAACATTCTCTAGAGCTCTTGCATCTGTTTTCCTGTTCTGTGAAGTGTCTGAAGCAGCATATCCTTGTCGCTGTGAAATTGAGGAACCAGAAATAATGCCACTACCTTGCTTATCTATCAATGAAGGCCGAATTGTCACAGCAGAAGAATCATTTACTAGCATTCTCATCTTTGCTGCATATCTACCCCTTGCCCTATACAATTCCATTCTATGTTTCTCCACAGCACTTATATCTTCTTTAATGAACTGGAGATCATTTTCAACCTATGAAATATGCAGGAAATAGTAAATAATCTGCTTGCACCCTAATAAGCAGGAGAAAGATGAAATCAAGCCTGTGGGAACCGAGGAAACATACAGCTAAAACTGTAAGTATTCCTCCTTGGTTCCAAATTGATTGCTTTACCCTCTATTTTGAGTTGTCTCAAAGTTCTTCCACTTTCCTGAAAGAGAGGCTTTTTCATTACTTTCGAAACTTTTCCATTGGGTTTTTTCCAGAAAATATTGTGGGATCTCTATTTCGGACCATTCAAATTAATTAAAACAAAATTCAAGTCCAACCTGGATAACTGTGCCCAAAATTCCAAGAAATAGGAACACTTCAATTGAGATAGAGGAGCATTACATGATTGTATAATATAGTACATGAAGCACCAGTTTCTCCTGAGCCTACCGCAAGCCCTCCCCACACACACAAAAAAAAAAGCAAAAAGGAAAACCTCTGAGGCACCCCAATTATCAGAAAATCGAATGAGTATTAATACACAAGAAATAGGAAATAAACAGTACAAACACTGGAACTCTCAGTCTCAGACATGGGTCTTACTGTTGAAGATATAGTGATAGTCATAGTCATACATGCACATCTCCTTCCCATGAAGTTATTGCAAAGAGAACATTGTTGAAATTGGCAAAAGTACCACATCGGTGGATGACAATTTTGAATGAGAATTTCACCCTATAAAAGGAGGCCTAATGTTTAGGATTTAAATACACCTCTCATTTGCCTTTTATCTTCTTAAGGCATTTGTATCTTCTCTCTTTAGTATTATTTCACTTGTAATTTTGGAGTGGAATAAAATATTGATTGTGTCCGAGGAAGTAGGCAAAATTGGCCGAACCTCGTAAATTCTGGTGTTCTTTTATTGTTGTCTTATTGTCTTGTTTATTATTTAGTGGTTGTCATAATTTTTGGTATAGTAGTTGTGACTCATTCACACTATATACATTTGGCTTCCGCAACAATTGGTATCAGAGCCAAGGTACTGTCTAAGTATGCTCTGTGGTTGCAGCATAGTCTGATCTTCCACATCAGAAAAGATCTATCTTGGTAACTGAGTCAAGGTTCTATCTGAGTATGCTCTGTGGTTGCAGCTTAGTCTGATCTTCCACACCAGAAAGGAAATAATCTTGATTTGTGTCGTCAGCTACTAAATAATATTTGTGTCAAAATGGGAGACAGTAAACAAGAAGAATCTACATCAAGTGTCAATAATACGTCATCGTTGGCATCTTCGCTTATGACAAGAATTGTGTCAAATGCGAAATTTGCGGTAGAAATTTTTGACGGGTCAGGACATTTTGGGATGTGGCAAGGCGAGGTTCTAGATGTTCTTTTTCAACAAGGGCTAGATCTTGCCATTGAAGAAAAGAAGCCAGATGTTATTGGAGAAGAAGATTGGAAAATTATCAATCGTGTTGCTTGCGGTACCATTCGATCCTACCTTGCTAGAGAGCAGAAATATCCATACACAAAGGAAACTTCTGCAAGTAAATTATGGAAAGCACTGGAGGATAAATTTTTGAAGAAAAACAGTCAAAATAAATTGTACATGAAGAAGAGACTGTTTCGCTTTACCTATGTTCCTGGTACCACAATGAATGAACATATCACCAGTTTCAATAAGTTGGTCACAGATTTGCAAAATATGGATGCAACTTTTGATGATGGTGACTTGGCCTTGATGTTATTGGGGTCACTTCCTAATGAGTACGAGCACCTTGAAACTACTCTACTCCATGGAAATGACGAAATTTCTCTCAGAGAAGTTTGTTCAGCTTTGTACAGTTATGAACAAAGAAAGGGAGAAAAACAGAAGGGCGGAGAAGAAGAAGCACTAATTGTGAGGGGTCGTCCTCAAAATCAAACGAGGACTAAGAAGGGAAGATCCAAGTCGAGATCTAGACCCAGCAAAGATGAATGTGCCTTTTGTCGAGAAAAGGGGCACTGGAAGAAAGACTGTCCGAAGTTGAAGAATAAGGCCAGACATAACAATGGAAAGGCCATTATGGATTCAAATGTAGCTGATTGTGATGATTCAGACTTCTCATTAGTTACAACAGAGTTATCAACATCATCAGACATATGGTTGATGGACTCGGCTTGTAGCTACCATATGTGTCCCAACAAGGACTGGTTCGTGAATTTTCAAGAAGGAGAATATGGAGTCATCCACACAGCGGATAACAGCCCTCTTACCTCATATGGCATTGGTTCAATAAGATTAAGGAGCCATGATGGAATGATCAGAACATTAACAGATGTTCGATATGTACCGGGTTTGAAGAAGAATCTCATCTCTGTGGGAGCCCTAGAATCAAAAGGGTTCAAAATCATTGCAGAAAATGGAGTGATGAGAATATGCTCCGGTGCACTAGTGGTAATGAAGGCCAATCGGAAGAACAATAACATGTACTGCTATCGTGGTAGCACAGTTATTGGGACAGCAACAGTGACATCCAGTGATGACAAAGAGGCAGAAGCAACCAGGCTATGGCACATGCGCTTGGGACATGCTGGAGGAAAATCCTTGAAAGCTTTATCTAATCAAGGATTGTTAAAAGGCGTAAAGACTTGCAACTTGGAGTTTTGCGAGCATTGTGTCAAAGGGAAACAGACAAGGGTTAAATTTGGTATAGCGATCCATAATACTAAAGGCATCTTGGATTATGTACACTCTGATGTTTGGGGTGCTTCCAAAACACCTTCATTGGGTGGGAAGCACTATTTTGTAACCTTTGTTGATGATTTTTCCCGAAGAGTGTAGGTGTATACAATGAAGAGGAAAGATGAAGTGTTGGGAATTTTTCTCAAATGGAAAACGATGGTGGAGAATCAAACAGGCAGGAGGATCAAGTGTATTCGCACAGACAATGGAGGTGAATACAAAAATGATCATTTCAATAAGGTTTGTGAAAATGATGGCATCGTCCGACACTTCACTGTCAGAAATACACCACAACAGAATGGAGTGGCAGAACGTATGAACCGGACTTTACTGGAGAAGGTACGGTGTATGTTGTCCAATGCTGGCTTGGGCAAAGAATTTTGGGCTGAGGCAATTACATATGCATGCCACCTCATTAATCGTCTACCATCTGCTGCTATTGATGGCAAGACACCATTTGAAAAATGGTATGGAAAACCTGCTGTAGATTATGATTCTTTGCACGTGTTTGGCTCAATTGCATACTATCATGTGAAAGAGTCAAAATTGGATCCGAGAGCAAAGAAGGCTATATTTATGGGGATTACTTCTGGAGTCAAAGGATACCGCTTATGGTGTCCAGAGACAAGGAATATTATATTCAGCAGAGATGTTACCTTTGATGAATCTACCATAACAAATAAGATGACAGTTGAAGATGTCAAACAAACTGGTGGTGCATCAAAGCAGGTGGAGTTTGAGGGAAAATTTATTTTTCCTACACAAGAAGCAGAGGAGGAAACTCATGAAGATTACCCTCTGGAAGAAGAGCCAGTAGAAAGGGAGATTCCAACTCAGGAACCTCGACAACAACTTGAATCAATAGCAACCAGCAGGCCAAAAAGGACAATAACGAAACCTGTTCGTCTTATAGAGACGGTTGCTTGTGCAACCTCAATTGTAGCTGATGGTGTTCCTACCACTTATAAAGACGCAATCCAAAGTTCAGAAGAAGATAAGTGGAGGATTGCCATGAATGAAGAAATGCAGTCCCTTCATCAGAATCATACATGGAAATTGGCCAATCTCCCGAAGGGAAAGAAAGCAATTGGGTGCAAATGGGTATTTGCAAAGAAAGAAGGATTTCCTAACCAAGAAGATGTTCGCTACAAAGCAAGATTGGTGGCCAAAGGATATGCTCAAAAGGAGGGAATTGATTACAATGAAGTATTTTCTCCAGTTGTAAAACATTCCTCCATTAGAATTATGTTGGCTTTGGTAGCACAGTTGGATTTGGAACTAGTTCAGATGGATGTAAAAACTGCGTTTTTACATGGAAACTTGGAGGAGGAAATCTACATGACTCAGCCAGAAGGATTCAAAGTTGTTGGAAAAGAAAATATAGTATGCAAACTTGAAAAATCGTTGTACGGATTGAAACAATCTTCTAGACAATGGTACAAGCGATTTGACAAGTTTATGTTGCGGCAAGGGTACAAGAGAAGCAAATACGATCATTGTGTGTATTTGCGCAAACTTAATGATGGTTCCTTTGTATATCTTCTTCTATATGTTGATGATATGTTGATAACTTCCAAGAATTCGGAAGAAATTGATAAGTTGAAGATTCAACTGAAGGAGGAGTTCGAGATGAAGGATCTGGGTGAGGCAAAGAAAATTCTTGGCATGGAGATAATAAGAGATAGACGTACAAAGAAACTCTGTTTATCTCAGAAAGAATATTTGAAGAGAGTACTAAAGCGTTTTGGCATAGATAAGAAGACTAAGCCAATTAGTACGCCACTTGCTCCCCATTTTAAGCTAAGTACTACTATGTCGCCAAAGGATGAAACTGAACAGGAGTATATGTCAAGGGTACCATACGCAAATGTTGTTGGTAGCTTGATGTATGCAATGGTTTGTACGAGACCTGACATTTCACAAGCCGTTGGAGTTATTAGCAGATATATGCATAATCCAGGAAAGAAGCATTGGCAAGCTGTGAAATGGATTCTACGGTATATTCATAGTACTGTAGATGTTGGGTTAGTTTTTGAGCAGGAAGGCAATCGGTCTGTAGTTGGATATTGTGACTCAGATTTTGCGGGTGATCTGGACAAACGAAGGTCAACTACTGGTTATGTGTTTACTTTTGCAAAGGCACCAGTTAGTTGGAAGTCTACTTTGCAGTCAACAGTTGCTTTGTCTACAACAGAGGCAGAATACATGGCTATTACGGAGGCTGTGAAGGAGGCAATTTGGCTTCAGGGGTTGCTAAAGGAGCTTGGTATTGAACAAAAAAATATTACAATTTTTTGTGATAGTCAAAGTGCTATTCAATTAGCGAAGAACCAAGTTTATCATGCAAGGACGAAGCACATTGATGTTCGGTATCATTTCGTACGAGAAATCATAGAAGAAGGTGGAGTCACGGTGAAGAAAATTCATACTACGGAGAACCCTGCTGATATGCTGACAAAAGTGGTGACTGCGGTCAAGTTTCAACATTGTTTGGATTTGATCAACATTGTTGAACACTAAAGATTGAAGATGAAGACACAACCAAAATTTGTTATTGAGAGAAAATTGAAGATGTGGAATTTTGCCAAGGTGGAGATTTGTTGAAATTGGCAAAAGTACCACATCGGTGGATGACAATTTTGAATGAGAATTTCACCCTATAAAAGGAGGCCTAATGTTTAGGATTTAAATACACCTCTCATTTGCCTTTTATCTTCTTAAGGCATGTGTATCTTCTCTCTTTAGTATTATTTCACTTGTAATTTTGGAGTGGAATAAAATATTGATTGTGTCCGAGGAAGTAGGCAAAATTGGCCGAACCTCGTAAATTCTGGTGTTCTTTTATTGTTGTCTTATTGTCTTGTTTATTATTTAGTGGTTGTCATAATTTTTGGTATAGTAATTGTGACTCATTCACACTATATACATTTGGCTTCCGCAACAAACATTGCCCAAGCTTCTTATGAAGCAATTCGCAATTCATGTCGATTAAATTTTCATGTCACATCTAAGGGAAAAAGCAGGTCTCAAGTATCTATCAACTTCCCAAATTTCCATAGTAATATTAACGGAATATGCCTTTCTCCATTTAGTCTACAAAGAGAATTTGTACAAAATAAACCCAAGTCCTAACCGCATGAAATCAAAAAATAAATAGAAGAAAGAACCAAATTGTCCACGACAGAATAAATAATTACAAAACTAAAAACCACAATAGATATAAGTTCAAGACAAACCTCATTAAGCTCTTCAACCTTTCGCTTCCTCAACAACTGGAGAAACTCAAGCATAATCTGGAGACTTGATTCAGCTTCTTCTTGCTCCATTTTCCTTTTCTTGTCCATAAGAAGTGATAAGAGGCTTTCAAGCTCTTTAACAGACACCTCGCATCCCTGTTAAGAATCAGAATGAGAAGTCCCCAGAAGATAAATGGGTATCCAGGCAAGACAAAGACTGTCAAAAGGAAAATCATCTAAGTATGAGATGGCAATTGCGAGAAAAATACAAGGCACAAACAAACATCTTGTCACAAGTTAAGAATATTCTTCAACAAAATTACTTAAATGGACACACAGTTCTGGGGTTGGAGTTGCAGCCTAGAGGTTGTCAGAGGTGGATGCAGCCTTATAGCACCTAGTACTTTCGACACAGAATAAATTTATGTGTAAAAATTTATTTAAATTACAATAACTAATAAGTCTGAACTCATAATTTTAAAAATACAATAGGTTCAATGCTAAGAACTTTAAAGATTAAACTCATAGAGCTTAAATCATGGATACGCCTCGGGTATTTGTAACTCCACCCTGAACCTAAGTAACTCCACCCTGCACCCTCCACCCTGCACCATTTGGGTGCAGGGTTCTAATCCCTCAAAAGGTCCTTCGCTCTTCTGTCTACCCCTCCTCCACCCCAGAAAAGTTCCGAAAATAAAAGACTCAAGCTTTCAGTACAAACGGCAACTGTAGTTGTATTGGAACACATAACTTTGCAGTTCTTGCAAAATGAGTTCTGTTCCTT
The DNA here is from genome assembly GCF_000715075.1 of Nicotiana tabacum. Lineage (NCBI taxonomy): Eukaryota > Viridiplantae > Streptophyta > Magnoliopsida > Solanales > Solanaceae > Nicotiana > Nicotiana tabacum. Next base: position 7,260,410 of record NC_134102.1, on the reverse strand, counting down.
TATTAGATATAGCAGACTCAGACACTGTCATCTAAGATTTTCACAAAAAAATATAAACAACATGCACTCGACAAGATTTTCATAATTGTTCTCTTTCCGAAACAAGTTTAAAAAGCTAAGTTAAATTGTAAGAAAAATAATGGGAAAAAGAGAACGGCTACTCTTTTCCATGGACAAGTTGTGGTGCAAGAAATGTAAAATTAACGTCATTCAAATCTCTAACCTTGGACCAAAAGGAACTATCAACACAAAATAACTAAGTTCCCACATGTTATGTATGTCCAAATAACTACATCCTGTCATATCACTTTTCCTCTTGCAAATAGACAGAATGTAGATGAAACATATGCTACCTCTTTTTTGAGAAAGAGACATACTCTACCCTCCCTGCCCTTTTATTAAAAGTTCCACTAACATCAGAAACTGCAATTCATCATCATCACAATAAATAATCTGCTATAAGCTGTTCACTTTACTATGAAAAATAAAAAAGCTCGTCTAACGCAGAGCATAATATCTGACCTGCTGTATTGCTTGAGAAAGTTGTTCCAAAGGTGTGGCCCTTCTGGCTATTTGGAGAGCAGAGGTCTTCATCAATAACTGCACAATAAAGCACATCAACACAACTTTGATCGACAGATGGATAACCTATGAGCGATGTAATTAATCAACAATAAACCAGTAAACGGTGAAGTGTTGAGCATGAAACAGAAAGAAAAAGTACAAGAAAGGAAGGAGCAGTGAGAAGAAAAAAGAAAAAAAATGGAACTGAAATACAATAAAGGAGAATCAATGAAGTTCTCACATCATCTCAAACATTGAGCTATTCAGAGTTTTGAGAGAAAGCATTTAACCAGGGGAAAAAAACTTACATCTTTAGAGAGTTTATATGAAAGACTTCCATAAACTATTCACCAATTCAAGTGAATCTCAATGTAAATTCTGAAAAACAAATTTCTCCATGAATACTTGCTTAAGATCCATATAGAGCATTTGATCACAATATAGGAAACAGTTACCTCTATTCCCAGCTTTGAAGTGCAGTGATCAATTCCTGCACTACTTGTTCATAGAAGTCTTACCTTACAATACGGAAGCCAGCATCGCAACTCCTTATGGATTTCTTCATAGCGACAAACTAATATTTGCTTAATATCATTCTATCAATCACTTATAATAGGTTTTCAAATATTGGATTGAACTCGTAAAGTATGACAGATCCCAAAAACCAAATAAAGGAAGAGTGCTGCAGTAAATTGATGGCTACTATAAAGATAATTAAATTAGGAGTAACGAATCCAATGAATAAAGAGAAGTTGAGAGAAATGAATAGAGAGAATTCAAAACAACCTGCCCCAACTAGTTTAGAATTGAGACAGTTGAGCTGAGATTTTAACTTAAATAGCCTTCATTCAGCACTTACTCTACCACACACTCCTACCAGAAAAAACATAAAGATAAAAGGAAACAATTAGCGATTTTCTCCACCCCACCCCAATTACTAAAAGGAAACAACTCACACAAAAAAAAAATGAAAAGAATGGGCAAGGCCCCAAGAAGTTCTTCCAAGTACCAACTAATGTAGAACCGGAAGTAAGAATTTGATCATTGTCAACTGAATGAATAAACCTCTTCCACAACATATTTCCTGTCTTCCCTCCTATATTTCAAACAAATGCAACAATTTAACAATATAAAAAAAATGATCCCACATTGTGGGGTCCGGAGAGGGTAGTGTGTACGCAGACCTTACCCCTATTTTGTGAGGATAGAGATGCTGTTTCCAATAGACCCTCGGCTCAGGAAAGTATAAGCACCACATTAATGAAAATATAGACACAAAGGGACAGTGCCATAAAGCCATATAAAAGCAGAATAAAAACAACAAGATAGTAAGGTAATCAAAATAAAAGCAAACAACGGTTAGTCATAAAAACCTACTACCAACAGAAAGCGAGACTGCGTGCCAATACTACTGTTATAAACACTCTAGACTACCTACTCTACTACCCTAATCCTCGATCTCCATACCTTGGTCATGTCCTCGGTCAGCTGAAGTTGCGTCATGTCCTGCCTAATCACCTTTCCCCACCTCTTCTTTGGCCTACCTCTACCTCTCCGTAGGCCCTCCAACGACAACCTCTCACACCTCCTCACATGACCAAACCACCTAAGCCGCACTTCCCGCATCTTGTCCTCAATAGGGGCCACACCCACCTTATCGCGAATAACCTCATTTCTGATCCTATCTAACCTGGTGTGCCCTTATATCCATCACAACATCCTCATCTCTGTTACCTTCATCTATTGGACATGAAGGATCTCGACTGGCCAACACTCAGCCCCATACAACATTGTTGGTCTGACCACCACTCTGTAGAACTTGCCCTTAAGTTTCGGTGGCACCTTCTTGTCACACAAAACACCGGAAGTGAGTCTCCATTTCATCCATCCTGCCCCAATACGATGTGTGACATCTTCATCAATCTCCCCATTCCCGACCCAAGGTACTTAAAACTGCCTCTCATAGTGATGACCTGCGAGTCAAGTCTCACCTCTCCTTTCCTTCCCCTTCCCCTCCTCGAGTCTCGCCCCTTCCACTTCTGTCTTGGTCCCGCTCAACTTGAAACCTTTAGATTCGAAGGTGTGCCTCCAAACCTCTAATTGCGCGTTCATACCGTCTCGCGTCTTGTCAATCAATACAATATCATCTGCAAATAACAAGCACCACGGGACCTCCCCTTGGATGTGGCGCGTCAGTACGTCCATCGTCAGAGCAAACAAAAAAGGGATGAGTGTCGACCCTTGATGCAACCACATCATAACCGGAAAATGGTTCGAGTCCCCACCCACCGTCCTCACTCGGGTGTTTACTCCATCATACATGTCCTTAATCAACCTAACGAAAGCAACAGGTACACATCTAGCCTCCAAACATCTCCACAAAATCTCTCTCGGAACTTTATCGTACGCCTTTTCTAAGTCGATGAACACCATATGCAAGTCCTTCTTTCTCTCCCTATACTGCTCCATCAATCTCCTAACAAGGTGGATGGCTTCTGTTGTCGAACGTCCGGCATAAACCCAAACTGGTTCGCGGAAATAGACACACTCCTCCTCACCCTTAGCTCTACCACTCTTTCCCAGACTTTTATAGTATGGCTAAGCAGCTTGATACCCCGATAGTTATTGCAATTTTGGATATCACCTTTGTTCTTGTATATAGGAACCATCAAACAAACGCAACAATTTAACAAATATAAAAAAAGATTTAAGTTTTATACACTGACAACGCACATATTTTTTTACAGTGAAATTTAACCTTTAATAGCGTATTAGCTACCATTTTATCATATTACCAATTAATATTTGTCACAAAATTTATCTGTAATTGCCCAATAAGTGGCCTAATTATGTGACTTATCAGTTATATACACTGACAATGCACACTTTTTACAATGAATTTTTACTTATAATAGCATATTAGCTACAATTTTTACCAAATTACCAATTAATACTTGTCAAGAGATTTATCCGTACTTAACTAACGAGTGACTTGATTATATAACTAGTAGTTACACAGTGAGTGCATAGAACTTAAAATTTAAAAAATAACTTAAAACAAGCATGGATATAAATAGGGGAATTAAAGATGAAAAGTTACCTTATTGAGGAGGAAATTAGGATAAAGCTGCTTAACAGTTAAGTAAACAGAGCAACAGGGACAAGCTCTTTTGTTGTGGAGATGAGTGACAATGCACATGTAGCAGAAGCTGTGTCCACACGCCGTGAGGAACACGTCTTTCATAATTTGCATGCATATCGGACACATCATCTCTTTGTCCTCTTCGTTCTCCGCCGTCGCCGCCAATGGAGGTGGCAAAGCTAACAATTGCTCCGATTTCGCCGCCGCCGTCCCTGGTGCTAATTCGCCGGAACTTAAATTCTCCGATTTCATCGCAGGCACGAAATCTCCCACCGAACTCTCACCTCCTTCCATCACTACAATCTCTCTCTCTCTCTCAGTTGAATGATATTTATGAAACGAGTGCAGACTACAATGAAAGTTTAGATTAAGAATTTGAAACTAATGAATGCTAAAGCGAAATGCAACTTTTACACAAACGGATTCAAAATTTAGAATCAGAGTGCACAATACTAATATAGTTATGAACCATTGAGTGCATGTAATATGTAGCAGAGATTTGTTTTTAAACAGATTCAGAATTTAAAATTCAGTTGGTGCAACTTATTATTTTATGTTTCGTACACATTAAGAAATAGGAAAAGTAAAGAAGGTTAGTGTTTTATTGTGAGGGTAGTAAGCTACCGCAGATTCAAGATTTAAATTCTATGGGTTCAATCTTTAAGATTTTTTTAGCACGAAATCTATCATATTTATAAAATTATAGGTTCATATCTATTATTTATAATTTTAATAATTTTTTATAAATATTTTTTTATTTTGCGTCAAAAATTATGGATTCAATTAAACTCGTCAATAGAACACTACATCCCACCCTTATACTACTACCTTCAAGAAAGCCTATAGAAAAAGGAAGGCTCCGAAAAGAGCGCGTTACTCTAATGCAAACATTAATGACTTTTATGTAATTAAATATTATGAAACTACTATTATCCTTTTCCATTTTTCTTTGAATAACGCATTTTAACTCTTGAACCTTAGTTCCGAAGGCTTTTGCTTTTGGATTTATTGGTGCGTTTTTGTTTCGATCGTCATGTATGAGATAATCATAACGGATGTATCGAATGGAAGTCAAGTTGTTGATAGTTATTTTATTTTTTTTAACTAAAACTTCATATTTCTGAAAGTGAATATATCATATTTGAACGCAAAAACATCTCTAAGAAGAGCTCTAATGCACTTATTCTATTTTAATTTATGTAGTGTAAGTTGTTGATAATCAAAATTTTAGAACGATTTTTTTTCTGAAACTAATAGTCTTACATATATTATGAGATTTAGGGTATAATATAAAAAGATGTCATAAAAAATATATAATCTAAAATTAGATTATCTTTAAATATAATAAGATGTTATCCTATTAAAAACTGGCTAATAAGAAAATAATTTTCACATGGAACGAAAACAATGGTTATTCCGTAAAACAAATCCAATAATGTGTTAGTTTAGGCATGGGCTGATCTAGTAGGGCCGAGGGGCAGAGGCGGATCCAGGATTTGAAGTTTATGAGTTCGTATTGTAAACTCAAATTAATATATAATAATTGGGTTCACAATTATATATTTATAGATATTTAATGGATTTTTAATAAAAATACAGGGTCTCCACAAAAGTTACTAGATTTCCGGGAACCTACTTACTATACTCTGCATCCGCCATTGCTGAGGGGTGGTACGCCACTCGTAAGCTTCGGTCTAAACTTATATATATATATATATATATATATATATATATATATATATATATATATATATATATATATATATATATATATATATATAAGAAATCATAAAATTATTTAAATGAAACCACAATAACAAATGATACAAAGGTGCCAGTGATAAAGGGTAGAAGATTCCACCTTAATTGTAGAGGATCAAACCTCACTGGCAATAGCTTTTGAACCCCTTTGACTTGCTACATCACGTTAAGCTTTCTATCATTCTATATATTTCATTCTCTATTTTCTTCTTCTGCTACTGTAATTATTATTAACTATCTTACCTTATTGTTAACTTTTGACTCTCTTTTGTGTCTCTTATAAGTTAAATATTTATTTTTTACACTAAGTTAAAATAATATTTTCTTTTGTAAATCTTCACTCTATCATAACTATAATACTATATTTTCTGTTTAATCTATTTATATTATATACCAAAAAGACAAGTAATTCGAACCGAAGTCCAAAGTTGCTCAAACCGACAAATATTTACTTTATCTTAATGTATAAATAGCAACACATGAACGTTCATAAAGCTATGTAGCACCTAGAAGCTCCAAATCCCGTATCCGCTTCTCAAATATTATATCAGTATGCATCATTTTTCATACTACGTTTATGTAACGATTCAGTCGATCGTTTTGAACAATTTTGTCCAGTTCGACAGTTTGAGGTCATGAGTAGCTTCACATAGTGTATTGAAACTTGCGTGCATCGTCAACTTTGATATTTGAGTGATTCAGAATTAATTTTAGAAGGAGGACTCCCACTTGAGAAGCTCGAAATTGGAAGAGTTGACTAAATTTGACTTTTGAGTATTTGATCTCGGACTGGAGTTTAGATAGTTTCGGTAGGCCCGGATGAAGATTTTGGACTTGGGCGTATGCCAGATTTGTATTTGGGTATTTCTAGAAGGTTTTGATACTATTTGGCGAAAATTAGCAATTTGAAGGATTTCAATGTTCATAAGTTTGACTGTGAGTTGACTTTGTTGGTATCGGACTCAGATTTTAATTCCGGGAGTTAGTATAGATCTGTTGTTTCATTTGGGACTTGCATGAAAAATTCGACGTAATTCTGAGTTGGTTTGATATGGTTTAGCGCGAGTTTTGAAAGTTAAAAATTTAAAAGTTTATTAAGTTCGATTTGAGATGTGATTCATGATTTTGATGTTATTATATGTGATTTGAGTCCTCGAGTAGGTCTGTGTTATATTATGGTACTTGTGGGATGTTCAGACGGGGTCCCGAGGGGCTCAGATGTGTATTTCGGATTGATTTCGGGCTATTTTTCTTCATATTTGCGTTGCTGGTAGCTGTCGGTACTGATGTCGCGCACCTGCAATTGATCTTGCGTAGGTGCGGTGGTCGCAGAAGCGGTTTAGGGATCGTACCTGCATAAGGGTTGGGTTTTGGGAACTCCGCATATGCGAGAAATGAGGCATACCTGCATGCGCGCAGAAGCGAGATCATTTGCGGAGGAGCGGAATGTTGCGCAGATGCGCGTCTATTGTTGCATTTGCGATGCCGCAGAAGCGAATGTTTTTCCGCAAGTACGAGGGGCCATTTTCCAGCTGTTTCCGTAGAAGCGGACATCATGTCGCAGAAGCGGCTAAGATTTGCGCAGATGCGAAAAGCCTAGACAGAAGCTATATATCGAGGGTTTTGATCATTTTAACATATTTGGAGCTATGGAGATCGGATTGAAGTGATATTTGAGGCGATTTTCACCATATAGATTGGGGTAAGTTTTCTATACTCGGTTTTGATTATATTTCATGAATATATCCCCAATTTTGGCATTTGATTGATTATTTCAAAAGAGAAATTAGGGGGTTTTGTCTAAAATGTTATGTGATTTTTTGAGTTTTTAACATCGATTCAGAATCGGATATGAGTGAAACTAATATGGTTGGACTCGTATCGGAATGAGAGTTCGGATTTTGTGAATTTTGTTAGTTTCGAGATGCGGGCCCGAGGTTGGCTTTTTGAGTTGACTTTTTAGTTTTCATTAGAGATCGAAACTTTATTGTCCGGAATTTTTTCCTATAATTTTTTATTTATGATATTAAGTTATTTTGGCTAGATAGAGCCGTCCAGAGATCTGTTTCACAAAAGAAGATCATTTTAGAGTATTAATTTGGCTTCTTTGAGGTAAGTAACTTGCCTAACTTTGTGTGAGAGAAACTACCCCTTAGGATTTGGTGTTGATTGTGATATTTTGTATTATGTGAAAGTTATGTACGCAAGGTGATGAGTGGGTACACATGCTATATATGGTATTGGACCGGTTTAGGTTATCTAGACTCTTTTCATGCCTTTAATTGAATTGCCATGGCATGTATTATTCCTCATTGTTAATCTACTCTTGCATGCTCTATTTGACGTTGTTAGTGCTTATTCTACCTCTTACTTGTTGTTTTGCCCTTATATACTTTAGCTAAAGTTATTGCCTTCCTTACTGTCTTATTACCTCTTAGTTGTTGAGTCTCTTCCATGGCTCCGTGCTTATTTGCTACTTGCCTTAACTGTTGTACTTACACACCTTAGTTTTCACGTTCTTAACTTGTCATGTTGTTTTGTAATATTTATTGCATTCCTCTGATTATTACGTGGTTCCTTTATCGCTGTGTACTCATACCCTATGATTGTAGAAAATTCTTGTAAATTGAGTTATTGAATTGTTGTTGTTAATTTAAATTGCTTGTGGATAGGGTTGCACGCCGCAACAGGTGGAATGAGGGAGGATTATGATATTGATAAATGATAATACAGTAGGATCGGGTTGTATGCCACAACAGGTGGGATAAGGGAGGATTTGATATTGATACGGTGGGATCGGGTTACGCGCGACAACAGATTTTATATGTTATTCATGATATTTATATGGTGAAATAAGGGAGGATTGTGTTTGTACGGTGGGATCGGGTTACGCACCGTAACAGATTTTATATGTTATTCTGTCACGACCCAAATCTCCCTTCGTAGGATGTCGTGATGGCACCTAATCTTAGGGACTAGGTAAGCCTAACATTTACTGAAATAATAACAATATTAATTAACGATGACAAATGCAAAGTAGAAATTTCTATACAATACTTACAATCCTAAAATCGGTAGTACAAGTCATAAGCTCTACTGAGTTACTAGAAAGCCTATAAATACAATTGTTTTGAAGTAGAGATAAAATAGTGCAAGAACAATATCAGAAGGTGACTCCGAAGCCTACGAACGCAACAACAGGTTTACCTTGAGTCTCCACAGCAAGATCCATATAGCTAGCTAGAGATCAACTGACTCCAATTTACCTGGCTCTGCACAAAAATATGCAGAAGTGTAGTATGAGTACACCACAGTCGGTACCCAGTAAGTATCAAAACTAACCCCGGTGGAGTAGTAACGAGGTACAGTCAAGACACTCACTAGTTAAATAACCCGTGCAATATAGCATACAAAAATAATAGGGAACAAATAGCAGTGATAGCAACAATAACCAACTAGTGATATGAACAGCAAGGTAGCAAGAACACCATAATTATTACTTAGACGAATAAGAAACACAAGTACAACCAATTAAACAATTCCTTCAAATATAAATCTTTCACATATAATTCTTTCGAATAAATACCCTCAGAATATATTTCTTCAAATAAATAATTCTTGTATAAAAATTATAAAATACGGGTCTCAATCCCCTTTCATATTCTCACGGCACCTCGTGTACATATCTCTATCACAACCGCACAGACAACTCTCGTGCCAAATATATCAATACATAAAATCTACACGATCAATTTATTTTCAATAAAGTAAGGTTACAATTTTTAAACCAAGTAAGAATTCTACAAAGAAATGAGTTTATTTTTGAAATAGTTTGAGTGAAGAAAATGACATTTCAATTAAAATAAAGCATCAGATACTTACCTTTTTGAAGTTAGGCCGATATTTCAAAATCGCCTTCTTGCTTGAATTGACCTCCGGACAACTCAAATCTATCACGACCCAAACTTCATCCGTATAACGTCGTGACGGCACCTAGTCTCTACGACTAGGTAAGCCTAACAAATTACGAAAAATAACAAAACAAAAGAAAAATTATCAACTAACTGTAATAGATACTGAATAACCAATAACAATGCCACTCGGCATGTACAATAACCAAAACGCTAGACGTACACAGCTTTTTCCAAAATTTGGAACATCATAAGTCACAAACTACAGAAAGAAAATAGTATCTCTATACTCCAGAGTCTAATAAAAGGAAATACAAGAAATGTTTGACATGGGGAAAAGTAGAAGGGGACTCCAAGATCTGCGGACGCGGTAGATATACATTGAAGTCTCCAAAGCTGTCTCGACTCACTGATAATGCAGCTAATAACGAGAACCTGAATGTGCAGAAGAGTAGGATGAGTACACCACAATTGGTACCCAGTAAGTGCTAAGCCTAACCTCGGTCTAGTAGTGACGAGGTCATATCAGGCACACTGGTATATAATAAATAAAGCAGGGGAATATAACAATATAATAAGAGACTAGAGTTCAACAAAAGAAAACACAATGAAATAACAGTACAACACGCGGAAATAAACAACAGGGGATCTCCCAAGATACCGTCTCGTAGTCCTAAAAGTAAATATGCAGGGAGAACTCCCGGGGTATCGCCTCGTAGTCTCAAATGTAAATATGCAGGGAGAACTTCCGAGGTACCGCCTCATGGTCTCAAAAGTAAATGTACAGGGAGAACTCCCGAGGTACTGCCGTGTAGTCACAAAAGTAAATGTGCAGAGAGAACTCTCGAGGAACCGCCTTGTAGTCTCAAAAGTAAATGTGCAGGGGGATCTCCCGGGATACCAGGGATACCGTCCCATAGTCCCAAAGTAAATACACAGCGCAGACAATTACAGATGATAGGTACAACAAGAGAATCTACAGTTTAGACTGAGTACAAGTCGAGAAAAGAAGCAGGAATTCACTAAGCATGCTGCAAAGAGTTTAGTTAAGCAATTAAGACATGTAGACATGTTATTCTAGGCTAACATGGTAACTACACATGCTAGTATACTCAATTAAGGTGAAAACATGTAATTACTCAGTAAAAATTAGGTTTTGCAATAAATAGCCCGTGTACACACTTGTCACCTCGCGTACACGGCGCTCACATATCAATATCAGTACTAAATCCTAAGGGGATTTCCCTCACATAAGGTTAGGCAAGCCACTTACTTCGAGTCAAGCTCAATCAATCGGTAGCAATGCTTTTCCCACGAATATCCGACTCCGAATGGCCCAAATCTAGAAAACATCAATTACATACCATAAATATATCTAAAAGAAACTAATCTAATCAATGAAATCTAAGCTAAAGCAAGAAATTAGGAAATCGTCCCAAAAAGCCTCCCCGGACCCACGTCTCGGAATCGGGTAAAACTCACAAAATATGAGCACCCATTCACTCACGAGTCCAACCATATAAGAATTTCTCGAATCCGACCTTAGATAGCCTTTCAAAACTCAAAATTTTAGTTGAAGAACTTCTTCCCATTTTCCCCAATTTTTCAACCCCAAAACTGAAATTAAAGAATTAATTAATGATAGATTAGTGGGATATAACCAAAATGGAGTGTAGAATCATTACCTAATCGATGTCTCTGAAAATCTCCAAAATCCCGTCGAAATCCGAGCTCTCAAACTCAAGTTTTGATAAAAATAGCCAAACCCTCGTTTTGAAATGATATAAGTCTGCCCAGTGATTCCTTAATCACGATCACGAAAATAGCCTCGCAATCGCGAAGAACAACTTCGCTGCCCCACGATTAAACCCTGAACGCGTAAAACACCAAGCGAACGCGATGTACTGGCTCTCAGACTTACGCGATCGTGAATGTCCTCACGCGTTCGCGATGAGCAAAGCGTGGGGCCCAACTTTAGCCTCCTTAACTCCACGCGAATGCGACCTTGGCCACACGTTCGTGTAGCACCACTTCACACCACTATGCGTTCACATCCTTCTGCCAGCGAACACGAAGAACAAACCTTCCTCTGCCTAGCTAAGCATATGCGATCGCGGCCCCTCTCTCGCGATCGCGTATAAGGAAACCAGATGCACCAAATCACAGAACTTCAGCCATTTCTCTAAGTCCAAAACGCATCCGATAATGATCCGAAACACACCCCAGGCCCCCGGGACCTCAACCAAAGAAACCAACAAGTCCTAAAACACCATACGAACTTAGTCGAGCCCTCAAATCACATCAAACAAAGCTAAAAACATGAATCACCCTCTGATTCAAACTTAATGAACTTGAAACTTCTAATTTCTACAACTGATGCCGAAACCTATCAAACCACGTCAGATTGACCCCAAATTTTGCACACAAGTCATATTCAACCCTATGGACCTATTCCAACTTCCGGAATCGGAATCCGACCCCGATATCAAAAATTTCACTACCGATTAAAATCTTCAAAAATTCAACTTTCGCCATTTCAAGCCTAAATGAGCTACAGACCTCCAAAACACAATCCGGACACACCCCTAAATTCAAAATCACCCAACGGAGCTAACGGAACTGACGAAACTCCATTCCAGAGTCGTCTTTACACAGTTCCAACTATGGTAAAAAATCCTAAGACTTAAGCTTCCGTTTAGGGACTAAGTGCCACAATTCACTTCGAAACCACAACAACAACCTCTCGACAAGTCACATAAGCAGAAAAAGATACGGGGAAAGAAGTAAACATGGGATCGGGGCTATAACTCTCAAAACGACCGGCCGGGTTGTTACATCCTTTCCCTCTTAAAATAATCGTTCGTTCTCGAACGAGTATAGAGATATACCTGAAGTGGTAAAAATATGAGGATAACGGCTGCGCACATCCTGCTCGGTCTCCCAAGTCGCCTCCTCGACCGGATGACCCCTCCACTGAACCTTTACGGAAGCAATGTTCTTTGACCTCACCTTTCGAACTTGCTTGTCCAAAATAGCCACTGGCTCCTCAACATAAGATAGATCCTTGTCCAACTGGACTGAGTTGAAATCTAGCACATGAGACGGATCACCGTGATACTTTCGGAGCATAGAAACATGGAATACCGGATGAACTCCTGCTAGACTGGGAGGTAAGGCAAGCTCATAAGCAACCTCCCCAACACGCCGCAACACCTCAAAGGGACCAATGAACCTTGGGCTTAGCTTGTCCTTCTTCCCGAACCTCATAACGCCCTTCATAGGAGAAACCCGGAGTAAGGCCCGCTCTCCAACCATGAATGCAACATCGCGAATCTTCCGGTCCGCATAACTCTTCTGTCTGGACTGGGCTGTGAGAAGTTGATCCTGAATCACCTTATCGTTCTCCAAGGCATCCTGAACCAAGTCTGTACCCAATAATTTAGCCTCGCCCAACTCAAACCATCCCACTGGAGACCGACATCGCCCACCATACATAGCCTCATACGGTGCCATCTGAATGCTGGACTGATAACTGTTGTTGTAGGCAAACTCCGCAAGTGGCAAGAACTGATCCCACGAACCTTCAAACTCCATCACACACGCACAAAGCATATCCTTTAATATATGAATAGTGCGCTCGGACTGTCCGTCTGTCTGAGGATGAAATGCCGTGCTCAGCTCCACTCAAGGACCCAACTCATGCTGTACGGCCCTCCAGAATCGTGATGTAAACTGCGTACCCCGGTCAGAGATGATAGATACCGGTACGCCTTGAAGCGTGACGATCTCGCGGATATAAATTCGAGCCAGCTGCTTGGAAGAATAGGTAGTCATCACAAGAATGAAATGAGCTGACTTGGTCAGCCTATCCACAATCACCCAAACTGCGTCAAACTTCAGCTGAGTCCATGGGAGTCCAACAACAAAATCCATAGTGACCCGCTCCCATTTCCACTCCGGAATCTCTATCTTCTGAAGCAATCCACCTAACCACTGATGCTCATACTTAACCTATTGGCAATTTAAACACCGATCCACAAACTCCACTATGTCCTTCTTCATCCTCCTCCACCAGTAATGCTGCCTCAAGTCCTGGTACATCTTCGCGGCACCCTGATGAATGGAGTACCACAAGCTATGAGCCTCCTGGAGAATCAACTCATACAACCTATCTACATTGGGCAAACATAACCTGCCCTGTATCCTCAATGCACCATCATCTCCAATAGTGACCTCTTTAGCATCACCGTGCTGAACCGTGTCCTTAAGGACAAGTAGATGAGGGTCATCATACTGACGCTCCCTGATACGATCATAAAGAGAAGACCGAGAGACCACACAAGCCAATACTTGACTCGGCTCAGAAATATCCAATCTCACAAACTGGCTGGCTAAAGCCTCAACATCCAATGCCAATGGCCTCTCTGTTGCTGGTAGATATGCTAAACTCCCCAAACTCTATGCCCGGCAACTCAAAGCATCGGCCACCATATTGGCCTTCCCCGGATTGTACAAAATGGTGATATCGTAATCCTTAAGCAGCTCCAACCACCTCCGCTGACGCAAGTTAAAATATTTCTGTTTGAACAGATGTTGTAAACTCCGGTGATCGGTGCAAATCTCACAAGGGACACCGTACAAGTAGTGCCGCCAAATCTTCAATGCATGGACAATATATGTTAACTCAAGGTCATGGACATGATAGTTCTTTTCATGCACCTTCAACTGTCTGGATGCATAGGAAATCACCCTAGCATCCTGCATCAACACCGCACCGAGACCGATCAATGATGCATCACAATATACAGTATAAGACCCCTAACCTGTAGGCAATACCAATACTGGGGATGTAGTCAAAATTGTCTTGAGCTTCTGAATTCTAAGTCTACGTTTTAGTATCCGGAATTATTTTCGATAAATTTTAATGAAGTTATATAATTAATTTGGATAGATTTTGTAATGATCCGGCCGATCATTTTGAGAGTTATAGCCCCGATCCCTTGTTTACTGCTTTTCCCGTATCTTTTTCTGCTTATGTGACTTGTCGGGAGGTTGTTGTTGTAGTTTCTGAGTGAATTGTAGCACTTAGTCCCTAAACGGATGCTTAAGTCTTAGAATTTTTTTACTGTAGTTGGAACTATATGAAGACGACTCCGGAATAGAGTTTCATCGGTTCCGTTAGCTCCGTTGGGTGATTTTGGACATAGGGGCGTGTCCGGATTATGTTTTGAAGGTCTGTGTCTCATTTAGGCTTGAAATGGCGAAAGTCGATTTTTTTGGAGATTTTGACCAGTAGGAGACTTTTTGATATCAGGGTCAAATTCTGATTCCGAAAGTTGGAGTAGGTCCGTAGGGTTGAATATGATGTGTGTGCAAAATTTGAGGTCAATCGGACGTGGTTTGATAGGTTTCGACATCAGTTGTAGAAATTGGAAGTTTCAAGTTCATTAAGTTTGAATTTGAGGGTGATTCGTATTTTTAGCATTGTTTGATGTGATTTGAGGGCTCGACTAAGTTTGTATGGTGTTTTAGGACTTGTTGGTATCTTTGGTTGAGGTCCCGGGGACCTCGAGTGTGTTTCGGATCATTATCAGATGCGTTTTGGACTTAGAGAAATGGCTGAAGTTCTGTGATCTGGTGCATATGGTTTCCTTATACGCAATCGCGAGAGAGAGGCCGCGATCACGTAGGCTTAGCTGGTCATAGAAAGGTTTGTTTTTCGCGTTCGCTGGCAGAAGAATGCCGACGCGTAGTGGTGTGAAGTGGTGCTTCGCGAACGCGTGGCCAAGGTCGCGTTCGCGTAGAGTTAAGGAGACTAAAGCTGGGCCACGCGCTTTGCTCATCGCGAACGCGTGAGGACGCTCACGGTCACGTAAGTCTGAGAGCCAGTACATCGCATTCACTTGGTGTTTTACGCGTTCGCATAGGGTTAAATCCTGGGGCAGCGAAGTTGTTCTTCACGATCGCGAGGCTATTTTCGCTATCACGATTAAGGAATTACTCGGCAGACTTATATCATTTCATAACGAGGGTTTGACCATTTTTATCAAAACTTGAGTTTGAGTTTGGGATTTTCAGAGACATCGATTGGGTAATGATTCTACACTCTATTTTGGTTATATCCCACTAATCTATAATTAATTAATTTTTTAATTTCAGTTTTGGGGTTGAAAAATTGGGAAAAATGGAAAGAAGTTCTTCAACTAAAATTTTGAGTTTTGAAAGGCGATCTGAGGTCGGATTCGAGTAATTCTTATATGGTTGGACTCGTGAGTGAATGGGTGTTCATATTTTGTAACTTTTACCCGATTCCGAGACGTGGTCCCGAGGAGGCTTTTTGGGACGATTTCCTAATTTCTTGCTTTAGCTTAGATTTCATTGATTAGATTAGTTTCTTATAGATATATTTATGGTATGTAATTGATTTAGGCTAGATTTGGGCCATTCGGAGTCAGATATTCGTGGGAAAAGCATTGCTACCGATTGATTGAGCTTGGCTCGAGGTAAGTGGCTTGCCTAACCTTGTGTGGGGGAAATTCCCTTAGGATTTGGTACTGATATTGATATGTGAGTGCCGTGTACGCGAGGTGACGAGTGCGTACACATGCTATTTGTTGCAAAAGCTGATTTTTACTGAGTAATTACCTGTTTTCACCTTAATTGAGTATACTATCCTGTGTAGTTACCATGTTAGCCTAGAATAACATGTCTACGTGTCTTAATTGCTTAACTGAACTCTTTGCAGCATGCTTAATGAATTCCTACTTCTTTTCTCGACTTGTACTCAGTCTAAAATATAGATTCTCTTGTTGTACCTATCATCTGTAATTGTCTGTGTTGTGTATTTACTTTGGGACTACGGGACGATATCCCCGGTATCCCGAGAGATCCCCCTGCACATTTACTTTTGAGACCACGAGGCGGTACCTCGGGAGTTCTCCCTGCACATTTACCTTTGAGACTACGAGGTGGTACCTCGGGAGTTCTCCCTGTACATTTACTTTTGAGACTACAAGGCGGTATCTCGAGAGTTCTCCTTGCATATTTACTTTTGAGACTACGAGGCGGCACCCCGGAGTTCTCCTTGCATATTTACTTTTTGGACTAAGAGATGGTATCTCGGGAGATCCCCTGTTGTTTATTTCTATGTGTTGTACTATTATTTCATTGTGTTTTCCTTTGTTGAACTCCAGTCTCTTGTTATACTGTTATATTCCCCTGCTTTATTTATTATATACCAGTGGGCCTGACCTGACCTAGTCACTACTCAATCGAGGTTAGGCTTGAGACTTACTGGGTACCAATTGTGGTGTACTCATGCTACTCTTCTGTACATGTTTTATGTGCAGATTCAGGTACTCGTTATCAACCACATTATCAGTGAGTCGAGACAGCTTTGGAAACTTCAAGGTATATCTGTCGCGTCCGCAGATCTCGGAGTCCCCTTTTACTCTTCCCCATGTCAAACACTCATGATGTTCCGGGTTTTGGGAAAAGCTGTGTACGTCTAGCATTTTGGTTATTGTACATGCTGAGCGGCATTGTTATTGGTTATTCAGTATCTATTGCAGTTAGTTGATAAGTTTTGCTTTCATTTTGTTATTTTTCGCAATTTGTTAGGCTTAACTAGTCGTAGATACTAGGTGCAATCACGACGTTATACGGAGGGAGTTTGGGTCGTGACAAGTTGGTATCAGAGCTCTAGGTTCATAGGTGTCGTGAGTCACAAACCGATTTATTAGAGTCTCGCATATCGGTACAGAGACGTCTGTACTTATCTTCGGGAGGCTATGAAACTGTTAGGAAAAATTATACTTCTATGATTCCTTGTCGTGCGAAATTTGTTGACATCAAAAAAATTCTAAACTTCTGTATTCTATTCTTTCTCACAGATGGTGAGGACCCGTACCGGAGGATCTGATGGATATGCACCCGTGCCCCCTGCTAGAGTCACGAGAGGCCGGGGGCGGGGTAGAGGCCGATGAAGACCACGCGATGTAGCCAAAGCACCCGCGCGCGCTGCGACAAAGGAGGCCCCCAGCAGCTCCAACTGGAGGGCAGGCACCGGAGGTGCCTATTGCTGCACCGGCCCTTCAGGAGACTCTAGCCCAATTCATGAGCATGTTCAGCACCTTAGCTCAAGCTGGATTGATCCCACTAGCTCCTTCCACATCTCAGGCCGTGGAAGGGGCACAGACTCCCGTAGCCCGTACTCCTGAGCAGAGGGTCCATGTTGACCAGGCCCCAGAGTTCATCCCTATGCAGCCTGTAGATCCGATTCAGCACAAGACTAGGACAGCAGTTTCTGAGGCGGAGCAACTCAGACTTGAGAGGTACAAGAAGTACCACCCTCCTACCTTCAGTGGATTGGCGTCAGAGGATGCCTAGAGTTTTCAGGAGGAGTGTCATCGTATTCTCCGTACTATGAGCATAGCGGAGACGAGTGGGGTTTCTTTTATCACCTTTCAGCTTAGAGGAGCAGCCTATCAGTGGTGGCGTGCTTATGAGTTGAGTAGTCCGGATGATGCAGCTTCACTTACATGGACTCAGTTCTCGGACATATGTTTGAGAGAGTATGTCCCTCAGAGCCTCAAGGACTCATGGCGCGCAGAGTTTGAGCAGCTGCGCCAGGGTGCTATGACTGTGTCAGAGTATGCAGTCCGCTTCAGTAATTTGGCCCGACATGCACCGGCCTTGGTTGCCACAGTTTGATAGAGAGTTCGACGGTTTATTGAGGGATTCCACCCCTGTATCCGGATTAGTATGACCAGGGAGTTGGAGATGGATAATTCTTATCAGCAGGTTGCGAGTATTGCCAGGAGATTGGAGGGCATTCTTGCTTGGGATAGAGAGGAGAGGGAGGCCAAGAGGTCTCGAGAGTCTGGCACTTACAGCGGTACTCGTACCCCAGCTGCAGTTCGACATGGTAGGGGTTATGTGAGTCACCCCATTCATTCAGCTTTTCCTGCCGCCAGTGGTGTTCCAGCCCCTGCTAAGCCCCAGGAGCCTTATTATGCACCTCCAGTATCTAGTGTGCCTCCTGCTCGGGGTGCTTTTAGCGGCCAGTCCAGCAAACCTGGACTGAGTTAGTCACAGCAGCCATGCCCTCCAAGGGATTATTTTGAGTGTGGCAACACTCGCCATATGGTAAGGGATTGCCCCAGACTTAGGAGGGGTGCACCTCCACAGACTTCCCAGCCATCACGTGCTCTACCAGGTCCTCGGGCTATGATTCTAGCACCAACTACCTCTCCACCTGCTTAGCCAGCTCGAGGTACAGGTCGGGGAGGTCGAGATCTCCATAGAGGGGGAGGCCATGCCAGATATTATGCTCTTCCGGCTCGTACAGAGGTAGTTGCTTCTGACTCTATCATTACAGGTATTGTTCCAGTCTGTCATAGAGATGTGTCAGTATTATTTGACCCAGGCTCTACATATTGCTATGTGTCCTCTTATTTTGCCCTGTATTTAGGTGTACTCAAGATTCTTTGAGTTCCCCTATTTATGTGTCTACTATTGTGGGAGATTCTCTTGTTATGGACCACGTGTCTCGGTCGTGTTTGATTGCTCTTAGTGGTTTTGAGACTAAAGCCGATTTATTATTGCTCAGTATGATAGACTTTGATGTTATCTTGGGCATGGACTGGTTGTTGCCCCATTATGATGTTCTTGATTGTCACGCTATGACCGTGATGCTGGCTATGCCAGGATTACCGCGATTAGACTGGAGAGGTACCTTAGAGTATACTCCCAGCAGATTTATTTCATTTCTTAAAGCTCAACGAATGGTTGAGAAGGGGTGTGACGCGTATCTAACTTATGTGAGAGATGTCAGTATTGATGCCCCAACAGTTGAGTTAGTCCCAGTAGTGAGGGACTTTCCAGATGTATTTCCAGCTGATCTTCCGAGCATGCCGCCTGACAGAGATATTGATTTTGGCATTGATTTGTTTCCGGGCACTCAACCCATATCTTTCCTCCGGATCGTATGGCTCCTCCTGAGTTGAAGAAATTAAAGGAGCAGTTACAGGAGTTGCTTGATAAGGGCTTCATTCGGCCCAGTGTGTCATGTTGGGGTGTTCCTGTCTTATTTGTGAAGAAGAAGGATGGTTCTATGCGGATGTGTATTGATTACCGCTAGTTGAACAAAGTTACAGTGAATAACATGTATCCATTGCCTTGTATTGATGACTTATTTGATCAGTTACAGGGTGCCAGAGTGTTTTCCAAGACTGACTTACGTTCAGTCTATCATCAGTTGAAGATTCGGGAGCTAGATATCTCATAGACTGCTTTCAGGACTCGGTATGGTCACTACAAGTTCCTTGTGATGTCATTTGGGCCTACCAACGCCCCAACAACTTTTATGTACTTGATGCACAGTGTGTTCCGGCCCTATCGTGACTCATTCGTCATTGTGTTTATTGACGAGATTCTGGTGTACTCCCAGACTCGGGAGGATCATGAGCATCACCTGATGATTGTGCTTCAGACCTTGAGAGAAAAGAGGTTATATGCAAAATTTTCAAAGTGTGAGTTCTGGCTAGACTCAGTGGCATTCTTGGGTCATGTAGTATCGAGTGATGGGATCCAGGTGGATCCGAAGAAGGTGGAAGCAGTGCAGAGTTGGCCTAGACTGTCATCAGCTACGGAGATCCGGAGTTTTCTTGGTTTGGTGGGGTATTACCATCGTTTTGTAGAGGGATTCTCATCTGTTGCAGCACCTATGACCAGGCTGGCCCAGAAGGGTGCTCCGTTCAGTTGGCCAGAGGATTGTGAGGAGCAACGCAGGGCCCGCATCTCGGAACCCGATAGAATTTTCACGAAATCCGACCACCCATTCCGATACGAGTTTACCATACCAATTTTATCAAATTCCGATAACAACTCGGCCTCCAAATCTAAATTTTCCGTTTTTGAAAATTTTTGCAAAAAATCCCAATTTCTTCCATTTAAATCTAAATTAAATGATGAATATAACCATGTATTTATAAAATATAATCACTTTTGGATATAGGATACTTACCCAAGTTGAAGTCTTGAAGAAATTCTCAAAATCGCTCAAGAACCATGCTCCAAAAATCCAAAACGAAATGAAGGAAATGACCATTTTTGGTCCTTAAGTTTCTGCCGAATAAAAACACTATTCTGGTCGCTAAAAGTCTAATTCCCATCGCTAAAAGTGCCAAAGCTGGTCGCTAAAGGTGCGCACCAGAACTGTTTACACCAGCAATTTATGTTTCACTAAAAAGACTCTAACTCCATCATACGAACTTAGAATTCGACTATTCTTGTTTCTATGAGTCACAAATAATAATACGAACATACTCGTTCAATCGAAACTCAATTCAGAGCTCATTTGCTCAATGTGATACTAATTTTGCTCGTTAAACAATTAACTTATGTTTCACACTAAAAACCCAATTGCGACTTGATGAAATTAGACCAAACATTTCAGATCATTCCTATAATTTATTAGCAAACTCCCGAAAGTCTCGAAATCGAATTTTAATCTCTAGAACTAAAAACGGACCTTTGGATCATTACATGATTATGCTCAAAACACCAAACTCTTCCAAAACTCATCCGAGCCCTATGAGACCCCAACCAAGTATACTAACAAGTCCCATAATATGACACGAACTTAGTTGATACCTCAAATTACATTAAACAATACTAAAACACGAATCGCACCCCAATTCAAGCTTAATGAAAAATAACAAATTTCAAATTCTACATTCGATGTCGAAACATATCAAATCAATCCGGAATGATCCTAAATTTTGCACACGAGTCCTAAATGATATAATGTAGCTGTTCCAATTTCCGTAATCGAATTTTGACCCCGATATTAATAAAGTCAACTCCCAGCCAAACTTTCCAAAAAATATTCCATTTTTCAACTTTTGCCAAAATGCGTCGACTTGACCTACGGACTTCCAAATCTAATTCCGGACATACGCCTAAGTCTGAAATCACCATAAGAAACTATTAAAATTATCAAAATTTTATTCCAGAGTCGTTTGCTCAAAAGTCAAACTCCGGTCAACTCTTTTCATTTAAGCTTCAAAAATGAGAATTGTTCTTTCAATTAAATTTCGAATTTTTTGAAAATCAAACTCGATCACCCACGCAAGTCATAATACACATTATGAAGTTGCTCGGGACCTTAAGTCACTGAACGGGGCATTAATTCTTAAAACGACAAGTCGGGTCGTTACATATTCTTGATATTGAAATGGTGAAATAAGGGAGGATTGTATTTGTACGGTGGGATCGGATTGCGCGCCGCAACAGATTGTGTGTGTTGTATTCATTTATCATATGAGATTCTGAGGACTGATATTTCTGGATTTACTGATTTCGAGAATTGAGTTATTTTCATTAGTTTACTGCTTTGCCGTCATTTCCTGTTTTCCTTTCCTATTATTATTATTTTGGTGAATTGATTTTCAAGATGAATTTACTATGCTGAGTCATTATCTCATACTATGTTGAGTTGTTAGTAATATAATAGTTTTAAGTAAACGAATTGTTAACATGCTTACCTTACGTGACTCTTAAATTGGAACTCGTTGTTTCATTTAGTACTTTTTTATTCTTAATAGTTGTCATTTTTTACTTTAATTGATTTCTCAAATTAAACTCTTTACCCCATCTGATATTTTTACTTTACTTAAAAATTATTATTATATTTTATTTCAACAAATTCTATATTTAATTCAGTAACTTATCCAATGATTCATTTTATTTGAAAATGCTATTTTTTTTACCCAAATAATTTCTAAAATAAACTCATTTTCTTGTTTGATTCCCTACTTTATTTTAAGATTATTATTATGATTTATCGTATATAAATAAATCTCTCGAACATTTTATTTGTCGTGCGAAAGTGATTTACAAAAAAATGTAGGCATGAGGTGCCATATTTATAAGATTTGGAAGTTCTAACTTATGACTTGAGATTTACGAGGAGCGATACCTCGGGTAGTTCTTGTTGTAACTCGTGCATTAGGAACGAATTGATTAATTGAGTTGTCATCGATGTGTTTTTCTTACTTGGGCTAATTCGTATTTCATCTGTATTCTAGCTATATAGTTGCTTTATTATCTGGTCATTCCGATTTGCCATTTGTGCTTCTAATATTTTCATTGTTGGTCGTAAATTTGTGATTGTTCTGCTGTTGGTCTTACATTGATGTTCTCTCCATTGTTAGTTTTATGTTATATCCTATACAGGTTTACATGTCTGGTAGGTGTCTTGACCTGGCCTTGTCACTACTCTACTGAGGTTAGGCTTGATACTTACTGGGTACCGCTATGGTGTACTCATACTACGCTTCTACATATTTTTGTGCAGATCCAGATACTTTTGATCGAGTTGGGTTGAGACTTATGTCTGTGCGGCTGGAGACTTCAAGGTATACATGTTGACGTTCGCAGGTTCCGATGACACCTTTTATTATATTTTATTTTCATTGTTTCCCATTACTCTAGGATAGTGATGTATTGTTATCTCTAGTGACTCTTAGAAAATCTTATGACTTGTACTACCGGTTTAGGATATTGTATTGTGTTGGAATTGTTGGCTTTATATAGAAATATTCAATAGAATAATTTCCCTATTTAGTTAAAAACAAAAATTAGAGTAATTTTCAATATTACAATTTATTTGGAACTAGAAATGAAGCCCGTGTACTGGCTAAAAGAAAGAAGAAGAAAAGAAACTAAAAAAGAAAGAGAAACGAAACACTCTTCTGATATTAACTTCAAATGTTTTTCTGAATTTTTTCTCCCCATCCTCCAAACAGGGCCGGCTTAGGCCCCAAAATACTTAGTGCCCCAAAATCTATAAATAATATAATATTTAATAATTATGCACTATTGATAGAATTTTTAAATTATTATAGCTAAAAGTTATACATATTTTAAATTGTAGTTACTTATTGTTTCCTGTCTTTAATTCGTCCCAACTTAAATTGATCTTCTTTCAATGTTAGTTTAGAATTTTTTTTTTTCTTAATTCCTTGAGTGCTTTTGTAGATATTTTTCAAGCTACTTTGATAAGCAACTATTAAAATCCGTCCTTAATATTGAATGACTCTTGAAACATAGTAGTTACTACAATATTATTTGTTTCAACTTATATTTAGAATTAAAAGTATTAAGAGAAACTGTGTAAGTAGAAGAATACTCTAATTGGAAAGTTAATTAAGTAAAAAGTGTTAATTCAATTACCGTTAACAATTTCTATATCACTTACCTCAGTTGAAAAAGTTTTTCAAAACTAAATCAGTAAAGTTCTACATAATAACACAAGAGAGATTAAACAAATTGGTTAGACATTAACAATAATTGAAACTGATTATAACATCTTTAATTTCGATAAATTATAATAGTAAAAAAAAAAAAAATTAAGGCCTCACTTTTATTTTCACTTTATGCCCTATATTATATCGAGCCACCCCTGCCTCCAAAGCAGCTCAAAGGAGTGCTATTTATAGACTTGTTCAAAACCGTTTTCTCTTTGATTTGAAAAGTTCCACCTTCCAACTTGGCAACTTGTTTTTCCGGTTTTGGCAAGCTGAAATTTGCCTTGGTTTTCATGAAATCTTCAAATTGGCAAATGGAGAAGGCAAATATTGTTTTTGTTATGTTCTGACAACTTTAGCAAATCTCCACTTGCTTTCAATTGTTTTTTTCTTTCTTTTTTCGTTTCCAGCATTTTGTCTTCTTTTCATTTTGTTTGTTTTCCATCTTTCTTTAAATAATTCAGTACTTGAACCTCTCTTGTCTGTTATCTCCTTCACGGATGAACTATAAATTTTCTTATTAAATTATGATATTTTCTACAAAAAAATTAAAATATTAATATCTAAAAATAAAATAACAGCTTAATTTATACATGATATTTTGTTTTATCAGTTTCCTTCTAATATTTTGGTTGCTCTGCCATAAACAGAACTTTTGTTGTCGATATTGATATCCCTCTTGAAAGTACAATACAATTATTCGTGCAAGAAAATATATTGCGATAAATATAATCTAATATTTAGGATATTTTTTTTTTGTGCTTTATTTATTATAGTTGCAAAACATAAACATACTGAAAATTATTTTCACATAAATTTAAATGAATTCTTTAGTTTCGGAAGACGAAAGTTGAATTCGTGGATAAACACATACTTAGAAGCACATTGACCAATATCATAATTTCTGTATGTATGACGTTATTGTCAAAACTTCTATATACCATATGTGTGCTATTACATAAGCTAATTGGTGGATCTAAGTTTTCAATAGCATGGCAGATATATTTTTCTTTAAAATCAACCTATATGCAACAGAAGATCAGTTTTCACTTAGTCTACTATATATACAGTGACACTAACATACATAAGAAATAACCAACTTGACAACAAATGTGTATGGTAGATGGTCATTTGGTATTAAAGTATTTAAATATTCTTCTTGGTAGTAATTGTTGGTATCATCTTCTGCTGAGTCAAAAATTAAAAAATATTTTGTTTTTACCGTAAAACTTAGCAATCGACCTTTTAATCTAATAAGGAAAATATTTTTCTATTAAATGCTATACTCTTACCATTGGGATTGATAACCAAGTGTTCTTGAAGAACCAAATCATCTTTTATTGGATGCTCTTCTTCGTTTCCGACGAAGCAAGAAGTAATTGAATGTTGGATATGTTCTTACTTTTAAATTTCTTGTCAGTTGAATCTTTTTCATTTGAGTCCATAAGTATAATTTAGGCAAGCTTGCTTTTACGGCCTCTACTTTCGTCGATTTTGAAACTACTGGTAGTACTTGAAAGAAATCACCTCTCAAACCATTACTTTTCCACCAAACGGTTCATTGATATTCAATATCTCTATAACTCTGGTCAATTATTTCGATCGTTCGACGCTTAGCCCTAAACGCTTCATCATGTATTATCAATTTTGCTTTCTGTACAAATTTAACACCATTGTGCTGCTTTGGTATATTTGTGATGGTTATACTCGCGGGTGATTCTACATTACCGCAAATTTAACATATATCCGACAATGCCCTCTCAATTGAAGATTATTTCTTTTATCCATACTTATAAACTTTAAAACCAAATTTCTTACACTCCAAATATTTTTAAAAGGCCTGATTTTTACATCAACACACGGTATTAGTCTCAACCGGCTGTAACAACTTGTGCCTACGCACACATCATATGTATGCCCATAACCACATCTTTGGTCATAAAAATTGTTCATAATCAATTTCAGCATCGTCAATTAACCTCATATTAACCAAAACCTCATTTTGAATTTTCACAACACTGCCAACAAAACGTGAGGCATGAATATCTCATAATTATTTATCCAACTTAATGAGTCACGTTTAACGCCACCTGGGCACTCGCCTTCTGGTCTAAACCTCAATAATTGCAGTACGAAATGGCTAAATATGCACACAAAAAATACATACAAAAATTATCAAATAAGCCTAACAGGCATGACTCTCCCTATTAGTACTATAATATAAATTTAATTTCACAAGGGAGAATTTAAACAGATAAATTTTTATCACAAGAATCTAGTCCTTATATAACTTCCACGCGGCTTGTAGCCCGATTTAATCTGTCCCACAACTGGAGCTACCAGCGACTCCTAAACTTCTTCTCTGACATGTGATCTAGCTGCGACACGTGCCCTTCCTCAGCCTCTACCTCGTCCCCGGACTCTTGCGGCCCTAGCAGAATGCACGGGTGTCTGCTCGCTGATCCGGTAGCACGTGTCCTCACCATCTTGAGAGAATAAAGATACAAAGGCTCAAACTCCAAAATCAATAAATTCCGCACGCCAGAAATGAAAGAAGTGGAAATTTTCTAATAGTTATGTAGCCTCTCGAAGATAAGTATAGATATCTCCGTACCGGTTCGCAAGACTCTACTAGACTCGTTGTGACTCATAGAACCTATGAACCTAGAGCTCTCATACCAACTTGTCACGACCCAAAATCCCACCACATGCATCGTGATGGACTTAGTCTCTAAGACTAGGTAAGTCGTTTACAATTACATTTCGAGCAATTTTTTTTGTTTTTTTGAAACATATAATTTAATACAAGTGTCGAAACCAAAAACAGAAACAAATATAAAAAACCTTCCAAGACTGGTAATATTGAGTCACAAACTCTAACTGAGTACATGCAGTGATCTCAAGGATCAAATATACAATATTGTTCGAATAAGAGTGGACAGTACAATAAAAATGGAAAGACTCCCAGGCCAAGCAGTCCTACCTTGAATCCTTGCGATCACACTCTAATCTCTATCTGAATCCGAGATCTCCAATACCTGGCTCTGCACAAATATGTGCAGAAGTGTAATATGAGTATACCACAGTCGGTACCCAGTAAGTATCAAGACTAACCTCGGTGGAGTAGTGATGAGGTACAGTCAAGACACTCACTAGTCATTTAACATGCGCAATATAGTAATATATAGGGATAATAGAAAACAAGTAGCAGTGACGGCAACAAAGATCAATCAGGGATATGAACAACAAGGCAACAAGAACATCATAAATATTGTTCAAATGAATAAGGGACACAAGTACAACCAATTAATCAAGTCCTTCAAATATAAATCTTTCACATATAAGTTTTTCAAATAAAAATATTTCGAATATAATTCCTTCAAATAAATATCCTTCAAGTATAATTCTTTCAAATAAAAGTCACTTTATGACACCTCATTTCATAATCATAAAATACGGGTCTCATCCCACTTTCATATTTTCATTGCACCTCGTGCCCATATCTCTATTACAACCACACTAACAACTCACGTACTAAAATATCAATGTATATAAGATCCGCAGGATCAATTTATTTTCAATAACGTAAGTTTATAATTTGTAAATCAAGTAAGAAATCATCAAAGAAATGAGTTTATTTTTAAACTCTTTTGGGTGAAGAAAATGACATTTCAATTAAAATGAAGCATCCGATAGTTACTGATTTGGATGTAAAATTTATTAAATTAAAACATAATAGTAATTTTTTTTATTCGAAACAACTCAAACCTCGAAAACCAGTAAAAACCAGAAATACAAATCCTCAGAGTCTTGTACAAAGAGCCAAATCCAACACAATACAACAAGGAATACAAAACACATAATAAAATTAAATAATACATCACGGAAGAACACAAGAATTTACATATCACGGAAAAACAAAATAACCAAAGGCAAGTGCAGTCATAGAGAAATATCAACAAAGGGCACTTCCGAGGTACCGCCTCGTAGTCCAAACTTATAAATAAATTTTAACAAAGGGCACTCCCGATGTACCGCCTCGTAATCTCAAATCATAAATAAATTTAAATTTTTTCTTATATCACTGCGGGAGCCTTCACATTTAGTTTTTAAAATTATTTTTTACGAAATAGCATCCCGCATTTTAGCCACCCTTACCACACCATATGGCTTATAGTAGTTCCCTATCACGACCCAAAACCTAACCCGTCGTGATGGCGCCTATCATGATACTAGGCAAGCCGACCTTTCCAAAACGCTTTTAAAATTTATTAAAAATGAATTAAGATATTTAAATTAACCGGAATCTTTCATAAAAATGGGGGTAAAACCCAAATAAAACAAAAGTGCGGAAAAATAGCCCAACATCGGAGTGTCACTGAATATGAACATCTAAATATCTAGTCTAATACAAACAGTGGCTGAATATCAATACTGAAAAGAAAGAAAATATAGAAGGAGAGACAAGGTGTGCGAACGTCGGCAGGTACCTCGTAGTCTCCGGTACTCGATCACGCACGAATTCAACGACCTCCATGATCAAACACACCTGGATTTGCACATGAAGTGCATAGTGTAACATGAGTACAACCAACTCAGCAAGTAATAGAAATAAATAAAGAGTTGAGAAGGTAGTGACGAGCTATACAAATACAGTTCATTTTCAATAATTACAGCAAAGAATAGACATGCTTTCAAATCAGGTAGTTCAAGTCAAATAAGTTTATACAGTTACAGTGCAAGTAATCCGGATATAAAATCTTTTAGAAATTTCACAACAATGACAGATAGCAACTAAATGCATCAACAAATGGAAAACAAGTACAGCCTCTCAGGGTAACAGACACTCAACTCGTCACAACAACTCAATCGCTCGGCTCTCAGCCCTCAGTACTCACACTCAATAGGTACCTGCGCTCACTGGGGGTGTGCAGACTCCGGAGGGGCTCCTTTCAGCCCAAGCGCTAAAATCCGCAGGGACAACTCACGTGCTATTGTATCAATATGTGGAACCACACGGACAACTCACGTGCCATAGTATCAATACCTCACAGACAGGCCCTCGGCCTCACTCATTCATCAACCTCTCTAGTCTCTCGGGCTCTCGAAAATCACAAAGATCAGCCCAAACAAAGATAGCATAGTGTATCGACAAAATCAAGAAGAGGCTGAGATATGATATGCAAGTAAAACCATGACTGAGTACAAAACAAAGATTAGCAAGTAATTCAACAAGTACGCGACCTCTGCGGGTCCCAACAGTACCATCACATAGCCTAAGCATGATTTCTAACAAGATTTGTAGTTAAATTTCTATAACACAGGGAGAGCATATAGCTAGCAACAAGTTATTCAACTTTACAATTTTACGGAATGGACCAAGTCCAAATTCCTACGGTGCACGCCCACACGCCCGTCACCTAGCATGTGCTTCGCCTCCAAAATACTCACATAATCCAATAATTCGGGGTTCCATACCCTCAGGACCAGATTTAAAACTGTTACTTACCTCAAACCGCGCAAAATTCTACTCCGCAATGCCTTTGCCCCTCGAATCAGTATCCAAATACCCCGAATCTAGCCACAAGAAGTACGAGATAATTAATATAAGCTAAAAGAATCAATCCCATAAGAAAACATGAAATTATAAGCCAAAAATCCGAAATTGGCCCGAACTCGGCCCCACGGTCCCACGTCTCAAAATCCGACCAAAGTCACAAAACTCGAAAGCCCATTCACTCACGAGTCTAACCCTACCAAATTTACTCCAATCCGATAACAAAATCCCATTCAAAACCCCAAAAAATCTAACTCAAGAACACTTCATCTTCTTCCTCAATTTTCACCCCAAATCACAAATTAGATGATAAAATTAAAGATATAATCATGGGTTTTAACCAAAACCAAGTAGGAATCACTTACCCCAATCAACACCACAAAATCCCTTCAAGAATCGCCCAATTCCGTGTTCTCTAGCTCAAAATATGCAAAATGGATTCAAACCCTCGTTTTTGAAATTAATACTCCTTTCCCAAATTTCCTTCTTCGCGAACGTGACCGTCCTCTCGCGTTCGCGTAGACCAACTCAGACAGCCTCTCAACTTAACTCTTCGTGAACGCGACCTACGCTTCACGAACGCGAAGCTTTGCAAACTCATACCTTCGCGAACGCATCCCTCACCATGCGAACGCGTAGAACAAAATACTGGGGGTCCCCGGCTGCCTCACTCCCCTTCGCGAACACGACACCACCCACACTTTCGCGATGCACACACTGCCATACCTTCGCGTTCACGTCCTCTCCTTCGCGGATGCATAGAGCAAAATCTCACTAACTCAGAAACATTCTTTGCGAATGCGAGGCTCCTCTCGCAAACGCATAAGAGAAAACCAGAAAAAATACAGCAACAGATATCAACTATCTCACCAAGGCCAAAAATGATCCGTTAACCACCGGAAACTCACCTGAGGCCCTCGGGACCTCAACCATACATACCATCAAGTCCCAAAACACTATACGAACTTAGTCAAATCCTCCAACCACCTCAAATAACATCAAAAATACGAATCACCCTCCGATTCAAACTTAATGAACTTGAAACTTCCAATTTCTACGACCTATGCCGAAGCCTATCAAATCACGTACGATTGACCCCAAATTTTGTACACAGGTCATATTTGACGTTATAGATCTACTCTAACTTCCGGAATCAGAATCCGATCCCGATATCAAAAATTCAACCCCTCCGGTCCAACTTCCCAAAATTTAACTTTCGCCATTTCAAGCATAAATTAGCTACAGACCACAAATTCACAGTCGGGGCACGCTCCTAAGTCCAAAATTACCCAACGAAGCTAACAGAACTGACGGAACTCCATTCTAGAGTCATCTTCACACACTTCCGACTACGGTCAAAATCCTGAGACTTAAGCTTTTTTTTTAGGGATTAAGTGTCCCAAAATACTCTGAAACCAAAAATAAGACCTCCCAGCAAGTCAAATAAGCAGAAATAGATACGGAGAAAACAGTAAATAGAGGATCGGAGCTAGTACACTCAAAACGACCGACTGGGTCGTTACATCCTCCCTCTCTTAAAACAATCATTTGTCCTCGAACGAGCATAGAGACAAAACTGAAGTGGTGAAAAGATGAGAATAACAGCTGCGCATATCGCTCTCGGTCTCCCAAGTCGCCTCCTCGACCGGCTGACCCCTCCACTGAACCTTCACAGAAGCAATACTCTTCAACCTCAGCTTTCGAACCTGTCTATCTAAGATCACCACCGGCTTCTCAACATAAGATAAATCCTTTCCCAACTAGACTGAGCTGAAATCCAATATGTGGGATGGATCGCCGTGATACTTCCTGTGCATAGAAACGTGAAATACTAGATGAACTCCTGCTAGACTAGGAGGCAAGGCAAGATCATAAGCAACCTCCCCAACATGTCGCAATACTTCAAATGGACAAATGAACCTTGGGCTCAGCTTGCCCTTCTTCCCAAACCTCATAACGCCCTTCATAGGAGAAACCCAGAGCAAGGCCCGCTCCCCAACCATAAATGCAACATCGCGAACCTTCCGATCCGCATAACTCTTTTGCCAAGACTGGGTTGTGCGTAGTCTATCCTTAATTACCCTAACCTTCTCCAGAGTATCCTGAACCAAGTTTGTACCCAATAATCTAGCCTCGCCCGACTTGAACCAACCCACTAGAGACCTACACCGCCTACCATACAGAGCCTTATACGGTGCCATCTGGATGCTCGACTGGTAACTGTTGTTGTAAGAAAACTCTTCTAGAGGCAAGAACTGATCCCACGAATCCCCAAACTCCATCACATACGCACGAAGCATATTCTCTAATATCTGAATAGTACGCTCGGACTGTCCGTCCGTCTGAGTGTGAAATGCTATGCTCAACTCCACTCGAGTACCCAACTCATATTGCACGGCCCTCCAAAACTGTGATGTAAACTGTGTACCCCAGTCAGAGATGATAGATACCGGTACGCCATGAAGCCTGACGATCTCGCGGATATACACTCGAGCCAGCTGCTCGGAAGAATAGGTAGTCATCACAAGAATGAAATGAGCTGACTTGGTCAGCCGGTCCACAATTACCCAAACTGCATCAAACTTCCGCTAAGTCCGTGGAAGCCCAACAATGAAATCCATAGTGATCCGCTCCCATTTTCACTCTGTAATCTCTAACTTATGAAGCAACCTACCTGGTCGTTGATGCTCCTACTTCACCTGCTGGCAATTTAGGCACCAAGCTACATACTCCACTATGTTCTTCTTCATTCTCCTCCACCAGTAATGTTGTCTCAAGTCCTGATACATCTTCGTGACACCTGGATGAATAGAATATCGCAAACTGTGAGCCTCTTAAAGAATCAACTCATGCAAACCATCTACATTGGGCACATATAACCTGCCATGCATCCTCAATGCACCATCATCCCCAATAGTGACCTCCTTAGCATCACCGTGCTGGACCGTGTCCTTAAGGACAAACAGATGGGGGTCCTCATACTGACGCTCCTTGATACGATCATAAAGAGAAGACCGAGAGACCACACAAGCCAATACTCGACTCGGCTCAGAAACATCTAATCTAACAAACTGACTAGCTAAGTCCTGAACATCCAATGCCAATGGCCTCTCTGCTGCTGGAAGATATGCTAAGCTCCCCAAACTCTATGCCCGGTGACTCAAGGCATCGGCCACCACATTGGACTTCCCGGGATGGTACAAAATGGTGATATCATAGTCCTTAAGAAGCTCCAACCACCTCCACTAACGCAAGTTAAGATCCTTCTGCTTGAATAGCTACTGCAAACTCCGATGATCGGTGTAAATCTCACAATGAACCGCGTACAAAAAGTGCCGCCAAATCTTCAAGGCGTGAACAATAGCTGCTAACTCAAGGTCGTGGACAAGATAGTTCTTTTCATGAGGCTTCAACTAGTGCGAAGCATAAGCAATCACTCTACCTTCCTGCATCAAAACACACCCAATACCGATCCGCGAGGCATCACAATACACTGTATAAGAACCAGAAGCTGATGGCAGAACTAGAACTACAACCGTGGTCAAAGCAGTCTTGAGCTTTTGAAAGCTCTCCTCGCACTCATCCGACCACCTGAAAGGAGCACCCTTCTGGGTCAATTTAGTCAAGGGTGATGAAATAGATGACAAATCCTCCACAAAACGACGGTAATAGCCTGCCAACTCTGCAACTCCTCTATATTATTCGGGTCTACTTGAATACCCTCACTGGACACCACATATCCCAAGAACGCCACTGAACTGAGCCAAAACTCACACTTTGAGAACTTTGCATAAAGTTTCTCCTCCCTCAATCATTGTAACATAATCCTCAGATGCTGAGCATGCTCCTCCTGGCTATGAGAGTACATCGGGATGTCATCAATGAATACAATAATGAAAGAGTCAAGATAAGGCTGAAACACATTGTTCATCAGATGCATGAACGTTGTTGGGGCGTTGGTCAGCCCAAAAGACATCACAAGAAACTCATAATGGCCATATCTGGTCCTGAAAGTTGTCTTAAGAATATCTGAGTCCTAAATCTTCAGCTGGTGATACCCTGACCTCAAATCAATCTTGGATAATACCCTCGCTCCCTGAAGTTGGTCAAATAAATCATCAATACGTGGGAATGGATACTTGTTCTTGATTATGACTTTGTTCAACTGCCTATAATCAATACATATTCTCATAGTACCATCCTTCTTCTTTACAAATAGAACTGGTGCACCCCAAGGTGACACGCTAGGCCGAATAAACCCCTTATAAAGGAGTTCCTGAAGTTGTTCTTTCAACTCCTTCCACTCCGCCGGTGCCACACGATACGATGGAATAGAAATTGGCTGAGTGGCCAGTACCAAATCGATACCGAAGTCAATATCCCTGTCGGGCGGCATGCTCGGCATGTTTGCAGGAAACACATCCAGAAATTTACACACCACCAGAATAGAACCAATGGCAGGAGTCTCTGTACTAACATCCCTCACAAAATCCAAATAGGATAGACAACCCTTCTCAACCATCCACTGAGCCTTCAGTATAAAATCACTCTACTGGGAACATAGTCTATAGAACCGCTCCACTCAACCCTCGGCAACCCCGGCATCGCCAATGCCACGGTCTTAGCGTGACAATCTAGAACAGCATGACATGGAGACAGCTAATCCATACCCAATATCACGTCAAAATCAACCATACTAAGCAACAAGGGATCCACTCTAGTCTCTAGACTCCTAATAGTCACCACACATGACCGATATACACGATCCACAATGACAGTTTCGCCCACTGGAGTGGACACATGAACAGATGAAACTAGGGACTCACGGGGCATATCCATATAATGAGCGAATTATGAGAACACATATGAATAAGTGGAACCAGGGTCAAATAATACATAGGCATCTCTGTGGCAAACTGAGACAATATATGTAATCATAGCATATGAATCAATGGTATCTGGTCTAGCAGGGAGGGCATAGAAACGGTCCTGGCCACCCCCTGATCTGCCTCCCCCTCTCGGGTGACCCCTAGCTGACTGAGCCCCACCTCGAGTTGGCTGGACGGGTGGTAGAGCTGCTGATATTGGTGCCATCGGCCAAGTACTCTGTTGTGGAGCCCCACTCAACAACCTAGGGCAATCTCTCTTGATGTAACCAAACTCTTCGCACTCGAAACAACCCCTCCTCTGACGGAACTGCTGCTCCTGGTGCCCAGAGGAACTACCCATAGAAACCTGAGCTGACGAGACCTGGTGAGAACTCTACGCCGGTAGTGCACTGAACAATGACTGGCCCTGCTGATGACTGTGTGACTCGTGGCCAGACGATGCACCACGGCCAACTGGGCGAGTCGTCTGAGCATGTCTGAAAGGACGACCCATACCATGGTGGAACTGCCCCCAGAAGGAACACCGCTGAAGACACCCTGACCACGAGGCCTCTTGGCCTCCCTCTCAACCCGCTCCTGGCTGCGAACCATCTCAATATGACGAGCAATGTCGACAAACTCATCAAAATTAGCCTCAGACACTCTCTCTCTGGTCATAAGCAATCACAGCTGAAAAATGAGGCCATCTATAAACCTCCTGATCCTCTCCCTATCTGTGGGAACCAACCAGATAGCATGACGGGCCAACTCCGAGAATCGTATCTCATATTGTATCACAGACATATCACCCTGACGAAGATGCTCAAACTGCTTACGCAGCTCTTCTCTACGGGACTAAGGCACGAACTTCTCCAGGAATAGACCGGAGAACTGCTGTCATGTAAGGGGTGTTGCGCCGACCGGCCTACGCCTCTCGTAAGCCTCCCACCAACTGAAGGCAGCCCCAGAGAACTGAAAGGTAGTGAACGAGACCTCACTGGTCTCCAGAATACCTGTTGTACGAAGTATCCTCTGACACCTGTCCAAGAAGCCCCGTGCATCCTCTCCCTCGGTACCACTGAAAGATGGAGGCAAGAGTCTCCCAAACCTCTCCAATCGACGTTGCTCATCATCAGGCATAACAGGTACCACATAGTCCTGAGCAGCTGCAACCGGCTGGGCTGGTGGTGCCCCCGATGTCTGAAATCCCTGTACCACCTGCTCTGGTGTGCGGGCGACGGGAGTCTAAGCACCTCCCCCGGCCTGAGAAGTGGTTGTGGCAGACTAAATAGATACTGCCCGAGCAAGAGTGGTACACGCAGTCAGAATCTGAGCTAAGGCCTCATGAAGGCCTAGAATCACAATAGGCATAGGTGGTGCCTGAGCTGGTGCATCAACAAATGGAATCTGTTCCTGATCTGGGGTAACTGGTGGATCGGCAGGTACTACCCCAGCTGCTGTGCGGGCTGCACCTCTGCCCCTACCGCGGCCTCTAACACGACCTCGGCCTCTTACGGCCCTGGCTGGTGGTACTGGTGGCTGTCTATCTTGTCCGGTAGCACGAGTCCTCACCATCTGTGAGAGAATGAAACAACATATGTTTAGTTACTAAAATCAACAGATTTACACAATAAAAATTCAAGAATGTGGAGTTTCCTAAGGGTTCTACGACCTCTCGAAGATAAGTACAAACGTCTCCGTACCCATCCGCAAGACTCTACTAAACCTGCTTATGACTCGTGAGACCTATGTAACCTAGGCTCTGATACCAACTTGTCACAATCCAAAACCTAACCCGTCGCGATGGCGCCTATCGTGATACTAGGCAATCTTTCATAAAAATGGGGGTAAAACCCAAATAAAACAAAAGTGCTGAAAAATAGCCCTACATCGGGGTGTCACTAAATCATGAGCATCTAAATATCCAGTCTAATACAAAAAGTGTCTGAATATCAATACTGAAAAGAAAGAAAACATAGAAAGAGAGACAATGTTTGTGGACGCCGGCAACTACCTTGTAGTTCCGGTACTCGATCGCGCACGAACTAAATGACCTCCTGATAAAACACACCTAGATATGTACATGAAGTGCAGGGTGTAGCATGAGTACAACCAACTCAGCAAGTAACAGAAATAAATAAAGAACTGAGAAGGTAGTGACGAGCTATACAAATACAATTCATTTTCGATAATTCCAGCAAAGAATAGACATGCTTTCAAATCTGCTAGTTCAAGTCAAATCAATTTATACAATTACAGTGCAAGTAATCCGGATATAGAATCTTTCAGAAATTTCACAACAATGACAGATAGCAAATAAGTGCATCAACAAATGGAAAACAAGTACAGCCTCTCAGGGCAACAGACACTCAACTCGTCATAACAGCTCAATCGCTCGGCTCTCAGCCCTCAATACTCATACTCAATAGGTACCTCCACTCAATGGGGGTATGCAGACTCTGGAGGGGCTCCTTTCAGCCCAAGCGCTAAAATCCACACGGATAACTCACGTGTTGCACGAACAACTCACATGCTATTGTATCAATATGTGGAATCGCATGTACAACTCACGTGCCATAATATCAATACCTCACAGACATGCCCTCTACCTCACTCAGTCATCAACCTCCCTAGTTTCTCGGGCTCTCGGAAATCACAAAGATTATCCCAAACAAAGATATCATAGTGTATCAACAAAATCTAGAAGAGGTTGAGATATGATACACAAGTAAAATCATGACTGAGTACAAGACAACAATTAGCAAGTAATTCAACAAGTACGCGACCTCTGCGGGTCCCAACAGTACCATCACATAGCCTAAGCATTATTTCTAACATGATTTGCAGTTAAATTTCTATAACATAGGGAGAGCATATAGCTAGCAACAAGTTATTCAACTTTACAGTTACATGGAATGGACCAAGTCCAAATTCCTACGGTGCACACCCACACGCCAGACACTTAGCATGTGTGTCACCTCTAAAATACTCACATAATCCAATAATCCGGGGTTTCATACCCTCAGGACCAGATTTAAAACTGTTACTTACCTCAAACCGCGTAAAATTCTACTCCGCAATGCCTTTGCCCCTCGAATCAGCCTCCAAATGTCCCGAATCTAGCCACAAGCTGTATGAGATAATTAATATAAGCTAAAAGAATCAATCCCATAATAAAACACGAAATTATAAGCCAAAAATCCAAAATTGGCCCGAACCCGCCCCCCAGGCCCACGTATCGAAATCTGACCAAAGTTACAAAACCCAAAAGCTCATTCTCTCACGAGTCTAACCCTACCAAATTTACGCCAATCCGATAATAAAATCCCATTCAAAACCCCAAAAAATCTAACTCAAGAACACTTCATCTTGTTCCCCAATTTTCACCCAAAATCACAAATTAGATGATAAAATTAAATATATAATCATGGGTTTTAACCAAAACCAAGTAGGAATCACTTACCCCAATCAACTCCACAAAAATCCCTTCTAGAATTGCCCAATTCCATGTTCTCTAGCTCAAAATATGCAAAATGTGTTCAAACCCTTGTTTTTGAAATTAATATTGCCTGCCCAGATTTCCTTCTTCGCAAACGCGACCGTCCTCTCGCATTCGTGCAGACCAACTCAGATTGCCTCTCAACTTAACTCTTCACAAACGCAACCTACGCTTCGCGAACGCGAAGCTTTGTAAACTCATACCTTCACGAACGCGTCCCTCACCACACGAACGCGTAGAACAAAAGACTGGGGGTCCCCGGCTACCTCACTCCCCTTCGCGAACGCGACGCCACCCACGCGTTCGCGATGCACACACTGCTATACCTTCGCGTTCGTGTCCTCTCCTTCGCGGACGAGTAGAGCAAAATCTCACAAACTCAGAAACACTCTTCGCGAACGCGAGGCTCCTCTCGCGAATGCGTAAGAGGAAACCAGAAAACATGCAGCAGCAGATATCAACTATCTCAACAAGGCCAAAACTGATTCGTTAACCACCCGAAACTCACTCGCGGCCCTCGTGACCTCAACCAAACATATCATCAAGTCCCAAAATACTATACGAACTTAGTCGAATCCTCAAACCACCTCAAATAACATCAAAAACACGAATCACCCTCCGATTCAAACTTAATGAACTTGAAATTTCCAATTTCTATAACTGATGTAGAAACCTATCAAACCATGTCCAATTGATCCCAAATTTTGCACACAAGTCATATTTGACGTTACGAATCTACTCCAACTTTCAGAATCAGAATCCGACCCCGATATCAAAAAGTCAACCCCCGGTCAAACTTCCCAAAATTCGACTTTCGCCATTTCAAGCCTAAATTAGCTACATACCTCAAATTCACAGTCCGGACACGCTCCTAAGTCCAAAATCACCCAACGGAGATAACGAAACCGTCGGAACTCCATTCCGGATTCTTCTTCACACACTTCCGACTACGGTCAAAATCCTGAGACTTAAGCTTCCGTTTTAGGGATTAAGTGTCCCAAAACACTCCGAAACCAAAAACAAGACCTTCCGGCAAGTCAAATAAGAAGAAACAGATACAGAGAAAATAGTAAATAGGGGATCGGGGGTAGTACACTCAAAACGACCGGCCGGGTCGTTACATTCCTCTACTAGACACGCGTATCAAGCCCCCCTTATCTCACCGCATGTGTTTCAACACCCAGACCTTGTACCACCGCATGCGTATCAATATCAGAATATATCACAATTCGCACCTTAAGTGCCCGATTATCACAGCATAATACAACTTGCACCTCAAGTGCTCAAATATCACAATATATTATAAATTTGCACATCAAGTGCTCAAATATCAAAATTGCACATCAAGTGCTCAAATATTACAACATATCACAAATTGCACATCAAGTTCTCAAATATCACAACTTGCCACAGAAATCAACAATACATTGATTTTCACAATAAGGAGCCCATGGATCGACCAATATGTGCACAAAATCTTAACAAAAATATTCGGGAGTGAACAACTCAACAAAATAATATTTCACAATTTAACACTTTGCCTCAATATGATTTACGGCCTTTATAACTCAATACCAATTTCAACAACATGAACTGGAAAGTAATTCATCAAGGAACAATGCCTTCTTTAATCCAATTTGTTTTGGCAAATAGATCAATGCCTCCTTTTTAAATTTATTTAATAAATTATTTACAAATGAATAATCCATAATGAAATTATCTCCAGGAACTATCAACTCAACAAAAACATGGGATCCACATAAAAATCAAGGTGGCAATCACACCAAATTATCATATAAAAACAAATTCAACAAACAAGGATTTACTATGTTCCAACAATTTTCCAGTTTAATACATAAGGGAGTCTACGAATTTCAACCAATATAATTTGCACATATAAACCAAGTACGTACTCGTCACCTCGCGTACATGATTTTTAATTACACAATTTTCACATAAGACTCAATGCCTAAAGGGTAATTTCTCCCACTCAAGGTTAGGCAAGATACTTACCTTTTTGAAGTTAGGCCAATATTCCAAAATAGCCTTCTTGCATGAAATAACCTCCGGACGGTCCAAATCTTGCCAAATAAATTATATAACTTCATTAAAATTCATCGAAAATAATTCCGGATAATAAAACGTCGATTTAAAAATTCACATTAAAAAGTCAACTAAAATTCAATGTGGGGCCCGCCTCTCGAAACCTGACAGAATTTTCATGAAATTCGAACTCCCATTCTGATACGAGTTCAACCATACCAATTTTATCACATTCCGATAACGAATTGACCTCCAAATCCTCAATTTAAACTTTATAAAATTTCTACCATTTTCAATCCAAAATACTAATTTAATGATAAAAACAATAATAGATTCGGGTAATTTAACCAAAATTGAGTTAAGAACTCTTACCCCGACGTTTCCCTTGTAAATCTTCCGAAAATCGCCTAAAAATCGCTTCTATCCGAGCTTCAAAGCTCCAAATATGTTAAAATAGCTGAAACCTTGAAATATAGCTTCTGTCCAAGCATTTAATCTTCATGATCATGGAAAATGCTTCGCGATCGCGAAGTACACAATTTTCAAGCTCAAAATTTGCTCTTCGTGATCGCGAAAACCAATCGCGACCGCGAAGCACAAACTCCCCAACTCTTCCAGAGAGTCTCTAGTATAATGGTTATAACATTTTGTATAGACCTCCAAATGACAAAAGGTTTGACGTTTTGAAAACTAGACATCAAGAGCTACAACTTTCATGTTTTGTTCATCTCCCAATTTCTTATAAATTTTGAGATATAAGCTTCCAAAGTCAGCCCTATGCAGCAGCAATTTCTTCTTCGCGATTTCCAAACTCTTCCCAGATAACTTGTAGTGTATCCATCATAACATTTTGTACACTACTCCAAATTCCAAAAGGTTTGTTTTTTTAGAAAACTAGACACAAAGAACTACAACTTTCATTTTTGGATCATCTCCAAATTCCTTATAGATTGCGAGATATAAGCTTCCAAAGTCAAATCAATGCAGCAGAATTGTCCTCTACACGATCGCGAAAAGGCTTCCGCGATATCGATTCACAATGCCGCACCCCATTTTCTCTCGTGAAATGCGGGCTTTAACATGTGACAACTCTTTTAAAGGAGGTATTAAAATAGGAGAGTTGCCACCTAACGGTTTTAAGGTGCGTTAGGGCACCTATTATGCAGATAACTCTGTTTTAACTAGTCTAAGTCACCAAAGATCAGGTAAGGGCTCAAGTTACCTCAAAGAGAAGGTGTTAGGCACTTCTCGAGGTCTACAATTGTGGGTCTCGGCTGAACTTAAGATTATGTGAATTATGATTAGGCTAGGTTATCAAATAAATAAAGGAGTTCAAAAGTCACAGAACTTTATTACAACATGATTAATACAGATCTTAATGCGAATATAGGAATACAACTATTTAGATCTAATAACAGTATATAAATAGGAGGGGGTCCTAAGTTTTTTAGCCTAAAACATTACCCCGTGCAACATAAATAATATTTCGTAACTCCCTCAAGATGGGGTGTTACTCATATTATTCAGCGGGCACAGACTATCATCTACTGCTACCCGATTACTATGTTAAAGCTGTTACCTAAAAGCGTTCTAATTCAATTATAAGTCGTACCTTATGCGTGCATTACCCGTCCCATACCTATGGTCTAGGAGGTATTGGGCCTCTATTTAGGGTGGTTCTAGACTTAAACTTAGGCTGCTCAAAAATGATAAAACTAGGCGACATACAAAACATATTGAACTTTAATATAGGCAGTTAAGGCTCAAGTTTACCTCCACACTTAAGCAACAAATGCACGCAAACACATACACCGGTCAGAAATCTGCAGAATCCTATAGACATGCTTTCTAGGCAATCAAAGTATACAAGTGATTTCAGATGCAGAAATAGCTTATAGATAGAATCATGCGGGTATCATAAGCTAATTGTTGAGAGTTTTAAGTTACCAATACTATATGTGCAATGCCTAAGTGATCTACGCAGTTGGGTATAACCGAATCTACTAGGGAAAGAGTCCCAGAATTATTCATACGACGTGCATGAAGCAGTGTT
Organism: Nicotiana tabacum; assembly: GCF_000715075.1. Taxonomy (NCBI): domain Eukaryota; kingdom Viridiplantae; phylum Streptophyta; class Magnoliopsida; order Solanales; family Solanaceae; genus Nicotiana; species Nicotiana tabacum. The sequence goes on along the minus strand of NC_134102.1, from coordinate 7,218,700 downwards.
TGAATGGTCTAGCATTAACCAATTATAGCGAGCAATTATTTCCTATAGGCAGGATCTCTTACCATAGTACTTTAGAGCTTGTTTTATTTATGCTTAGTTCTATGAACAAGATTTGTAGTGAAAGATGTGATACAATAACAAATGAAATGATCAAAATCCTGTAGGCATGATTTCTAGTGAGTAACTGAAGTGAATTGTAGGAAAGTTCATTTTTGTTCTTATAGGCAGGTTTCTAATATATTTGAAAGTAATCATGCAAGTTGAAGGGGTGCTTGCTCCCTATAAGCATGGTGTCTATAAACACGTAGCAGTAGACATGTCATTTGGACTCATGATTAATAGTAAACAAGTAATGTGTGTGTGTGTGTATGCTCCCCTAATGTCATGATCCCTACGATGCTCATGTAATCGAACAAATAGCAAACATATTACCAAATCCTATAGGCATGTTATCTACCCATTGCATGCAAATATTAAAATCTACCCCATTCCCTTTTACTAACAACCCCAATCGTTTATAAAAAGATTATTACATGTCCAACAATGAGTAAAAGTAACAATGTTACATAACAGTAACAATAGGCCCACAGCAGGCCCAAATAAAATAACTAAATACCCAGCTTTACTAGGCCTTCAATATCTCTCACATAGCATACCCAGGCCTTCAACAAAGAGCCATATTCAATACACGACTCAAGGATCCATAGAGTAGTCCATACCAATTCAATGAGCCACAGCACAAGTGTTGCACCACTGGGAACAATAAATATAGATATACAGTACATGACAGGAACTAGAGTACTAGGGGCAGTTTTGGAGGTTGAAAGAATGACTAGGACCAAGCCCTAGTGTGTCAGAGTTCACAAGGGCCTCAATGGACCCCGAGCAGTGCTCACACTAGGGAGATCAGTAGTAAGAACCTTGGTAGCCTCTGACTTTCAGCCGGCTAAAAATGAGAGGTTAAAGATAGAATAGATAACAAATGAGGGAGAGTGGACAATGGTTGAGGGACAGGAATTGAGGGAATACACTTATAACTTAAAGTATACATAGAAAGGATGAGAACATAAAGCAACTAATCAAACATGTCACAAAGATTAAACGTAGGTTCATCAGGGAATTAGAAGCAGGTTAAACACTTAGTAAAATAACACATAGACGGCCACATATTGAAAGAGTTAGGGGAAAAACAAGTTTGCAAGATTGACAAAGATTATCATGCACAAGTGCATAATACTAACAAATTGAAACCTAAAAGTCCAAATCATGATAAGTATACATCCTAGTGCCATAAGACAGACATGTTAACTCTCATCAGGGAACAAGACAACATTCAGACATGATAGGGGAACACACATTGTGACAAGTCAAGTAATCACTGAAGGAACAAGCAATTAAGTGAGCCAAAGACATGCTGGGGGGCATATTAGCAGGGAAGCAAGGTCATAGTTGATAGAAAGAAAGAATATTAACACAGATTAGAACACATTACATATGCAAGATAATCATTGCAGAGGTTCAGAACAGAGTGAAAATAACCTCATATCAAATGGCAAGCGTAGGCATTCAAGTATTGACCAGTAGACTAATTAACTAGGGAAGGTCTAAGTTATACTAGGTATTCATCTTAAAACAGTTCAAACATGGCAGGGAAAACAAGTTGAGATAACTGTTCTATAATTTAAAGCCATTATTAAAGGGGTAGGACATTAAGTAAGCATGTTGAGTGACACAATAGCAGAAAAACAAGTCATAGTTAACAGTGAAGGTCTTAACATAGGTTATTACAGATGTGAGGCATTCATTACAGAGATTCAGGACAAAGCAGGTAAGCATATTCATGAACATTCAGACACCAATACACTAGCTAAGCGAGCTTAGGAGGGTTCAGATTATCCAAGTTAGACATAGACAATCTCAGAACTAGCAGCATAAGGAGGAGTTAAATGCTAGAGAGATTTAAAACGAGTTTAAAGCTAACAGAGTTGTGCATAAAAGTAGCCCAGAAACACATTAAGCCATAGATTTCAAAAGCGAGAGCACATGCAAATCAGAGACTCATAAAAAATGAAATTGCAAAAGATCAAGAGACTTACCAGTTAAACGGACAACAACACACAACAAAAATTCCACAAGAACCCAGAATCTCAATGCGTCAAAGTTCCCAAGAGTTTCAAAAGAACTTCGGGCAATGCTCGCAAGTCACACCAAGGGAAAGTTCGAATAACAGAATCTCAGTGGCCTTGGCTTTCAGCCGGCCAAAATGAAGTACATCACCAGAGTATGAGGGAATCACAAAACAAAGCTACAATTTTTAGTGAAAGTATATCGATTCCCCTCTTCAAAGGGGGATGGGGAGGGGTTTCTATAGTGACAGAAATCGAACCAGTAAACAAGGAAAACTATAAAATCAAACATAAATAAGGAAGTATTAATATACATAATCAATAAAAATCAGATTAGGGAAGAAATAGGTAAACCCTAATTGAGAGAAGTCAAAGATTGGCCGAAAATCTTGGCTAATCAGACCCATATAGCCATGGTTATGATGTATATGGACTAAATACTGTCCGGATTCAAGCGATTAAAGTCGAATGGCCGAATTCTGAGAGATAGTACTTGCCATGTTTAGGCAAGTACTAGGTGATACCATAGTTTTGAATAAAGTAACGAGATAACACACAGAAGGTAAGGAAATCATGGAGAGAATCCATGGTTGAGACGGATTTTGGAGAGATTTGAGGGGGCGGCTAGGGTGTCTGTGGAGAGAGGAGAAGGTTCGAGAGGATTAAGGGGTGGCAGATGGGCGAAATAAAGGTTTGGGTGAGGTTAATTTACAAGGAGAGGATGAATGAGGGCCGTTGATCTTGAAAGATCAACGGTCAGGATTAAAAATCTGAACGGGGCGGGTCGATTAACGGGTACCGACTGGGTTTTAGGTTAAGGGGTTGTTTGGATTTGGGTTGGGGTAATTGGGCTGGGTATTTGAGTGTTTGGGCAACTCATTTGGTCCGAAATTGGTTTAACAATTGGGCTGTTGTTTAAATATCCAAAATTTATCAACAATAATTTATAAAAGTAATTAATAAATAATAAAAAATACTATTTGTGCACCAAAATAATTGAAAATAATAACCTAATATTATAAAAATAAAAAAGTCTATTTTGGCACAAATAATATAATTACACACGAATATAGGCTATTATTGCAAAAATTGTGAAATTAGCCTAAAAATGCAAATGTAATTATAGAAAAAATGAAGTAAAATATTATAAAACATACATGTTGGTGTAAATGATAAGTTTGGATGATTAAGTCATCAAAAATAATTTAAAGGATAATTATTAGATATTTATATAATAAAAATATAGAAAGAAATTGATTTAGAGCATTAAAAATTATGGAAAATTATAGAAAATGCTTGTATAGATTTGTAAACTAAATGATGATGCAAATATGCCATTTTGGAAGTATATATGTATTTTTAGAAAATATGAGAGGAAAATTGGGTATCAACACACAGTGTCCAAACAGCAAAATTGCTCTTCGCGACCGTTTGTCCACGATCGCGATACATACCTTTGTGGCCAAAAATCAGCAACAAAAAATGGCCTAGAAATGGTACGAAACCACCCCAAAACTCACCCCGAGCCCCTTTGGGCCCCGTCCGAATATACCAACAAGTCCCAAAATATATTACGGACCTACTCGAGGCCTCAAATCACATATAACAACATCGAAATGACGAATCGCACATCAATTAAAACTTAATGAAACTAAGAAATTTCAACTTCTACATTCGATGTTGAAACCTATCAAATCAAGTGTAATTGATCTCAAATTTTGTACACAAGTCATAAATGACATAACATACCTATTTCAATTTCATGAATCGGATTCTTGTCAACTCCCCTGTCAAACTTCCAAACCTTCAATTTCTTATTTTCGCCATTTCAAAACTACGGACTTCAGAATAAATACTCATACACACTCCTAAGTCCGAAATCACCATACGAAGCTATTGGAATCATCGAAATTCTATTCCGGAGTTGTTTGCTCAAAGTCAAACTCCGATCAACTCTTTTTGTTTAAGCTTCAAAAATAAAAATTATTTCTTTCAATTTAATCCCGAATCAATCGAAAACCAAACTCGACTGCACACGCAAGTCATAATATACATCACAAAGCTGCTTGTGACCTTAAGTCACTGAACGAGATGCTAATTCTTAAAATGACAAGTCGGGTCGTTATACAAATCATCTTTTATTAGATGCTCTTCTTCGTTTCTGACGAAGCAAGAAGTCATTGAATGTTGGATATGTTCTTACTTTTATATATCTTGTCAGTTGAATCTTTTTTATTTGAGTACATAAGTATAATTTAGGCAAGCTAGCTTTTACGGTCTCTACTTTCGTCGATTTTAAAATTATTGGTAGTACTTGAAAGAAATCACCTCCCAAACCATAACTTTTCCACCAAACAGTTCATTGATATCAAATGTATACCTAAAACTGTCACGACCCAAAATTTTCACCTTCGGGACCGTGATGGCGCCTAACATTTCACCTGCTAGGCAAGCCAACGTTAGAATATAACTAGCTATTTTAACAAAATTTTAAATTAATTAATAACAAGGAAACAAATGCGAAAATAAAGTCTGAAATAAAGTGAATAATCCATAATAATCACATCTAAATACCATCTCTGAACTGGAGTCACAAGTGCACGAGCTTCTAGAATAATACAAATAAAGGTCTGAATAAAATTTAAGCTGTTTGAAATATAATACACAGCTGAGATAAGATAGAAGGGGACTTCAGAACTGCGAATGTTGTGCAGTTATACCTCAAGTCTCCACTGGTAGTTGTATCCAGGCAAATCTACAGTACGTCGCTGTCGGCTGGGACCAACTCCGAAATCTGCACAAGAAGTGCAGAGTGTAGTATCAGTACAACCGACCCCATGTACTAGTAAGTGCCGAGTCTAACCTCGACAAAGTAGTGACGAGGCTAAGGAAGGTCGCTTACATTAACCTGTACACAACAATAATAATAATAATAATAATAATAATAATAATAATAATAATGATAATAATAATAATAATAATAATAATAATAATAATAATAATAATAATAATAATAATAATAATAATAATAATAATAATAACAGAAATAGTAGTAAGACCGGTAAATAATATCAATAATTGAAGTCAATTCAGCAGTCACAATCCCTCAACTTGTTTTCATTGCGACGTGCAACCCGATCCCCTAATATAAACTTAGAATAAATCTGTTGCGGCATGCAACCCGGTCTCCCAATATAAACTTTTAAATAAATCTGTTGCGGCGTGCAACCCGATTCCCCAATGTAAACTTTAAATAAATCTGTTGCGGCGTGCAACCCGATCCCCCAATATATTTAACAACTCTTAAATGAAAAAAAAATACTCCAATAAATACCACGTTCAATGAAAAACTATTAAGCATCGAGGCATAAAATAATTATAATTTATTTATGAAACAAACAATGACAAGTAGCAATTAATTGTAGAAATCAGGGAGAAAATAGGCAGTTTAATATTTAATATGCTAAATATCAAGTAGCAATTAAGACACATAAATCAAATAAACATATGACAATTATTGCAGGAATTCAAGAATTGATATTTGACAAGGAATATGAGAGAAATAATTATTATAACAATTAATTCGTGTCTTAAAATAATTTAAGATGTTTAAATAATTAGGCAAATAATTAAATTGATAAAGTATAGGCACTCGTCACCTTGCCTATACATCGTTACACATGAAATTCATATAGCAAATAATTCAAGAGTTCTATTCCCTCAAGTCAAGGTTAACCACGACACTTACCTCGCTTTGCAACCAAATTCAAGAATCCAATAAATCTTTGCCTCGCGAATTAGTGTCCGAAATACTCAAATCTAGTCATAAATAATTCAATATACTCAATATAAATCGTAGGAATTAATTCCATATGAATTTACTAATTTTTCGGATTAAAATCCGAAATTTATTTCAAAAATCAATATTGGGACCCATGTCTCGAATCCCGAAAAACTCACGAAATCCGAACACCCGTTCCGATACGAGTTCAACCATATTAAATTATCGAATTCCGACATAGGATTGACTTTCAAATCTTCATTTTATATTTTTGAAAGATTTTATAAAAATGTGTTTTTTTTTCTTCATAAATTCACGAATTCATGATATAAATGAGTATGGAATCATGAAATATAATCAATATAGGATAAGCAACACTTACCCCAATTTTTTCCGTAAATATCGCCCAAACATCGCCTTACCCGAGCTCAAAATCGTGAATAATGAAAAATGGGGCGAAATCCCATTTCCAGAACTTAAGTTCTGTTGTCTAGATTTTTACTCATCGCGAGAATTCGTTCGCGATCGCGCAGAACAATTTCTGCCCAGGTCCATTTTACTCTTCGCGGTTGAGGGAATGGCTTCACGATCGCGAAGCACAATTTGTACAGACTGCCAATTTGCACTACGCGAACGCGACATCCCATACGCGAACGCGAAGCATAACCCTGTAGACCTTCGCGATCGCGGACCAATTCATGCGAACGCAAAGCATAACCCCGTAGACCTTCGCGATCGCAGACCGCTTCATGCGAACGCAAAGAACAAATTTGAGTGCCCCAACTTGTGCCTCATTTCCTCTTCGCAGACGCGATCAACTCTACGCGTTCGCGATGCACTGGGAGCTAACCTTCCGCGATCGCGTGCCTATCTTCGCGAACGCGAAGGGTAAAAATCACGACTCATAATTTCCTCTTTGCGATCACGGGAATGGCTTCACGATCGCGAAGAATCATGCACCAGATGATAGCTGAAGCTCAAAAACCAGATTTTTCCAAAGGTCAAAAAGTCTGTAGGCTATCCGAAACTCACCCGAGCCCTCAGGGCTCTAAACCGTACATGCACACAAGTCCAAAAATATCATACGAACTTGTTCGCATGATCGAAACACCAAAATAATGCCTAGAACTACGAATCGGAAACCAAATAAAATGAATATTTTAAGAAAACTTTAGAATTTCTATTTTAACAACCGGACGCCCGAATCACGTCAAACCATCTCTGTTTCTCACCAAATTTGGCAGACAAGTCATAAATATAGTTATGGATCTACACCGGGTTCCAAAACCAAAATATGGATCCGGTATCAACAAAGTCAAACATTAGTCAAATCTCTTAAGTCATTAAACCTTTAAACTTAAAAGTTTCGACAACATGTGATAACTCGAGCTAGGGACCTCCGAATTCAATTCCGGACTTACGCCTAGGTCCCAAATCATGATACGGACCTATCGGAACTGTTAAAATACTGATCTGAGTCCGTTTGCTCAAATTGTTGACCAAAGTCAACTCAGTTGAGTTTTAAGGCTCTATTTCTCATTTTAATCAATTTTTCATATAAAACCTTTCCGAAAAATTATACGGACTGCGCACGCAAGTCGAGGAATGATGAATAGTGCTGTTTGAGGTCTCAGAACACAGAAATAATTATTAAATTTAAAGATGACCTTTTGGGTCATCACATTCTCCACCTCTAAAACAAACGTTCGTCCTCGAACGAAATTAGAAAAAGTACCTAAGTTGGTGAAAAGGTGTGAATATTTACTCCACATGTCCGACTCAGACTCCCAGGCAGATGCTTCTACCGGTTGACCTCTCTATTGTACCCGAACTGAAGGATAACTTTTAGACCTCAACTGTCGGACCTGCCGGGCTAGAATAGCTACCGGCTCCTCTTCATAAGTCAAATCCTTGTCCAATTAGGCTGAGCTGAAATCTAACACATGGGACGGATCACCATGATATTTTCGGAGCATAGACACATGGAACACCGAATGAACCGCTAATAAACTAGGTGGTAATGCAAGCTTGTAGGCTACTTCGCTCACCCTTTCAAGAATTTTGAGGGGTCCTATATACCTAGGGCTCAACTTGTCCTTCTTTCCGAACCTCATTACACCTTTCATAGGTGAAACCCGGAGCAATACTCTTTCTCCAACCATGAATGCAATGTCACGAACTTTACGGTCGGCATAATTCTTTTGCCTAGACTGAGCTGTGCGAAGTTGATCCTGAATAATTTTGACCTTATCCAAGGAATCCTGTACCAAATCGGTACCCAACAACCGAGCCTCTCCCGGTTCAAACCAGCCAACTGGCAAACGACACTGTCATACGTATAATGCCTTATATGGGGCCATCTAAATGCTCGACTGGTAGCTATTATTATTGGCAAACTCCGCAAGTGGCAAGAATTGATCCCAAGAACCTCCAAAGTCTATAACACAAGCGCGAAGCATATCTTCCAATATCTAAATAGTGCATTCTGATTGTCCGTATGTCTGTGGATAAAATGTTGTACTCAACTCAACCCGCGTGCCTAACTCACGTTGTACAGCCCTCCAGAGGTGTGAGGTAAACTGTGTACCTCGATCTAAAATAATAGACACGGACACATCGTGAAGGCGGATAATCTCACGAATATAAATTCCAGCTAACCACTCTGAAGAATAGGTAGCGCGACAAGAATGAAATGTGCCGACTTGGTTAACCTATCCACAATAACCCATACTGCGTCAAATTTTCTCTGAGTCCATGGAAGCCCAACAACAAAATCCATAGTGATACGCTCCCACTTCCACTCAGGAATTTCTAACTTCTGAAGCAAACCACCAGTTCTCTGATCCTCATACTTAACTTGATGAAAATTCAGACACCGAGCTATATATGCAACTATATCTTTCTTCATTCTCCTCCACCAATAATGTTGCCGCAAATCTTGATACATTTTGGCAGCACTTGGATGAATAAAATGCCTGGAAATATGGGCCTCTTCCAGAATTAATTCACGAAGCCCATCCACATTAGGCACACAAATACGACCCTGCATTCACAGAACTCCATCTTCCCCCATAGCAACCTGTTTGGCATCACCGTGCCGCACTGTGTCCTTAAGGACAAGTAAATGAGGATCATCATACTGTCCCTTTCTGATGCGCTCATATAAAGAAGACCGAGCAACTGTGTAAGCTAGAACCCAACTGGGTTCTGAAACATCTAACCTCATGAACTGATTAGCCAAATTCTGAACATCTGCATCTAAGACCTCTCACCAACCGGAATATACACAAAACTGCCCATACTCACAGCCTTTCTACTCAAAGTATCGGCCCCCACATTGGCCTTTACGGGGTGATACAAAATAGTGATATCATAGTCCTTCAATAGCTCCAACCATATTCTTTGCCTCACATTGAGATCCTTTTGTTTGAACAGATATTGTAAGCTATGATCATCAGTAAATACCTCACACGAGACACCGTAAAGGTAATGCCTCCAAAACTTCAACGCATAAACAATGGCTGCCAATTCTAAGTCATGAACATGATAATTCTTCTCATGAACTTTCAATTGTCGCGAAGTGTATACAATCACCCTGTCATCTTGCATTAATACTGCACCAAGCCCAATGTGAGATGCATCACAATATACCGTATAAGATCCTGAACTTGTGGGTAATACCAATATTGGCGTCGTAGTCAGAGCTGTCTTGAGCTTCTGAAAGCTCAACTCACACTCGTCTGACCATCTAAATAGAACACCTTTCTTGGTCAGTTTGGTCAATGGGCTTGCTATAGATGAAAAACCCTCTACGAACCGACGATAATAGCCTGCCAAACCCAGGAAACTCCATATCTCTGTAACTGAAGTAGGTCTAGGCCAATTCTGAACAACCTCAATCTTCTTAGGATCCACCTTTATGCCTTCTGCCGATATAACATGCCCCAAAAAGGCAATTGAGTTTAACCAAAACTCGTATTTTGAAAATTTAGCATATAACTTATTATTCTTCGAAGACTGAAGCACACTCCGAAGATGCTGCTCATGCTCCTCTCGATTGCTAGAGTAAATCAAGATATCATCAATGAATACAACCATAAAAGAATCCAAATAGGGCTTAAACACCCGATTCATCAAATCTATAAATGTTGTTGGGGTATTTGTCAAGCCAAATGACATAACTAGGAATTCGTAATGCCCATACTGAGTCCGAAAAGCTATCTTAGGGATATCAGATGCCCTACTCTTCAACTGATGGTAACCAAACCTCAAGTCGATCTTTGAAAACACCTTGGCACCCTGAAGCTGATCGAATAAGTCATCAATTCTTGGCAGTGGATACTTGTTCTTGATAGTAGCCTTGTTCAACTGCCGATAATCTATAGACATTTGCATTGAACCATCTTTCTTCTTTACAAATAATACTGGTGCACCCAAGGGTGAGACACTTGGTCTAATAAATCCCTGATCAAGTAAGTCTTGTAACTGCTCCTTTAAGTTTTTCAACTCTAGCGGGGCCATACGGTATGGTGGGATAGAAATGGGCTGAGTGCCCGGAGCTAAATCAATACAGAAGTCTATATCTCTATCAGGTGGCATCCCCGGCAAATCTGTAGGAAATACTTCTGGAAATTCACGAAAAACTGGTACTGAGTCCATAGAAGGAACATCCGCATTGGGATCGCAAATATAAGCTAAATAGGCTAGACACCCTTTCTCGACCATACGCCGAGCCTTCATATAAGAAATAACCTTGCTGGTAGAATGACCAGGAATTCATTTCCACTCTAACCGAGGTAACCCCGGCATGGCTAGGGTCACCGTCTTGGAATGACAATCCAATATAGCATGATAAGGTGACAACCAATCCATACCCAAGATGACATCAAAATCTACCATATCAATAAGTAGAAGATCCACACTAGTCTCAAGACTACCAATAGTAACCACACACGAACGATAGACATAGTCTTCTATAACAGAGTCTCCCACCGGTGTAGATACACATACAGAAGCACTCAGAGAATCACGAGGCACAACCAAATATGAAGCAAAATAAGAGGACACGTAGGAATAAATAGATCCTGGATCAAATAGAACTGAAGAATCTCTATGGCAAACTAGAATAATACATATGATCACAGCATCAGATGACTCAGCCTCAGGCCTAGCTCAAAAAGCATAAAATCGGGGCTGGGCTCCACCACTCTGAACTACGTCTCTGGGATGACCTCTAACTCACTGGCCTCCACCTATAACGGCCTAACCTCCACCTCTAATGGACTGATCTCTACCTCTAGCTGCCTGACCCCTACCTCTAGCTGGCTGAGTAGGCGGTGAAGAAATCAGTGCCGGTATGATGGAACGAGAATCCTGTCGAGATCTGTTACTCGACAACCTAGGGCAATACCTCCTGATGTGACCAATGTTCCCACGCTCATAAAACCGATCCTGTTGCCGTGTCTGCTGAAGCTGAAGCTGACCCGAACGAGCCGGATAACTGCTATAGTGACTCTAGAGTGGTGATGCACTTATAGGAGCTGAATGTGCACTAAATACTGGCTGTCCAGAGTAAGGCATAATATGACCATGACCCCTTGAAGCACCGTGAGATGCCTGAAGTGCTGAATGAATCGGCCTGGGAGGATGACCCCTACCAAAACTACCCCTGCCTCCAGACGAGGCACCACTGAAACCACCGAACTGAACCACTTAAACCACCGAACTAACGAGGCCTCTTATCAGACCCATGCCCTCTCTCCTATGCAAGAACCATCTCGATCCTCCTCGTGACATTAGCAGCCGCCTGAAAGGAAATCTCAATTCCGGTCTCCTTGGCCATCTGAAGCCTTATAGGGTGAGTGAGTCCCTCAATAAACCTCCTCAGTCTCTCTCCCTCAGTGGGTAGTAAAAGGAGAGCATGACAGGCTAAATCCACAAAACGGGACTGATACTGAGTAACAATCATACTGCCCTGCTGTAGACGCTCAAATTACCTGCGGTAATCCTCTCTCAATGTGATAGGGAGGAACTTCTCTAGAAATAACCGTGAGAACTGCTCCCTGGTCAATCCAGGCAATCCAACTGGTCTAGTCAATGTATAATCTCTCCACCGCCTCTTAGCGAAAACCGTCATCTGAAATACAGCAAAATCGACCCCATTGGTCTCAACTATACTCATATTTCGTAGCACCTCATAGCAACGGTCAAGATAATCATGTGGGTCCTCAGAAGGTGTACCACTGAAGTGAACTAGAAAGAGCTTAGTAAACTCATCTAGTCTCAATAAGGCCTCAGAAGACATGGCGGGCCTATCACCGGCATGTGCCGCAATAACTGCTGAACTACCCCAACTGGCGGGGCTGTTGGAGCCTGATACTGGGGAGCCATCTACTCCGGAGCTGGAGTAGTGGGAGTTTGTGCTCCTTCCTCAGCCTGTGAGATGGTTGGTGCCACTGGAAATGTACCATTCCGGTCCACACCCTCCATAAGGCTCACCAAACGAACTAGAGCGTCCTGAAGTACTAGAGTAGCTATGAATCCTTCTGAGACCTGAACTGGTCCAACTGGTACATTCTGAACTGGAACCTCCTTCTGAAGATCCACCTGAGGTTCTACAATAGGTGATGCTGCTCGAGCTCTAGACTGAGCTCTTCCTCTGCCTCAGCCTCTAGCATGACCTCGACCTTGACCTCTACCCTTGGCCATAGTTGCCACCGGGGGCTCTGGTCCCTGTCCGTCGGTAGAAGTATTACGTGTCCTCGCCATCTATGAGAGAATAAGAATAGAATGGCTCAATTATCAATGATAGAATAAGATCGCACGACAGAATAAGAAAGAAGTGATATTGTTTCTAAACTTTATAGCCTCTGAAAGATAAGTACAGACGTCTCTGTACCGATCCTTCACACTCTACTAAGTTTGCTCGTGACTCGTGAGACCTATGTAACCTAGTGCTCTGATACCAACTGTCACGATCCAAAATTCCCACCTTCGGGACCGTGATGGCGCCTAACATTTCACCTGCTAGGCAAGCCAACGTTAGAATATAATTAGCCATTTTAATAAAATTTTAAATTAATAAATAACAAGAAAACAAATGAGGAAATAAAGTTTGAAATAAAGTGAATAATCTATAATAATCGCGATATCTAAATACCATCCCAGAATTGGAGTCACAAGTGTACGAGCTTCTAGAATAATACAAATAAAGGTATGAATAAAATTCAAGATGTTTGAAATATAATACACAGCTGAGATAAGATAGAAAGGGACTTCAGAACTGCGAACGCTGTGCAGTTATACCTCAAGTCTCCATTGGTAGCTGTATCCGGGCAAATCTACAATACGCCACTGGGACCAACTCCGAAATCTGCACAAAAAAGTGCAGAGTGTAGTATCAGTACAATCGACCCCATGTACTGGCAAATGCTGAGCCTAACCTCAACGAAGTAGTGACGAGGCTAAGGCAGGTCACTTACATTAACTTGTACACAATAATAATAATAATAATAATAATAATAATAATAATAATAATAATAATAATAATAATAATAATAATAATAATAATAATAATAATAATAATAATAATAATAATAATAATAATAATAACGGGAATAGTAGTAAGACCGGTAAATAATATCAATAATTGAAGTCAATTCAGCAGTCACAATCCCTCAACTTGTTTCCATTGCGGCGTGCAACCCGATCTCCCAATATAAATTTAGAATAAATCTATTACGGCGTGCAACCCGATCCCCCAATATAAACTTTTAAATAAATCTGTTGCGACGTGCAACCCGATCCCCCAATATAAACTATAAATAAATCTGTTGCGGCATGCAACCCGATCCCCCAATATATTTAACAACGCTTAAATGTAATAAAAATACTCCAATGAATACCACGTTCAATGAGAAACTATTAAGCATCAAGGCATAAAATAATTATAATTTATTTATGAAATAAACAATGACAAGTAGCAATTAATTGTAGAAATCAGAGAGAAAATATGCAGTTTATTATTTAATATGTTAAATGTCAAGTAGCAATTAAGACACATAAATCAAATAAGCATGTGACAATTATTGCAGGAATTCAAGAATTAATATTTGACAAGGAATAAGAGAGAAATAATTATTATAATAATTAATTCGTGTCTTAAAATAATTTAAGATGTTTAAATAATTAAGCAAATAATTAAATTGACAAAGTATAGGCACTCGTCACCTTGCATATACATCGTTACACATGAAATTCACATAACAAATAATTCAAGGGTTCTATTCCCTCAAGTCAAGGTTAACCACGACACTTACCTCGCTTTGCAACCAAATTCAAGAATCCAATAAACCTTTGCCTCGCGAATTCGTGTCCGAAATCCTCAAATCTAGTCATAAACAATTCAATATACTCAATATAAATTGTAAAAATTAATTCCATATGAATTTACTAATTTTTTGGATTAAAATCCAAAATTTATTTCAAAACTCAACAGTGGGACCCACGTCTCGAATCCCTGGAAAACTCACGAAATCCGAACACTCGTTCCGCTACGAGTTCAACCATATAAAAATTATTGAATTCCGACATCGGATTGGCTTTCAAATCTTCATTTTATATTTTTGAAAGATTTTATAAAAATCTGATTTTTCTTTCATAAATTCACGGATTCATGATGTAAATGAGTATGAAATCATGAAATATAATCAATATAGGATAAGGAATACTTACCCCATTTTTTTCCTGTAAATATCGCCCAAAAATCGCCTTACCCGAGCTCAAAATCGTGAATAATGAAAAATGGGGCGAAATCCCATTTCTAGAACTTAAATTCTATTGTTCAGATTTTTACTCATCGCGATCGCGGGAATGACTTTGAGATCGCGAAGCACAATTTGCACAGGCTGCCAATTTGCACTGCACGAACGCGACATCCCATACGCGAATGCGAAGCATAACCCCGTAGACCTTCGCGATCGCGGACCGCTTCATGCGAACGCGAAGAACAAATTTGAGTTCCCCAACTTGTGCCTCTTTTTCTCTTCGCGGACGCGATCAACTCTACGTGTTCGCGATGCACTGGGAGCTAACCTTCCGCGATAGAGTGCCTATCTTCGCGAACGCGAAGGGTAAAAATCAAGGCTCACAATTTTCTCTTCGTGATCGCGGGAACGACTTCACAATCGCGAAGAACCATGCACCAGATGACAGCTGAAGCTCAAAAACCAGATTTCTTTCCAAAGTTCAAAAGGTCCGTAGGCTATCTGAAACTCACGCGAGCCCTCGGGGCTCTAAACCGTACATGCACACAAGTCCAAAAAATTATACGAACTTGCTCGCACGATCGAAATACCAAAATAATGCCTAGAACTATGAATCAGACACCAAATCAAATGAATGTTTTAAGAAAACTTTAGAATTTCTATTTTAACAATCGGACGCCCGAATCACGTCAAACCAGCTCCGTTTCTCACCAAATTTGGCAGACAAGTCATAAATATAATTATGGAGCTACACCGGATTCCGAAACTAAAATACGGACCCGGTATCAACAAAGTCAAATATTAGTCAAATCTCTTAAGTCATTAAACCTTTAAACATAAAAATTTTGACAACATGTGATAACTCGAGTTAGGGACCTCCGAATTCAATTCCGGGCATACGCCCAGGTCCCAAATCACGATACGGACTTACCGGAACTATTAAAATACTGATCCAAGTCCATTTTCTCAAAATATTAATCAAAGACAACTCAGTTGAGTTTTAAGGCTTTATTTCTCATTTTAATCAATTTTTCATATAAAAAATTTTCGAAAAATTATACGGATTGCGCACGCAAGTCGAGGAATAATGAATAGTGTCGTTTGAGGTCTCAGAATCCAAAAATAATTATTAAATTTAAAGATGACCTTTTGGGTCATCACAAAAATTTTGGTCAATTATTTCGATTGTTCGACGCTTAGCCCTAAACGCTTCATCTTATATTATCAATTTTGCTTTACTTATAAATTTGACACTATTGTGGTGCTTTGATATATTTATGATGGTTATTTCAGTCAATTGAAGAGGTATATCAAATCTAAAGTTACTTGTATGATCTCATAATAAAATCGTTGTTGGTACACCACTTGTTATTATAGCTAACGGTATCATGTGTCTTGATCTAATATTTGCAAGTAATGTATGACATATGAATATTATTTTGATTCTGCTCGAGACATCTACAAAGGATAATCCCACTATACGAGGGTCAACTCTTTATAATATAGTCTTGACAGTTTGTTCTTGTTCAGAATTTAGTTTTGATTGTGCTTCCTCAGACACTTTTATGGCCTTTTGATTCTTAATACTATACTCAACCTTATTTTACTTTGTGTTCTGATTTTTTTTTTATATCTCTGACGCTATTTCTATGGAATAAATTTATGTGTCATAAGTTTTTTTTAACTCAAAAAATAATTTTATTTGATGAATTTAAAAAATAATTGAATTGGATCCTCCTGTTAAATAATTAATTGAAAGATTTAATCGTTTGATCTTAACATAAAAAATAGTTTATTTAATGTTGATTCAGATTCTTAATATTAGTTCATTTCTTATTTTGAATATTTAACCGTAATTATAATTTTATATATCATAAATTTTATTTTTAAAAAGTAAAAAGATCGATCTAATATTTCACTTTTAAATCTTTATATTTGCAGAATCATTAGTGGTATTAACTCTTATTAACTATTTTTATTTTTCTTTCTCATACATTTATATTCTTAAATAATTTTTAGTTTTTTTTTAATAATTGGGTATATTTTCAAAATAACCCAAAAATTTGATAATAAGAAATATTATTTGAATAGAAAAGCAATTCAAATATAATATACAAATATATTATTGTGGGAATATTTTTTTCTCAATTTCAACGATTTATGCTCCAAATTCCGAATCTGCCTCTCAAATATTATATCAGTATACTTCGTTTTCCATACTACGTTTACTACTAACACTTGGTTAAATTATTTTATGGTGAAAGAACTGATTATAGTTTTAATAAAAGTCTTATTTATTTTCTGATTCCGATGATATCGTTGTCGCTCTCAATTAATGTTAGTGGGCGTTTGGGCATAAGAATGGTAAAATTCCAAAAAAAGTGAAAAAAAATTCAAAGTAAAAATGATATTTGAAAATTAGAGTTGTGTTTAGACATGAATATAATTTTAGTTTTTTTTGAAGTTTTGTGAATAATCTGAGTGAGAATTTTGAAAAATAGTTTTTTGGAGTTTTTTAAATTTCGAAAAATTTAAAAATACATCTTGAAAATTGAAAATTTTACGAACAAATGATAATTTCGAAAAAAAGTTTTAAAAAATTGAGAAAAAAAAATGTCTTTATGTCCAAACGGGGTGTAATAGTTTATTTACTATAAGGACAAGTCACCTTTTTCTCCTAGGTAGATGACGAGGTCTAAGACAGAGCTGTTGGTTTCTCTGTCGTATGTTCAGTGGGGTCCCAAGTCTTTCTTTTAGCACATTATTATATAGTTTTTCCATAAAATGAGGATTGAAACGTAGACCTCAGTGTACATGTCGTGGCAATTGCATTAAAAAGAGAACGGGGTAAAGTGCATGAACAACTATTCCTAAACTATTATTTAGGGTTAGTTATTACTTATTTTGTCCTAAAAATTTAATTAAAAATTTTAATATCAGAAAAATTTAAGATAAATTAAACTAAAATTTAAGACACATTAACTAATTTCTAAATAGTAATTTTTTAGAGTGATTACATGGTATCATTTTTACTATCCTTTTTATAATCATCCAATATTCCATAGTTAGAATCTTAAGGATATTGTCCTTAAGGATATTTCGCCCACACAATAATGAATAACATTAGATGTATCCTTCAAGATTCAACAAGTTTTTCCGATTATTAGACTGAGAACAGAACTAGCTGAATATTCAAGAAATAAACCCAACATATAGGAGGAAGAAGATATTCAGAAAGTTATGTCAAAAAATGTGTCTTTAGCTCTCAAGGACCATGTTTATATATGTGTTGCTCCAACGACTAGTTAACAGCTAGATAACGACTAATTAACACTTAGTTTGACTCTATAAAAAAAAAAAAAAAAAAAAAAAAAAAAAAAACTTTTCAAATCAAAATAATGTACATTCCCTTTTGAGATACTATTAATTTTTCAACCAATCAAGTTTAGAAAAATAAGGGTCATTAGAGCCACTCTTTTGTTTTTCTCCTAAGTTGATGACGAGGTCTAAGGCAGAACTGTTGCTGGTTTCATCGTATGATCGATCAGTGGTGTCCAAAAATAATTTTGGCACTTTCTATTGTCTCCCATAATTAATGAGGATATATAGAAACATAGACATTAATGTACATGTCGTAGCTATTGGATTAAACGTAACATCATTTTTTTTTAAATCTATAATCTTCCCACATTTGTTACCCACTAAATCGATTAATACAAATTCAGTCGATTAGAAGCTGTTAAAATTTCTTCAATTCTCATGACACGAATTCAAAATATTTAAGAATGAAGGAATTTCATTGATCCCCATATTGTATGACAAAAAGGATATAATTCAATGTCAAGGAAGAGAATATTGTCTTATTGATGTTTATTCTTTTTTTTTTTTTTTTGGTTCCAATATAACCAAAATGGATGTATCCTCTAGTAGCTAGCCTAGCAAATAGGGGTGGGCATCGGTCGGTTTGATTCGGTTGTGAATGTTATCGGTTTGGCATATCGGTTATCGGGTTTTAAATATGCTAAACCGATAACCGAACTGATAAGATGTCCGTTATCAGGTATCGGTTAGTCAATTATCGATCATTATCGATTTACCCAATAAGAATAAAGAATATCCAAAAAATTTATATTTTATTGTAGAAATCGTGATCATACTGTTAAGAAAAAGGAACCGAATTTTTGCTTTTAAGAAAAGAGGGATTAAATTTCAACTTTAGAAAAAGAAAACTTTCTATGCATTTGAAGATCCTAATGAATGATCTAAATTTTCAAAGTTAGTAAGGAATAAGACATTCAACAATCTAATCTTACTCACTGTTTCACTGCGGGCGGGCATAATTCACATGAAAATAATAAAATCCTAATCTTATAAATACTAAAGAATCAGTGCAACAAAAGAAACAAATAGATAAACTAAAAATCTGAACAATTAATCCTTTAAAGTTTAGAACTAAAAATCTCAATTGAAGAATTAATATGAGAAATTGAGAAAAGTTTAAAACTTACTCTAAGGATTAAGGTCTGAAGATGAAGAGTAGCTGTCGAGAGATATTGAGAGAATGAGAGAAT
Organism: Nicotiana tabacum; assembly: GCF_000715075.1. Classification (NCBI taxonomy): domain Eukaryota; kingdom Viridiplantae; phylum Streptophyta; class Magnoliopsida; order Solanales; family Solanaceae; genus Nicotiana; species Nicotiana tabacum. The sequence continues at coordinate 7,199,457 of NC_134102.1, read as the reverse complement.
GAGAGAATGAAGCCATAAGATGGCTTTATATACTTAGTGGTAAAATTATAGTTTTGTTAAAGTTTATTGGACTATTGGTTAAACAATTAATGAAAGTGGTCAAACTGAGACCCAAACCGATATCGATAACCCAATAATATTTTATCGATTCGAACTATCGACTATACCGGATATATGCCCGCCCCTCCTAGCAAGTCCAAAGCTCATTGGTATCTCCTAGAAAGTATAAGAAAACCTCTCTGAATTGACCCCACAACAAATCTTGAGTTCTCTTAATGTTCAATCTTTCAAAAAAATTACTATAAGTCACAATAGTTAACTAACAATTTAAAATATTTAAAAAGTATTTATAAAAAGTATAATAAAAAAAATTGTTTTACTTTTCAAATAGTAACATATCCATTCTTTTAAAACAGAATGAATATATATTAGAACTTGAACAGCTTAACTGCCTCGCTAATTTTTATTTTTCAAGAGATTTAATTCTTGAAACTATAAATCTTCGTACATGTAAAAAATGGGGTGCTTGATCAAGTCGTTCTCCAATTCATTGACCTTATCATCTCTTTATTACGTACAGACAATTACATGTAGGGGCCCACTTTATTAATAAATATTTGATCCTTACGTAAATATCAATAACAGATTTATGACTTCTTTGGCTTCTTTTTAGCTAAAAACGTTTTTATTGCCAAAAAGTTAAGTTGTCCTGAATTTTTAGAAGGAAAAAAAAGTATTATTGAATGAAGTAGAATCAAAGTTTTTGAGTAGCAGAAAAAATAGTTTCTTCCAAAAAAGTATTTTTAAAAAAATATATTAAAAGTATTTTTTTAAAATTTGGTCAAATATTAATTAATATTTAAAAAAAATGAATTCCAAACACAAAATGATTGAAAAAGTATTTTTTTTTTAGAGATTCAAGTTTAAAGCTCAAATCTGAACAGAAAGAAAAGTCCCCGTCTTTCCAAGAAGAAAAACAATTACTACTACTATTCCACTTCCCTAGAAAAGAAATCAATTTTAGCTGCTCCTATTGACTTACTACTATTCTACTTCTTTCTATCTTGTGTTGTTAAAAACGTTAAGCATCTAAACAAATATAGAAATGGAGAAGATCGGAAAAAGATTTGAAGGGAAAGTGGTGATTGTCACAGCTTCAACACAGGGTATTGGCTTTACTATTGCGGAGAGACTTGCTTTAGAAGGTGCTTCTGTTGTTATCTCCTCTCGTAAACAGGTTTTTTTTTCTTCACCCAATTCTTTTTCTTTTTTTGCCAATTTTTGGAGAATTCTTCATTTGGGTATTTCAGATTTTACTAAAGTTTGATGCTTTTTTTTTCTTTCAATATCTGGTTGCATATGCTAATATGGGTTTTTGCTGAAGAACTGAACCTTTTAGTATTTCACACATACATATACTCCCTCCTAAATCAGTGGGAAAGTTTGGCATATGAGGATAAGCTCATCTAGTTTTCAATTCGAATATCAATTTTCTTATTTTTTGTGAAATGAATATACACATGTAAAAGCTAGATAAAATTACTATGAATTGCAGCTTTTTGTAGTTATATATGCATTTTGTACTAGAAAAATTGTGTCAAACAAAAGGCATAGGACCATTGTTTTCTTGTTGACTTTATGTTTTGAATTTTGGTGGATCAAAATTACGCATAGCGGGACTGTCCTTTCGTTTAGAATTGTGATCCGACCACGAATGATCGCGGTGTGACCCAAAATGGAGAAAAATGGGAATCTGTATAGGTAGCGGAAATTGACGGCCGATATTGAGAGGGGTGCAGGGGGCGGAGCCTTGTGTTATGGACTAGTGAAGAAAATGTGGGACTTATTAGTCGTGCACGATCAGAGCGTGACCGGTCCGCAGTTACAGAGAAACTTCTAAGAGTTGCGCAACCTATTCGTGACCACTGACCTTTGCGCTGCGTGGAGCAACTCCAAAGAGTGGAGCGATCGTAAATCCGAAACTTGTTATCCTGTTTCCTAGTTTATGTGTTATACTTTCCTTTTTAGTCTGTCCCAAAAGAATGTCTGTAACAAACCCAAACCAATTGATTGTATTAACTCACCAAACGGAATTACAATAACCAAATGTCCATAGAACAATAGAAAACAATACTGAATAGAGATGAGATGAGAAAAGAAACTACAACAGCAAGCTAAGAAGAAAGGGGATGAGATACAGATTCAGAAGAGGAGATGAGAAGCACAGACTTGAGCCTAAGCTTAACATAATTCCTATCCCCTGTATCCCCCCCGGATCCCAAATATAATATCCTAGCATTCTATTTGGTTGTTTAGTCATTGGGTCTCTTCTCAATTTAGCTCCAGGCCCAATACTCCCAAGTGGATCAGCTTTGTTGCACACTTCTAGCCCATTATCCCATACTGAGTCACGCGGGTTCACCACAATGTCATACTTCCTTATTAAGAAACAATCTAACTTTAACTTTACATTTTAGCTTTAGTGAGATAATTTATACCTACACAAATGTTTATTGCTTGTTTTAGACCACAAGTTTTATTTTCTTAAACTCCGTGCCTTGTCAAAAAACACCACATAATTGGGACAGGGATTATATTTTTTCTTTTATTGAGAGGCTTTATTGGCTCAATTGGTTCGGAAAATGCTTGGGGTATTTAAAGGGGATTGTAATTAGGGATCTCATGTACCGATTCTTTTCTACGTAGTGGACAACTCTCTTCAGCTTCTGCCCCGAGGATATAGGCTTGCTCGAACTTCGTTAGATTCTTGTGTTATTTCATGTTCTCTGTTTTCTTTATGTGTGATCGTGTGCTATTTAACCACTGGTATTTTGCAACACTTTTCGGAATGGAAGTATGTGTATCTGTCGATTATTGCTCTCTTTGTAATGCTGGATTTGACTTGAGGTATTGTCTATTCATTTTACAGAAAAATGTAGATGAAGCAGTAAAGACACTTAGTGATCGAGGAATTGAAGTCTTTGGATTAGTATGTCATGTGTCAAATGCACAACAGAGGAAGAATTTGATAGAGAGGACCATTCAGGTATGAATGATACTGTGCACTGTACCACTGTTCCGGCCTGACCCTTGCATTGAAATTTAAAATTGTAACTTCGGTTCAGAATTTTGAATCAATGGGGTCTTTTAGGTCTATTGGTGTTTGTCATCTTCTTTAGCTCATATTTGGACCAACTGAAACTGATTTAATTTATATGTTTTAAGTCTAACTGTAACAAACTCTTTAGCGCGCGAAGCAATTACTTGTAATTCCGCTTTCTCTGTTGTTTTTCACTTAAGGGTGTTTCTAAAGGAGTCTAACCATTGAACCAAAGGTCCAGGTGCACTGATGCAGCTATTTTCCTGAATCAGGTGGATAAGAATAGGTCGTAGAGTCTCTGTACATAATCTTTTATAGGCAAATGGTTCACGAAGTTGTAGTTTCTCTTATCTTTCTAATTACTAGCAAGTGCAAATAAGACTTCCAATTGAGTGATTGAAAAGGGTGATTGGGCAAAGATTTTTAGGACCTAAAAGAGAGTTTCGATAGGCTCTTGATTTAGGAGGCCCCTGTTTCAGAAAACATATCTGGGAGTAGTTTTACATTTTTGTTAAAACTGAAGAACGCTTCTCTAATGACGTTTCTTACACCTGACTTTGAACAAACACCACCTTAGTTATCAGTTCATGTACAAGTATTAGGCACATATCATCAAGGTTCTTAGATGTCTTATTTGTTTAACTGTCAGATTATGATTACATCCAAAATTATATAAGATCTGATACAACGTATGTAGTTGCTATGCAGGAGCATAAAGTCACCATTTTGATTTCAAAAATAAAAGTTTTATCTGTTCTTAAACCCCTTCATTTCCATATCTGAAGTTCAGCAGGGTGTTCTATTTCCTACTCGTAATTTTCACAATTCTCAATTGTTAATCTTGATTGGGTTCCCGATCAGTGAGAAAAATTGGAGTATTTTCTGTTATCCTAGTATTTATTTTCCTCAAATTTAACACTTCTTTGTCTGTGCTTACATCTCTTGGAGGCCAAACGTTTATTTATTTCCTTGGGAATGTTTTTTAGATCTAAGAACTTTTGTAAGGCTAATTGCCTTTTTCTGTTGTCTAACAACAAAAAATGAGTAGTCAGTGCTGTTTTACTTCGTATGATCTAGCTTTGTTGATATAAACTTGTAATTTTCCAGAAATATGGGAAATTAGATGTGATTGTGTCAAACGCTGCTGTCAATCCTTCAGTTGATGCAATACTAGAAACAAAAGAATCAGTCCTTGACAAGCTGTGGGATATCAATGTCAAAGCCTCTATACTATTACTACAAGTAAGTCAGTTGATAAGAATAAATCCCAAATTCGCAAATGCTTGTGTTACTTCTTACGTTCTAGAGCATTTATCATAAACATCAAATGGAACTATTTGTTCTTTATCGCATGCTTCCATTTATTTCAAATTCCTTTGTCCGAATTCATATTTTCTCATGTTTTGGCTATTGCACATAATATTCTGCTCTTGCTACCGCTTATATAGGACGCAGCTCCTTACCTTAAGAAGGGTTCGTCAGTTGTTCTGATTTCCTCAATTTCTGGTTACTCACCACCAGCTTCCATGGGTATGTATGGGGTGACAAAAACGGCGCTTCTTGGACTTACTAAGGTACTAACCTTTAAGTTGGCATCCTGCCACATAAGTAACTATGACCTATTAGCTTTTTTCTAATTGTTTTGTTTGGAATACCAGGCTCTAGCATCTGAAATGAGTCCGGATACTCGTGTTAACTGTGTAGCACCGGGTTTTGTACCTACACACTTTGCTGATTTCATTACACAGAATGAACATGTGGTAAGTTCTTGTTAATTTAAATCTCTTACTCAATGATAAGACAAGATGAATACCCATTGTTTATTTTGTTAACTAATTGCTGATTGTGTATAGAGGAGAGAGATTGAGGGTAAGACATTACTCAATAGGCTTGGAACAACACAAGATATGGCCGCAGCTGTTGCGTATTTGGCTTCTGATGATGCTGCTTATGTAACCGGAGAAACTCTGGTTGTCGCTGGAGGAATGCCTTCCAGACTTTAACCTCTTGATCGTGGTGCCTCTCGTTCTGGTTTTAGCTCCCTTGTGTCACTCTCGGAGGACATGCATATGGTTTTGAAGAACAGAATATTCTAAAGCATTCGCTTCTTGATATTTGCCTTTGTAAGCAAATGAAAGTGTTTACTTTTTCTCATTAGTAAAATGTCTGATATATTGGTTTACAAGAACACAGTGAAAACGGGGGTAGAGTGCTATACCATTTACCCTTTTCCGTTACTTCAATGCATTTTATAAATTACTACCTTCTCTAGACATCGTCTCGTGGAGTCTGGGGAAGGTAGTATGTACGCAGACCTTACTCCTACCCGGTGGGTTAGAGAGGCTATTTCCGCTAGACCCTCAACACAAAAGATGAAAAAAGGCAGCAGAACAGAAAGTGAGAAACAAACTCTTTATTAACTGCTGATGGTTGAGTCATGGAGCTAATGAAATGAAGAGTGTAATATTACTGATACAATTACAAGAGAAGCTTAATGCTTATAATAATATAGAACTCATTATTTTACAGAGGAACCCCACAGCCGAATGTGCATATGAAATGAAAGCTAAAGCCAAAATATGAACATATATAAATACCTTGATAGTTTATGTACATAGAAGTATCTAAAACCAAACCAGAAATGAAATATGCACGATACAACACGACTAGCTGCTTAAGGTAGAACGCTTTTCCTCCTCTTCCTTCTGGATCTCTGCTAAAATAGTGAAAACGTGGGAAAACTAACTTCAGACATCTACGATCTTCAGCTTTCCCTGAGCATGTTCCCTGTTTAATGTTACACTTGAATCTTTGCACTGGCACAACCAAGGAGGTTTTGCTGTCCCCATATTGCCATCTGATTCACTCTATCGTCATGACTCATCAGAAATCAAAATTGAAACCATATGAGCAAACTTATACAGGGATCACATCTGAATTCTGACTGTCGTCACACGTCAAGATGAGACCTTCAATGTAAGTAGGGAGAAGACAACTGGTCCACTGACAGCCTGTTGAAATAGGCTCCGCTGGTGGAACAATCATTAGGACATTCTCATGGCGCCTTACAACACCCATGACGCTTACAGTGCTCCCTTCTTTGATGTAGCTGTCATTAGGAGCAACCACAAAGAATGAGCCAAGACTCGGAAGGTTGTCACAAAATTTATGATAGAGGCACATAAATATGAAAGCCCGTGTGAAATCATCTGTCAAGTTCGTGAATTGCACAGATAAAAACCACAGCTTACCCTTCTTTGAGGCGCATTATGCGGTCATCACTTGAGAGGCTCCGATCAGTAAGCCATCGCAGGAAGTTGGGAGACAACTCTTTGTTACTCTTTGTTACATCAATAACTGTTGTCGGCTTGACAAATGGGGAAACTTTCGCTCCATAGCCTGCCTTCACCATAGCTCTTAATCCAGACTGGAAGTCTGAGATATAGAAATCAGCTACATATTTCTGTTTTCAAGAGGTAAAACCAAACATGAATTTCGATTGGAGTTTTTGGACAAACGATTAGGAGTTAGGCCAATACATACAGAATCACAAGGATTAACTATCACTAACACTACAGCAATAGCCATGTCAACAACCATGCAAAAGGCCAAAAGCTAACCAGCCGAAGCCTAAGTAGAAGAGTTAGCATATGATGAAGCTTCTGATATTCAAGTCTAATAGTTAGCATATGATGTTGGTCAGGCCTTTTGATATATTCTATGAACTTGTAGAGATTAGCATGTTATTAGTTATTCAACCTTGAATATTGACAGTCCATGGGCCCCGCATGCCCCGGCTCCCAACCTTTCAGCTCTTAAACCTAATACAACTTTATTCAAGTTCCTACATGATAAGAGTACAAATGCTTTGGAATAAATTGGAAGCATTACAAAGCTCTCACGGGGACAAATTGATACAAGGACCAACAGCAAGTGTATTTTTGCAACTGTGTTATAAAAGAATAATGTGATACTTGAGATAAAATTCAGAGATAGGCGATACCAATTCATTTTTGCCAAGCAAGCCTGGAAATGCTCAAATAGTAAATAAAGGCAAACTAACCTCCGAATGCCTGCGTCCCCATGAGAAGCAATGGTGGCTAGGATGTGCAGATTTACCGCCCCAACCTTTGTATTCATACAGTTCCGTAGAAGCATATACACATCTTGGTATCTGCTGAAAGGAAGTTTCAAGTGGGATACTTCCACAAGTGACAACCTACACAAAACAATATATTATATTCATAATATTATTCTCGGAATGAAAGAAATTTAAATGTGGAACCTTGGATGTCTGACTACAACCAAACAGCATGTTATAACATATTCAAAACAAACATAAATAACTGTGAGGTAACTTTTTGTATGGTTTTCTTCCAAATGCTCTTGAATGTGTAGGAAACTTTGTGAATCCATAAATCCAGTGAAACAACACAAAACTGTGCTTAGGTACAGGTGCGTATATCGTCACGGGTGTGGATATAAAGGTCAGTTTCGACATCACATAACTTTTAGGATACGGAACAGACCGGTACATTGTTTTTGTTGAAAAATAACTTATATTTTTAGTCAACAGTGTAATGTAACTCAATTTTTATTTGATTAAATGACCTATGATTGTTATGTAATAATGAATGACTTGATTTTTTTTACCTTTAATTAATTAAATGCTTATCCATAATTTATTAAATTTTTATAACCGCGATGTCCAAGCCAGCTTCTGTGCATCTTGATTAATTCCATGGAATACCTGCTACCTCCCACCAGTAACGGTACCATGTAACTTTGTCCACCAAGACTTGGACAGATGAAAAGAAATCATAAAGTGTTCTGCCTCTGTTGGGATTTGAACCGGAGATCTCATGGTTCTCAACCCACTTCATTGACCACTAGGCCACAACAAGTGAGGCTTGCTCAGTTGGTAAAACACCTCCACCCACGACCGTTAGGTCCTGGGTTCGAGTCACGCTGGAGGGAAGTGTGGAAACACTAGATACTCCTAATTTATGACGGATTATAAAAAATAAAAAAATTTAAAAAAAAATAAATTAATTGATAACAAATAATTGGGGGCGTTCCGAGAATCGAACTGGGGACCTCTCGCACAAATTTTTAATTTAGGACATATAAAGGTTTATCCAGGATTAGGGGTTATTATCCCACATTGGTCTAATACCAAGTTTTGGTATAAAACTGATAGAGATATTAGTTAATAGCCTAATAACCATAACCAAGCATTAGATAAATGTAATTCCAAATTTTATCCCTGTCCCAATAACCAAACGACCCCTTACAATATCCATTACTCAGGGAGTCAGGCCTCAGCAGCCAAGACTGAGATGCTTTAACCCTTCCTTAACTAGAGCCTGGATTACTTCAAGCTGAACTAATACAGCCAAGTTATCTTTAACTTGGCAAAATCAGAACACAATAAAGATCCTCATAAACAAAATCTCACTCCAGAACATAGCAAACTTTACCTCCAAAGACAGGATGGTGAATGACAGTCTTAAATCATGGATCTACCTCTAATTAAAACTATCATCATCACGTAATCAAAGCACACCAAATGTTTGCGCAGGCAGAATCTCATTCCAGAACATAAGGTAATCTATATCTCCAAGGACCAAATGGTAAACTGACAGTCTCAAAACTAGCATCAGTAGCATCCTACTAAACTACTCCCTCCGTCCCAATTACTGTGACACTCTTTCCTTTTTAGTCTGTTCCGAAAAGAGTAACACATTTCTAACTTTATCCTTAATGATATGATTTATAGGTACAGAAATATTTGGCTTATTGTAGACCATAGGTTTCAAAAGTACTTCTTTCTCTATTGAATCTTGTATCCAATCAAACACCCCCACTTAAATTGGGATGGAGGGAGTATTATTAACTACCCACCTAATGACAAAATTATAACTAAAAACAAGAATTAGAAACATCAACCTCATCACATCACACTAAATATTAAGAATGAAAATTTAAGAACTGGTATAAGCAAAACTAGTAAATGTTTGCGAAATTACCCCAGTGACCTTGACATATTGACCATCAACGGCACCTCTAAGCTCAGCATCAGGATATCTTTTCAAAAAACCCAACAACCCTCGTTCTTTATACCCAAAATTCCACAGTAAAATCACCACCATTGGAGCTAAAACACCCGCTACCGCCACGAGAATCATCGCCTTTTTCACCGCCACCATTAGAAATGCACCCACCACCAAACCCATCAACACTACCACTAAAAACACCCACATTGCCACTCTTGAAACCCTGAATCCTAGCTTTATCTCATCTCCCAAGCTCGTAACAGCAGAACCGTGCACAACTTTCTTAAACGAACCGGTGGGCTCGAGCGGGCCGGATCGCCGGCCCGCATTAGAACTCAACGGGCCAGATGTAATGAGGCCAGTAGGTTGAATCGGGGTCATAAGCTGACCGGAGGAAGACGATGATGATTTCCTAATCGGGCCGGAGCTTCCGGGTTTATGGACCATAGGGCCGGAATTCGGGCCGGATCTAACGGGTCCGCTGTTGTTGTGCTGTGAAGATGAGGACCTCGATGAGTGTTTGAGAAGTGTTGGTGGTGGGCCAGGAGGACCGACGCCGTACATCTTCCCCAGCTCGCCGGACTTCTTGACGTCGCCACCAGTGTACGGCACGGCGCGGGAGGCCATTGTGGGCTGACGTTCCTTCAACTGCTCGGGTCGACCCGAGACGATTAACCCGTTGCTCAGCTGATGCGACCCAGTTCGAGAACCCATTTCGAGTGAGAGGAGTGTGTGTGTGTGAGAGAAGTTGCAGAAGGAGAGAGTGAGTGTTAAGAGTGAGTGAGGAAATGGAGGTGAAGGGAAAGGGGAAGTGGCAAAAGACGAGAAAGGACCTGGAGGTTAGTAATAATGACGGTTTTGTCCCCTGTCTATAAATTTGCAGTACAACGTGCGCTGTCTGTCCATTCTTGGTGTGTCGGCTATTTTTTGCGCTCTTAAAGATTTAAGTTTTTATAATAATTATTACAAAATGACCACAAAATTAATCCTAGCTAATTTGAATTAGAAACGAAGTGAATATATAAGTTATCGCCCATTTTCCCTTAAATTCTATGTGATTATATTAGATTAGATAACAATAACAATAACAACAAACTCAGTATACTCCCACGTGTGTAGTATGGGGAAACTAGTGTGTACGCAGACCTTACCCCTATCTTGACGGTAGGGAGACTATTTCCGATAGACTCCCGGCTAAAGGAAAGAAAAAGGAAAGTAGTAACAACCAGCAATAACAACAGCAAGATAATAAGAAAACAAAGAGTAATAACAATAAGATAATACGAAAACAAACAATAATAACAATAAGATAATAAGAAAATATGTAGTATTGAAGATTTATATTAGATTGGACAATGAATTTAAAATGATTTTGATTTATGTATACTATTTGACTTGAAAGAAAATTTTAAAATAATAGTTGAAATTTATCTTAATAGAGAACTTATCAAATTAGAGTTCAAAATTTTAAAATAATAGTTGAAATTTATCTTAATAGAAAAACTTACTGGATTATTATCGTTGTTGTGTTGTAATTATTTTGACACATTTTAAAATAAAAACAGTGTCATGTAATAAGTTGAAGAGGACGAAGTATTTTCTATTTACGTTGTGCAGATCTTGAGTTGACAGTTGTTACATCAACTTTTGTTTTTTTATGAAAACTAATTAAATAAGCCTTAATTTTTATATTTATTTCCATGTCCTTGCCATTTTTTCTCTTTTATTTATTTCTGTCGGTGGCAAATAAACTATTGGCATCTCTAGGTTTTGTCATGTGAATAACTTAGCCAAGGGCCTCCTACGTATTATACTATCAATTAAAATATAAAATATAAATAATCTTTTTTGTAAACATTGCACTAGTAAAATCATGTTTAGCTTGAAATTTTAGTTAGTGATAATCTCTATTATAAAGATGGCATTCGAAGGACTTTGTCTTTCTCTTTTAATTTCATTATTATATATTAAATTAAATTCTCATCTCTTATATGTGATTGTCAATCTTATTCCGTTATAATTAAAGCAAGGTTAAGAACGGACATTTAAAACTCAAGATCGCTAACCATAAACTTGTAACATAAAGTATGTTTAGGCCAAAAGATAATCTAAGCTGATAAAAATAGCATTGTTAAATGCTAATAGCCATGTTTAGCCAAGCTTTTATGAAATTTAAAAAGGCGTAATTTTTATTTAAAAATGTTTCTCTCATATTCAAACATTTTAAACTTAAAAAAAATATGGGACCCTAAAACAGGAATCTAGATTAGAGATTCACAAGGTACCCAAATGAGTGCAAGAAAATTGATGTTTGAACTTTTCAATTTGTTAAACTGGTATAGTCACTTTCAAATCTTGTGTCCGAAAGGGTAGTTGACCTTTTGCTGTCACAATTTATTTCTCAAGCATAATTAGCTTAAAACAGTGCAACAAATTTGCAATTATTTATCACACCTTAATCAAATATACCAAGTCATTTAGTTAGTACCTATGTTAATGTATAAGTCAACGACAATTTCTATTTCTATGTTGGAGGTAATGATGGAGTTAAGAGTTTTACTAATGTATTCAAAATATAAAAAAATAAACACACGAAAAAATTAAGAGAATAAAGCATATAATATATATATATATATATATATATATATATATATATATATAATTTTTTCGACAAAAAGGTGTCAAATTAATTCCTCAGACTAAGAATCACCGCCTTTCTGTCACTATTTTGATATAATTCACTAGTTTTGATGAAATTTCTATTAGAACTGAATAACCAAAACTTTATGTAGAGTAAAAATTAGATTCAATTGGGACCTTTACTAAGTGTTAATGATTAATGTACGCATTTTTTAGGAAGAAAACCAACACATTTAAAGGACTCGTATATATATATAGCGGAGCTAGAGTGTCGGGAGCGGGTTCGATCGAATACAGTACTTTGATCTGAATAATGTATTTGTTTTAAAAAATCCATTGAATATATATAAATTATTAATCTAGAACTCACTAACTTAAAACGATTAAAATCTTAAATCCATAAGTTTAAAATTCTGACTCCGCCTCTGCTCATATACACTTTGTCTAAGAGTAGAGTAAATCTTTTGAAGATGCAATTATACCAACTTGTATGTTTAAAATCCAGTCATTAAGAAATAAATCAGATAAAATTATTTCACGTGACACATACATGAAGTCATTCATCTTTAATTAAGAAAACAAAAACACTCAAAACTCAATCGTTTGTAAATCTATTATTATAATTTATAATTTTTCTTTTAATGAGTGTGTCAAAGTCAAATTGATCACTTATTATAAACCGAAAAGAGTACTAATTATTTTATTTATTTAGTCTTTCTTAAAATAGTAAGGTTGTTATCCGACGTAGATAAAAAGTATTGCTGTTGTTGACTAAACTAGAGCAAGGGATTCATTTTTAAAGTTTAAATTCATACCAACCAAATCATTCTATTAAATAACTTTGAGCTAATCATATGCTTCAAACTATATAATAATGTTACTAAAACACCAACATGAATAAAACAAAAATCTAACTTATAGGTTTAAGAAAGCTACTTTTGTACGCTATGTTCGGTACTCATTATTATTGACAATTAATACTAGTTTTTAGTACTAGTACTTACTAAGGTTAATCGGCTAATCGACCTTTTTTATAAATTTAATTTACAAAATAGACCTCAAATTATTGTTCTTTGCAATATGACTTGTTTGCTATTGGTCTTTACTTACCGCTTATTTGGATGGTTGTTATATATCGTTTCATAATATATCAATCGTATTGTATTATATTATACTGTATCATTTGATAAATACAATGTTTAAATAGACTGTATCATTTGTCATCATTTCATGATATCACGCACCCACAATATGAAGAATGAACTTGTAATATTATAAAAAAAATGTATGGTACGAGGTAGAATTATTATATAAAAAAATACGGGAAAGAATAAAATAAGATTATTTATTAATAATGAAGGGCGGGATAAGAGAAAAAAATAAGTTAACGATGCGACCACACCAAATCGATCGTTACATTATATTTAAAATAACGATACGATACGATACGATAGGTAACAACCATCCGAAAAAGTTGTTACTAACTATCATCGTTAGCATCTATCAATTGTTAATTGTTAATTTTCTAGTTAAAAACTAGCAACGGTATTTTTTACCTTTGTAAGATCACCTTTTATTTCTCTAGCTGTCAAAATATTCTAAGCAGTTTGTGTTTTTGACTAAATTGGGAGGGTTTTGTGACTTTATCAATTGATAGGTCATTTCATATTCATTAATTTCTTAGTCTCTCGTAGTGGTGACAAAATGGATAAAAAAATAATGAATAATTAATTCAAATAGCTGCTCACTCAATCACTTAAATTAAAAATAGCTGGTAGTGATATAATATATGCATAATTTATGTATTATATGTGTATAATCAATGTATAAACTATGTATATGACTACAAAAAGTAAACAATGAATATGATCGGTTATTAGTGAATATCATCTACTAAAAATGGGTTATATAATGAACTTTTTAAAAATGGGTCAAATACAGATAAGATCTATATTATCAATTTAAAAAAATAGATAACCAATGGGTGAAACTTTTATATTTGCAAAGATTCAAATTAAGGGTTACTCAAGTTTGGTGGACTAGGAATTCTCCAAAAAATGATCATATTTAAGAAGTCATGGACGAACATCCATATTATCCGCATGTTAACCTACTTTCTAATCTGTATTAAATATGAATTGAGTCAGATAATTTATCTATTTTTTACATTACTCGTTTTCAACCCACCAATATCCGTCCGATCCGCATGTTTGCCACCCCTAGTCTCTCACTTAATTAATCAGTAAACAATGATCCATTTAAATGCATAAACTCTCTATTTATCTGGTTTATTAGCGCAAGTACTTATCAACGATAACATTTTGTAAAACTAAATGGGCAACTGTGGTTGATTTGGGCCTCCTCTCCAGTCCAGAACAGTTTTGTGTTTTTCAAGTGTTTGGCCTGAAGTCACTTCCAGATCTAACAACATCGACTATTCACATTTGCATAGGAACCATCTTTTGGTAATCTTACAAGACTGAAATTTACAAAAATCTAAAACACTTTTGAGATTTGTCCATCTGTTTATATGATAAAGATTCAAGTATTTATTTACTCGATTGTTATTTACTACAGCTTCCACACGACCTCCCATTTTGCAGCGTGATGGCAGGACAATTAATAAAGTATCGCTGAGTATAAATAGAGTTAAATTTACAGAAGTCATGCAAATAATAGAAATATCTCTTTTGGATAATGAGGTGGTTCAGAAGATGCTTTCTCATTCGCGATCACTCGAAAAGAAGGGTTAGATAAGTTGTATAAACGGTTTGGTTTTCATTTAGTTCAGTTTAATTTAAGTTTAGGTTTATTCTGTAAAATAAAATTCAATAAAAATAAAATTCATAAATGGCAATATGTTGCTTGCCACCTGGCTATGAAACTTTAGACATTATAAAGATAACATGACATGAAACCTTTGGCATTTACTAAAAAACATATAGTATATAGCTCTCATTTTGCTCCTAACATCTTCATTTTGTGGCTATGCTTGTAAAGAACCAATTGCTAAAGAATTTAGGAATATTTTATCTCATCATGAATAGGAGGGTATCCAACTTGAAACAATTCCAAGATTATAGGAATTATATATACTTTGGAATAATAGACTTGCCTTACAAGCAGAGTAATACGAGAATGTCCTTTATTTTGTTTAAATTATTTTAGCCTAGAGAAAATAAAAATAAAATGTGTTGAAATGATAATGCTTCCATTTAGAAATAGTTTATTGAAATTATTCCAACCGTAGTCATCAATTAATTGTAGTGTATTATAATACCAAAAATATTGAGATGTATTATAAACATGAAGGAAAGAAAGGAATTGGATGCTAACATTGTATGAGAAATTCAAAATAAGTATATGATGTATCAAAAATAAAATTAAAAAAAAAAAAAACAGCCGTGTGAAAAATTTCAAAATAAATTATGCTAATATAGAAATTCTAATGCAAAGACTATTTCTTATTGGATATTTTCAAGTAAAAAGAAATTACTCCAAAGAGAGTGAGGCAATTTTCTAGTTTTTATTATAATATATTACTAATACTCGTTAACGTTTTTATTCCATATTTTATCGAGAGAAAAAAACAACCAAGAATAAATCGAGTCCATAAATCGATCATCAACAACGATTAAAGTGTCTACCACGTCTCAGGAATAGAGAAATTCCTGGTAGGAATATTTTCCTCTTTCCTTTTTAATAGAGCCTTACGAAGCGCAAATCCAAATTAGTCGGACCAATAGTTACCGGATTGCCAAATGGTTATAAAAAATGTTTCCCTCCAAAGACCTACTTTTACAGAAGTTGTAACATGAAATATTATTAGCAGTAGTTTTTAATTTAAAGATGTTCTTAATTTATATTACTTATCTAGCAATTGAAAATTCAGAGAAAGGGTAGCTCGGTGCACAAGGAATTTCGTAGTCATGCAGGGTCCAGGGAAGAGCTGCACATTCATGGTGTGATATAGACAGCCTATCCTAATACAAGTATTAATGGGTATTTCCACAGATCAAATCCGTAATCTACAAATAACATGGACAATTGAAAATCGAGAAAAAAAAAATTGAAAAAGAGGTAAATGTATTTATCCTATGACAATGTGGCCACTTGCACACATTTAGCATTGATTGATTAATGCAAAGTAAAACAAGAGAAGTGTTAGGATTTACCACAAAAGAGCTTTCCTTTCCTGTCTTAAAAAACTTCACGAGACATCCCTGAAAAAACCACTGCTTTGAAATTCATCTAATCTGCTTTTAATTTCTATAACAAAAAAAAGTTATGGCAATGAGTTACACAAACAACAACTCTCTTTCTTTCTACAAACACTGCATTTTCATGAGTTCTCTTTTTCTTCCCTTTTCTCCATTTTTTTTCTACATGAAACTTCAACTCTCTTGTCTTCATCAATCCTACTGTTTCTTGTAACCTGTTATAAGTTTGCAATTATGGCCTTTTTCACTTGGCCATTTGCAACCCATGTTTCTCAATCATCAGTTCATGCATTTCTTGAAATTCATGCACATATTCAGAAGATCAAAAACACCCTTTAAAAGTGTACCAATCTTGACATTTTTCAATATCTTTTTAAGCTGAAAAAAGAATGGCTAGTTCTTGTTTTAATCCGTTTAGGCTGCGAAGGACGAAAAGCAAACCATTATCAGTACCATCATCCTCAAGAACACAGTGGAATTCAGCAGATATGACTACAATGGAAAAGAAGAGATTTGATAGTTTAGAGTCATGGTCAATGATATTAGAATCTGATAATGTTGAAACTTGGGAAACATCAAAGGAAGATCAAAAAGAAGAATGGACAGCTGATTTATCTCAGCTTTTTATTGGTAATAAGTTTGCATCAGGAGCACATAGTAGGATTTATAGAGGGATTTATAAGCAAAGAGCAGTTGCTGTGAAAATGGTGAGGATTCCAACTCATAAGGAGGAGACTAGAGCTAAACTTGAACAACAGTTCAAGTCTGAAGTTGCTTTGCTTTCTCGCCTCTATCATCCCAATATAGTGCAGGTCAAAATTCCTCTTCATTAAAAAACGAAAATTGATGTTACTTATACTCTGTCCCTTACAATTTATGTGTCTTACTTTTAGTCGACACAGAGTTTATGAACGAAAGAAAGACTCCTGAAACTTAAAACTTGTGGTGTTAAACATATCATAATATTTGTGTGACTATAAGATGTTTAATACTTGTGGTCTTAAACGTATAATAATATTTGTATGGCTATAAAAGTTCTCGTTAAGGGTAAGATGCGAAGTTTAAAGTTTCCTCTTCTTCGGAAAAAAGGATAGATGGTGCTACTTATACTCCCCTTTCGATTTATGTGACAATATTTCCTTTTTAGTCCGTTTCAAAAAGATTGATAACTTTGGTCCAATTTCGTCCATCCTATTTTATCCTTAATGACAAATTTTTAGGATCACATAAATATTTTGGCATGTTCAAAGTCACAAGTTTCAAGAATCTTATAACCACACAAATATTATGACATATTTTTAAAATCTTATATTTTCTTTTTCTTAGATTTTTATTACTACTGGTTGTTTCTTGGGTTTCGATTATCTTATTATCTTGTTGTTGTTCCTACTTCTTTTCGTGGCTTCCTCACTACCGCTTTTTTTTCGTTATTGCTGTGATTATGCTTGTCTTGAGCCGAGGGTGTATTAAAAATAATCTTTTTATTTTTACTAGGTAAGGATAAGATTTGCGTACAGACTATCCTTCTTAGACGCCACTTATGAGATTACACTGAGTTTATTGTTGTTGTTGTTGTAAATATCTTTTTTTATACTCCGTGTCAAGTCAAACAACACATAAATGAAAGGGAGGGACTATAATATTTACTTGTATGATCTTCTAGTTGAAAGCATAATTGAGAACTTATGAATTCACAAGTAAATGTTGTTAGGTGATTATTTAAGGAAGAATCTGAGTTGAGACATTTTTCTTTAACTTAAAGTTTATTTGTAGTACTTGAATACATTCACATCTAGCATATTTTTGGTGTCTAAGTATTAAGGAGCATGATTTTCCTTTTACATTTTTCCTGTTCAGCTTCAGAGAAGTTCCTCGAGTCTCTCTCTTCTTATTCAAAATCGTAGTGTAACTTGTATCCTCCCCTGTTCCGGTCTGTTTGTAGAAAGCTTATAGAGAACATTGTCCCCTAAGTAGTATTATTCAACATGAAATGAGCCAAATGCCATGCCCTTTAATTAAGTCTTTTTGTCTTTGGCTATATTTTGACATTGTCAATTTAACCAATGTGCTGCAGTTTCAACAAATTAATACATATCCTATGAGTCAAGTTTTCTTACAAAAACATTTCTTGTTTATCTACAGTTCATCGCGGCTTGTAAGAAACCTCCTGTATACTGTATCATTACAGAATACATGTCACAAGGAACTCTGAGGATGTACCTGAACAAGAAAGAACCATATTCACTTTCAACAGAAACTGTTCTAAGGTTAGCACTTGATATATCAAGAGGAATGGAATATCTTCATTCACAAGGGGTGATCCATAGAGACCTGAAATCAAGTAATTTACTCTTAAATGATGCGATGCGCGTTAAGGTGGCTGATTTTGGCACGTCGTGTCTTGAAACACAGTGCAGAGAGGCTAAAGGTAATATGGGAACGTATCGATGGATGGCGCCGGAGATGATCAAAGAGAAACCTTATACTCGGAAAGTTGATGTTTACAGTTTTGGGATTGTGCTTTGGGAACTCACAACAGCTTTGTTACCATTTCAAGGAATGACACCAGTGCAGGCTGCTTTTGCTGTTGCTGAAAAGGTTTGCCTAATTTAACACTCTTTTTTTTTGGTAGCACTGAATAATCAAATTTGCAGTTTTCTTACTGTGTTCAAGCAATATACATGTCACGACCCAAGCCCATGATACATATTATCCGCTCTGAGCTTAGGCTCGCACGGATTGTGTCATGCTTCATAAAACTCTTCATTTTCCTATCACATTCCGATGTGGGATTCGCCTAAGGTGACATGTGTACTCCTTCTTCAGAAGCTTGCCAGCCTAGAAGCCTGTTAGTCTTGCTCGACCTGCCCTCCGCCATGGGCATCACAATATAGTTAGACCTTAAAAGGCCTGATAGCGTCACAATTACCTAAAAGAGCAGCCCAGTGCACTAAGTTCCCGCTACGTGTGGGGTTCGGGGATGGGTCGGACCACAAGGGCCTATTGTATGCAGCCCTGCATTTCTGCAAGTGGCTGTTTCCACAGCTCGAACTCGTGACTTCCTGGTGACATGACATCAACTTTACTAGTTACGCCAAGGCTCCCTTTCTACGTCACAATTACCTATTTCTCAAAAATATTTAGCATTGGTTCCAACTAGTTTGACATTAAGGTATAGTTGATTGATTGATTGAACGTTCGTTATTTTACAGAACGAACGACCACCCTTGCCAGCGAGTTGTCAACTTGCGCTAGCACATCTGATAAAGCGCTGTTGGGCAGCTAACCCTTCAAAAAGGCCAGATTTCACACACATTGTATCTGCATTAGAAAAATATGATGAATGTGTCAAAGAAGGACTTCCATTGACCCTTCATTCAGGGCTAGTTAGTCGAAACGCCATTATTGAACGCTTGAAAGGTTGTGTATCCATGAGATCTTCATCTATACCTGTACATGTCTGAATCTTTATATCAATAATAATCATAGTAATTAACATTCTATAATTTAACAGGTAATTGGTAAATTACTAGTTGTATATATTCAATGTGTTCTTGTTTATGATCTAATGTAACATGTTTTGAAGAAATTCTAACATTAATGTGAATGGACTGCAAAGGTGGCATTTCTAGTAACTTTGTCAATGATCTGATCATATATTCCCTTTCTTGAACTGATTTCAGTCATATAAACTGATAGTATAAATAATTTTTACATTGGTTAAAGTAGGTATTAGTATTATTTCAGGTTGCCATGTCAGGTTTTCTATGAAGAGTTACGCGTTATTGTCGACAACTTAATCTGATGACGTAAAAAAACTATACACATGAATGCATGGAACTTACAATCTTTAATCATTAATTTGTACGGGTTATAGTGATTAAATTGACTCTTTCAAGTACCCTTATCAATGATCTGATCATATATCCTCCTCCTTGAACGGATTTTAGTCATATAAACTGATAGTGTAAATAATTTCTACATTGGTTAAAGTAGGTATTTGTACTTTATTTTTCTGGTTATTATGTCAGGTTTGCTATTAAAAATTACGTGTTCTCGTCGACAACTTAATCTGATGACCTAAAATAAACTATACACTGAATGTACGTATAACTTAAAATCTTTTTGAACTAATCATTAATACGTAGGCATCCTGTATTCTACTATATCATAAAGTACTAGGATAAATTAATTGGTTTGATATAAACACCAAAAGAAAAACTTATCCACACAATATTTCTGCCATTCCTGTCTTCTTTTTTCCTAAAGGATAAAAAGGAGACATTTTCAACATTTTTCTTGACTTGTTTCAGACATAGTAAGACTCATTCAACAGCCAGTTGACCGTTCTTCTAGCAAAATGCTCCACGTAGCTACTACTATTAGATTTAATTTGGACTTGGTATACATCAAGTATACTCAGAAGTCAAGGAAAGAAAAGAAAAGTCTTTGTGATAGTTATGTATATTTGATTATTTGTAGTCATAAACTTTGACTAATGACCCCACTCTCTTATCCATTTACCTCGTAATGAAATCATTTATGATTAAAGGCGGATTCAAAAATTTAAAAATAGTCAATTATATTTATGTTTATGCAAATATATAGATATCGAATCGAAAGCAATCAATGCGCAATATTATCAGTAAATCGCTGATTTCCGACCGAAATAGAGTTGTCGGATTCCGGTAACATTTCCAATAGGAGCCGTTGGAATTTTTTTTAAAATTATAATTCTATTTTTTTAGCAAAAATTAGAATTATAATTCTTCTTTTTTTCCTTCCCTTTTATAGCTCATACCAACACAAAGTTGCACCCAGATTATAGGCAAATAATAATTAATTTAGTGTTCATTAGGAGTTGGCTGAAAGAGTCCACTTAAAATTTGATGTGACACATTTATCGAATGTTTTTTAAAAAAAAAAGATTATAGAAAAGATTTATATCGCAGATACTATTATACTATAAGCCTTGTGACTTGTGAGTCGTGAACGTAGTCGTATTTGATATTATAAAAACTCAAGGGTTTTGGTGATGGCCGGTCTGGAGAATTTGAGGCTAGGGTTAGACCACAACTTAAGCTCGATAGTTTTGATTGTGAGGACTTGTGCGGTTGGACTTATGCGTCCAGTAATGTCCATATGAGTGGAATTTGTGCCTCGATGAGCAGTTGAATTGACTATGTGATAATTTTGATGTGACTGCAGGATGTGTTCAGATGGCTTGAATGTGATAAAAAAAAATAGGCTATTGGGTGCTTGTTGTCTGTCTTGATTTGACGTATAGTCTCGAGTATGAATGTGTTAAAGGATCTTTCACGTTGTTAAATCGTGAAAAAAATTAAATTCTCATTTCTTGTTAATGAGTTTGGACTCAGAAAAATTAAGTGATTGCATAGTAATTGTGGCTGCGAAAGAGTATAACAAGATGCCAATTTGAGGCTAGGCGGGTGGATTATCTCCTGCAGAGTAATCTACGTAGGTGTGTTCCTTATAATGTTGAGTGGAGAGTTTCTTTTCTACCAGCGGGGTGTGTGTTGGGATTTGAATTTGAATTTGGTTGAGAAAGTTGACTTGCCAGTCAAGAGAATGAATGCGAGCTTAGCGGATGATTGAGGTATTATATAGTTTGTGTCACATGAACTCATGAAGGATGTAGTTGAATTTCGGTGCGGTATTACGACAGTAATAGAGTATGTGTATTGTGAGTTACCGAATGTTTAATTCTATGGCTTTGATCCAAGTGGGGGAGCCTGCTATTGATGATTTGATTTCATGGTTATGTGTTAAATATAGTTTTGGGTCAGAGGCATAATTGTGGATAGTTATGACTACAGAGGTCGAGACCGGGGATGACTCAAGCAAGAAAATTCCTGAATACGGGTTACATTTCACTTTGTGTAAATATGAAAGTCATGTAATGATTAGTTTATTAATTTGAAGGATGTAGTGCGCACGAAATATGAATTTGACTGGTGGTGTTAAGGCAGGATTACTTCTTTTGGTGTTGTGCTAATGGGGCATGTGTCTTTCGGCCCGTTTGGGCGGTGCAATTTAGATTTGAGTAAAGTGGGTGACTCTCGAGAGGGTTCTAATGGATTCAAAATGTATATATGGCAATTGAATTTTTTTTCGAATTTTGTATATCACTAGAATCGGTTATTTACATTGGATGGTGTCGGAATTTGCGGTAATTCTGTATGACTATGGATTCTACATTCCAGTATAAGAAAGGTAAAAGAACAAATTTAAAATTCACATAAGGTCTCTTCAGAGCGAGTGTCTCGGTTGTGGTACTTATGAGGTGCTTAAGAAGTAATATAACGGCTTATGAGCCTTGGGGCGATGTGTTTATATGCTAGAATCTCTTGTGGTGAGCTTTGGGTAAGAATTCTATCTAAACTTGGTTGAGGCATTAGTTGCCTGAATTAATTATGATAACCATGCACTATGGGTGCGCATAATATGAGGCTTGAGCCCATTTGCGAGCACCAAGGAATTTATTCATGCTCGGGGAAATGCTAAGGCTATAATATGCCTAGAGTTGACTGTAAGTTTAAAGCTATAATGTTTTCTCATAATTGTATCATTGTTGTGAACTATTTGAACTATACTTGAGGCTATGAAGAGGTTAACTCCATGAATAAATTTGGTAATTAAAATTTTTGTGTTACCTTGCCGATTTGGGCTATAATAGTACACATTGCACATGCCTACATTTTAGCATGTCATTTATACCAGTCCAGGAGTATGAGAATCTTATTTCATTCATCACATATGTGTATACTTGTTTAACTGCTCTTGTATGATATGTTCGGACTGGAGGCCTGTGACTATGCCAGGCGGATTATGTTATTGGCACGTGAGTTATCCGTGCGGGTTCTATTGTTAGCACGTGAGTTGTTCATGCAACGTGTTGAATTTGCGTGTCCTTGATCGTTTATCTGATTAATTATTTCTTTCCTCTTCATGCTATAATATTGCCCGATCAGGGCAATTTGAGAAAATTGTGCACATGTACAGACATATATTCTTCTCACGAAATTTGATGAGTTGATTTTAAATAATGTTTTGTGCCAGAATAGCTAGAATAGTTGTATTTGGTGATATAAGGTCATTGGATCTAGGATAAATACTATCAGTTTTGACTACAACGTGTTGGAAGAATAGTTTAGAATTCGGCTTAAATAATTGGCTATGGTACTTGTTGAACGAGGGTAAGCTCCGTGACTTGTTGATTTGATGAGTGGTTGTGAGTTCCTGTATGTTTCTTTCATTAGCGGCAGTGTACGAAGGTTTTGAAACGAGGTTCTATGGAATGTGAGGTTTAAAACTAGTACTTGATTGGTTTTGAGTAGTTACTGTGATCGGGAATGATGTTGTGAGTATGCGAGTTGTGTGGCATGTTATGTGATTACGTTTTGGGTTATGGTTAAGGCTTAATACTGTTTATTCAGACTTATACAATGTGTAGATGTGAGATTCGGGTCTTGAAAAAATTTCGGATGTTAGAAATTGGGTTCCAAGGTTTACGGGCTAAGGTTAAATTAATGATCTTCATTTATATTGTGTGGTCAGACCTATATGGAATAGGGTGGCATGGAATCACCCCCGAGTATGTGCGTGGTAAGGTGAAAAAGTGATTTGAAGGTTTAGGAACAACTCTTGGCACGTTCGAGGACGAACGTATGTTTAAGTGGGGGAGAATGTAACGAACCGACTTGTCTTTTTGAGAATTTGCGTGCCGTTCGGTGGCTTAAGGTTTCGAGAAGTTTCGTAATGTGTATTATGACTTGTGTGAATTGTCGGCTTTGATTTTCGGATGATTCAGGATTAAATTGAAAGAACAATCCTTGTTTAGAAGCTTAAAGGAAAAGGGTTGATCGGACTTTAACTTTTGTTCAAATGACTCCGGAATAGAGTTTTGATGGTTCCAATAGTTTCGTGTGGTGATTTCGGATTTAGGAGTGTATCTGGATATTTATTTCGAAATCCGTAGTTGAATTTGACTTGAAATGGCGAAAGTAAGAAATTGAAGGTTTGGAAGTTTGACCGGAAGTTGACTTTTATGATATCGAGTCCGGATTGTGATTCCTAAAATTTAGTAATTTCGTTATGTCATTTATGACTTGTACACAAAATTTGAGTTCGTTCCGGATTGATTTGATATGTTTCGGCGCGAGATTTGGATGTTGAAAGATTAAAAGTTCATTAAGTTTGAATTGAAGTGCGATTTATCGTTTCGATGTTGGTATATGTGATTTGAGGTCTCGAGTAGATCCGTAATATGTTTTAAGACTTGTTGGTATATTCAGACGGATTTGAGGCCTCGATGATCTTTGGCCAAGGATCCTATTTATCTATTTTCTTCTTTTTTTTGGCTTTTATCCCTTTTTTCATATTTGTGTGCTATTTTTCCTTTAGAGAAATTTACCCGGAATACAAGGTTTTGAAGAGTTATTTATAAGAGTTACAACTATCTTAAAATAATTACATTATATACAATTTAATACAATTTTTAACTTCTTAGCTAGATTATATACGACTTTTCTATTCCTTAAATATCTTATTTTAAAACGTGAAAATAGGGATTATGATTACAATTATGAGAATCTTAAATGCATAATTATCTAAGATTCTCCTAAAAATACCTCCACTTAACATAAAATTAGGGATTTCTTTTACTTCAAATTTATCAAATTTTCTATCTCATTCAATATCTACTTCATACTTGAATCCAATTAACACTGACGTGGTGCTGCTGCCAACAATCCGTTCAGTTGGGATTTCAAGGTTTTTTTTAGAGCTTGCCAATGGGGGTTTCATTCTTGTGAGCACTATCGAACCCAATCCAAACTTGTAGATTTAAATTTAATTTTTCATTTACTTCAAATAGTGATGGTTTCAACTATTTTCATGATCTTTCCCCGCCATGAAATAAAAAGTTTTAGGACCTAACTTCCCTAGGCTTCGTTTAAGTTCACTGACGGAAGGATGAATATAAATTTGTTCTTCAACTCTCCATCTCCTTTATTCTAGAATATTGAATTGTCTTTCAATCAATGATATTACTTCCTTACCTTCTCTCTCTATATATATATATAATGAATAAATGGTATATATTGGTGTATACGGTCATGCGCGGCCAATATTAAAAAATATTAATTAAATTAAATTTTGATTGGACTTATTTGAACAAATTAGATCGTATTGCTTTAATAAATTTCAATTGTCATCTTATTTTGTCAATGTGATATACCCAATAATAAAATCGTTATTAAATTAAAGGGACTTATATAGTCATTGAATATCTTTTTTGTTCTATATTTATTTTTATTCTATTATCCAATGTTTAGTATTTTAAAATTGTTAATAGAAATTTTTATTAGCATATTACTTTATTTAATATTTTGTCTGCTCGAATTCTTTTTGTAATATAAGATAAGATATATATTTTATTAATCTTAAAATATTTTTATTTTTAATTTTATTCTATTGTTGTCAATAATATTATCTGAATTTTAATGAATAAAACCTCTATAAAATTAAATGGACTTATATAGCCATCGAATAACTTTTTTGTTATGTATTTTTTCTTATTATACTATCCAATATTTAATATAATTGCATTGTTAATAGAATTTTTTTAGCATATTACTTTGTTTAATATTTTTGTCTACTATTTTCTTCTTGTCATATAATAGAAGATATATACTTTATTACTCTTGAAATATTTTTTTATTTTAAATTTTATCCTATTGTTCTCAATAATATTATCTGAATTTAAATGAATAAAATTTCTATTAAATTAAAGAGAGTTGTATAGTCATTGAATAACTTTTTTGTTCTGTATTTTTCTATATTATATTATTCAATATTTAGTATTATTGCATTGTTAATAGAAATTTTTATTAGCATAATTACTTTATTTAATAGTTTTGTCTACTACATTCTTTTTATAATATAATAGAAGATATATTTTAGTACTCTTAAAATATTTTCTTATTTTAAATTTATCCTATTGTTCTCCGTAATATTATCTGAATTTTAATGAATAAAATCTCTATTAAATTAATAAGACTTATATAGGCATCGAATAATAGGCTTGTTCGGTAATTTTCTTTATTATATTATCCAATATTTAGTATTATTGCATTATTAATAGAAACTTTTATTAGCATATTACTTTATTTAAATTTTTTAATTTTTATTATAAATATTTTATTTTATTGTTTTATAAATATTTAAATTCAAAAATAATAATCAATAACTAATTATTAACTAAATAACTAATTATTAACTACTTATGCCATGTGACTTTTTTCTAGGCTGTCACTTGGCTTAAGAAGAGGGATTTTTTCTCTCCTTTTAATAATATATTGATATTAATTACTTTATCTAAATTTTTGTATGCTTCTTTCTTTTTATAATATATTAGAATTTATTTTATTTTTTATTTTATTCTATTATTTTCAATAATATTTTCTGAATAAATAAACTTCTTATTTTTAAAAATAAAAACAAAAATTATTTAAGAAAAACAAAGAAATTTTGAATTGGCAGTTTTTTATTTTTTGTAATTTTAGTTTTTTATTTTAAAATAATTTAAAAACTCCAACTTGAAACTACTCTCCAATTTGAATGGACAGTTTTTTTTTTTTTGTTTTTCATTCTAAAATATTTTATTTTATTATTTTATAAATATTTAAATTCAAAAATAATAATCAATAACTAATTTAATTAAATAACTAATTATTAACAACTTGTGTCATGTGGCTTTTTTCTAGGCCACCACTTGACTTAAGGAGAGGATTTTTCCTCTACTTTTAATAATATATAGATATATATATAGATATAGATTATTTTATTTAAATTTTTGTATGCTTCTTTCTTTTTATAATATATTAGAAGATATATATTTTTATTTTATATTTTATTCTATTATTCTCAATAATATTTTCTGAATAAATAAACTTCTTGTTTTTAAAAAGAAAAACAAAAGCTATTAGAAAAACAAAGAAAGTTTGAATTGACAGTTTTTTATTTTTTCTAATTTTAGTTTTTTTATTTTAAAATAATTTTAAAGCTCCAACTTGAAAATGCTCTCCAATTTGAAAGGACATTTTTTTTAATTATAAAATATTTTATTTTATTATTTTATAAATATTTAAATTCAAAAATAATAATCAACAACTAATTATTAACTAAATAACTAATTATTAACTACTTATGCCACGCGGCTTGTTTCTAAGCAGCCACTTGGCTTAAGGAGAGGACTTTTTCCTCTCCTTTTAATAATATATAGATAATATATATTTGGTATACGAATATAATGAATAAATGTTATATATTGGTGCTAATATAAATTATATATATTATGTATACTACAAGTATGTAAATAGATTATGTGATATATTTACTTCAAATGTAAAACATATATTGATGACATATACGTATATAATATAAATATACCCTATCATTTTAAGGAGAAGGAGATATTGGAGTTGAAATGCAGATACGTAGAACTATAGCTTGAAAAGGTAGTAAAGGAGAAGGAGATTGTTTAGAAAATAATAGACTGCATTTGATATTGATTTCCTTTATGTTACCCTAAATAAGGATACTCCCTTATTTTTAGGTGTTTATTTTAATTTCATACTTTTAGAATCAGTTTCCTAATTAATAGAAAATCTACCATGAGGGCTGACGTCTGTACATTTACTATGGATATGTTGTAGAATATGTTATTTCATTAATAGTTGTAGATTGTGGAATATTTTTTTATTTCACCAGTAATTATGAAAATTTCTCTTTTCTTTATACAATATAATATCCACCCATTAATGAAAGAAACGATCCCAATAATGAATGTTACGGACCGTTACAACCTTCCCTATTCCACAATTATGGTTCATTACTATTCTATGATAATGATAATATATGTTAAGAATGATAAACTGAAGATTTAGATCCATAAGGATGATAATTTGATAATGAAGAAACTCGAAGAGCAAATGAAGATCAATGAGAGGTGTCTACTCTTTTTTTTCTTCAAGAGTTTCTGTTTAAATTTACGAAATAATGATAAGTATAGTTTGCGACATCATTATTTATCTATTACTTTGATGACTCTGTGGTTAGCTAGCTTTGAAGTCTAGTAGATATGGATATCACGTTCTAAGCTCTCAAGGTAATTTTTTTGCTCTTTGTCTTTCTTTCATTTTTTATTTTGTAGGTATATGTTATATTAAGGGTTTTCTCGATTTAAAATACTAATCTGCCTATGATATAGTTAATCATCAAAAAATTGCCTCACGAATGTGGGTAATAATAAATGCATAGACAAACCCGATATAAATAATTATGTTAGTGCCTATATGTCATATGCATTGCTAAATTCATATGAATGATTACAAAGTTCAAAACTTACTTACTCTGTTGATTTACAAGATCAATCCCACTTTTCTCATCCTTGTCTTCAATCATTGTTATGTATTAGGTGCCATTTACTTTTGTCCTAGAATTTATTTTCGTTTGTTTGTCAAATTTCTTTTTAATCTTCCTGAAATAATTTTAGAAATTATCCTTGTGTTCTTGCGTTTTCTATCTTATCTTTTCTTTTTGATTTTTAAGTACATTTGTCGGCCCTTTTCCCATTTGGAATGCGAATGCTAAATGGTGTTGCTTAGAAGCTAATTCTTTCTTAATAAAATAATAGTATAAAATTGATATGTACTTGCTTTAAAGAAAAGGAACCAATTCATATTTCGTTTGATGGAGTTTGATTTTATTTGCAACATATTTCACATCTCATATTCCGGTTAATATTTTTATTTTCTTAAACAAAAGAAACTTTGACGTTGTTCTAAAATTAGAGTACACTCCGTCTCTGACCTTTTAGAATAACGATAATGTATTAATCCTTTTCAAATATTAGAAACTTTCTCATTCAATAAGAAGTTTCTTCAACGAACTATTCAAACATTTATTTCTATAAATTAAAGAGATCAATATTCTTGATTCTTTTCTTACTTTACATGCTTATTAAAGAAAAATAAAAAATAGTTTCACCTATATTAATCTATTAGAATTTGAAGAATCAAAAAGAATAAGTAAGATTTTTTGAAATATTTTACTATATATTTTAAAATGCAATAACGTGTTCTATTACCGTGCGAAGCGCAAACAAATTAACTAGTATGAAAAATAATAGTGAATCATAAATCAGATCACTAGCTTGCTACAGTTGGAGACAATATCAAAACGTCATAAAGAAGAAAGTGATAATAAAATTGGGTTCCTGTTGTGGTTTATGAAATTCAATCTCTAAAAATATTAGGGTAAATATTCGTTATGTGATGATCTTAGAATATAATTTATTTGTATGAAATTGATTTGTTCTATACAATTTATTAGTATGCATGAACTATGTGAAAGATTGCTTTCCGGTTGCAAGACGGAGAATATTTTATCAAAGCCACCAATTTATTATTTTCCCAAAAATCTATTTTCCTAAACATGAAAGAGGAACCTGGAGCAACGGTAAAATTGTTTCTGTGTGAATTATAGGTCACGGGTTCGAGCTGTGAAAGCAGCTATTAATGCTTGTATTAGAGTAGACTTTCTATATTATACCCTCTGGGGTACAGTCATTCTTCGGATCCTGCGTGAATACATGATGTTATTTGTGCCTTGGACTGTCTTATTTTCCTAACAATCATGTAATACATGTACATTGTTACGCGGCGCCTCACGTGGCGAGAAACTAGTATATATATATATATATATATATATATATATATATATATATATATTAACTATTATTATATTATGATTATGACTCAAAATTCAGGCAGTAGCATAGGTCGATTTAGAAGGGGGCACTATTTAACCTTTGAGTGTGATACTTGTTTGATTCCTGCTCCAACATTTGTTCAATTTTTTATTCGACAGTGGTCCTTCCACCACTTTCAAAATCCTGGGTCACATCTGGTGACATGCTAATAGAAAACAATCAATAATGTATATACGAATGATGCGAAACTATGATATTTCGATCAGCAAAAGAGATTATACACGATGCGTTGTAAAGAATAATGATAAGGGAATCCACGATATAGTTTATAATATTGAAATATTGTAAGGAATTATATTTTCATTAAATTGAAGATTGGGTTTGATTATTTTTATTCAACATCGAATAATTTGATGGAGGAAATAGGAGTTGAGATCATTGTCCTTACCAATGTTTTTTAAAAAAAAGGACATAAGGCAAGGGAATAAATAAAATACCAATAAATGAAAGATTTGGATCTGAATATTTATATTCAATATCTAATAATTTGATGATGAGGGAATAGGAGTTGAGACCAAGTTCCTTTACCAAAAAAAGAAAAGGATATATCATAAGGAATTTAATACAAATAAAAAACTGGGTTCTGAATATTTTTATATTCAACAGGCAATAATTTGATAATGGAGGGAATAGGAGTTGAGACCAACATTCTTCACCAAACCAAAAAAAAATGGTTTTATTTAAGTAACAATAATTGATCATTATAGTATTGATACACTTATATTTATTTTAACAGAAATAATTATAATTAAAATAGTGTTGATGCAGGGAGCTAGTAATTTGCTGGAAGGAGAGAGGAGATCCTGAACTGTCCAAATTATAACTAGAGTTTAATATACCCAATCTGTTTAAGAGTTACCGTAAATGGGAAGCAGAATGTTAAATAATGAAAAAAATAGACTCCCTTTAATTAATCTTACGCGTCGAAAATTGGATTAGATGAAATCCCAAAACAAGTGTCAGATACCGAATGAGAAATGAAGAGATAAAAGAAACTAAGAGGCCTGGAGTCTTTTATTGTGTGTGACTATAAATCATCTCATTAAGGATAAAATGAAAGCCTTAAAGTTAAATTATTTCTAAATATAAAAAATATCATTGATTTTGAAACAAAAGAAAATATGCCACATAAGTTGCAACTGATGGAGTACCTCAATTTTCTGTTGCCGGTAGAGTTTTTTTTTTATTTTTATTTTTATAGTAGTGTTATAAGTTTGTGCAGCTCAACTTATCGGACATGCTATCTCTCACCGGCACAATATCAATAACTGCTAACTTCCCAGCCGTGTTTGTATTGAACTATTACCTACCATATTTTGATATTTGGTATTTTTATCTGAGCTTAGACATTTATCTTGAGTTATAGATAGTTGAGAAAACACACAAATAAACCAGCTCACTAGTGTCTGAGCCATATTTGTCAACATGACAAAAACTAGAAGTACCCTATTGAGTTTTCTCGAGCCCAATGATGATAGAAAGAAATGGAATAATAGTTCCTTTCTTTTTTTTGGGTCTGCACTCTGCGGGAATAATAGTTCTGAATATGCACAAAAAAAAAAATCGTATCACTTGTAGAACACAATTTTAGGCCCTGTCATTTTCTCAGTCCAACAAAAGGTCAATAGAGTACTACTTTTCTCAATTTCCAATAAAGCTAGACGGTCCGGTGTACAAGATATCCTGCGTTTACGGTCCAAGAAAGAGCCGCACCCCAAGCGGTGTGATGTAGACAACCTACTCTAATACAAGCATTAGTGGTTGTTTCTACGGTTCGAACCCGTAACTTATGGGCCGCACGAAGACAGTTTTATCATTGCTCTAAGGCTTCCATTCCCTTTTCTCAATTTCCAATTAAAGAAAAAAAAGAAACAATAGTGGCCGACCTGTTCTAATCAAGTTTTCAAACTGTCCATGGATGACCAAGAATTTCCCTCCTCTTTCATTGGTCACAAAAAAAAAAAAAAAAAAAAAAAAAACACGGCGTACTAAGCTCCCGCTATGAGCAGGGTCTAGGGAAGGGCCGGATCACAAGGGTCTATCGTACGCAGTCTTACCCTGCATTTCTACAAGAGGATGTTTTCCCGACTCGAACTCGTGACCTCCTGATCACATGGCATCAACTTTACCGGTTACGCCAAGGCTCCCCTTCATTGGTCATAAATAAACAAATTCCCTAAAGTTCCATTTTTCCAAGTATGTAAACCCTATACTTAATTATTGATTTAACTTTTTTTTTCCAATTATTAGCCGTAAAAGTCCAAGAAAGTGTATCTCCTTTACAAAATATTTCCTCAAAAGAAACAAACTCGCTTCTTTTTGGACTTGGTTTATTCATAAACTACTCCACAATGTTTAAGGGGAAAAAGAAGTCCTAACTAAGCATTGATATCAATATATGAAAATATAGAATAAAGTTGAAAGTGAACATTCAAAAAAGACCATATATCTTACATTGTCATGAAGGGTATTTTACATAACCCAAAAAATGAAAAAAATAAAACATAGTGACAAAGAAAAACAAAGAAAATTGAACAAAACTTCTATGGGATAAGTAGAAGTAAAAATGAACAAAACCAACCTAAATATTCTCAAAATTACCTTATAAAAGTATTTCTTTTCAAAAAGTGACGTGACTATGCTTCCCCTGAGCCGAGAGTCTATGGAAACAGTCTTTCTACCTTGGCAAAGTATGAGTAAGGATGCGTACACATTACCGTCCTCATACCCCATTTCGTGGGATTACTTTGTTGTTATTGTTTTTAGATATTCCAAATACTCCACAAGCTTTCCCCAAGAAAACTCACAAACCTTCTCACAGACCCTTTCTCATCTCCTAATTCCTCTTCTCTATCACCATTATCATAGCTGCTGGAATTTCCCTCCAAAGAATCAGATTCACAAATTTCAGAGTTTTCCTTAACCTCATATGATCCTCTATTTTTATTCCTCCTATGTTTCTTGCTCTTTCCTTTTTTCTTCTGCAACCCCATATCTTCAAAAGCATCTATAATCTCATGAATAAGTTGACGATTAGGAGAAGAATCCCATTTTATCCAGTAACTCATGTAGCAGTTGAAACAGTAGCAGCAGTTGTTGTTATTCTTATTAGTAGTAGAGTTTCCAAGATTGTTGGAGAAATTGTTAGAAGAATAACAAGAAACTAAATAAGCCAAGACTTGTCTATCTTCTTGAGGTAAAGCTGAAAATAGTGTCAAGATTGTAGCTGGTAACAAAGAAAGCTGGTCCGATAATACCAGAGGTGGAGTAGTAATTGGATGAACTGTGCCTTTACTATAAAGTTTCTTCATATTTGATTCAAGGAAATGAAAATAACTTAGTAAGAGAAATATAAGAGATATTTGGTGGTTTTGAGGATGAGGGAAGGAGGGGAGAATATAAATATTGGGGTGGACTTGGAAGTAAGAAGAGTTGATGAGATCTTGTTATTTGAGAAGAGAAAGAGAGAAAGTGCATAGAAGTTGATGACAAATTTTTGGGCTTATACTAAATGATGAAAGCCAAGGGCTTTGGGGAGTGGTCACCTGGATGTACTTTCTCCGGTTCACTTTAATTGATTTTTCTGTTATTTTTACACATATTAAAGAATTTATTTTTTAGCATTAATTAACAATAAAATTGACTACATTAACCTTAATTTGTTTATTGGAATATAAAAAATACTCCTAAACTCTTTACTCCAAGGGCAACTTTGGAAAAAAAAATTTAATTCCTTCCTGATATCTGAAAAACTTAAATACCGTGGACCACAAAAAAAAAAAAGGCCAAAAAATCAATTAAAGTGGACCAGGTAGTGGTTTTTGAGAAAGTTTGAGGAATTAGTCTTACAGATGAGTTGGAAAATTTTGATTGGTCTTATTGAATTCTGATTGAATTTAGTCAACAGAGACAGTCTGATTAGAAGTATGGGAACCGAACTTTTTGGAATCTAACGACTAATCTCAATTTCTTTGAAATGGTAAAGGGTCCGTTATCATTAATTAGAGATCTTTGGCTCGAGCTCTGATTATGAAGTTCTCTTTGATAGGAAGTATCAACCAAGCTAGTAAATTTTGAATACCGAATGCTTGAAACAATAAAATAAAATAAAAAATAAAAAATAAAAAATAAAAAACTGGAAATCAGATTATCACATTTGTTTAATTTTATTATTTGCTAAATTGGAAATAAAAATTTTCTCTCGTTGTTACCTTTTTAACATCTATCATTAGTTTAAGGGGTCGTTTGGTAAGCGGACTAAGTTATCCCGGGATAATAATCCCCGGACTATTTTATCCCACCTAGGAGGTGGGATAAAATGATCCAAGTTTGATGGCATAAGGTGGGATAAGGTGGTATATCCAGTATTAAATCTGGGATTAAATTTAGACCATGTTTGATTGATGGTATAAATTTATCCTCCATCAACCATGTACCTTATCTCGCGTACCAAACGAACCCCAAGGGTTTAGGACCAAAAGTGTCCACTTTCTGTATACAATTATACATTCTGCTAAGGGTATACATCAAGGACCAAATAGCCCACTCCCTACGCATTAGATGGTCATTTTCTCTGCCCAGAACTATACACTTTACAGAAATTAAACTCTAATTACTACTAAGATTCAAGTCAAATGTATTTACCAACTCATTATATTCATCCTCTGCTCTTTTAATTTCACAGCATGTCAATCATAACCAATAACCATTCTCCTACCAACTATAATTTCAACTACAGACAAGAAATACAGTATATAACGTACACAAACAAATAGAGCAATATTGCAACATAAACAAAAAACAAGTGAGCACCAATGTTTCATGCCAACATTTCAACAGCAGATAATGAACTTAAGTGGAATAGATATAAATCCAGCATTACAGGGACATATAAATCCAGCATTACAGGGACATATTCCTACATTACTAATCTAGGGCCATATGGTCTAACGCTGCAGCATGATACCCCTCAATTGTTCGCTTCATATCATCAAACTGAGAAATAACGTATTCTAGTTTCTTGCAACAGATTTCATTTGATATTCTTGGTACATAGTCACAGTTCTCAAAAGGACGATATTCACATGCGCTTTTGATTTCTTCGCGCAGTGTGACCTGGATGTCCTGTTGTAATAGGTAAAATATCATCCATATAGTTCTCAAACTGATCTAGTTCTATCAGAACTCAAGGTATAGACTCAGTTATTTCCGACAAAACTAATGGTATTTTGCCCATGACAACAGCAAATTAGTTCGTAATGTAAAAGGTACAAACAATAAGTTTCCATATTTACCTCATATAGAAATTTCGCATTCAGTACCAAATGGCAAATAAATGCACATAAAAAAAAAAAAAAAAAGAACCACAAACAGTAACCAAGCAAGAGTATCATCAGAGTCATACAATGAAATGCCAAGAGCAGCAGCACGAAAGGTTAACGGCTTCTTATTACACATAAAATGGTTTTGTTAACAGATAAAAAGGTTCTAGAACTTCTAGGTGCGAAGTAGTAAAGAATGTTCAAACCTTGATTAGTTGCATAAACTCACTGCAATGGTTGTTAATAAGCTCCTTCCTCGGACCGCTTGGATTTGCCATTTCATCCATTACACCTCCTGCTAGCTCCAGAACTCTAACTATCCTCTGCAAACGTTAGAGAAAGATACAATTCAGCCGGTATATGTCAATAATGTAACAGTTACTGAAATTAGAACTCAAAAGTATTTTGAAGACAAAGATACAAATGTAGCAGTTGCTGATATCAGCCCATCTTAAGTCAATAATTCTCTAAAGCATTTACCTTCTCAACATTTTGCAGCCGCTGCAACGAAGTATTCTGGCTCTGTGAATCCATGGTGTTCTGAGTAGAGCTGTCGAGACAAGTGATAAAGACGACTGAATTTAAAACAGAGATCGAGCTAGATGTGGAGAAATGAAACAGGATCTAGAAAACCCGGTTTAGGATTTAGGGTTTAAAGGACGATCAGAAGAACCTTGCGTAATCAATAGGGAAAATAGAAGAGAAAACTTCCT